>NC_042617.1:568195171-568863535 GCF_901001135.1 Rhinatrema bivittatum
ATCCCAATTGCCTTGTATAACAGACTACCAAGTTAATCTTATATTTTCTTTAATGAGCTAAATTCTGGAAATCTACACTTGCTGCATTCTCTCAGTAGGTGAGGGAAGAGGAGCTTGCTGTCATTTGATATTTTGTGGCAGGGGAAAATATTGAAATTCTGTTTTCAGACAACTTTAGGATATTTAGATGTGCTCTTAAGTAATCTCTAATGAATGGCATATTTTGCTGATCTTGGTCATTTCTTTAGAAAACCTATTGGCAGTGCGTTCTTTGCATGCTGCATTTGAGGGAATATTACTGGAGTAAGCAGATCCAGTGAAATGGATACTGGCTAAGGACTCTGTCAAGGTTAAATGTTTGGATTTCCAGCAGTTTTTAAAGGCATGAGGAATGTCAAATAGCCTGTAGTGTCCTATGAAGTGAAATGCTTTTAACATTGTAAAATGCACTGTATGAGAATCATTTTTATTTTGTATTTCTGTTGCTGCAATTACACATGGAATTTGCTGAAAGTATGCAGGGCACTGAAAGAACTTTAAATGCACTTACAAGCCACAGTCTGCTTCATTTGTATCAGATCTACCCATTCTTTATTTAAATCTGTCTCATCAACTTGATTTTGGGGGAATCCAAGATGACTTGCCTCTAAGCAGATGGGTTTGGTGGGATCTCTTCAGCCTACAATTGTTGTTTCTTCAGTGTTCCTAAAAAAGAGGATAGATCTTCCTCTTCTCCAGCTGATGATCACCAGATGACTATCCTACCTGCTGTGCTAGGTTCAATGTCGAGGAAACCAGGAGCCACCAATTCGACTGCTGTTTCTTCTGGATTTTATCTGGCCCACTAGCTCTGAAACTTTTCTCCCGCCCTTCAAAAGTGCCTGACAGTGCTTGCTGGGTTCTTGGGATCAGCTGGTTCTGGTTCCTTCTCCTCTTGCTCTCAGACCTTGACTGAGGAATCGATCTTTGCCTCCTTTCTGAGGAGGATTTCCTGCATGTGTTCATTCACCAGTTGATGAAGGGAATGAGTGCACCTCTGACTGAGGAGAGTGGCTGTATCGGAAGGGACACTGCAGCAAGTAATGGAAGTTATGGCCAGGGAAGTCGGGAGTTTGGATGGTGGTCCCCCAGCTGTCGCTGACATGCCTATCCTCAAGGCTCCTGTTAACTGAGAGGCATTACATCATGCCTCCCCCTCTCTGGGGTGGTGTCTATACTGGGGCATTATCTCCTTCTCCAAACACTGGATCTCCCAGTAAGAATTATCTTGGCAATGGCTATTTTGAACACTGTCTGTAAAGGTGCCTGAACTATTACTTATTTTGCCACATTCTGTGCAAGGGAAGCTGGTCAGGAGTACATCTGAGCTATTTGTCCTACAGCTCAAGCATTCCAGTAACCCCACTGTGTCTCAGGACCTGGGACGGTTAATCTGCCTTTGTTTAGGGTGGAAGTGCTAATGAAAATAGAATTGCAGTATGATATAGTGGTAGATTATGAAAAATGTATTTCTGTCTGAATTCTAGGGCTAAACTTATTGGGGAGGTTTCTACGGTGAAAGCAATTTTTCTTTTTAAATATACTTTAACAGAGAATGCGCGCGCGCACACAGTCAATTAAATCACTGGTGGAAATAAGGAAAATTGTGATTGACTGACTAATGTCTGACAATATTGCTTTGCATAGTAAATTTAGAGTGTTTCTAAGTCTAGAAACTTGAACTGAACAGCTTATCTCCAGCTATATCATCTGTAGGCATGTTCAGAAGTTTCTTTCTTTCTGCTTATTTACCTACCAAGCAGGTAGAAGGTTTCAGAACTAAACCGTTTTTTGCCAGGAACTGCAGATGATTTGCTTGGCTTTCCTTTCCTTATTGCCATCCTACCTTAGTAATCTGGCTACTATCCTTGTTTTGGTGGTTTTTGGTTTTTTTTTTTTTTTTCAGAAGTGGTGCAAGAACTTGCTTGAACATTAATGTCTACATTTTTTTTCCATATGTATTCAGAGAAACAAGTTCAGGGTAAAAGCTTCCTTGCTTTAAAACATAACGAGTGAATCTTCAAAATGTTACCTGCATAAAAATTAGCATATATGCATGTAAGCAGCCTCTACTCGCATATGTTACACACTGTTCCTTGTAAAGGCTTTGCCTACATATAATTTGGTTGTAAGTTATCTGTAAACCGGCACGATGTGCAAACGGTTGTCGGTATATAAAACTAAATAAATAAATAAAATAAATAAAATAAATAAATATTCTTTATTTTATAAAAGTAAAAAATGCACACGTATTTTCATTTTCGATTGCACATGTACTTGCATAAAATGGGGATGGTCTAGGGGTGTTCCAGCGCGGGGCCAACATTTTACATTTGAAAGCTGCTGTTTTAAGAGACGCATGTAGGGTTTGCCAACTTGCATAGTTTAACACCGAACGTAGTAAATGACGGCAGGTAGAGACCAAAGTTGCTTTTGGTAGTGACTTCCGCTCCATGCAGGCCACATCCTTGCCTTCTGTTAAGGGTGGCAGTAACTGCTGCCCCGTGCAGAAGGGTTTCACCTAAAGTTAATGTGTTACCCCATTTTTGTTCATTTCCATCCTCTAGCCTGTAGGGGTCCGCAGTTTTTATCCCATGCCCTTTTGAATTCCATCACCATTCTCGTCTTCACCATCCGTTCCGGGAGGGCAAGCCCTGCATCCTCCGCCCTCTCTGTGAAGAGACATTTCCCAATGTTGGTTCTGAGTTGCCTTCCTCCTGGAGTTTCATATCATGACCTAGTTCTGAAGTTTCCTTTCCGGTGGAAAAGGCTTGTTTGTGTATCATTGATACCTTTCGGTTATCTGAAGGTCTGTATCCCATCTCCCCTGCACATCCTCGCCTGCAGAGTATTCAGATTCTTCGGTCTCATCTCGTACGGCTTTTGATAACGGACCCATCATTTTGATTGCCTTTTTCTGAACCACTTCCATCCTGTCCTTATTCTTTTTGAGAGATGGTCTCCAGAACTGAATACACTTCTCTCAGGGGAGGCCACGTGAAAGACCTGTACGAGGGCATTATCGCCTCCTTTTTCCTGCTGGTTTTTTAAAAAATATTTTTATTGGTTTCGCAACTAAAGTTAACTGCAACTTTTTAGAGATCTTCAGAAATAATTCGCCTTCATCCAAAGCACACTACAGAGATCATGTAGATTACAAAGATAGGGTACTGGTAGGCGCTTAGGATGATTGACCAAGTGTTTAAGCAGATAACTATATAATGAAATAGCTAAGGGTACATCATGGGCAGTAATGTCGACGGTAATATGATGAGAGATCACTAGAAGATACCCCTTACCTGCTATCTGGCAATATACAGTAGCTACTAACTTCCCCCCCCCCCCCTCAGCTTTCCTTCCATCTTCATGAAGTGTTAGGTGATAATTGACTTGTAGCTAGTGTAATAGTCCACGGTCTTGGGTCTTGGAGCTTGGATATTGGAACGTGGATATTAAATCATAAATATTGGATCATGAATGTTGGGTGACCAGTCCTCTATGCACATCAGGCAAAGGGTAGAAGAAGAGATTTAAAATTTAACAGGCAGTTCATATAATTGCAAACAGTACGTGCATTTAACACATTCCAGATATGTCGCTTGAGGGCACCCCTAGAGATAAAGTTATAATAGTCTCTACTACCTGTGCAGGGTTGGTTGTGGATAGGGTTTTCTTAAATGTCAGAAGGCACTAAGTTGTACCCAATACAAATCTGAGACTTGTAGCCCAGACATCGTCTATTTGGGGGCGCAACTCGTGAAGCTGTCAGGCACCCCAGTGAACCTTGACCCTTCATGCTCTGTTGCCACCCATCTCCATTGCCTAGTGTGCAGCCACGAGCTGCGGACCAACATATATGTTCATCATGAGGCGTGGCCCATATGTCCCCTGGCTTACTGCGATAAGCAGGGCGATGCTAAAAATGATCCAAGGTTTGCATTATTGTGGGAGATAGGTAATTTTAAAAGGCTGACTATATTTTGAGGTATGTCGCAAACTTCTTGGGGGAGGAATTCCTAGCCATCACATATTCTAAAGAGCATAACTGGATCATCTTTTGAAACCAGTGTTCATAATTGGGTTCTTGTTCATCCAACTATTTTAATGAGAACTCTTTTGCCCACCAACTCAGCCTTCCTGAGAAATGCTCGATCTGCCTGGGTAATAGTGAGATCTAATAGGGTGGTAGAGTCAAAAAGCCATAAGTTAGGGTCCAAAGGCAGTGGATATTGTATAAATTGTTCGCATCTTTTCTGAATTTTTTCCCAAAAGTTTAGTATTAAGGGACATTCCCAGAAACAATGAAAGTAGGTACCATTAACAAACTTGCATTTCAGACATAGCCCGGAGGCACTGACTCGCATCGGGCAAGCGCATACCAGGGGGAAATAAACATGCCATAGAAATTTATAATGTGATACATTTAATAGGACGTTTTCTGATAATTCAGGCATAGTACTGAAATTTTCTTTGTTCCTTATAAGAAATGGAGAAAAGAGACCTTTGTAATTTCTGGCTTTCGGTGGAGGACAAATGAGTTTCTTGCAAACAGGCTATGACAGTATGCAAACGCCGAAGATGTGTTACGAAATCAGGAGGTGGACCCCTGTTCCGAGTTGCACTCAGCAAGGGATTCCGGGAGCCCCAGCAGGCGTATATTAGACCTGCGGGCCCGGTTCTCCAGGTCTTTGAGCTTAGAGGATTGCGCCTCCACTCTCCTTTCCAGCGCCTGGAGTTTGGTGATGGCCAGATTTGTCATCCTCGAGGACCCCTCCCCTCTCCTCGATCTGCTCGAATTGTGGGTTTATCTCTGTGAGGGCTGTACGAACCTCTGTTATCTGAGCCAATAATAGTCACTGATTTGACATCCAGTGCGTCCATTAAGATTGTCTTAAAATGTTCCGCCATGGCGGGGGAAAGATCTTGAGTTCTTTGCATATCAGACGTAGCCGCCATCTTAGGCTCAGCCGTCTTTAGGTTTCTCCTTCTCCTTTTTGCCGGTCCTTATAGGCATTCCGGTGGGTGAGCGCTGCATATAAGAGGTGATTGACACATACTCTCTGATCCCCCCTCGCAGAAAGTAGGCAGAATCAGGGTGGAAAATTGTAAAAATCGGAGAGCGGCACCCGGAGCCCTCCTGAGCATGTCCTCTCCTTCTCACCGCATCACACGAGCTCCTCGTACCACTTCTTTAATGTCGGCAAGTGTGACTGCCGAGTCCTAAGGCAGCCCCTGTGCCGTCGCTCCCGGCCACCATCTTAGGATCTTGGCTACGGGGGCTTTTCCTTACCTCCTTCTGTTGCCACGATGGGGGAGGATCGTTGCATATAACTTACAATAGACGCAAGCGCCGAGCTAATCTTGGAGTTGGGAGGTCGGGAACTCCCGTATCTGCAAGGATTTAGTTAGATAGTGGGAGCAGACCCTCGGAGCCGAGAAGAAATCCGCCTTCCCGGCTCACCACATCACGTGACCCCCCCCCCCCCCCCCTTTCCTGCTGGTTATTCCTCCTTCTGTGCAGCCCATCGTCCCTCTGGCTTTTGCCACCACCTTGTCACATTGTTTCACCTGCTAATTATCTGGCGTAAGTGATATTAAAACGTTGCGTAGTACCGAGTGGGTGGGAAGTCTGGGTGAACTGGGGGGCAGCTCTGGCTGAAGAACCAGGAGGGTCTCTATGACCTGGGGGAGGACTGGGCAAACTGGTGGACTAATTGGTATAACAAGTAGTTTACTTGACGTTTATGTGTTAAAATATAGCGGCTTTTATTTTAATGCATAATATATATGCAGATAGGAAAAGTACACGTGTTCAGCGCATTGATATGTTCCTTTAATGCAATGCATGCATTTGCACGTATGCCTATGTGGTGGGGTATGGATACACATTTTTCTAAAATACACCCTACGTGAGGGTTACAAAAGGCGAGTGTAGATCTGCTTGCGACCCTGTTGCTGCGCGCATTTACCTGAAGTTTATTATTCAAGATTATTCCTTTTAGGAGCCGCTCTTAATCTGTCATTTCCCGCTTACGTGTAATCTGGAAACTGCAAATGAAGAAAGGGGCTCAGTCAGTTTCATCTTCGGAGGAATGATCTTTTCCCTCCTGCTCTGACTTTTCACCCCACATCCATTTAAGTTTATTTCCTTTTTCCTGTTCTTTTTGTTGAATGTAGGTAGTAATTCTTACATTCCCCCTGTGGCAGGGAGCCCATTTTTACCCCCTGAGAAGCCAGCCCTGGCATCTTCAGCTGGTCTGAGCGCCCTCAATGTGACGGAGGTCTCGCTAGATCTTGCCCGCATGTGATGTCCCTGTAGTGTCAGTAGATAGGGAGGGACACCACTCCCCACTGGGAAGGGTTCTAAGCAGGTATAACCCCCCCCTGCCTCCACAGACGAAAGAGGGGCGGGGAGGAATTAGAGATTCCAAGATCTGGAGTCCTGGGGTTACTTCAGAGTGGCACCAACTTCAGAGAGAGAGTTCAGAGGAGACTGAAGTGAAGGTCCAGAAGGTGAGGGAGAGAGAGAAGGCTCCTGAAGAGGCCTCAGATCCTGAGAAGCCCTTGAGACTGTGGACAGGTTTATACTGGGAGGGTGGCAGAGGAGAGCTGTCCCGCCTGGGAAAATCCACCGGTCAAAGCTCGATTCTTCTAAATCGGCAAGAGACTCGAGAGAGAGAGAAGAGAACCAACCCTTTAGGAAAAAGATGTCAGGCACCCAGCGGGATGGAAGGGGTGACCTCTGCTGATGAAGAGTCCGTGTTTAACCTGTTGGACACTTTTGGAATTTAAGTTGCAGAACTGGTGCATGGAGCTGTGATTTGCACTTTGGTTACTCTGCTATTAGTTACACTGGGAGTTTGAGCCACAGCCTGGAAGTTATGTGTGGTTTTTTTTTCTTTGTGTGTGACTGTACTGGTGAACAAGGAAAACCCTTAGGGCTTTGAAAAACACTGATTCTTAGGGTTTTGAAAACACTGATTCTTTTTCCCCCTTGGCAGGAACCCTGGGGGGGGGGGGGGGCCATGGGGCCTTGCGAGGCCCGTGACTCTCCCCATGTTGCCCCTGCACCCAGGACCATAATACACAGGGGCTGCTCCCCCTATTACTGGCTCTTTCCTTTTTGTTTTAGGAGAAAGGTGTTTTGTTTTGTTTTTTTAAATAATTTGGAGATCAAACTTACTAATAAGGAAGCTTTTAAATTGGTCCATGGGGAAACAGACAGGCGCTCAGAAGTGCATATTTCGGGGGAGGGATCTTCCATGAATACTTGCCAAACAAGGCCGACAGAAGGTCCCAGCAGAGAGGCCGTGATTCAGGCTGAAGTAGCCCAGATGGACACAGAGGAAGAAGCACAAGCACCGTTTTCCCCAACTGTTCCAGGCCAAAGGCACCCCCTGTGCTAACAGAAAATGTCGTGTGGCCCACCAACCTCCACGGGGAGAAGTTTGATGTGAAGAGGGAAGCTGGCTCGATTTTTAATTGACTGCCAGAGCTCCTCCGCTGAGTTGCATGCTCTGCCCGCCTCCCGTGGTCTCCAGGGTAAGACGGAAGATGAGGAGGTGCCGTGTGCGCGGGTCCCGGCTCTCTCTTCCCTGCAGGCTTGCCCGTTAGTTACCAGGCTTCGGGGCTCATGCTGCAGCTTGGGGAGAGGAGGCACTCACGGTCCCCGTCTGTTCTCAGCATGTTTAGGAGCCCCTGCGGGTGACTCGAGGTGCTGAGTGCAGAGCCCCCGGTACTGGGCTGGATCTGAGCATCGGGCAGCGGTGACATTTTTTTTTTCCTCCCCATGACACGCCTGATGATCAGGTCCGAAGGCCCTTGGTTGAGAAACTTTGTACTAAATCACACCACCATCTAGATTTCTCCGTGAATTGCATTGGTTGTGATGTGTGAGACGTGAATACTAGAGGAAAGGGGGAGGGTATGGCTGAAAAGGCGTAAGAAAAAAGAATGCATTGATTTAAAAAAAAAAAAAAAGTGCTTATTTCATAATCAACAATAACATTTCCCTTCTCACCTCAAATCTAAAAATAAATATCTTTCAGCTGTTTTCAGATGACTCAAACAAATTTTTATTACGTTTTCCGTGGAGAATACATAATTACATTTGCAAAATTTCTCTTAAAAAAAAAAAAGATTATGAAGATAATAAAAACATGCAGATCATAAAATGCTGTAAGTGTCCTAAGAACATAAGACGTGCTGTGCTGGGGCAGACCAAGGTCCATTGAGCCCAGCCTCCTGTCACTTATGGTCTGTGTTAGCCACCGTCAGAATCTGGCAGCTCCTATAAAGTAGGTTTATCCTTTATTACTCACACCCAGGGATAGCGATAGCTTTGCTTAGTCCGGTGTTTCCCAACCGGTGTGCCTTCAGACCTGGTCAGAGGTGGCGACTTTCGTGGCACTTACCTGATGGTGCGGATCCAGACCAGCACCTGGACTTTGCTCTCGGCACCTCCCAGCCACGAGAGGCACCACTGGTGGTTCTTTAAAGCTTCAGGAGCTCCTTTCTGAGGACAGGTTATAATCATGCGTGCCGCCTCTTCCTAGCTATGGCATGGGCCCGGGAGTGTGGTACTTAAAAGGGCAGCATGCAGGGCACGGATAGCTGGGAACGGCTTTGTGTGGCACACACACTGCACACAGCATCATCCTCCTCTTCCCTGTCATTGAGTCATAAGAACATAAGAGATTGCCATGCTGGGTCAGACCGAGGGCCCATCCAGCCCAGCATCCCGTTTCCAATCCAGGTTACGAGCACCTGGCAAGTCCTTCCAGCTCCTGTCTTATCCCCAGGCTGAACGAGATGTGGGAGAGGATGCACTGCGCATTGGATGTGACTCGCTCTGGCATCCAAGTTAACTGCCACAGACTTCTCCCTTTTTCTGCGTTTTCTCTATGGGAGGGACCTGGTCCACTCTGACAGGCTCACGTGTGCTCTGTCCCATCCCTTTGTTTTACGATATGGAAGAGACCCTGGTGGGGGGGCTTTCAGTGCTTCCCTTCACTGTTTTTTGAACTTTTGGGTGCTTTGCATGTCTGCATTGGAGGATGGTGAGCCACACAGTGGGGCCGCTGCAATATAATCACGCTCGGTGAAACAGGCGCTCGTATCGAGCACCCGTTTTCCCGCCGCACGCACATCCAACTCTCCTGGGTGCCGGATGCTATATTTAAGTGAGCAGCCGCATTTAAAAAAGGACGCGCTGGGTAGAAATCGTGTCTCTCCAGCTCTGTGGATGTGTGCGCATCAGGAAAAGGGCGCTCAATACGAGTGTCTGCTTACTCTTCAGTTGACTGACACACTCCAGGGCGATGCTATTGTGTGTGTATCATGTGCATTGTACACCCAGAACTTTTTTTTTTTTTAACCAGCCCATTATATTTTCCTTTTAATTTTCATTGCCGCATTTCATTGCAACGATACTAAGTAGGAGGAACCAAAGAGAGCGGTATTTTGTTTTTTTTTCTCATGCACCCTCTGCTCACGGTATGACTTAAAGCCAGCTCTGGGGCTGGCGTTAAATTTGCCGTGTTAAAAAAAAAAAAAAAAAGGATGCGTTGGGTGGTAATAGCTAAATAGCCTCATCTACAAGACATGATGAACGCTATTAGCTACGCATTTGTTGGGACGTGCTCACCCCCTTTTTGCATCGGATGTTAATCTAGCGCCTCCAAAACGCGTGTCCAACCGCACAATGTAGGAAGCTGAAATTTTGAAACAGATGAAATTGTGACCCATTTTAAAGTTTTTTTTTTTTTGCACTGCTTTAATAAAGAAAAAAGGCATAGAGTCTGTTCTTTGCCGTGTGTGTGTGTGTAACTTGCCCCTCCTGTCGGGCCACCAGTAAGCCCTGGGAAATAGTACTAGTGCAGTTAGTGAGAGAGAGAGAATTAGGGGAGGAGCCGTTCATGTGCAGCCCCTCCCCTTGAGGGTGCTGGAATAGACTTCCCACTTCAGAGGTTTTATAGCAGCGGCTGGGGGGCAGTATAACTTGCAGTTCTGGAGGAAGGTTGGAGATGTTTGCCTCAGTTATGTTTTTGGTCTACCTGGGGACCTGGGATCTTTCGGGATGGTTTGAGGGCTCCACTACTGTACCTTGCCCCCCCCCACCCCCCCAAGGCGCAGCGTGATTGTCCTGGGAGTATTTTGGATTTTGGGCTTTTACGTGGTAGGGCCTTTCCTGGATACGGGGAACCCCGTGTTTCGGACGCCCAGGGATAGGGAAGACCTGCGCTTGAGGTGATGACCCGTTGCAAGGGGCAACTCTGGTGGTGTTTCCAGAAGAAATTTTGTTTTTGAAGATCTGGGAGGTTTTCTGTCCCCTCTCTTTGCCCACCCAGAGATCTGTGACGCTGCAGTTCCATCCAGGATACCTCCCATCAGGGATCCCCTATTGAGTCAAAGGGAAAAGCTGTGAGTAAGAAGCTCTTTAAAGATCATTGAGGACACCTGTCCGGAGTCTTCACCTGCTGGGGGGAGAGAGAGAATTTACTCTCTGTGCAGAGACAGGAATTTTGCCTTCTTTGGAAGGGGGTTCCTAGCCAACTAAGGGTCGCCCTGCTCAGTGGGACCACCACGTTTTTCCTAATCTAGGAGGGTGCAGAGATCCCTTGCCTACTCAAGACTCCTGCACAGATAGAGGAAAGGATTGTAAAAGAGAGCCAGGAAGACTCTGGTGCTGGATTCTTATTTATTGTGCCACTATTCGGTTTTGGACACTTAACTCCAGCATGTCTATTTGGGCGCACAGTGTACACACACACAGTGAAGAGGAACCGCTCCTCTCCCGGGGACAGCTAGAAGGAAGTCGGTCACCGTTGCACTGGGCTATGAAGGTAAAACCTTTTTGCCCTTCAACCAAAAGGATCCACACTCTGGGGGGGGAAAGGGACACGGAGACGAGCTAGTCGGGGTTCCTGTCCCAAAGAACTTAGAAATTCTTTTATGGCCCCGCCCGTGCAGGACACGCATAACGGGGTGGGGGGAGGAGGGGTTACATATAAAATCTTGTGCTTGTTCCCACCCCCTTCCCACCACATAGGACAGAAGGGAAATTAGATTGGTTGTATCCCATGGTGACTTGCGTGACTTGCAGATTTTTAGCCAGAAGCCATGCTAATATGTAATATAATCTGTCAGTGTGCGTTAAACTTTTTTTTTCTTTGCTTATTAAATAGCTCATATTTTTATAAGCAAATCATGAGAGCTGTAGTCTTGGATTAAGGCATAGGCATGTGCCAAAAAATAAAGCTCTCCTCCTTGCTCTTCATTCACCAGGGGAAACCGCCTCCATGCCGTCTCCTGCTATGGACGCCATAATATTAAATCTGGCCATGATGGTATGGTGTAAATGTTGAGAACAGCTTTTGTTTTAATTTAATCTAATTTTCAGAGAGCAAAAAGGCTTGGAAGGTTAGGCAAGCTTTCTTGCTGCTTCCATCACACCTTAGGGGCTCAGCTGATTAGCGTTTAGTACTTTCTGAAACAAGTACTTCCAAACTGGAATGCGTGGACATTGTTTGACTTCTCCCCGATTAAAAATAAATAAATAAATAAATTCAAGAATACGCTCAAAGGAACACAGTTAAGAATCCTTTTATTTTGCTTCATATGAAGGCTGGTCTTGCTCAGATAATAATGCTCTGAAGTCACTGGCCTAGGAAGCTCCGTGGCAATGCTGTGATTGAGACATTTACGGTCTCTTCAGGGAGAGAAATGAATCCCATGATTCAGGGATCAGGATGGTGGTGGCATTATTTTTCTAAGAATTACAAGACTTGTGTTTGAGAGTTTGCAAATAATACAGTTCTAATTGTGAATTAAAGTGCAAAAAAAATCCCCAGTAAATTTCTTTTTTTTTTACTTTTTTTTTTTATTTGCTGTTTCATTTTTTTGAACTTGGACGCCCTCTGAGACCTCCTGTAATTCACGGGGTACCTCGAACCTCTTAAGAACTGTTGATGAGTGAAACCTGGTCTTCCATTAGAAGAAAAGTGCTAGCTGGAATTGGAAGTGACCTTTTACTGGTTTCAGGTTGTGCATTACAACCTTCTAATATGTCAGTGATTAGGTGAGGTCTTTGCTTTGAGAGTAAATCCTAAGTCCTCAACTTATTTATCCAAGAGACAGGTTAGAATTGGTTATAGCAACTGAAGGTTATTTTGGAATTCTTTTCTCTTTTGACATGTTTTAAGTGCTAATGCACGGTTGCGTGTTTTCTTTAGTGATGATGACAGACATAAGCAATGTATCTAAAATATCTCTGGGAGATTTTATCTTTTTCACAATTACTACACCCTCGCATTCAGTTACAAATCTCATGAAGTATCTTCTTTTTTCTTTTTTTTTACATTTTTTTTTGTGATGCGTTCTAAATAATACCTAGGTCCTAGCTTACTAAGTGATTTGAAAAATTGTTCTGTTTGTCACTGGTTCATGTAAGGCAAATTTTAGAACAACGAGAAGAATCGACTGCCACCATCTTGATGTTTGGTGAGGAGGCTTGCAGACTGTAGTAATCCTGAGTTGTTCTACCGGCAGGGTGAGCGCCTGATAAGGACGCCATTGCTAAACGAGTCTGAAGAGAAGTCAAAAAAGAGTAGACCACAGGCTGGCAACCTAAAAAAATATGTACTCAAACTTCACTATAGAAATAAATCGGAAGGGCATACTGGATTTAAACCTGTGACAGGAAAAGAATAGGGACGATGGATATATTTGTAAACCAGTGGCTTATTAAACTGTGCCTTTCCCTGCTTGTCTATAATAACTTTTTAACTTAAATGTTCAAAGGAGATGGTCCTGGTTAATTACCTTATGAAGCCAGGAATGCAGGGTAGAACCCAGAAACTGAATTCGGAAGACAAATGGTGACAACTCTTTGTAACTCTTCTGGTAGTTACAAAAGAATGCAGCTGGAAAATGTTGCTTTTGGTATAGTAAGGGGGTCGTTTGCATGTCTTTGGTTTTTTATTGTTCCAGGGTGGGTGGGGAGGCTGCTATGGCTGGAAGCCAGTGGTATTATCTCCTGGACTGCAGTGACACCTCCTGGACAAGGTTGTAATTGCTACGATTCAATATTTTTCCAGGAGAAACCATTTTGATCCAAATGGACCAATAGTAGAACTTGGGTATGTAGTGCCTGCCTGAGGCCATTGAGGAACAGGGGCGTATTTGTTAATGAATCATTTCAATTAGGTATAAAAGATGATGGTGTTTTTGTTTAGGGTCAGGCTAGGATTCAATATTTTTGTTTAGGCCATGAAGTGGAAGTGAGGTGTTTTTTTGTTTTGTTTTTTTTTTCCCATCCCTGTCTCTAGTTGATTGGCTGCTGTAACAGAGACTAAGTTTTAGATGGTTTTTCTTGTAGTCGTTACCTGAATAGAAGTACTTATCCAACAATACAGGGAGAGCTGTTTGGTTATTTTGGGATGCGGAAAATGATCAGATATTTCATGACTCTTTTTAATGGATATGTGTTGTGTGTTTTGTTTTTTTTTAATGAATCACTCTCTGATAGTTTTGCTTATGATGTGGTATATAAATGTTTACACAATATTTTCAAATTAGACTAACAGTCATAGAATATCTGCTTGCATAATATAAAGTTGGTCAAACTTTTAGTGGCAGAGGCTAAGATTTATTGTGTATTTTTTGAGGTTTTGGACTTTCATCTCCATGAAACAAGTGGACATTGAATCTGCACAGAGTACTGGACTTCAAGCATATGTAACAGCCATCAATTATCTGGGTTGCAGAAAGGTTTACAAAAAAAAAAATCACATGAGACTCAATTGCGAATTTATGCTGCTGTTCTGGCCAGAATCTAGGTGGGAATTTTGAAATATTCTGCAGCTGAACTTACAAAACTGATTTTATTTTTCCAATGCTAAATATTTTTCTTTTACTATAATACCATGCGTGTGTGTCTGGCTTTAGAGCAGAGGTTTCCAATCCTGTCCTGGAGGACCCCTATCCAGTTAAATGTTCGGGATATCCACAATGAATGTGCTATAGAGTATAAGAATCCTAACTATGTAAATGTGCATGTACTGATTTTCTACGCATTACTTGCAATAGTAATACAACCTCAGAAAACCCATGATGCATGTCTCCTCCCCATCCCTGAGAGGACATTTAGTTGCGTGGGTGTGCTACACTTGCCCATACTAAATCACACAGCTGAGAGGTGGAGTTATTTATGTGCCCTTCCCATAGGGTGGGGGTTTACAGTTTTGAAAATTGCAACATGGAAAATCGGAAGTCCATGGATTGACATGAATTGAGGTCATAATTTCTTGTTTTTCTTTGAGCATTTTAACTTGATTACCAAGACTGAGAAGAAACTTGGACAAAAGTAGTAGATTATGCAATGGTATATAGCAGAGTAAATCAAAGTGTTAGAACATGCTGTGGAATAGAAACAAAGAGCTATGCTAATTATAAACGACAAATACTTTAAAAAAAAAAAGGAAAGTACATATCATCCAAAAACATAAAATAACACAAATGATACATCACAAAATATAAACTGATAGCCAGAAATATCCTGACCATTCCCCCCCTACCCTTGGCCCTTCTGTTGCCCAGTTATGTCTTTCCTTAATTGTAACTGTCCTTCATACGCACTCTCTCTCTAAATGTTTCCCTAGTTTACTACCTGTACATATTCCTACCTCAGTCTTTCACTATTTATTTATTTATGAAGGTCAAACCTGTACACAGTTATGAACTAGTTATTTTCACATGGAATGGTGGTGTATAAAACACACATAAATACTAATACAAAAAAATTCACAACATCTTTTAATAAAAAATAGAAATACAATATAAAAATGTGATTACAAATGTAGCATCCCACAGATATGAATACATCATCGACACAAAAACAAAAAAATTGAACAAAACGTTTAGTACAAAACATTGACATAAACAATCCCTCCCAATATGTTTAGCTAATCATAGCTTCTTCAAGGGAGAAACACAATTATATTATATCTAAAACAATCAATACAATCTCTAAAGTACATCCAGTGCGAGAGGTATAATCTGCTGAAATGTGATATTGCAGTAGGATAGGAGCTATTAAATCTAAAGACCACAGATTCAATTGGGTCACAGTTCAAACCTGAAATATGTGGAAACCAACTTTACTCATAGTCCACGTCATATCGCATGACAACTGTGAAATCTCATTAGTGATGTACATCCAACGATCCACCCTTCTGTACAAATAAATCAACAAGCATTTGGTATCGTAATCCAAGTGATTTTCTTCCACATCAGTATCTTACTAGATAAACGAAGCTTGACCGACGTGCCGCAAATGCGCAGTAGAGACCAGCTCTACCGCGCATGTGCGGGCGAGCACGTCTGTCTGAGCCAGCGTCAGAAAGAAAAAAAATGGCGGTGGTGCGGGCGGCGGTGGCGATGGCGGTAGCGGGCGGCGGCAGCGGCGGTAGCGGCCAGTAGTGAGGGAGGGAGAAGAGAGAGAGAGGGAGGGACTGAGTGGGAGGGAGGGACTGAGTGGGAGGGAGGGACTGAGTGGGAGGGAGGGACTGAGTGGGAGGGAGGGACTGAGTGGGAGGGAGGGACTGAGGGAGAGGGAGTGGGACGGAGGGAGGGAGAGGACGGAGGGAGTGGGACGGAGGGAGGGAGAGGACGGAGGGAGTGGGACGGAGGGAGGGAGAGGACGGAGGGAGTGGGACTGAGTGAGGGAGAGGACGGAGGGAGTGGGACTGAGTGAGGGAGAGGACGGAGGGAGTGGGACTGAGTGAGAGGGAGGGAGAGAGGGGGGAGGGAGTGAGTGAGAGGGAGGGAGAGAGGGGGGAGGGAGTGAGTGAGACTGAGTGGGAGGGACTGAGTGAGACTGAGTGGGAGGGAGGGACTGAGTGAGAGGAGAGGGAGGGTGGGGAGGAGTGGGTGAGGGAGGGAGGTAGGGGGTGGTGAAGAGTGAGGGGAGAGAGAATGAGGGGGAGGTGAGAGACAGAGGGATGTAGCCCGTTTTAACGGGCTTAACGGCTTGTATACATATAAACCAATGCTCCTGATAGTGTAGTGTCTAGTATAACATTCAGTGTTTAAAGAGCCGTCCACTTCACATCATATTCATACTTCCATGACATCAGTAAAAACGTATGAGCATCCCCTGGCTAAACACCATCTTTCAAAACAGATGACATGACCATAGCATTGTCACTTCAAGAATGAAAATTGCTGAAGATGACTGGTCTGTAATAGGAAAATATGCCCTGAGAGAAGGGGAAAATGAAGAAATATTTTATGAGGCATTAAAGCAACAAGTGAATAAATTATAATTAAAGCAATTTAATTATAATTGGGAATCTTAATGCTAGGGTTGGGGAATCCCATCGCTCTCCCATGTAATATGAACATTTGAGAAAGATAGGAATGGTTATGAGCAAAGGGAATTTGCAATATTTAATGTCATTAAAATAAGAAATATACTTTTTTCAAGAAGGAAGATCATAAAACTTTACTTGGCATGCAAGAAAATTAAAATAGCTCTGACTCTATTGTCAATAAGAAAATATCATGTCAGGTTAAAGAGAGGCAGTGACATCTATTTCGATCTCCATCGTGTGGTTTCAAAAATAGGAATGCTGACAACATGGCGAAAATGGAAAAGAAGTTTTAAGAAGTGTATTTGTTGCAAGAAGAAAGCAATAAAATATTGTTTGAAAAAAGCTTAAAACACTATTTAGAACAGACCACCTTTATATGAAGGGGGTAAAAAAAACTTATGAGGGTTTAAGAATTAAAGTGGCAGAGGTAAGGAGAGATCCAGAGATTAACTCAGGTCTATGACATAGCTCTAAGTGTGGAACAGGGCAGACTAGATAGGTAAATGGTCCTTATTGGTTGTCATAGTCCGACAGTAGTAGAAACATAATTGGGAATTTGCAATATTGTAAACAACCTATTCCACTCTCTCAAGAACAGAGGCCAAGGTAAAGGTGGTGAGGACAAAAAGGGGTGAGAAAGGAAGCACACTCCAATAATATTATTTTCTCAAAATAATATTATTATTTTCTCAGATTACTGTAACGCTATCCTACTTGGTCTCCCTTCCTCCTACACCAAACCGCTCCAAATGGTACAAAACACAGCAGCCTGTTTACTAACAAACACCAGGAAAAGAGACCATATTTCCCCAATTCTAAAAGACCTTCATTGGCTACCAATTCACTTCAGAATCATCTACAAATCCATCTCCTTGATATAGAAAACCACAATTGACCTACAATTTCCTCTCCGCTTACACAACTCCACAAGACCTACCAGAGACGCATACAGAGGATCCCTCCATGTACCCCCTACTAAAGCCACTAGTCACATTACCTTAAGAGATCGAGCCCTCTCCACAGCTGGCCCACTGTTATGGAACTCCATCCCTCCCGATCTCAGACAGGAGCCTTGCCTCCCAACCTTTAGAAAAAGACTCAAGACTTGGCTGTTTATGCAAGCTTTCCCGGACTTAAATTAATGTGCATCTCGCCATCAACATATCCAACACAGCAGCTGTACCTCATCTCCTTGTATATAATTTAGTCTCTGCTAAACTATCTTTATTTCCTCTGATCCCAGTTCAGTAGCCCTTGTTAATTGTAACTGCTTTCTTCGACACGTTAGTTCTGTTTTGATGTATTTATTGCACCCCTGTTTATTTGTAAACAGCATGATGTGATCGCTTCATAAATGCCGGTATATAAAAACCTTAAATAATACTGCAGATCATGGGGTAGCCAAGTTGGTGCCAGCAGGCTACAATTTCCCAGAAGCAGAAATGGTGCCAGCAGGTTGAAAATGGGCACATACTGTCCAGTAAGTCCTCAGAGACTGAAAATGCTGTATTTTAGGGTAATCTTGCTAGATTTGGTAGCTGATTACCGGTAGATGACTACAGAGCTTGGTATAAGAGATGGTGGACTGAGTATTGAATAAAATATGACATCTTGTATGCCCTAGCCTTTGTTCTTGAGGGAGTGCCTTATTGACAATCAATAAGGACCATTTTTCTATAGAGAGTGCTCAGTTCCACCCTTGGCACAATGCCATAGACACCAGTCAGCAGAATTAGCTATAATTAAAAGGACTAAACAGGAATTAGTAACTGTCAAAAAAACCAACCCTCTTCCACTTTGCAGCACTCAGAAAACTTGCCCCCACTCCCACATAAGAATCAGAAACCCAGAACACAGTGATTTATGTAGGGTCTGGAAAGATAAGCTCTGTGATCTAGACATACCCACTTTCCCTACCTGTGCAGTCAGGATATCCACCGCCACTCCCACAGAGGATTCAGAAACCCAAGAATAAATGGATTATAGTGGTCTCTGGTAAGATGAGACCTGTGACAGAGACACCCACTCTCACCAATGTCTTTTGTATTGGAAAATGAAGATACTCTAATAACGGAAACTGAAGTGGTATCTGAAGAAAGAAAATACCCTGTGCACATAGAAACCTCATAATATATATATTATGGTGAGAATGGGTGTCTCTGTCACAGGTTGGTTTTTTTTTGATTGGGTGACTAGAGAATTGGATCAAGAAAGAGCACTCAATGTCGTTTACTTGGATGTTAGCAAGGCTTTGGATACTGGCCTGTATAGGAGGCTTTTTGAATAAAATGAGAAGCTTGGGAGTGGGTCCCAAGATGTGGAATGGATTGCAAATTGACTAACAGACATCAGCGAGCAGTGATAAATAGAACCTACTCTGAAGAGAGAATTGATCAGTTGAGTTCATCAAGGATTGGTTCTGTTTAATAGCCCATGTATGTGTGAGTATGAGAGCACCAATATGTGTGAGAAAGATAGCACCAGTGAGTTGAGAACCCTTGTGAGTGAGGAAGAGATCGCTGGTGAGTGTGAGAGACAGTACCAGTAAGTATGAGAGTGCTTCTGTATGTGAGAGTGAGGGACGGAGCACCAGGGAGGGTGAGACTGTGTATGAGGGAGAGAGAGCCAGTAAATGTGAGAGTATGTATGCATGTGAGTGAGAGAGCCTGTGTGTGAGAGAGAGGGAGTACGCATGAGGGTGAACATGTTTGTGTGAGGGAGAGAATAAATGAACTCGCGTGCAACCTTTCTCTGAACATGACTGGAAATCAAAAATTTCCAGGGGATATTTTTTACTCATTTGTTTTAATTATTGGAATTTATGTGATGCGTCTGCTATTTTGAAATGTTGTATTGGGATTTGGTAACATTTTAGAAATTCATGTTATTCATTATTGGATGTTCTATTCATCAGCTGTTTTGAAATATTTATACTTTATTACTATGGTTTTACTATTATGATTTATATTTCTTGATTTTATTGTTTGTTTAGTGGGGAATGCTAATGTTTATTTCATTTTTGCACCATATACAGAACCTGCATGTTTCTATTTCTACTTTATAGTCTCTTTTCTCTGTTTTTGGTGAGGGTATGTCTGTGCTCTGCATGTGTGACTAAGTTAGGGTGAGGTATTCTGCTAGCGTGCAGTTTCTGTGTTGGGATCTTTGGTAGCCTACCTTATGTTTTCCTTATATATATATTGGAGTTTTAGGAGCTGGTGTAAATATTTGCAGTGTTGCCTTTTTATAGTTAGGGTTGTTTCTGTTTCAGTGTTGGCAGTTTTGGTATATGAGGTTTACTATATTGAATTATAATTCAGTTTACTCATGAATTTTTGACAGCCGCACCCAGCATGTTACACTAGGCCTAATACCATAAGGGTTCAGAGCATCTGTTTTTCAGGGTTTTTTGTTTGGCACCACAGCAATTCATGTAAATATAATATATATGCTGTAAGTCCTATTTTTACTTCAGAAGGCTGTACTTTGTCCTTTTCCATGTAAAATCTGTTATAATTGCATAATTTTTAATTGTGTGTGGGGAGGGGTCACACCCAGCTGCAAGCTTTGCCTAGGGGAACCTTATTATCCTTGCACCGGCCCTGGGATGGCAGTGGTGGGTAAATGGGTGTGATATCGGGTAAAAGATGAGATTGTGGGTGGAAATTGGCATCGGGTTGTATCTGGGAATTTGTATTCTCATCTACCCATAGCAGAGGAGTCTCAATTGGGCAGGAAGGATGAATCAGTTTGGGCATCATCTGTATCTTACTATAAGATTGATCACTGGCTGAAGGGATAAGCAACAGAAATGGGGCAAAATAGATTTAATAAGTTATTAGAAAATGTGTGTGATCTGATAAGTATTTGTGATTCTTCTTCAAATCCAATGCATGTTTTCCTAATGATGGAGGTGGCGGATATTAAGTAATATATATGTTTTAAAATAAATAGTAATTTTCCAGACTATTCTAACGGAATATTATTGGCGTTTTTATATTTGAAATCATTTAGTTGCACCTCATTTTGGGGTAGATTTTAAAAGGGTTACACGCATAAGTTATGCGCGTAACCCTTTAAACCCCCCCCCCCCCCCCTGTGCACACCGAGCCTATTTTGCCGTTTTAAAAATGGCGCGGGCCATCCATTACTCCTACCATGTGACAGGGGCCGGCCAATGGCACCGATAGCCCCTGTCACATGGTAAGGGCAAAGGGCCATCGGCGCCATTATGATTAGTGGCAGCCAACGGCCCGAGAGCGGGAGATCGCTCCCGGGACCCCCACTGGACCACCAGGTACTTTAAAAAAAAAAAAAAAAAAGTTTTGGGGGGGAGGGTGGGGAAGCTAAAGGATGTGTTTTAAAGGGTCGGGGTGGGTTTTTTTGTTATCGGCTCGGGCGCAGCTGATTTAAAAAAAAAAAACAACAAACAAAAAAAAAGATGGGACCGCACGTAAAACATTTCCCGATAGTCCCCGAACCCGGAATTGGAGCTGGTTCCGATTCACATCTCTAGTGTGTACTTCTAAGTACAGACAGAATGCTTATACATCAAGATACATACAAATCTCAAAGATGACCGAGGGGGCCTAATCTGCCCATTTCCCTTGCTTGTTGCAATGTGGTAGACCCCAATTGACTTCATGCTTTTTCCTTGCTTTCCTGCTAATTCTGTTTTATCCTCTGTTCATACCTCTCTCACCTTAATTTGGGAGACTATTTGATAAATTTCATCTTTCAATGAAAAGAATTGTTACTCGGCCAATAACCTCTTGTTGAGAACTATTTTCCTCCGGAAGAATTCTTCTGTTGTGCATTATTTGCATGTCTGTCTATATCCCCATTTCCTTCTTCTCTCTCCCCTAGGGTGCACGTCTTTCAAAGTGTGTAATAAATCAAAACATCCATGTACAACCTCCTGAGGCCCACAACTATGCAGTGCTTGTTTCTTTGATATGCAAGGGGTTAAAAGAACAATTCCACACATAATGGCAGCTTTTATTTAGACATGACTCGTCCTTGCAGTGAAATACAAGCCACCAATCCACTCCAGACTGGGAGATGGAACGTTCCCAACTCGAGAACTGCAGGACGGAAAGTCAAATCTGGTTAGTATGAGACAGCCGACATCCTACCTTACAAGATATGTGGAAGCAGCGATGACAGTAATTTATGCAAGGTGGTTCATTTAACAAAAATGATTAGAATATTTGCTGAAAATCAAAGCGTCCTGGGAAATAGAGCTTAGAAACAGATAAATTGATAGTAAAGTTTATAGATGGCAGGCTGGTCTAAAATGTGTGTGGGGGATGATTTAACACCAACAACCACCAGGTTTTTTTTTTAAGTGCTAAAGATTGCTTTGTATTTAGAAAGGTCAGCGTGAGTCTTGTGACCTAGTGTTCACAAGGAGAAAGTCACAGAATTGTAGTACGAATGAATTGGACATTCTCCTGTTCTTGCTTTACATTAAGGATCTAAACTTTTTAAAACGAATACTGTTGGATCTTGTATTTTGCACTATATGAAGTTAGTAAACCTTAGTTGAAGTGTCCTACAGAGAAAAGCTGGAGTTGGTGGGGAACGGGAATTGATTTTGGTGTAAATTTAATTTTTGTGGTAGTATACTCAAGAATGAGCCCTTTTAATAAAAAAAAAAAAAAAAAAGCAGTATTTCAGTGCAGCCAATCAAGCATTATGTAGATGAAAATACCTAGATGTGTCTAAAATTGAACCCTGTCCCACTCCCCCCCACCCCCCCCCCTCCAGGCCTAAGCTAGTTTCGCAGATGTGACTCCTGTCTCTAAATGAGAAATCCTGAATTCACTTCTCTGGTACTTGAAGACGCCTGAAGGGTACCATTAGCAATGGTAACATGGAATAGACTTAGTTTTTGGGTACTTGCCAGGTTCCTATGGAACCTACAGGATGCTGGGCTTGATGGACCCTTGGTCTGACCCAGTATGGCATTTTTTTATGTTCTTATGTTGTGTGTGTTTGTTTGTGTGTGTGTGTGTTACCAGACGTACCTGGTTAACGTTAACTGGATAGATTAGACTATCAACGCTCACCAGCCAAAGCTTTAAGCCCTGCCCCTGGAATGCATCTAGCGCCCACCCTTTAAAAAAAAAAAAATCCAGGCTCTTTGATGCGGGTAATGATTTACCTGGATAAAACTTAGCCGGTCAGAGGGAGTAAATGTTCAAATCACAGCTTGGCTCAGTTACCTGGAAAATGCCTTTGAACATGGACCTCGTATTGTTTGAACACAAATTGATGTTTGTACTTAATAAAAAAACCAAAACCCAGTAGGCTTCCATTTTTTTATTGGCGTTTTCCCAGGGTAACAGATGGTTGTAGTATTGGTGCTTTCTCACGGCAGATAGAGCAGGAAAACAGAAGCTGCAGGTCAACTGTGGTCTGAAGCAGCACAACAGTTCACTCATGCAAGGTCAACGCGATTCTGCTGTCCAGCATTGTGAGGAATTTAACATGCTATCTAGTGGTAATGGTCTGCTCGGCCGCAGAGAGGGATGCTTTCTCCATTTTAAAATGGCAGAACGATGTGCTCTCAAACCAATGCACATCTTTTGGGTAATTCTTATGTTGGCTTAATGAATGGTCTCAGAAGCTGCAAAGGATTGTCCTCTCCAGGCTTCTAGGATGCTGCATTACATGTCCGCTGGCTTCTTCGTTGTTCTTGAATAGGATCGTTGTCTTGCAAAGGATGTTGCTGGAAGTGACTTTTATTGTATGTTTCAATGAAAGAATAGTGACGTAAGTGATCCTATTCATCTCGCATCTTGATTTTAGATAACAAATTCAACTGAGAAGCCCTTCCCTATAGCCGTGATGGGTTTTGTGTGGTGTTGCCCTTGGGCACTATGCGTGCGGCACTGCCCGGTCTTCCCTGACCTTGAATCTGATACTTTTAACACCTTCCACCCTCCGCTTCAAGCACTCTCTGTGGACCTCCGATGCTGATTCAGTCCCTTCTCCCTGTGAACGTGAGGGCTCTTGCCACGTTTTGAGCATGGACACAGAGTTGGCCTGAGCTCGTGGGTGTGGGTGAGTGGAGAAGATAGACTGGGTTTGCAAGCACGTGACCACGTGCACTCTGCTGGGTTTTATAACATGGTAAATATACACAAAGGGTAAATAACTACAACTCTCTATCCACTTGTCATAGAATTACACACAATATAGAGAGCCCAACAATAATATATGAAATATATCAAATTTATTTAAAGATATCACACAGATATACCTATATAGACAATAAAACTAAGCTAGCACACACACACATTCATACCCACAAGTTAAAAAATATGTTGTATTGAGATACAGTATATAACTCTTTTTATGTTACCAATTGAAACATAGAAATGACGGCAGAAGAAGACCAACCGGCCCATCCAGTCTGCCCAACAAGCTTTCACACTTATTTTTCTCATACATATCTGTTGCTCTGATCGCTGAGGTCAGGGCCTTTATTGGTAACTTTTTAGTTCTAATTTCCATCCATCCCCACCATTGATGTAGAGAGCAGTGCTGGAGCTGCAAAGTGAAGTATCAAGCCTAATTGTTTCGGGGTAGTAACCGCTGCAATAAGCAAGCTATTCCCACGCTTATTTGTTTACCCAGACTATGCAATTCAGTCCTTGTTGGTAGTTGTCTGAATGTTAATCCTCTTATCTTCATTCCCCCCTGCCATTGAAGCAGAGAGCTACATTGGATATGCATTGAAAGTGAAGTATCAGGCTTATCTGGTTTGGGGTAGTAACCACCGCAACAAGGAAGCCACTCCCACGCTTATTTGTGAATCCAAATCCCCCTTCCCACATCTCCTCCCGCCGCCGAAGCACAGAACAATGCTGGAGCCGCATCAACCGTGCACACGTCCACTGAACAAGGGCACTAATCACCAGGCAGTAGCCGTCACTCCCGCAAGCCACCCCCATGCCTCTTCTCTTCATTCACACCCTCAAGACTCTATGGATCCACAGTGCCCATTACAAATACTTATAAAATTTCAATTGAGAATTAATAAAGTACTACAAACTTTAAATTGGAATTATGTGCTATTTGTGTCCGACAAAAGCAGATGCAAGATCTCTTCGTTTCACCCCTGTCATTTGGGGCTTCCTCAGGGACTGATGTAAATGTACACTTACAAGTGTATTGCCACACTGAAAAGCACATGTAAACAATTAATCACACAACTGAAAAAAACATACATTATCTTATAACTATTACACTTCAAAGATATGTCTCAACCCTATTTTGCTGAAACCTATAACAACTACTAAACACCTATTCACACCTCCACTACCCCCTTCATTAATCACCACATGGCTATTACCCACCACATATAAAAACCCAACGCTTTTCTAAATATTTTATCTCACTTTGTTTTTCTTTTATTTAGATCCTAAAATCTACTGCGCTTATAATCACGACAAAAATCTCTCTTCTTTTCCTATACCAAACCCCAAATATGTTTGATAATGGCCGTACCTACCTAAAGTACAACAATTTATTCAACCTATAACGCTTCTAACTTCTTACAAAGTTCCTTCAACACAGCGTTCCCTTTCATTCATTAGTCACGTCTTTCGACCATCTGTGTTTCGCGGCGTTTCCTTTAGCCCTTATGAATTTCTATACATCCTTCCTTTTTTACATATTTATTGATGAAATACGCCGACCTGCGATCTCAAGCCAAACATATTCTGCAACAATATAACCAAAGAATTATCATAGAAAATAAAACGGCATTACCCCCACCCAAGCTCCTAGTTTTACAAATGCAAAAACTTTCAACACTCACGTCTGATCGGAAGTGACGTAACACGCTGTCACCCACTGAAATGTGAACTGCTAACCTCCCCACAAAACTTATATAAGCAAAACAATGGGCGTTTAAATAATCAATTCAATTATACTCTAACCAGCATCATTCCAATACCAATGTATTTCAAAGAATACTTTACTCAATTAATTCTTATAGTTTGACACGGACCTTACTCAATCAACCCTGAATGAAATGTCATTCTAAAAGCTATTATACTCATATGCTAATAAAATGCACTCCACTCTATTGGTCCATTCAACCCCGACGGGGCAATCGTGCGCCAACTATAGATAAATTGCTGTTCAATTTTTCTTAACATTAGGGACAAATCTCCCCCATGTTGAAGCGTAACTTGTTTAATCACAAAAAACCTAATTTCTGCCACAGTATGATTACTCTCAACCCAGTGTTTTACTAAGGGTGCGTTTTCAGGCGACGCTTTAATCCGGCTCCTATGCTCGATAATCCTACACCGAATAGGGCGAATTGTTTGCCCTATATAAATTAAATTACAAGGACAAATAATAGCGTATATAACGCCACTAGTACTACAATCAAACAAGCTAGGAATCAGATAAGGATACCTTAAATTGGGGTGACTGAACAACTGACACTGAAGTGTCAGCGGGCAAACTGAACATGATCCACAAGGAATTTGTCCATGGAGAGGAACTGAATCCTCAGATTCCCTCCCACCCTTAAGTTTATTGTATAGAGATTGGCGTTTTTTAATGGCAAAAATAGGGTTTTCTGCAAAACATGGCATGGTAGACAAAACATGCCAATGAGTCAAAATAATTTCCTTGATTTGAGTGGTTTTTGGAGAGAATGGAATAGTACAAATCATGCGATTTAGAGTTTCCTTTGGATTATGAATCAATAAATTCTCCCTGTTGGAATATAACGCCTGTTTGTAAGCTCTTTTTACAACAGATTTTGAATACCCTCTAGCTATAAATCTTTCCTGTAATTGAGATGCCTGGATTTTAAATTCAGCAGTGGAAGTGCACAATCGACGATATCGCAAAAATTGACCTATTGGAATATTATCCTTAAGCTGTTTCGGATGATAACTTTGGTAATGCAACAATGTATTTCTATCCGTACTTTTTCTATACACTGTGGTGACCAATCTCCTTTCATAAACATACACTTGCATGTCCAAAAAAGTTACTAAATGATGATTTTTAGTAAAAGTAAACTTTAAATGTTTATCCCAAGAGTTTAAGGCAGTCAAAAATGTCTCTAACTGTGCCTCATTACCACTCCAAATAAAAAACAAGTCGTCGATGTAACGTTTCCAACATATAACATATTGAAACCAATCAGACTTATAAACCCATTGATTCTCAAAACCAGAAACATACAATCCAGCTACACTCGGGGCCATTGGAGACCCCATCGGGATACCTTGAATTTGCAAAAAGTAATCTGATTGATAACTAAAACTATTCTGAGTCAAAGCGATATCTGCAATAGAGATAAGGAAATTCAACCTCCTCTGTGAAATATCTAAATTAGCCAATTCCATTTTTATAATCTGTAGGGCTTCTCTCTGGGGAATATTGGTATATAACGACGTTATGTCAGCTGTGAGTAAAATCCAATGGGATTGTATATCAGGTAATGCTGTCAACTGGTTTATAAAGTCAGTTGAATCTTTTACGTAAGAAGGTACACTACGAACTAACGGTTGCAAATAATGGTCCATCATCTGGGCAAGGGGCTCCAAAACTGTCCCTATGCCCGCCACAATTGGTCGCCCAGGCGGGTTTACCAATGTTTTATGAATCTTTGGTAAGATGTACAGATAAGCTGTGGTAGGATAAGAAACTTGTAAAAATTGATGTTCCGCGAAACACAGATATTCGAAAGACGTGACTAATGAATGAAAGGGAACGCTGTGTTGAAGGAACTTTGTAAGAAGTTAGAAGCGTTATAGGTTGAATAAATTGTTGTACTTTAGGTAGGTACGGCCATTATCAAACATATTTGGGGTTTGGTATAGGAAAAGAAGAGAGATTTTTGTCGTGATTATAAGCGCAGTAGATTTTAGGATCTAAATAAAAGAAAAACAAAGTGAGATAAAATATTTAGAAAAGCGTTGGGTTTTTATATGTGGTGGGTAATAGCCATGTGGTGATTAATGAAGGGGGTAGTGGAGGTGTGAATAGGTGTTTATTAGTTGTTATAGGTTTCAGCAAAATAGGGTTGAGACATATCTTTGAAGTGTAATAGTTATAAGATAATGTATGTTTTTTTCAGTTGTGTGATTAATTGTTTACATGTGCTTTTCAGTGTGGCAATACACTTGTAAGTGTACATTTACATCAGTCCCTGAGGAAGCCCCAAATGACAGGGGTGAAATGAAGAGATCTTGCATCTGCTTTTGTCGGACACAAATAGCACATAATTCCAATTTAAAGTTTGTAGTAATTTATTAATTCTCAATTGAAATTTTATAAGTATTTGTAAACTCAATTGGTAACATAAAAAGAGTTATATACTGTATCTCAATACAACATATTTTTTAACTTGTGGGTATGAATGTGTGTGTGTGCTAGCTTAGTTTTATTGTCTATATAGGTATATGTGTGATATCTTTAAATAAATTTGATATATTTCATATATTATTGTTGGGCTCTCTATATTGTGTGTAATTCTATGGGTTTTATAACATGGCAAGAGCCTTCATGTTTATCAAAACTCGATGCGTTGAGAGAGGCATGAAAAATGGACATTGGACTACATAGGATTAGCTGGGTGGCAGAAAATGTTGCCACCCCAATTTGGCTGTCTATATGTTCAAATTTCCCTTTTGCAGACCCTGTGCACAAAAAAAAATCCAGTGAAATCTTTTCTTTTCTTTTTTTTATTTTTGTACAAGCATTGAAAAATATATACTAGCTAGTGATGGGGGAAAAAACTTGTCCTCAAAGCAGCGTAAAACAAGGAAATCCCCCCACAGTTAGGTCTATTTTTTTTTTTTTTTTTACTGGGTGCAGAAGTTTTCCATAAAATTAAAATCCTTTTCAATGGAGAGTGGAAATAGGTATCTGACTAAGTATACTTAGCAAACACACAGAAACCTTCATGAAACTCAGGCTACTAAATGTTAAAAGTTAAATTTAAACTTGATCACAATTTGCTGGGTAAGATGAGATGTAAAGTTAATTGGAAACACATTTAGCATGAAATGAGGTGTATTGGAAACGAACAGAAGTACTCAAAGGTAAATCCCATAAGAACACTGGAAGGTATCTGAAAATGGAAGAGAATTTGAAAACGAATGAAAGTGGATGGGTACTGTGGAAATCCTACAAAACCACACTTCATGTACCAGTGTGTAAATGTTTTGGCAACCCCAGTTATTATCATTGAAAAAAATGGATGAACATAATTAAAAGCAATCCCAACTATATTTAACTATAAAAATAAATATTGAGAAGTCCATATTCACAAGCATTTAGCCAGTTAAATCAAAAGTTAGCCAGCTAAATTCTAGCCTCCTAATAAGTTAGAAGGCTAGAATTTAGCCGGCTAATAGGGTCATTTATCAAAATGCTATAAGGCGTTTTTGCATGCGTTAAGGGCTTATCGCATGTGATGCAAATCAGAAAAAGAGGAGGAGTTAGGGGCGGGAATGGGCTGGGTTTACTGTTTTGCAAAGCCCTATCGCACAGCTTGAATGCTCATTTTTAGCTACACCTTTTTCAGTAGCGTTAAGCTGTGCGATAGCTTGCGGTAATGTTTTATCGCATGTTGCAATGTTTTTGCCCATGCCGGTTTTAGTTGTTTTGAAGCTCCTGGAGAGTCTGCCTAGCTATCGGGGCCAGAGAGAAAGCGAGAGACTGACTAGCCATAATGCCCTCACCCTAGAAAGGTATTTATATCTCTGTTAGGCCCACCTAGTAACTCGAGGTGAGGTTTAGGTATTAGTGTTAGAGGGTTAGGGGCCACTTTTGACATTCAAAGTGAGATGTACGAACAGAACAGTGGTCTCTTGTGAAGATTTGATGACCTTCGGAGTGAGGAAACTCACTCCAAGATGAGATTTGTGCAATGTTCTCTCAACCTAGCTTGATGGACTCTCTCTAGTTTCCTCACTCCGAAGGTCATCAAATCTTCACAAGAGACACTGGTCTGTTCGTACGTCTCACTTTGAATGTCAAAGTGGCCCCTAACCCCTACACTAATACCTAAACCTCACCCCGAGTTACTAGGTGGGCCTACCATACAGGTCTATCCAGTACCGAATCGGTTATTTACTCTTTCGGATAGTAGAAGGACTAGGGGACACTCCATGAAGTTAGCATGGGGCACATTTAAAACTAATCGGAGAAAGTTCTTTTTTACTCAACGCACAATTAAACTCTGGAATTTGTTGCCAGAGAATGTGGTTCGTGCAGTTAGTATAGCTGTGTTTAAAAAAGGATTGGATAAGTTCTTGGAGGAGAAGTCCATTACCTGCTATTAAGTTCACTTAGAGAATAGCCACTGCCATTAGCAATGGTTACATGGAATAGACTTAGTTTTTGGGTACTTGCCAGGTTCTTATGGCCTGGATTGGCCACTGTTGGAAACAGGATGCTGGGCTTGATGGACCCTTGGTCTGACCCAGTATGGCATTTTCTTATGTTCTTATGTTCTTATGTAGGAAGAGCTGCATTAGTGCCCGGTGCATCCGCGGTTGCCACACGCACAGTGCAGCTCACCTACCGCTCAATCCTGAACTATAGTTTCATGCAAATGTAAACCGCGTCTAAGAAGGATCCATGAAGCGTTAGGCCCGCGCAACCCATTTTACTGGATAGAGCGCCTATACAGTATCCTGGGTGCGCGGGCCTAACGCTTCACGCCACGCTGGTATCTGTCCTTTCAAATGTCATTTGAAATGACAGATACCAGGAAGTCGGGACTGCCAGTCCCCCTCCCCTCCTCCCGAAGCAGGGCGCGAAAAGCAGCCTTGCTCCGGGAGGAGGGGAGAAGGGACTGGCAGTACGAAGCGGCAAAGCGACTTACTTTTTGCACCCCCCTCCGGACATCGGACGACCTCTCCTGCCTCCAGCTGCTCGCGAAGATGGACACCTCCAAAAAGTAAGTTGCTTCGCCGCTTCACACTGTCAGTGTCTCTTCTTCCCTCCTCCCGGAGCAAGGCTGGACGCCTGCACTGGGGAAAGCGGCCCCTGTGTGTGCAATTGGCCGCTCAAGACGTGACGTCACGACGTTTGGCGTCACGGCATGTGACGTCACATCTTGAGCGGCCAATTGCACGCACAGGGGCCGCTTTCCCCCGTGCAGGCGTCCATCTTCGCCGGGAGGCAGGGGAGCCACGATCCGTTCCTGCTGATGGCTGCAAAAAAAAGTAAGTCGCGCAGCGGGAGGCAGGAGAGGTCCGATGGGGGCTGCAAAAAGTAAGTTGCTTCGCCGCTTCACACTGTCAGTGTCTCTTCTTCCCTCCTCCCAATCAGCTAATAGATCTGGGGTGTTGGCTCATTGTATTCCAGCAGTAGTCAGGGTCCTCTGCTTCCTTTGTTTAAAAACTAGTATTCAGGAATACAGCAGAAATGAGGTGCCTCAGAAAGTCAGTGCATAATACAACATACACTACCTGTGTAAGGAGAGGATACTGATTAACCCATATTTAAACAATTGGCTAATCAGAACCAAGTCAATTCAGGAAAGCAGGCAATCCACACTAAGAATCCAGCAGCTCTTGAAATCTCTAGGATGGGTAATAAACAAGATAAGGAGCCATTCATGGCCCCCCCAGATGCTGGTATATCCTGGGGGCTGTGTTCCATACCAGACTGGGGAAGGTGCTCATGACACAGGAGAGAATTGCCAAGCTGCAGGTTCAAGTGAAGTTGCTGTTAGAGCTCTCAGGGCAAGGTCCTTTTTACTGTCTACAGGTAGTATTTATTTATTTATTTAAAATTTTTTATATACCGACATTCATCCAGGATATCACATCGGTTCACAGTGTAACGCAAATATACGCCATGCATGGCGCTTTACATGGAACAGATAAAACATGTTAACAAGGGAATAAAGGGGTAAGAGAACATGGGATAAATTGCATTAAATATTAAACAAGAATTGCAATTATATACATATGTACAATGTTGAGAGAACTGAGAGAAAAGGGATTTGGGAATATTAGGGGGGGAGGGGGGAGTGGAGAGCAGAGGGGGGAGAAGAGGGGAGAAGGGGGCGGAAAGAAGAAGGATGGGGCAAAAGCGGGGTACCGAAAGGGGGGGCGGTGGAAAGGCAGAGTGGAGATTAGGTGTATGCTTTGGCAAATAGCCAGGTCTTAAGCTTCCGCTTGAAGGATTTCAGGCATTCCTCTTGCCGTAGTTCAACTGGCATTGTGTTCCAAAGGGTCGGCCCGGCGATGGATAGTGCACGGGCTCTTGTGGAGGTTAGTTTGTGGAGTTTGGGAGAGGGGATAGGCATGGTTGCGAGATGTGCATGTCTGGTAGGCTTATTGGACTGGTGTAAGCGGAAGGATTCATTGAACCAGTTCATTTCAGGATTGTATAAAGCCTTGTGGATGAGAGAGAGTGCCTTATATTGTATACGGGATGCTATTGGGAGCCAATGTAGATCTTTTAGAACAGGTGTAATATGGTCATGTATTAAGATCTATGTCCGCCACTTTAGACTTGGTACCCCCGGACAAAAGCCCGCATGCGCACTCTGCAGAAAGCGCTACTCTCATGACATTAGCGGCATGGCCTCTTTCCACTTCTGCGGCCCAGAAGAGGAAATGGTGTGCAATGGGCCTGCGGGCACAGGCAGGAGGAGAGACCATGCCGAAATCATAAACACCAGCAGCAGCCGCTCCTAGCAACAAGAGCAGTGCAGGCCAGAGAAAGAAAGAGGAGCAGCTGATGATCAGCAATAGAAGACAGAACCATGTCAGTCCCAGTGACTGATGGAACTCTTCTTATTTCTTGGGGCTGCTGGCTTTGCAGGAGGAGGCTGAGGCTGCTGCTGCTACCACTGCCACTTGTGCTTCTGGGAAGAGAGGAGCAAACCCCCCCCCCCCCCCCCCCCCCCCCCCACACCTCTCTTCCTGTTAATTCATGACAATATCAGGGCACCTGAAAATCCAAAATTCCCAGATCAGAGAGCAAAGGAACCTTTTTTTTTATTCGTATTAGTTATAATTATTGTTTTTTGTTTGCTGTTGTGAAATTTTATTGGTGTCTGGAGACTTTTTTAATATGAGTTTTTAATTGTTGGATGTTCTATTCATCACTTTGTTCTTCTTATTATTATGGTTTTACTACAATTGATTTTGTTTCTTGATTTTTTTATTTTATTGTGAGGACGGTTGATGTTTGTTTTTTTTCCATTGTTGCACTGTATATGGAGTCTGGCTTGTTGCAGTTTGCATGTTTCTATTTATATCTTTAGTCTGTTAAGTGAGGTTCTGTCTGTTCTGCGCATGGGGTTCTGTATAGGGATCTCTAGTAATCTGGCTTGTTCTGTTTTCCTAATAGGAGGTGTATTAGGGTGTTAGTGCCTAGTGTAATATTTACAGTGTTGCCTTTTCATACATATAATAGTTACTGTTTGAGCGCAGTTATGATATATGGGAGGTTTTCTGTTTACTATTTTATTAGATTCTGCCTAATTTCTGTTGAGAATGAGTACTCTTATCTGTACCGTGTGTCATTCTTAATAATAAAAGTAATACTCTTTGTTTTTGGTTGGTTTTTTTTTTTAAATTTCCACCATGGATTGTAATGAGCAATGTGTCACAAGTAAGCATTGGCCATCAGGTGTGTCACGATGGGAAAAAGTTTGACAACCACTGGTTTAGACATGTCTTGGAGACAGTAACTTTGGACAAATGGTTCTATGCAGTCTGTTAACCCAGTACTCTATTCTACACGGTGGGGTCTAAGTTGACTGTTTCAGTAGTTGCTTTGCAATGCGACTCTCCGCGCATTATGGCTGACTAATAAGTGCTATTCGCCAGAAAAAGCAAGTTTGCTTTCCTGCAAACAGGGTTTTTTGTAAACAGCAGGATGAATCGGCCATACTTAACACCCACCTGCCTCCCTGGAGAGTAGACTATCTTGTTAAATCTTTGGGGCTCAGTGATTTTGATTTTAATTAGCTTTATATAACAGAAATGTCCTCTGTGCAATATAGAACTTGTATCCACTCTCAGCACCGTTATTGTAGTATATGCTATTTGGTTTTAGTGTTGGTTCGTAAAGGTTTTTTAGTTACTTCAATATTTTAATTGTATGTTAAACACTAATGGATGGTCCACGGTCTGTACAGCCTGTTTTCCGTCAATTCTGTTCATTGTAATTTATTCTAATTAATACCTATTAATAATGTCAATTGTAAAGCCTGTTGCTAAGTTATTGTTAAATGTAATCCGCGGTGATGTATATCTTTACGTATTGCGGTATATAAAAATCCTTAAATAAATAAATATAAATGCCATGTGTGCAGGCAAGAACTCCCATGCATGCTCAGTAAGACGTTTTTACTGAACTCTGAGCGTTGGGTCCATGCCATCGTCAGTGGTTGTCGTGTAATGGTTTATTCATCCTGCTGTGTAGGGAGAACCATGTTTACTAGTAAGCAGACTTGCTTTAGGGTGAACAGCTTTTCCATTGATGTTTGTGCATGAGAGAAACACAGTGCTGCTCGACAGAGTATGGTTGGAGAACCAGAAGGGCATCGGGTATTGTAGAAACCAGCAGAACTTGTGGTGAAAACTTCCTCCACACGAATTCATCCCTTTCCTGTTCTGACTTTCTCCTGGAAAGGGCTAATGCACACTTGGCATGCTCTGTAATGTTTGCTTGAAGTGCAGTGCATAGACTTCCATGTTTGGATGAGCAGCTCTAAAAATAAGATGCAAGCAGGTGGACAGACCGCTTCTACTTTGAAAAAATAGAACGTTCCACAAGATATTTATTGTTCAACCAGTGTGCTGAGAATAAACTATTTGGAAAATCCTGAAAACTGAAACTGCTTCGTTGTCCATGACTTTTTTTAAATGTATTTATAAGTTGAGGGCAGGTACCTCCCAAAACAGGTTTAAACTGCTGCCTTTTCAAAAGGGTGAGCACAGAGTTTGCTTTCTGTTTGGTTGCAAGTGTTTTGTGACTGAGGCATGGCTTCAGGAATGCTCTGTGACTTAGATTTGTAGTCGGGGATGTTTTGATGATATGCTCGCCTTTCTTTTCTTTAATCCTTATGTCAGGGGACGTGGCAAATGAGTGAGGCAGTGCGGTTTGGTGTATTTGTTAGGGGGTCATCTGTGTGGAGTTTTTGGAGATGTTAGTGTGGAAGTATATGTAGCATAAGGTATTTTGAGGGGTTTTGTGTGTGTGTGTGAGACTTTGGAGGTGAAGAGGTGCTTCAGTTATTTTTCTCTGCCTGTGCAGCCAAACGATTGTAAAAATGAAGTGGGGTGAGGCGTGGAGTTTGTTTTTTTTTTGTATGAATTGAGTGTGCTGGTCAGCATTCTGCAGCTTGTAACTTTCATATAATGCAATTAATTTTTTTTTGGGGGGGGGAAAGGTGAGGTATTGTGGGTTCGTCCAGGATCTGCCCTGTGGTCTCTATTACTGAACTGACTAAGAAAAATGAAAAGACTCACTATATCTTTTTTTTGTAAAATAATGACCAGGTATCTTTTTCTGTACTACATATGTACAAAGCAAAACTAGTGTTTATGAGAACAAGAATGAAAGTACAGCAAACAAATTATAATATATACACAACAGGTGTTTATGAGAACACCTAAGACAGAATGACGAAATACAATATATGAGCACAAGATGCCAAAATAATTTCCCCAACTAATAGTGTGTAATTTTTATACGAAGCCTAGCAGAAACGGTCACCATTACCTGAATGGTGTCTTACCCCCCCCCCCCCCTCCAAAATTGGTGAATCAGCAAAGCAAGTTCTCTTTTTGGAGACAAAATAAGCGCTGGAGTCCCCCCAACCTCCGTTCTCGGCAGGGAATCTACCTGGGGTATGATGGACTGGGATTTTATATCTCTTGGGACAACAAATGCTCAGAAGAGATCTTTGTTCCCCCCTTCAGAAAAATTGCCAAGCTAGGATATCTTATCGCACATGTACCTTTCTGATCGCCATATTGTCTGCCAGAGGTGACCTGGACTAGGCCAGAGGAAGGGAAGAGAATATGTGTGGGTGAAGGAGGGGAAACTGTGTGTCCAGGCTACTTCTAGCAAAGGGTGAGAAGGGGGAAGAGTGTGTGGGAGGGGTGGCTACCCATAGTCCATAAGCTGGTGTGTTATCTTTTGCTATGCAGGTACTCCCTGCTAGCTATGTGCTGGCCTGGAGCACAGCCATGGAGTCTAAACTGTACTTTCTGTAATAAGATGAGGAGACTCGCGGCACAAACCAAGACCTGCCTCACAGTCGCACAAAACTATTTGTGATCATTATAAAAGGTATGATAGTATTTTTCTCTCAAAGACAGATAATTGTGCACAAGATTATCCATTAATATAGGAGGCTTCTTTCTCCCAGCTGTTACTGGTGTTCGAACTTATCCATGATATTCTCATTTTTTTTTTGTTCCTGCATGCTAATTTTGGTGAAATAGTATCTTTCTTCCCCCCTTTCGTCATTGTGCCTATGGACGGAAAGAGACAAACGGGCATTGCTCACGTTTACAAAATATTTTTCAGCATGTTCTTTGACAGCATAAACATGTTTTGGGTAAATTGTTATACAAGTGAGTTGAGGCGAAAATAGAAAGCAGACCTGCCGTTCAGTAAGTTGCACTCTGTACTATGTGATTTCTTTAAAACTACACTCTGCAAGTAACCCCATATCGATTGGTTATTGTTTAAAGTGCATGCCTGCAAGTCCCCCTGAACGGCTGGAAGCAGCCATGTTTTGGGTGCACTCGTTCTGCATGCAATATTTTATGATCTGATTGTTTCATGTAATGAGTGATGCCTTTTTGTTCTTTCAAACTCCTTAATGGTTTCCAAAAAAAACATTCTTAATTATTTAAAACCACATTTTATATCATGCATACTGTTATCACAGAGTTCACAGGATAACAGGTTTGTCCATGACTCGTAGATATGTATCTGTTAACTTGTATACGGATTGTCTATGGTTCGGATACCCATTATAATTATAGATCCATATCAGGGGACACTGGCTGAGCCAGCTCTAGTTTTGCCCCACTGCATGCCTGGAGATGTAGTCCTGCTTTTCTTAAAGAAATCAATTGTAGGGGGACTTTTTAGAATTAAAATCTTTAGGCATGCAGTGGGGTAAAACCAAGACTGGTCTCCCCTGTCCTGGTGCTATAAGGTCACTCGATCTATGGTAAACTCTTGTGGAGCAATATTAAATAAATATACTCCTAACCTTTTTGATTATCGGTGCCAGTATAGACTGATCAGACATAAATACTGACATAGGTGGCAACAAAAGACCAACCAGCTTATCCTCTTGGTCCAGTTATTCTGTCCACACTGCTAAGGATTAAAGCAGAGTACAAGGTACTTTGTGACTCTGGCAAACATGGATACTACCCAGCGTCTCAGGATTGGGGAAAATCATAGGGGAGCTGCTTGCAGAATTCTTTGAAAAATGGGTTAGTTCAGAGTTTCTCAAACCTGTCCTTGGGGACCCTCAGCTGGTCAGATTTTCAGGGTATTCCACCATGGGCATGAGAAACTTTGCATGTGCTTGACATCCGCTGGAATTGATACCATGCATGCTTATTCCTGGTGGATAACCAGAGTATGGGTTCAGGAACCACTGTTGTAACCTTTTTGCAGAATCGGAGCTGCTAGTGAATTTCTGCTCTCCTGAATTATTCCATGGTCCCAAATCATCATAACACCAAAAAAAAAACCAAAAAACAACCACCCAAAAACCACTTCAGCATTGGTTAGGTAAATAGTGACCCATATTCTTTTTCTTATGCTTTATTAGTAAATACAGTTTGGAGCACCCATTAAAAACTATATTCTCGTATCTAGCAGTCTGTTTCATGTGAGATACAGGATTTTTATGTCTCTCTTCTTAAATTGGAGGCAGAGTTATTAATGTTCTTCCTGCTTCACTTACCAAAAGGTTCAGGATCATCTGAAGCTTAATTATTTATCACTCTCTTTATTACTGCTTCTTATTTGACTATTACATACACCATAAACTTTTAGTGCTCTGAAATTCAGGCTGCTACTGTGATCCACATGGTAAATATTAATATTAAACACTTCAGGCATCCTCAAGCGTTATCAGGTTAAATGAACGTTTGGGCACTTAGCTGGTTATATTGTAGCCAGCTATCTTATTATCTGATTAAAATTTAGCCAGATAACCTAGGGGCCTTCAGAGGGTGTTTCTGGGAGGTGTTACATTAGCCAGCTAAATTACCTGCCTAACTCTGATATTCATAATCTAGCTTTCATGTGAGATTTTCATAGTTAGCCAAATAACTTATCTGGTCAGACCAAAGAGCCGTCTTAAAGCTAGCTGGCTACCTTTTTAAGATTACCTAATTCACTCTACCACTGCCAGTGATCGTCACATACATGCAATCAAATAGAACCCATCACTGCTTTTTAAGATAGCCAGCTATATGCAATAGTGCGCCTGCACTATTGCATATAGCTCCAAAGTTAGCCGACTGAATATGAACCTCTGAGTACCCGCTCCATGGCACTTACAATCTCGTAAAAAAAAAACAAAACCAAGAGACAAGATGAAGTTTCAGGAGCTTAGTGGCAGAATAGAGGCTGCTTGGGGAGAGGGAAAGGCAGATGTGGTTTGGAGAACATGGAAATTAGAACAGAGATCATTATGCCTAATTCTCCACCCTCTAAAATTCAGTGGGGGGAGGGGGAAGCTGTTGGTGGGAGGAATGGCTGTGGGGCAGGAAGAGTGGGACTACAAGTTAAGAGATTTTAAAATGTTAATATTGTCAGTCTTGAGCAGGAAGCAAACAAAATTCAGCCAATATCCTTTGTCTACCAACCGAGAGAGCCAGTGAAAGAGAGAATTGGAAAGCACAGGGCACAGACAGACAGCAGTTCATCTTGTAACCGCCGACAGTATTACAAGGCACTTTTTATTACTTTACACACATACTAGGAAGCGGATTGTTTTATCGGTTAGCTTTTTTCTTTCTGTTAGCTTAAGTGCTCTACATTGAAACCCAGAAAAAGAGGGTGGCATATATGTTGTCAGTCATTAGTCTGTATACAGTCAATTTACATGCTCTTTCTATATAAGATATGCCATACATCAAGCCCAGTATCCTGTTTCCGACAGTGACCAATCCAAGTCCCATTATAAGGACATAGGCTCCTCTCTGGCCACAGATTATGGAGATTCCAAGCCAGAGTCTAGAGTCCTGCTTCTATAGTAGGGGAGCAGTTTAACAGGCTCATCTAGTTTGCCCTTTTTTTTTCTTTTTGTTGTAATTTTGCAGGTTATTTGAGCACAGGGTTTTACCATTTGTTTTATTGTAATGGTAATAATAGAATTTTATGTGTAATGCCTTTCAGCCTGTGACACTCGGGGGCCAGATTTAGTAGTCTGCCTATAGGCACCCTTGGAGACCGGAGTATCTCTGTCTGGGTTCTTCACCCCTCATCCTTTCCTTCAGCCTCATCAATGAGGGGGTCTATGAGCTGACCTGTACTCACAGGCTGGGTCTCCTCCTTTCACATGGGATCTGTGAGTGTGCGTTGGCTCACAGGCCCCACACTGATTCACTTTCTGTAGTGAGTCAGTTGCCACCTGCATCCCCGTCAGCATGCTTTGGGCTAGTGGTGTAAGCAGGTTTGGATAGCACCTTAAAAATACTGTGATGCAGGTAATTACGTATGTTTTGTTTATGAAAATCTGGGCCCGGCTGTAATGCAACATTCCTTTTAGTCATAGCTTTTTTTTTTTTTTTTTTTTGGAAGTGTATTGTATGCACTACACAGGGTGCATCTTCACTATCTTCTCTGTAGGGGTACTGAATGGGAGATTGAGCAATATTACAGTTGTCCATTTGCAGTTCGTTTTGCATTAGTTGATCTACCCACGGTCATAACTTTTTTGTTGTGTAGAAGTACAGTAGAGGACTAACGTGTGCTTTTGGAATTGGTGACTCTGGTTCAGGTTTTAGGATATCCAGAAAAAATTTATTTCATATATTTTATGTACATTTTGTCAAAGAACCAAATTCATTGACATGTTGTGCTTATCTTGAAAATTAGAACTGTTTGACACTTAAGGCCTCGACTGACTCCCTGTTCTAATCCAGTAGTGGACTTTCCTCGTGATAAGTTTACCTCATCAAAGTATGCAGTTTTTTAAATGTCTGGTTTGGCTGTATGTGTACTAGCTTCTTTCTGAGTTAAAATTCTGTAGTTTGATATTTAGGGGAACAGTTTGACTTTCTCACTGTCACTACACTACACAACGACTTCATAGTATTGGCAATAAATGAGACCTACAGAGACATTTTGTTGTGCAGGAGAACTCTAATCAGAAGATCCAAAAAGAAGAGTTTTGTAGTTGGAATGTCAGAGGACTAGATTTTAAGGGAGGTTAAATGTTTACTGTGATCCTTAGCTAGAAGCGGTCCAAAGAAAGGCCCAGGCTGTGGGGGTCTGCTTTGCTGCTCGCGAGCTGTAGCAGCCGGGTGCTCTGGACCTCCTCTGTGTTGAACACTGCCAGTCTTCCCAGACACAGCAGGATGGCGCCACAATTGCTGCCACCAGCACATCCCCTTAGGGGCAGATGCATCCTTCAGGCCTTCAAAAGGCCCATGGCAGGAATTAGGCCATGGTGCTCCTATAAAAGAGCCCTTCTGATGCCTCTACCTCGCCTCAGCATTGGGTCGCCTGCATCGTGTGAGTTGCTGCCTCTTCCTGCATTCCTGAACCTGTGCCTGCCTCGTCTCTAGTCCAGCTGGCCTAGTCTTATCCAACCCTTGCCTTCCTTCCTACCCTTCTGTGTCGGTCCTTCCTCTTGTCTCCTCCACCTGTTCTCGGACTGACTTCTGGATCTGACCCTAGCTTGGACTTTGACCATTCTTCCCTGCCACCTGATTCTTGCCAGGGCATTGACCCTTCTAGTTTGCCACCTGCCTCTGTCCCTAGCCTGATACTAGACCTACTCCAATGCCATCTCCTTAGAGACTCTCGCCTAAGAACTGCCAATCCTCAGAACCCAAGTGCTCAGGGAAAGGGGTTGGTATAGGTGAAGCTCCTGATCAGTCTCTTCCCTGTGTACCTCTGCCAGCTGTCGATGAGGACCTACAGGACCTTCCCTGCAGGGTAAGCCAATCTTACCACGGCACAAGGGTCCATGAATCTTCCAACTAGAAGTCTTAAGAGATGAGACTGAAGGACCCAACTATATATAGCCCAAATGAGAGGCGAGACAAGGGAGATATAATACAGGGTTTTCAATACCTGAAGGGTATTAATGATGCATGGGAATCAAACTCTTTTTTTTTTTCCCCCCAGTGGAAAGAAAGCTGTAGAACTAGGGGTCATAATATGAAGCTGCAAGGGGGTAGACTCAGGAATAACACCAGGAAATATTTCTTCACAGAAAGGGCGGTGGATGCATGGAATGCCCTCCTGAAAGAGGTGGTGAAGACAGGCAGAGAAATGGAATTTAAGAGTGTGGGATAAACACAGAGGATCCCTAATGGCTAAAGAATGGAAATGAAGAAAAGAGGTAACCTGTGTTAACTAAGGAAACCTTCACTGAGCTGGGAAGATTGGATGGACCACTTGGGTCATTTTCTGCCATGATTTACTATGGAATATCCTTCCAGTGGATGCAATGGGGACACAAACATTTACAGAGTTCAGGAAAGTTGTGAAGAAGGGAAAACCGGAGATAAATTATATGGTCTACTTCTCTGTGGCATTGCAACAGGAAGGAAAATGGGTAGACCAGATGGGTCTTGCATGTCATCTTTTGCTGTCACATTTTGATAATGTTGGGAGAGTATGTGTACTTTTCATTAAGCAAAAAAATTACAGCATATGTATTGGCTCTACTCGTGGAAAATTAGGTTCATTAGGCCCAGCTAGAATTCTTGCTTGCTCAAATAGAAAAGGAGCTTTTGTGCGTAGCTAAACATGTCAGTGTGATGACCCTGATAGCTTGCTAAGTCAAAGCTGATAAGGTAGGCAACTGGAACGTGATGGGATGTGTTTATCGGAGGAAGTTATGGACAAGCTAAGAATATTCTGTAATAGGTATTAGGAAGCACTGATATGCTCTAGAAAGTGACAAGAGGAATGCACCATAGGTAGGAGACCTGTTCATTGGATGCTAGGATAAATGCACATTAATGTGGTTTGAAGTTTAAGGGTGGGTGTATGTGAAAGTTCAAAAACCAGAACAGGTTTGAAGGAGAATGGAGAGTTGGGTTACTCATTAACAAAGAGGCAAATGTGAAAATCATTATATTCCAATGGTAACGCTTGGGTAAAGGTAGGAAGAGCACTTTACATTGTGTTCTGTAATTGGTCCTACATGTGCCAAGTGGTAATTGTCTTCTAAATTACTGGCACCAATAAACCTGATTGTAAATGTGACTATTAGGCAAGCTTCCTAGGCATACAGGAATTGCAGAGGGAGAGGAGCATGAAGAGATGAAAATATGTATTTACCATATGTTGCTCCGGGTAGTACTGTAGCTCTCGCGTTGGGGAACTGAACCCGCAGTGCAGCCCCTGATTTTACAGCCCTGTCACTAAATCTTGTCGGAGTAGGAATTTGCATTACTGTGTCACAGTCACACATCTTGCTTTTCAGGGCTCACCCTGGCGAGACCGCTCTTCTATGTTGGGTCCCGCTGTGTCGTCAAAATGTTGTGGTTTCATACTTTTTCATCGGTAACTGCTCTTTTGGGGAAAAAAAAAAACAACTAGCATTCTTTTCACATAACTAACGTGCAGAAGATGAAATGATTGTGCCCACGTAGGCTGTTGCAATATGGTGCGCTCGGCCGAGTGCACAGCTATATATAAGAGCTTGGATGCGGATTTTGGCGCGCGTCCAAACCAGCGCAAAGCTAATAGCGCTCATCACGTGGAAATTCATATTGATGAGGCTAGTGGCTATTACCCCCCCGATGCAAAAAAAAAAAAAAAAGGTGTGCCAGACGCACACATTTTTATTCTCAAAATCCTAACACCTGCCCTGGAGCAGGCGTTAATTCTTGAGGAGCCCCCGAAAGTTTACAGAAAAGGAGAATGGATGTTCGTTAATTGAGCCTCTGTTTCCCTAACCCGCTGACAGCCACTTCTCCTGTGCTCCCTATGCCGAGGAGGCGTTAGGGACACAAACTCTCTTCCCTAGTGCCTCCTTTTTAAAATCTTAAATTGGGCACCCAGGAGAGGTGAATCGGCACGCGTCAAGAGAGCGGGCACTCAGCCATGGACGCACGTTTAACGCGTGCCGATATTGCATCGGCCTGACAGTGTGATGTAAGCATTTGACTGCCTCGAACTTGCATGGTAATGAGGGGAAAAAAAACCCAAACAACCTGAGCTGATGTGATCTTTGTTTTGTGATCATGAAAAGCCACAAAACAAGGGTGGTTTTTTTATTTTATTTTTTTCTTGCTCAGTTTTTCAGTCTCTTAATGTTACTCTTTCAAACTTCAGCTGAGCCTTTTTTTCTTTTGAATTTATTGCTCTCAGCGGTTCCCATACTCCAGTTCTGTTCGTTTCCCCCTCCCCCACTATTTTTTTCCTCCTTCCTCCTCTTATCAGCCATTCTCCCTGGGTTTTTTTTTTTTTGTTTTTTTTAAGCATTGCTTGGTCATTCTCTGACACCATGTGTATCCTGAGAGATATACTACCTCCTATCATCATGTACTGCAGTTTAACAAACGGCACCAGTACAAGACCATGGAACCTGAACATTTCCTGTCCTACTTATTGAATGCATTGTTATAATTTGTACTGGGACTCAAGGAGAGAGAGTTTGGAAGCCATTATGGTACGAGCGTGCTTTAACTAAATGTTTTGGGGGTTTTTTTTGGTGGGGGAAGATTATTTCATGTTGTGATGTTAACCATCCTCTCATATTTTATTTAGCCTTTGGATCAAAGAATCCAGGGTTGCTTTCAGTCATCCTGCGAACATGTTTAGGCAGATGTGCATTGATTTCCCCCAGATTGACTGTGACTGTACTCCATGGGGCTCCTAAAGCAATGCAATAGTCACTTATAAAAGATTGCAGCTGGACTGAAGGACTTTAGAAGTGTAGCGCTTTTGTGCTATTAAAATAAAGGCTTTGAGGCGGGAGCTTCTCATGCTATCTCACACTTTTTTTTTTTCCCTGCTCTTTTTCTTTCTACACATTTAATGGCATAACTACCTAACATTTTTATAAGGCAATCTTCAGTGCCATGAGTGATGGCTTATTTTGCTGTAGAGCAGGTTTTGTCATCTATATAAATGCAAGTGCCTCTAAAGAAATCTAGGTTCCTGCTTTTTACATTTCGATTTGAACTTTGTAAGTCGTTTATGTCTGGATTCAGAAGCCGAGCGTGAGGAGAGAAGATTGTAACCTCTTCTGAAGCATTTAGGGTCACTGTTGCTCCCCTTTTACAGTGGCTTTTTTTTTTTTCTGGCGATTATTTGTCTTTGAAAATGAGAAGTGCATATGCTGCCTGTATCTGTGACTTGAGCTGATGAGAGATCACAACTGGTAGGCTTGATGGCTATCGTGTTGTCTCTCAAATATATGGGTTCTTTTTTTTTCCCCCATTAACAGTGATCCTTTGCAAACTTAGGGGTTTCTAAGCTTTACAATACAACTGAGATTTGGATCTGCCAGATAACAGGGAATACAAAACCGTAGCTGTTTGAAGTGGGTCCTCCTTCCTGCAGTCTGTAAAATTCTGGTCAAGGCAAGAGTGTTGGTCTTGGAGACCCCCATCCCTCTTGTCCACACAGTCCTCTCTTCCTACCATCTGAGCTATTGCTGCCTATTCTTTAGTGTGAAATGCTTTCTTCGAGTAGTTCCCTAAAAGTAAACAGAAATTTTCTTGGCACTTCGGTTTGCTAGGCCTTCAAAACCTGGGAAATGCTGTCCCCTATAGCTGCCCGTAGGGAGCTGGTGTGGCTGTAGCACTGTTTGTTTGAATATCTTGCTTTCAACATGTTAAGTCGCATCCCAATGTCCTGCAGCACATTTGAGAAGAAATAAGATTGGAGGGCAAAGTTGAACTAAGCAACAACTGCATCAACAGGGAATGATTTATATAATACACCTGATAACACATACCAACCAAAATAGATTTTTTTTTCCAGAATCTATTTCAGAGCTGTCTGCGTGTGGCGGGTTATGTATTTTACAATGTGTGGCTTGTCAGCATCAGCTATAGATATGCAGGGTCATCTGGATAAACATCAGATGCCTAGGGGGCCAGAAAATGATAGATTGGTGTCCCAGTTGAGTTTTCAGTGGATCTTTTTAAGCTCTGCATGCTTGGTTCCTGGAAGCAGAGGGCATGCAAGATGTAGCCAGATTTGGTTCTGTAGTTCCCATTGTTCTGAACTCGTATCGTAAGAATCTTATTACTATTCGCTGCTTTCCACGTCTATGAGTTTGTCATTTTAAACTTGATAGCCAGTTTTGTTTTTTTTCCAATAAGTATAAATACCGCTTCTCCCCAGATATATGAAGTATATACTTCATGTGTTAGAAAGTTCACAGTACATTTTAACAGGGTGCGGTATTTCTGGAAAATCAACGCAGGCCCCAGTCTCTAGCCCAGGGGTCCCCAAATTTTTTTTAAAATGAAGGTCCGCATGTGAGACTTAAAATCACCGAGGGCTGGGGAGGGGGGTTGTCTTTCGAGGTTTGAGGAGGGAGGGAGTCTGGCCCTTTTGGAGATTTAAAACGATGGGGAATGACAGGGTTCAGGGTTTCCAGAGGTATGGCAGATTGGGTGTCAGTTAAAATATTTCTAGGAGCCCATTTCCTGGATCCCCCTCCTTCTCAGCATTGGCATTTTCCCCCGGGGGAGTGTGTGTGTGGGGGGGCATGTTTGTGGCACACGATTTCTTTCCCACTCACATAAAATCTTGCTCTCACTCTTCCTCTCTTCCTCTCTTCCTTTCCCTCACACTCCCTTCACCTTCCCTTTCACCCTTCCTCACTGCGTTTAGATGGCTTTCCCCCCTCGTCTCCCTCCTTTTTTTCACCTCTAGCTCACGCTCGCCCCTTCCATTAACTTCCTTCCCCTGCCCTGAATTCCACTGCTTTCCCTTCCGTTTGCCTGCTCCTCTTCCTCTTCTGACAGTGGGGTGGGGGGTCGTGAACTCCATCATCCCTTCCGTATTTGCAGGGCCACGGCGCTAGTTCCCAACCTCAACCAGTAGAGAAAAAGACTATCTAGCACTTCTGTATTTTCGCTGCTGGTAGGGGGTGGGAACTCCACCGTACTTCTGCTTGACCTGCTGCAGGCCCCTTGAGCATGTGAGAAGATTGCAGGTCACCATTCCTCTCCCTGTAGATTTTTGTGCGCTGTGTGATCAGAAGCGAGTGGAAGTGTCATGAGTTTTTTGCATGTGCTCAAGGTACCGCTATCGATGGGTTGTATCCAAGCTCGAGGCAGCTGCTGAATGCACTCCTGAGGCTGCTCCTGTGGGCCACGTGTAGCCTGTTCCTCCTCTTGCTGCCGTTGGCTAGATGTGGCCCGTGGGCCACAGTTTTGGGGACCTCTGTTCTGGCCTGTGTGCACTAGGGAGTGATAAGGTGTTTGGACAAAGCAAGCTTTCTCTCAAATGCTGCTCATGAAGCCTCCCCCTGCTTCCTGTTGGTTCTCAGTGCAAGTGTAGATAAACCAATAAGCTTCAGAAACCAAAGGGAGTAGCATAACCTCATGGAAACATTTCCTGTATCCTGCTCGCACTGACCCCCTAGCATGGTACTGTGCTAAATAGTGCTTGAGAAGAAGGCGGGTGGGCTGGACCAAAGGAAAAAGCATACGGTGGTGGAGAGGGAAACAGATGTTTAAGGGTGGCATGGAGGAAGGTTTGATACTCTACATCAGGGGTCAGGAACCTTTTTGGCTGAGAGAGCCATAAACGCCACATATTTTAAAATGTAATTCCATGAGAGCCATACAATATGTTTAAAACTAAATACAAGTAAATGTGTGCATTTTATGTAAGATCCCACTTTTAATGTTCAATAAGTCTCTGAAAATATTACACCAGGCCTTAAGACACCAATACATCTCCTATTAGGAAAACGGACCAAGTCAGGCTGCTATAGAATCCTACACAGGAACTACACGCCAGCAGAAAACCTCACCTGAATCACGTGCTGTCCCTCACCTAACATAGAATAAAGAGACCAAAACGCATAACAAGAAGCATGCAGAAAAAACTGAATTGGAAACTGCAACAAGCCAGAGTCTCTGTATGCAGTGTAACAAAGGAAAAAAGAAACATCACCCATCCTTATAAAACAAATCAAGAAATATAAAATCATCAGCAGTAAAACTGTACTAACAAAAAGAACATATTTCGAAACAGCTGATGAGAGGAATATCCAATAATTAAAACTCATATAAAACATTTCCAGATACCAACAAAATATTTCAAAATAGCAGACACAAAGATCCAGTAATGAAAAATAATAAGGATACAAAAATTTTTTTGCTCTGCATACCTGGGAACGTTTGATATCCAGGTGTCCTGAGATTGTTCTGAATTAGCAGGAGGTGGGGTTGTTTGCTTGGAACTTTCTACTCTCTCAGTCACATACCAGCGCTCTCTCTCACACTGGCTCTCAATGACACACCTATACACACATGCTCTCAGTACTCACATATACACCTGTTTTTTCTCACTCACTTATATAGGCTCTTAATTACACATTTACACACATGCTGTCTATCTTTTCACGCTTACACACACACACAGGCTTTCAATCACATAAATACATGCTGTCTTTTTCTCTCACACACAGACTCTCATTCACATGCTTACAAACATGTCCTCTCTTTCTCTCATTTACACACAGGCTCTCAATCACATACTCACATGCTCCCTCACCTAAACCAGCTCTCAATCACACACAGACACACATGGTCTCTCTCTCTCATTTAAACACAGACTCTCAATCACATACTCACATGCTCCATCACCTAAACCAGCTCTCAATCACACACAGACACACATGATCTCTCTCTTACTTATACACACAGGCTCTTAATCATACATACACATGATTTCTCTCACACACAAAGGATCTCAATCATACACACATACTCTTTCACACAAACAGGTTTTCAATCACAAACTTACACATACAGGTTCCCAATGGTAAACTTACATTCATGCTCTCTCTCTCTCACAGGCAGGCTCTCAATCACAGACATACTCTCACATGTACAGGCTCTCAATCATTCACATACATGCAATCTCACTCACACACACAGGATCTCAAACACACATGCTTGCTCGCTCATTCACTCTCTCTCTCCCCCACCCCCACCCCAGGAACTCGCGGCAGCAGCAGCCTCCTCCCAACACTAACCTCCTTCATTTTCAGCCCTCGCGGAGGCGGAGTCCCATCGGCCGCGGTTGAAACTCTTCATTTTCCTCCGAGCTGCGCTGCAGTCTTCTTCCCACAAGCGTGGCCTCTTCTTCCCGCGCAGGCACCCGATGCTCACCACTTCCTCTTCCGGGCCGCGGGAAGAAGAGAGCACGCCGGTGCTGAGCGGCACTGGCGTGCTCTCTTCTTCCCGCGGCCCGGAAGAGGAAGTGGTGAGCATCGGGTGCCTGCGCGGGAAGACTCCCGCGCAGGCACCCGGCTGACTCCAGTCGTGCCGCTGCCGGCGTGCTCTCTCCTCCTCCTCCCCCCCCGCGGCCCGGAAGAGGAAGTGGAGAGCATCGGGTGCCTGTGCGGGAAGAAGAGACCACACTAGCGTGGTCTCTTCTTCCGCGCAGGCACCCCGATGCTCACCACTTCCTCTTCCGGGCCGCGGGGGGGGGGGGGGGGAGGAGGAGAAGAGAGCACGCCGGTGCCGCTGACTCCAGCTGTCCCGCCGCGTTCCGCCCGGGCTGACAGCATTTTATGCCCGGGCGGCGGAGGACCGGGGAGCAGCTGGGTCAGCGGGGAACCGCGAAGTGTGGCGACACTTGTCTGCGAGCCAGATGCAGCCCTCAAAAGAGCCATATCTGGCTCGCGAGCCATGGGTTCCCGACCCCTGCTCTACATGATTTCAGGAAGACAACGTTGGTTTTTTTTTTTTTTTTTTTAATTTTGAGAAATTTCTGTTTTCCAAGTGTCAAAAATCCCATTCAACATGGACTACAAAGCAGCAGGGGCTTGACATGGGGAGAGGAACAAGTAGATTTGAGATGGGTATGTGTGTTTTGTGGAGGGAAAGAACAAGGAGAAGGGAAGTGAGTCACTCTAACACATTTTTCTGGGACACCTGCAGATAGGTGCTTCTTGCATACAGTGAGTTTCTTCTGTTTTCCTTTATCTCATCTTGGTGGCACCTATCTAAATCTAAATATCTATATCTATCACTAGTGGAGTTAGACTGAATTCAAGGCATGAAATTTCATGTCATTCTCCTTCTGGTTTCTCTTTGTCCTTGAGGTACACACTGACCAAAGATCATCAACAAGGCCCTCTGTTTCCTGTGGAAGATTTCTGGTAGATTCTGAAGCAAGATTAAGAGAATTTGTGGTATATTTGCATAAATTAGCATTCATTTTCATTTATTAAAATTTATTGATCGCCTACCACAGAGAGGCCTAGGCGATTTACAGCATTAACATACATAATGAAAACATAAAAATAAATACAATACCACACAAATTACATGTATTTCTTATTTACATGTATACTTATTTATATTAATATGAACAAAACTTTTTATTTTTAAAAATCTTTTAAAGGTTTTAATTGAAAAAGAACAGATTGTTTAATCCAGTTTGCCCAGCTGAGATTCATCTATAGTAGTTCCCATGCTTGACCCAACACCAGCTACCCACTCCTAAACACAAGCACTAAACTCAACACTCTGGTCCCTTTCCATGTCTTTTTACCAAGTTTTTTTAATGATCCATACAACTACCAAAACTACTGCAGCTATTGACAAAAACATCCAGCCTCCCCATACTCATTAAGATTCGGGTTTTATCCGTAGTTACTCCATATTGGTTACCCCAATCATCTTGGATAGCCATGGAAGTCATACAACTGCTGTAAGTGTCATAACCACTACTTGGTGCAGGTTATCCATGGTCTTTGTGAGTCAGGTGGAGAAATAGGAAGATCAGGAAAGAAGAGTAGCGTGAGAGGGGAAAATAACTTTGCCTTGTTTAATAAGATCCGAGGTGAATACAGAACTCAATTTATTTCTGCCAGGAAATTAATATTTCGCCTCTAACTAATAACATAAATCATCCACTTGAGCTTTTTTTCTATTGCAAATAGACTGCTTGACCATGATCCACATGATAGACATGAGAATATCTCTCCACAAATTTTGTTGACTACTATAAGAATAAGGCTGATTTAGTAACTGCTAAAAACGTTCCCCTGATCAAAAAAATTTTTTTTTCAACAATACCCTTTCTATACCAACTTGAGTCACCTTTAATGTAATATCTACTACAGAGGTCAAGGGTTTGATAAGTTTTTTGAAGAATTGTTATTGTCCTCTTGACACATTTCCGACTTGGATTTTTCTCTTTTTTTTGAAGGATGAATTTATTGAACCCCTAACAAAATTGATCGTTTTTTCATTATCTGAGTGAGTTGTTACTGATATTCTAAATGGTCACTTTCCATCCAGTTAAAAAAAACCCAAGGTATTTTCCTGTGGATCAACCAGCTATTTTCAGACCAATATCGAATTTAACTTTGGGAAAATTTAATTTGAGAAACCTGTATTTGTTCAGCTGAATGACTTCCTACAAAGGCACAATTCTCTGCTGTAAAACCAATGTGGTTTTCGTTTGAATGATAGTACTGAAACACTTCTTGTTTCTATCAATGATTATTTATTACCAGCTTTAGACACTGGTGGGACTATGATTGCAATATATTTAGATATAACTTCGGCTTTTGATTCAGTTAATCATTTTACTTTACTCGCAAAATTAAGCGTGCTTAGAATAGGAGGCTTTGTCCTCTGATGGTCTGAATCTTACTTATCCTCTCTCTCACCAGCAACAATTAAACCTGGGCTCTTCCATTCTGCTTGGTTTTCCACAGATGCTGGCATTCCTCAAGGCTCTGTTTTATCATCTACTCTTTTGAATGCTTATTTATGACTATTATGTAATCTTTTAGAATCACAGAAAATTATTTAGATTTTATGCAGATGATTATACAGTTGTATTTTCCTGTGATGATCGATTTTTTGCATCTACAAGGGAGGAGGAATAGCCTATTGGTTAGAGCAGTGGGCTACGAACCAGGAGACCAGGGTTCGAGTCCTGTGACCTTGGGCAAGTCACTTTACCCTCCATTGCCTCAGGTACAAACACTTAGAGGTAGATCTTCAAAAGTACGCTGGATTTTATAAGATACGCGCATAGCTTATAAAATCCGGGGTCAGCGCGCGCAAGGCTGCTGCGCAAAATCGGCAGCCTGCGTGCGCCGAGCCGCGCAGCCTGCCTCCGTTCCCTCTGAGGCCGCTTTGATTTCGGAGCAGCCTCGGAGGGAACTTTCCTTTGCCCACCCCCCGGCCCTATCTAAACCCCCCCCCTCTCTTAACTTTGCGCGTGTCGGCCGGCAGCCCCGCTCCGTCCTCCGGTCCCGGGGGCTGGTCCTGCCACGCCCCCGGGCCTGCCCCCGAAATGCAGCGTCGTTTCGGGAACGCCCCGGACATGCCCCCTTCCGCCCCTTTTCGAAAGCCCCGGGACTTATGCGTGCCGGCGGCCTATGCAAAATAGGCGCGCCGGTGCGCAAGGGCCCTGCGTGTGTAAATCCGGAAGGATTTACGCACGCAGGCCTTTTAAAATCCGCCCCTTAGATTGTAAGCCCTCTGGGGATAGAGAAATACCTACAGTACCCGAATGTAAACAGATGTGATATCTCAGATCGAATGTCGGTATATAAATAAAATAAAGTTACAATGGTTGATATAAAGCTTTTTGCTTGATTGCCATTGACTTGGTGGCCAGTAATGCCCTTATCTTAATTTTTTTTTTTTTTCAAAAACTGAGGCACTTTGGATGTCAAATACAGAGCCCCCAGATCCTTTTGATTCGAGCTCAGTGGAGTATATATTATCCTTTCTGATCCAGATTAAACCATTTTTGATGACTTCAATCTGCCTAATCAGCTGGATATTTTAAACTTAAATTGTCAAAAAGTTTCAGATTTTCATACTCTGGTTCAGGCATTTATTTTACGGCCATTGATGATTGCACTTCTCTTTATAGAGGACTCCCCAAGTCTCACATTTTGACATCTGCAATTATTGCAGAACTTGGCTGCGCATCCGATTTTTAAGAGCCCCTTTGCACGATCATGCAATTCCATTATTAAAGCATTTGCACTGGCTACAGCTCTTGGTTTCGCAACATATCCATTTTAAGGTTCTCATTTTAGTTTTTAAATCACTGCATGAATATGCTCCTTGCTGTTTATCTAGACTTTTAAATAAATACTTGTCAATGAGAACCTTGCAAGTCAGCACTTGTTAATGTACCCAGCATTAGGTCAGCTCATTTGCAAGAGACTCACAATCCAGCATTATCTATTGTTCATCCTGTCACATGGAACACAGATGAGGTTAAATAACTTCAGGATCTCAGATTATTTAGAAAAAATGTTGGGCCTTTTCATCTGTTTTAGGTGAAGTTTCGTATTCTTTATGCTTTTATTGTATTGATGATATTCTGTTTGTTGTTTTACGAGGTGTTTTTTTTAGTTGATTATCTGCTTAGTATGTCCTAATTTTTACAGGCAGAATATAAATATTTTAAATGAGTTGTGTGAGTTAGCATGGCAGGGTCTGCATGGAAAGGTGGTGGTAGTGGCAATGAATGAGCAATCTAGCTGTTCAGCAGCTGAGGCTGTTTGCCTTGATTTTGCAGAGTTGCTGTAAAAGTTAAGTTTCCTTAGGAGAAGGGGCAATACTTCCCTGGAGAGAGAACCTGAAGTGCCCTCCAAAGAAGACTGAGCGCCAAACAAGCTGCATCGCTTTCATTTTATTAGAATATAGAGCAGTGGTTCTCAACCCTGTCCTGGGGACCCCCCCCCCTCCCCCCAGCCAGTTGGGTTTTCAGGCTATCCACAATGCATATGCATGAGAGAAAATTTGCATACACTGCCTCCATAACATGCAAATTTTCTCTCATGCATATTCATTGTGGATAGCCTGAAAACCCGACTGGCTGGGGGGGTCCCCAGGACAGGGTTGAGAACCACTGATATAGAATGTTTTTTATTTTTAAGAAGCGAAATATTAGTTACAAAACAAGTTATAACTTTGGTCTCACAGAACTCCTAAAGAGAACAGGAGAATATATATATATATATATATATATATATATATATATATATATATATATATATATATATATATATATATATATTTATATATAAATATATTTATATATAAAAGATTTACAAGGATAGGAAGATTTTATTTCTCAGATATATATACATATAAAAATTCTTAAAATAGCTCATGATCTTAGAATCCTGGGAGAATTGCTGGTATTGCATACATTTTCACTCAGTTAATTTACATGTTAGTCACGGTTTAATTGTTCATTAGCTTTTGATTTTTGCTTTATACCCACTTGTCGGGGTTTTTTTTTTAGTTCTTGTTCAGTGACAAAGATGTGTACAGTCAGTGTGAAAAGATTCAGATGAAACCTGAATGAGAAATGACTCCTCATAACAGAGCGTATTATGTTATTGTTTTAATGAGGCTTATAAACAGTAATACTTAGCTGATGATGATGGCATGAAAACTAGAGTTAGTCACGCTAGATATTTTTATCTAGAACTAATTATGCAAAGCATTGTCTGCTTAGTCACGGAATACAAATCTATTAGTTTCTATGAAAATCATAAATGCCACTTGTTAACCTGAAACAGCGTGACCTAATGATCATTTTGTTTTCCTAATTAAATACAGTAGACAACAATCAACTTTTGTGTGTTCAGTAATGGAGAACAAGTTCCATTTTATTAGACCTAGTCTGGCACTGGTCTGCTTGAAGATCAGACCTATTAGTGCATAGGTTTTTCACAGTTTTAAGTATGTTCTAGGACAGCGAGTCCACAAAGGATTTAGGTAGCCAGATGTTTGGACAATGGCCTTAAGAGGTTTTGGTACTGTTCAGATCGGCATTTCTTAACCGGTGTGTGGTGATACACAAGTGCATGGGCAAGCACTGGCAGATGTGTCGCCATTCTCGGCGAGTAGGATACCCAGCGTTCTGGTGGTCCTGCTGCTTTATCCTTCCCCCCCTTCCTCCACCCCAGCGAGGTTCAGAGAACCCTTTCTCCGCCCAGGCTGGAAAATGCTGATATCCTCGGAAGCAGTGGCGGAAGTGACCCCTGCGGCCTGGAAGAGGAAGTGATGTGCGGTGGACGCGCACAGGAAGAGGAGGACAGGACCATGCTGTAGTCAGGAATACCAGCAGCATCGACCTCCAGCAGCAGGAGGAGCAGCACGGCCCAGGGTAAGAAGAGGAGTAGCCGGTGGTCAGGAGGCAGTGTTTGCAAGCAACCTCCCCCTCCTCTCCTCCTCCTAATTCATGACAATCTCAGAGCACTTGGACATCAAAAACTGCCAAGTATGGAGAGCAAAGGATTTTTAAAATCCTGATTAGCTTTAGTTATTGGGTGATTGTCTGCTGTTTTGAAATAATTTATTGGTATCTGGAAATTTTTTATGACTTTTTAATTATTGGATGTTCTTTTCATCAACTGTTTTGGAATGTTTTCTTTTTATTAGTATGATGTAATTACTGTTTTTATATTTCTTATTTTTTTTTTTAATTTTATGAGGACTGTTGCTGCTTGTTTGTTTTTTCCATCATTGCACTGCATACAGTCTGGCTTGTTATGATTTCCAATTCAGCTTTTGTCGCATGTTTCTATTTCTATTTTATGTTTTCTTTATTCTGTGTGTGTGTTCGGCACACGTTACTGAGGTGAGGTATGCTGCTAGCATATAGGGGTCTACAGCAGCTTGGCTTTTTCTGTCTTCTTAATAGGAGGTGTATTGGTGGTTTTAGGGTCTGTTGTAATACTTGCAGTGTTGACCTTTTTGTAGTTAGAGTTGTTGTTTAAGTGCAGGCAGTTAGTGCTGTTCTGGTATGGGGGGGATTTACCATTTATCTAATTTCTGTTCAGAGAAAGTGCTCTTTTCTTTCACTTGTGCCATTCTTAACAATAAAATGCACAGGGACCTGAAACCTACAGGGGCTTCTGAAGGGGTGGAAGGAGAGTGGGGAAACTGTGTGGGATTTAGACTGAGATTAGAGTGGATGGGAAGATGAGTGAAAGAGTAAAGGCGATTGAGAGGGGAAGAGGTGATCTTGAGATGGGGAGACCTATAGTGAGGAAAAATGACAAGGGATAGAAAATGATTTTACTTTTAAGGACTAGTATTTATTTATTTAAAACTTTTTTATACCGGCATTAGTGGGTACATCATACCGGTTTCCATCCGCACCAAAGGTAGAAAATACATAAAACAGGGACAAGAGAGAAAAGAGGAGGCCGAAAGAAAGCACACAGAGCAACAAATAGTATATAAATAACAGAATAAATATCAAAAAACTATCCGTATAAATAACAGGAGAACAATGGCAAAAACTATATACATGGGATTCAGGTCAAACGATGACGCAGCTTCGGGTTAAAGAGACAGGGAACTAATCTGGGGAGGCCTGCTTATAGAGCCACGTCTTTAGTTTCTTTTTGAATTTGGTGGTGCACGGTTCGAGTCGGAGATTTGTAGGTAATGCGTTTCATCGTGAGGGACCGGCGATGGAGATGGCACGATCCCTCGTAGAGGAGAGGTGTGCCTTTTTGAGGGAGGGCACATAGAGGGTTAGCTCTGGTTGGGGCGGTTGGAGCGTGTAAGGCAGAAAGGGTCATCGAGCCAGTTGGAAACTGTGGCTGTATATGGATTTATGGATGATGGTAAGGGTTTTATATAGAATACGTGAAGGAATGGGAAGCCAATGTAGGCCTTTAAGGATAGGAGTGATGTGGGCTGATTTAATTTGTAAGAGCCCTTGCTACCGCTTTCTGGAGCATTTGCAGCAGATTTATGGTGGCGTAGGGGAGCCCTAGGAGGAGGGAGTTACGGTAATCCATTGGGTGGCTTGGATGACAGTGCGGAAGTCGTGGGTATGGAGTAAGGGTTTTAATTTTTTTTTTTTTTTTTTTTTTTTTTTTTTTAGAACATTGAGCTTGAAGAAGCCCTCTTTGAGGATTGTATTGATATATTTCTTGAAGTTCAATTGCTGATCTATGAAGACCCCGAGGTCTCTTACGAATGGCTGAGCAGAGATATGGAGCTGAATGCTGGGTCATTTGCCAGAGAAATGACCCAGCATTTGGGAAACGAAGAGCAGTTCCGTTTTAGCGGTGTTCAGGGCAAGGTACTATGGAGTTTCGATAAAAATTAGCTTTTTAAATTTATAAGCACATTCAAATGCATTCAGATAGCTCCTAGAACAGCTGCATGCATTTTCTAACCCTTGCTACAGAATTTAACCACTGGAGATGAAGTGTGAGAGGGTGTGGTGCGGTCCTATAATTACGTTTTATGTTTCTTGCCGATTGCTGTCGTGTGACCATGGGTTTCAGTTCAGGAAGCAAACTGAAACTTTCTGGGTTAGGAAGGACACAAGGAGGAAGCAGTTCTGCTGCACAGTAGGTACCTATTTTCTCATCTTCCCTTACTCAGAACAAGAGAATGCAAGTCTGTGAAACCTCTGTGCTAAAACACAGCGCAAGCATTGTCGGCAAACCTAGGACTTCTAGCAATCCCTCTTTTTTTTTTTTAGCCACAAAAAGGGCACCTTGCTTCCAACGGGCGCAGAGATGAAGCCGACGCGTGGTGCGTTGAGCTGAGGACAACCGAGCCCCCATGAGCAATATTTTGCACTACGCCAGCCTTAAATTTTTAAAAAGTATGTTTTCAAAATTACTAGGCGAGTGCAGCTGGCTGCATAGGGGAAAAGCTTTCCAGCCCCTTTATTGGTTGAAGGGGGGCCTGTTTGTGGATGGGGACTCTCCACTGGACTTTTGCCGACCCGGGTCTTTGTGTTTCGGTCTCTTTAATGGAAGTTGCTGCTTCATTCTGGCTCTGCTCCTGGCCTGTGAAGCAGAAGAAGGTGGGGGGGGGGGTCCCATGCTGCTGGCTGCCCCTCTTAGGAGCCCAGGTTTCCGTCTTTTAATGATCTGTCGTTCTCCACCAGTTCTTGCCTGTTTATCAGTTTTTTATTTTCTGAAATCTTCTGTGTAGCCTTAGCTGTGTCCTTTTTTCTTAGCCAGCTAAGTCCTGGTACTGCTGATCATGCTGGGCCTTGCTTTATTACTGCCTATCTCTGGAGGTGGCAGATATGGAAACGGTCATCCCCCTCTTTTTGTTTAAAAAAAAAAAAAAAGCCCTCTCTAGACATGGGGTACTGAGAAATATTCTATTGTTAACTCAGTCAAGATAGTCCAAGACTTAGTTTTGAGGTTTCATTTGCTTCCTTCCATTTATCTACTGAAAAAAAGAAAATGTTTCCTCAGAGTTGTGCGGAGATTTTAGCCATCCGGTTGATGTGATTTGGGGTCATAGGGAGGGCTTTAAATTAGAAAATTGAAATTAGAGAATTTGCTCATGCAAATGTGGTGATCTCCTCGTGACAAGTCGTCTTTATATAAAGCCCTTTTGAAATGATTTAAATTTGATTTTAACAAATGCCTGCTCTGTTTGTGGTAAATGGCACCTGACTTATGACCTTTTTAGCTGATCAAGCTACTAAGGTTTTGTGCTCGGCGGAGTCTTGGGTTGATGGTCCGGAGAAGCTAATTTTACTCCAAGCCTTCTCCACCCCCATCCCCAGGTTTTTCATTTTAGCACTGGGATGGGGTAGGGAAATGGTGGGGGGGGGGGGGGGGGGGGGAGTGGCAATCCTTTTTTCAAAGAGGGCCTAGAAGCATCTAACTATCCTATATATAAAGCTGTAGTAATATGGAGTACATTTTGGTTAAATTGGGGAGTTACACCGAGCAGATCAACTGGTTTTATCTCTGCCCTCCCTCCAAGGCAGCAGTCTCGGCTTTGCCCGAGTTGTAGAGATGGTCTCTGCCCTCGAATCCCCCAGGTTACCTTATCTTAAAGGTCCATGTGGCACTCCTGATGCCAGGAAGGTGGAGGCTCTCTTATCTGCTAGGACTACCTTAGATTTTGAGCAGATCCATCTCCTCTCCCTCCAGGACTGGATTTAAGATTTTGACACCAAAAGTGCACAGGATGGAGCGACCTCCCAATGACTGGAGTCAAGAAAGGGTGCCGGGGGTGCTACAGCAGTGCCCCCTTGAAGTGGTCTAGAGGTAAAGAGCAGCGGGCTAATCTTTAGCTCAGATACTTGGCACCTGCAGAATTTGACCCTTAGGCCAGTGTCGCCCAGGCCAATGGCAGCCTCTGAAGATTCCCGTGGTGGCCCTCCAAATTGGCCAGCAGTAAGGGCAAGCCACAGGAAGCAAATCAGAAGACTATGCCCGGAGGGAGAAGCCATGCCTCATCTCTCCCTCTCCATGTAGCCAGTATCCTGCTCCCTGCCTGCAGAGCAGCCAGAACCTAACCTGCATGTCCCAGCAGCAGAACTGGTAACGGATAATGTTTGTCCTTTTCCACCCTGTTCCCTCAGGAGCTTTCTCGCGTCTCCCGTCTGCCGCGGAAGGCAGAGCAATAGACCTCAGTCGCCAAGCAGGAGCAGCAAGGCACGGCTGGGTCCTTTAGACTGGAGTGGAGGAAGCTGCCCCAGATTGTACTGAGAAGTCAGTTGCAGGAAGCAGAGCAGCTGCCTCCATGTGGCCCTGTAAAAACTGCAGCACCTTCCCCAGCAGGTCCTGAACAGCAAACGCACTTGAGTGCCTTGGAAAGTTTTTTTTTTTTGTTTTTTTTTGTTTTTTGTATTTAGTTTTTTTTTTTCTTTTATCTTTGGGGAGTTTTTATTGATGGCATAGCCAGCCCCTGAGATTGATTAGGGGTGGGGAGGGAGCCATGGGAGACAGAGCAGCAGACCACACATAGCAGCTGACCGCAGCAGTGGGCCATGCCTCTTGACTCCCTCTCCGCATGCCGAGCAAAGAGATACTGGTCCCTGGTACAGAGAGAGCACAGCAGGGCTGGGTCTTAAGGTTGGGAGAGAGGAATTGCCCAGACCACACTGAGAACCCAAGGCTGGAGAGGGGGAGGGACCTGAGGGAAGCGGAGACCATGCATAGCCACTGACCATCGTGGTCAGCCGTGATGGTCAGTGGCTGACCATCACGGCTTGCTCCCTCTGAGCAGCGATATCCTTGGGGCTCCAAGTAGGAGCAGAGGCAGTAATCTTATAGAGTGTTTCATTTTTTACATTAAAAAAAAAAAAAAAAAGAGGTTGGTTTGAGACCTGGGCGCAGATGATGTCTGTTCAAACATTCTCTCATAAGGCAGTCACATAAAGAGAGAAACATTGCATTCATACACACACTTAGGCCCACGGTATGCTCCAGAAAGCAGCATGCGAATCATGCGGAAGGAACAATTTGTTTTTAAAGACCAATACTTGAATAGTTGCCTTGGAAATGCCATATTTCTTTGAATAGACAGTACTATTTTAATTTGGACTTTGCTTTAATTACATGAGAAAATGGTGGGAAAGGGCAGATTGAGAGAGGAGCTGAAGCAGGATGGATTTTTCTGTTATAAAGTAAATGATGGCCCATCCAGTCTGCCCAGTTGAGATTCATCCTCTCTCGGTAGATGTGCACATATAATTCCCAAATGTAACCCAGCATCACCTCCCATTTTGGGTTTTCCACCCGATCGCTCAACCTTCCTCTCATTTCTGTCCCATCACAGTCTTGGCCTCCACGTGCTTTCTTGGCGTCCCGTTGCAGTCGCTCCGTGCCGGTTATCCCTGTGCTGTTCGTTTCCATCCTCTTGCCACTCTGGATTTTTATGTGCTTATCCCAAGCATTTTTTTAAAATCTGCTTACAGTTTGTCTCCACCCTCTGAAAGGGCAATGCCAGGCATTCAACACTTTTATCTTTTTTCTGTGATGCTCTGGGGTTTTTAATACTTGGGTATTGTTTTTCCATCTCACCTAACTCCTATTGATCAGTATTGAACGAGCCAGTCTTTGTATATACTCTTTAGTTGTAATCATTGTTCTTGCCATTGTCTGTACGGTGTTTTGTTTTTTTTTTTGTTTTCCTGTTTGTACATCACTTGGGGGCTTATGGTTGGGTGACGCAATGAGTCTAAGCACAATTTTTAGAGTAAAAATGCTATTCCGTCATGCAATAGGAAAGGATTGTAACGAGGCGCTGTGCAGCACGCCTGTTCCCTCCGGCACAGGTTGTTTTTTATTTTCCAGAGAACACGCCGTCTTTCTACCTGCACGCAGCTGCCCCCTTGGCACTGTCCCTAAAATGTTCAGCTCCATGCCTGCTTCTGAGCATCTGCGTCCTCTTGTAATTTAGAAGCGCATGAATTATTCACGTCACTTCAAAGACAAGGCCTCGTTTACTAGGGGCAAACCTGTTCCAGGTTTTATAAGGTGGTTGAATTATTATTATTTATTTATTTATTTTTTACTGGGGTTGACTTTTTAATTTAGAAAACCATTTGCCACGTGTAACTGCCTCTTATTGTGGGTTGTCCTTGGAGAACTGAAGATGAAGAAAGGAAATGTGCTGCGGAGCTGTTCAGACCCAGGAGCTCTGTTTTCCCAAATGAAGGCGACTTCTGTCTGGTACAGGGGGGTGGTAAACGACTCTGTTGCCGAGAGGACCAGTTTTATCGATTGAGTTCATTAAAATGGATCAGTCGCTCCCCGCCCAGTGGTAAGGTAGTGAGAATAAAATACAACACTTCAATGGAATCTGTAAAACCCCCTGTGTGTCGCTTAATTTAACTGAGCACATTGCCGCCTCCTCGGAGTTGTTCAGTTAACATTTCTCAGGTGCGATGAGTCAGTAGGAAGCGCACGTGCGCTGGGCTCCTAGGGGGGCCGACCTGGCTCTGCGCTTCTGGATCCATCACAACACTTTTTGGGGTGGGTTTTCTTAGAGCGCAGAGCGTTCCTCTGGTCTACCTGCTGCTGACCTGGTTGCGGTCTTTCTGTTTCAGGCACCCGTTTTTGGACAGATGGATCATGTTCCTAGACTCCCTAAGGACTTGAGCCAAGTCTGTAAGCACAGGATGTGGGCGGCATGACGGGATGTTAAGTAAGACCTGGGACTGCATAGTTCTGTGCAGTTGACTCCTCCAGTGTAGCCATTCTTATCCCCAGTGACTTCCAGAGGCCTGGGATGTACCTGTCCCCAGGTGTACACTGCAGAAACCTTTTGGTTATGGTGGGGCTCCATCACGCCACTGACACCTAGGCCCCATTAAGGCGATTTGTAGGGATGGATTAGGCAGGATGGAAGAGGCTTTCAGAGAGCTGCATGCTCCTCTTGCATGATGAAATGAGACGGATCAGCCTGGTGCCATGCACCTCCTTTCCAGGGTTGTGCTCTGAGTGTTGCTCACTTGTCTGCCTCTACGCCTGCTGTCCCTGCAGCACTTTTCTCGTACTCTCATGTGATTACTTCATAGGCTTTGCAGAAGGGTAGGTACGCTGCAGACAATGGGACAAGTATTAGTCTGCATATAACGATGTCCCAGTTCCGGTGAAAGTGTGTGAGGAGTTGTTTTCTCCTAAAGCAGGGGTCTGCAGCCTTTCATAACAGAAGACGTTTTATGGTGTGTGTGTGTTTTGTTTTTTTTGTTTGTTTTTTTTTTTCCTTTTCCATAACTTTTGGAGATCCTCCGCCCCTTATAAATCGAGACATTCACGTAAACTTTCTCCTCCTCCGTAGTGATGTCTCCCATGGTTTCTCTCAATCCCCAGCCCAGCAGTAACTGGCTTTTTTTTCTTTTTTTTTTTTTAATTTCCTCACTCTTGCAGTCCCTTCTTCATACGCAGTAATTGCTCTTTGCTTTCTCTCACTCTCTCTCACACTCTTACTTATCCAGGGCTTCCCAAACCTGTCCTGGGGACCCCATAGCCAGTCAGGTTTTCAGGATATCCACAATGAATATGCAGGAGATAAATCTGCATTAAGTCTCCATGATAAACAGAAAACCCGACTGGCTGTGGGGTCACCAGGGCAGCGTTTGGGAGCCCTGCACTATACTTGGCGCTTCGAGTCCATAAATAGGAATACCTCTTTCACAAATGTCATCAATTCACTGATTCTTCACGACAAGGCCAGGATATGTGCCTTACAGTTTAGCTGTTTCCTATGCTCAGGGCCAGATTATGGGGCAGACCAGCTGGGCACTGCCCAGTGTGCCAACCCACAAAGGGTGCTGAATATCTGGTTGGAGGGGCACCAAAATATTAGTTTGCCTGGGGCATCCACATGTCAGTCTGGCTGTCTGTCTGCTCCATGTGCTGTACCAGCGTAGCAAATTTTTGGCAAGCACTCCTAAAGGAATTGATGCTGTGGTGTTCATAGGGGGAGAGTGAGAGAAATCAGTGCAGGAGAACTGTTGGGATTACCTGTTGAAGTATTTCCTTACTTTGCTACTGACTGTGTCTCCTCTGTATACCGGGGGTAAGGGCTTGACCCTAGCCCCCAACGGAGACTGTCGTGCTGCTGATGACATCACGGGCTAGAAGGCCTTAAAAGAAACGCCCCCAGCGGCGCGCAGTCGACACCGGCGCGATGCCAAAGGGGCGCGTGGCTTAGCAGCAATTAGTCCTCTGGAAACACTATTTATTGCTTGGAAGAATTTCAAATAAGTGAGTAAATTCTTCTTGTGTTTAACTCTTCCTGTGTTTCTCCTCTCTCTCCCGACCAGGAGATATAACATACTTTCTCAGAGATAATATAAAAGAGGTGATTTAATTTGTTTCTTACTTTACCAATATGCCTCATACAAAAAGAAAGGCACGAATTTGGGAGGCTATGACTTCGTTTCCCCTTCCTACACTATCTCAGCCTCAGATTGAATCCTTTTTTTTTTATGATGCCAGCTACTTTGATGCCGGTAGAGGGTGCCACAAGGGATGTCACTACAGAGCGAGGTCATCTCTTTGAGACCCGGCGCTCCTTGTACTCCTTCCCCACCAATCATAAATTCAACAAATATGATAAGACCCACTTCGTCAGATGAGGGTCCCAGTAATAATCTATTTTATTGAAAAGGGAAAGGAGGACCTTGCTACGGCAGAAGGAAAGGATAGCGTACTATCTACAATCCAAGGGGTTGCAGGATCCAAGGCAACATGGCTTTACCAGAAGAAGTTCTGTCAAACAAACCTGGTTGATTGTTTTTTTTGATTGAGGATGGTGCTATTGGGCGCACTATTGGCGGCGATAACGGGTCTTACCTTATTGCCACCAGCGAAGTTTCTGCGGCATCCGCCCCAATGCCACCCCAACTCCTCCTCTTCTGGTCTCGTCGCCACCCCGACTCCGCCCCTATCTAGCTATCGCATGGGATAGGGATAGAAAATGACCCCCCAATGTGTGGCATCCCTATGGGTTGACCACTAGATAGCCCTAGGTCTCCTTGTAGAACTCTAATATTACAAGCCTTCTGTCCTCGGCCCCTCCCAACCCGGAGGGCTGTGATTGGATGCCTTACCTATTATCCCAGTGATTTTTAGGTTTCATTGTAATCAGCCTCTGAACAGTGAAGATATTTCGTTTCCCCCTCCCCGGTGAAGCCTCTCAGCCTCACCCTGCACTTTTAGTTTGAAGTGATATCTCTTTGTGCACTCCCTGCCAGAGGGTCCTTCTCATATTAATTACAGAAAGATCGATTTTGAGCCAGATTCCATTTTTTGGGCAAACGCTCTCATTCTGAGGACTGAAGACCCATGAACACCACTCTACTCCCTAGGTGGGCAAGACCAGTGACAGATCCTTCTGAGCGCGACAGTGATGGCTGAAGATGTATCTAGCTTTATCTTTAAGAAATATTCTTTGGGCACTTGCTGTGTGGGGGCTCTTTTCTAATTCACCCTTCCCCACAGGGATGCAGTGCTGTGATAGCCTGATTTCCACCCCCTCCCCCCTTTTGACTTTTCCTGCCAGAGAAGTCCCCAACAACAGACTGTGCCAAATCAGGAGACCCCAGCTGGATCTCTGCCCATGGGATTAGGATGGACTGGGTGAACAGGAAGGAGATGGATTCAGGTAGGATTGTTTTGCTGTGATTGAGGTGACCCTCTTCCGTAGGATTCCCAGTTAGCTGCTGAGTGAGCCTTGCACAATTAAAATTGCCATCAGAACTCTACCTAGATACCTGAAGCCAAGGACACCTACCTACAGAGAAATACACACATGTACCACAGTCAAATGTAACTTCAATAGTATGGACAAAAGAATCTTATGTAACTGCATAGTAAAGTAAACTTTAATTTAATACCCAAAGCCCAGTCCTGTCTGGTTTTGTCCCAGCATCTCGCCCCTTAGGATGCATCTTCTATCTGCTCACACTGGAAGCAAAACACTGTCTGGGCAGTAAGCAAGAGCTTCCCCCCAGGATAGTAAAGTCTGGGAGTAAATTGGTAGCTGGAGCAACCCCAAGAGAATAAATATGTTTGTGTATCCTTTGGACTTAATCCCTTCCCCCCATTAAGGGTTACATATGTGCACTGAACAGGAGAGATATGATATGAGAGAGACTTTTAAATACCTGAAAGGAGTTTATGATGCACAAAAAAAAATCAAACCATTTCCAATTGGACAGGAAGCTATAAAACTAGGGATCATGATATGAAACTCCAAGGGGGAAGACCCAGGAACAATGTCAGGAAATACTGCGTCATGGAAGGCATGGTGGATGCGTGGAATGCGTTCCCAGAAGAGGTAGTGAAAAAAAGAACGATAATGAAATTCAAAAGGCTGTGGTATAAACACAGAGGATCCTTTCTTTCTACATTTGTTCTCTTGGTGCGTTCATCTCTTAACTTGGCTTTCAGTATCATTGTTATGCTGATAATGGATTCCCAGCCCTACCTCATTACAAAAGAATTTTACTTCAAACCCAGATCCCAATCTGTCTGCTTGTCTGTCCTTGCCACCTGGATGTCCCATTGCCACCTTAACCTGTCCAAGACAGAACTACTTATCTTTCCTCCCAAACCACACTCATCCTCCTGGTCTCCTAAGCCTTTAACACCAGGGCCATTATCAGTGCTTCTCTTTTCTGTACACTCATCCAAAATGCTGTAAAAGTATATCACTAAAATCCATCACTTCCTTTCTGAGCATGCTACCAAAATGGTCATCCACCCTCTCCACCTATTTATTTATTCAAACAGTTTTATATACCGTTGCATGGACGAATCCATCTCAGCGGTTTACAATTAATCACAGTATTCGGAATAAACAGGAAGAAAGAGAATTACAAATAATATCATAAATATATATCTGTTTAAACTATTGCAGCCTTCTCCTTCCAGGTGTCCCATTGAACCCTCTTTCTCCACTATAATCTATTTAAAATTCAGCTGCATGACCTATCAATCTTCAACATTTGCTATAACCATCTAACCTCTCTTTCCGAGTCACTATATTGGCTACCGATCTGTTCATTTGCTTACAAATGCATTCCCTCTGCAGCCCCTTATTACCTGTCTTCTCTTCTCTCTCCCTATGCTCTTCTTTGTGAACTTCATTGAATAAGTTGCTCTTGTCTGTATCTTTCTCTTCCATTGACAATTCCTGACTGATTTCCACTTTGTCAGTCCATATCTGGAATAAACTTTGAGTCATTGCATCATGTTCTTTCTCTAGGTATATTCAAATTCACTCTAACTGCACACCTTTTTAAGCCCACTTTTAAATCTTAACTATGTCTTTATAATTCATTTCCCATAGATTTTCATGTTTTTGCCTTGACTAGACTGTAAGCTCCATGCATAAGAACATAAGACTTGCCAAGCTGGGTCAAACCAGCGGCCATTGAGCCCAGCGTTCCACCTGACAGTGACGAATCCAGGTCAAAAGTACCTGGCAGATCCCATAAAGTAGATCCAATTCCCATTACTTTCTCCTAGGATTAGCAATAACTTTCTTTAGTCTACCTGGCTAATAATGTCTTATGGACTTTTTCTCCAGAAATCTGTCCAAACCTCTCTCAAACCCCATTATGCTAGTCACCTTAACTCAGCACACTATCAATCTATGAAATCTATTGCCAAAGTACTTTCTACAAATTGTTTTGAATATTCTGGTTCATAGTTTCATGGAGCATCCCCTTATTTAAGCATTATTTGAAAGGATAAATAAACAATCTGTATTTAGCCGTTCCACCCCACTTTCGATTTTATAAACTTCTATTATGTCCTATCTCTTTTCCAAGCCGAAGAGCTCTAACCTGTGTAGCCTCTCATCATAAGATGTTCGATCATCATTTGTGTTTCCCTCTTCTGCACCTTTCCATGGCATAGACTCTCGTGTGTATCTATACAGTGCTGAATGTGTCTAGTAGCACTTGAGAAATTGTGTGCCCAATATTGAAAGGTAGCCGGGTATGTAACTTACCGGGTGATTCATCAAGCTGTGTTAGGGCTCTAACGCATGTTATATCTTGCAAAATATTGTGTATATTACATAATATATATCTCCCTGCCCAGATACCTTCTCCTATTATAATGAATGACCACCTTTGCATGCGATTTGCGTGTATGAATAATGCAAATGAAGGTCATTAAATATTTAATCACAGCCAATTGAGAAAGGTGGTCAACTGACATAACATATCTACACCTATTCGAATTGTATTAGATGTGTGGCAGTAAGGCCGGGTCCCTAACATAGGACCCAAATCTCCCACTGCACGTTTAAAGCAGCAGAAAAAAAAAAAAAGGCCAAACAGGGAGATTGAGTGGGGGTCGGTGCTGACCCCCATCTCAACCTGGGGCTGCCAGTTGGGGCAGCCCTGACTCCCCCCCCCCCAATATGTGAAAAAGTTTAAAAAAAAAAAAAAATCCCCCAAAAATGCACGACAGCCCTGACCCCTCCCTTCTCCCAAAGCACAGAATAAAATGTGGCTCTGGGCCCCTATACCACTTCCCCTTCACCTCAGAAAGTACCAGGACCGTCGTTGCATATTTTTTTTTTTTTTTAATTTTTTTTATATTTTGAGCGAGTCGGGGCCACCTCAAGTGGCGGCCCTGGGTTGAGACAGGTGTCACCACTGACCCACACTCAAACCTCCCTGTTGGCTGCATCTTTTCTTTTCAGGCCAGTGGCCCTTTAATCCTATGGCAGTTCCATGAGGTTGGAGCCACCATTGTGATACAGGGCCACTTGCTGCGTTTCTTTTGTGCTACGGTTTTTGGCCATCATACAAAAGAATGCGCCATACAGCTACGGTGCATATCTTTTTGGGAAGGTCCCCTTTATCACAGGGACACCACCTGTGAGAAAACATCACGGCTTAGTGCATCTAGGGGTTAGCCGGTTATAACTGCTCTATGGCGGGTCTATCTTGTCAAATTTAACTTAACCAGATACGAACAAATATCACTATTTATCCAGTTAAGTTAACCGTATAAGTTGCACCACCTCGATCCGTCCACTGACTGTCCGCCTATCAACTTATCTAGCTAAGTGACGGCTGCTGAATATCCAGCTATGCTCAGTGGCTGCCACAAAATGTGTTCTGAATAGTTGTAGCAGAAGTTTTTGATCTTGGTCTGTTATCTGAATCTTAGGGTATAGGCTCTTTTGAGACTTGCAATGTAATCCCTTCAGAGGAATCTAGCACTTTCTAAAATATAAAACCCTATTTCAACAGCCTAGTTTTGAGAAGCCTCACAGTAACAGATATTGCAGGATGCTCTTTTGTGGATAAGTGGGCATATCATGATTTGTGACTGTCGCTCATGAGGAAACGTGCTTGCTAGTACAATGTATAAATGTATGTGTGTTTCATAATGTTTTCTCCTCCTGCTTACATTATTTAGGAAACTTGTTTTTCATGAAACTGAGAAAAATCTGTGTACTTTGCTTCAGGTGAGACTAGCATGGTGTTATTTTCTTAAGTAACTCTGGCTCATGGCACTTGGCTGTGATACCAGAGCAGAAGTTCAAATACAAGACCTAGTCTTGTATGGTCAGCTGGAGAGATATCTCCAGCAATTTCTCCCCTTCCATTCCTCCACCTGGATTTCCTGTTACACCAGTGACTTAATTTAAAAAATTCTTGCTCGAGGAGCAGCAGTAGACTGAGGACAGAACTGTGTGCAGCCAGTTAAAGAAAAACAATCTGTGATGAGATTATATTTTCTCCATTGATGCGCGTGACTGAATTAGCCAGGACACGTGGAGTGACATCATCTGATAGCGTCAAACAGACTCCTCTTTCCCAATCTGAGGTCCACCAGAAGGGATGCAAGAAAGTTAAGCTGTTGCTACCTGAGATTAGTTGAGCTGCTGCCACAAGGCAGGAGAGTGAGAGTGAGGGGAGGCCTATTGCTGCCCTGGAAACCTCACACCCCCATTGCTGCAGGAAGGGCCATTTTTACCCTTGTGAAAAGGCCCCCTCAAAATAATTTAGCCATTTTATATATCATCGTTCCGAATAAAGATCACTATGGTTTACAACATGACGTACATATTAGACATCGGCAGGTACATACTTGGGATAAAGTATTTAGTTCACAAGATAGGTTCTTAATGACTTTGTCCTCGAGGACGCATGCTCTGTGTTCAGGTGAGTTTAAGTTAGGTTATAGGCATTTTGAAATAACCATGTTTTTAGGTCACATTTGAATGTCTTTGTTTCTGGGGTCAGTCCTAGATATTCGGGTAGAGAGTTCCATAGCCTTGGGCCTGCTATTGAGAACACGTGGTCTCCTCTTATTTTTGTTAGGTGAGTATTCTGTAATGGTGGCACAGCTAGTAGTCCTTTTGTTTTGAGATCTTAATGATCTCTGTGGCCCGTATGATTGTAGAGCTATATCTACCAAACCAGAGTTGTTAGAATGGATGGTGCAATGTATTAATGTTAGGACTTTGTAGTTGCCGGATTTTACAGGTAGCCAGTGACGAGCTATCAGTGAATGTGATATGTGATCGAATTTCCTTGAACCTATTAAGAGTCTAGCTGTGGCATTTTGTAATGGTTGGTTATTTTTAGAAGTGAGTTACAGTAGTCTGTTTGCCGAAATCTGGTTTCATTCTATGTAGTAAGCGCAGTTTGGCATATGTTGATTTGATTAATTTATTTACTTGCGTTTCCATTGTTAGGTTCTCGTCAATCTGTATACCTAAGTCTCGTACTTGGCCTGAGGGTGTGATGTTGAAATTACTCATGTCAAGTGTTTGAAGAGTCGCTATAGGTAGATTTCTTCTCAACAGAATGATTTCAGTTTTATTAGTGTTTAGATTTATTCCCCGCCACTGAGGGTAAAAGTACCTATGCTGTGAACAGCATAAATAATTTTATCTGCAGGGAAAAAGAGCCAGGGCTAGTTTGGGGGAGGGAAAGTACATGCAGGGATTTAATTTTGAAATCCTCATGCATACTTTCATACATGTACTCTGCAACCTGCTTCAAAGCAGATACTAGGTACACAGCTATAAAAGTACTGGCTTTCCTCCGCCGGCCTGAGTTTCCTACACAAAACTCCACAGGCACTTTCTCTTTGAAAATTATTTTGCAGGTACTGGTGCTGGTTTTCTGCCAGATCACAGTGAGTTACCAACCTGGAACTTTTTTTTTCAGCTTGCTTCTTTTTTCCCCATTGCAGCTGAAGTAGGAGGTGGAGGTCGTTCTTAACTTCAGCCTTCAATCATGAGGGTGATTTTTTAATAGTTCTGGAAACTACTCTCCCTGCATGTTTAGTTTAGGTCAGTTATGTCATGCAAAAATTAAAGAGAAGTACGTGGAGATCTGAAAACACTTTTGAGGCTATCAAGGTCTCCACGTTCCCTGAAAGGTTGGGAACCCCTGCTCTGGCTCATTAGAATTTGTATTACTGAGTGTGCATTGGGAGTTCCTGCACGTGTACTGCCTCATGAGCTCCTCTCTCTCTCTCTCCATGCTAGCACACGGACATGCACCCATTCACTTATTGAAAAATGTTTTTTTCTGTAGGCTGCTTCCTTTATTTTTTGCACTTTATCTGCCTTTGCTACCTTGGCAGCACCTCAGCAGCTCCTTTTAGTGATACTTGGGGGGGGGGGGGGAAATGGAAATGTGAAGATGATACACAGTAAGAGGGTCACTCCCAGTGGCTTAAAATATAGTGTGTGTGACTGGACAGACATTAGTCTGTCGCCGATGGCCATACAGTTTGCTATAAATGCCTGGGCCCAGATCATGATTCCGTGAACTATGAATGTCATAATGCCTCTGTATCCCTCCATGGTGAGACCGCACCTTGAATATTGTGTACAATTCTGGTCGCCGCATCTCAAAAAAGATATAATTGCGATGGAGAAGGTACAGAGAAGGGCTACCAAAATGATAAGGGGAATGGAACAGCTCCCCTATGAGGAAAGACTAAAGAGGTTAGGACTTTTCAGCTTGGAGAAGAGACGACTGAGGGGGGATATGATAGAGATGTTTAAAATCATGAGAGGTCTAGAACGGGTAGATATGAATGGGTTATTTACTCTTTCGGATAGTAGAAAGACTAGAGGACACTCCATGAAGTTAGCATGGGGCACATTTAAAACTAATTGGAGAAAGTTCTTTTTTACTCAGCGCACAATTAAACTCTGGAATTTGTTGCCAGAGGATGTGGTTAGTGCAGTTAGTATAGCTGTGTTTAATAAATGATTGGATAGGTTCTTGGAGGAGAAGTCCATTACCTGCTATTAAGTTCACTTAGAGAATAGCCACTGCCATTAGCAATGGTAACATGGAATAGACTTAGTTTTTGGGTACTTGCCAGGTTCTTATGGCCTGGATTGGCCACTGTTGGAAACAGGATGCTGGGCTTGATGGACCCTTGGTCTGACCCAGTATGGCATTTTCTTATGTTCTTCTTTGCAGCCATATGTTTCCCGGAGGAAATGGCTTTCGAGATAGTTGAGTTCTGCAGGTCAATAGGAGGCTAAAGCTAATACTCTTCCTGGAGTGGAGCTTCCTTGGGTGCCTAGTCGAACAGGACCTGCTTGTCTAAGGCTCCTCTACCCATGGTTCCAGGTTCTAAATCCTCTGTGGCCCCAGGGTCAAACAAGGTGCAGAAACATAAGGCACTGGAGTTTTCACACTCTGCATTGTATTTCCAAGCCTCATCTCCCTCAAGAGGCTTAAAAGCACAGAAGAAAAAGTGCCATTTGCCATCAACATAGCTAGCGTCCATGGAGGAATCAGCATCAAGGCTCTTGATTCCACCGATGCATCGGGCCCTTACTCATTTGATACATCCAGTGCCATCAACACACAGGACGTTTGAGCATCAGGAGGAGAATTCTTATCTGATACTCCCCTTGAGTTGGGGGACCAGGAGATGGTTTTCCAGGTTCTCTCTTCCTCTTTGGCATGGGAGACATCTTTATTCCCATCTCATTTCTTCTTTATGGAACTTACACCTACCAGACCTTTGGATCAGGAGGTCTGGACCCGGAAGACATAGTCTACCTTGTGGCTAGAAATCCCATATCCTAACTGTTCATGGTACTCCTGGTCTTTCTATGGGCTTCGCAGGAGGAGACTGACTGGAGTCTGACACAGGCAGCTCACGAGGATGGACCCTATTCTGGTCTCTGAGAAGGATATTTCTTCAACTCCAGCCCAAGACACAGCAGTCCATGGCCCAGATATCAGAACTAAGGAAGAATTTCTTTACCTCTTTGGTGGTCAGTAACAAGGAGGGTAACCTTCAACCATTCCTGTCAAAGGTATTTGATTTACTCCTGCAAGGGGGAAGACCTATCCTCTTCTAGGGCCATTGGATGTCTTATCAATAACTCCAGCAGTGGAAATCAGCCCACCCTGTTCGCGCAGGCTCCCCCTCCCTGTGGAAGAGTCCATCCACAATTCAGAGGTTGAATTGGGCATAGCCAACCTGGACCTTCCCAGGATTTGTCCCCTCTGAGACGAAAGAGGCTGTTGCCCTGATCAGCATCCTCATCTGTGTCCTGGGCTAGTGTTTCCCCAGCCTATGACTCAGAGAAGGGGTCTACAGGAATCCTATCAGACCCTATATTTGACCTGCTGGCACTAAAGGACTGATGCTGATTTATGACCCTTAGCAGTGAAAATATTGAATTCTAAATTAAATTCAGCATCCGCGGAGTGTTGTGATGGTCCTATTTTATTAAATTCAAGGTTTTTCTGTTATCACATGATCCCCCAAAAGTGTTATTTATTAGCATAATTATTCATATCCTATGATCCCAATAGAATAGGTGTAGCAGTTGCCAAACGTACTGTTTTCAATTGGCTAGCAAACTGTATTGTGCACTGCTGTGAGCTGACTTATCTACAGATTAGACTCTATCGCGGATCATCAGGTTAGAGCCATAGCTATATTAGTGGCTCATCTGAGATCTGTCTCTATTGAAGACATCTTTAAAGCTTCACAATCTCTGACAGTAACTTTGGACAAGCAGTTTTGCACAGCCTGTTCCCTCACTAGTCCACTCTCTACAGAGCAGCCAGGTTGCTTATTCAGTAAGTGCTCCTCAGTGCAACCCTAAGCTTGGGCTTCCCCATGTGCAATGGCTAATCCAGCCCTGCTTGAAGGAGGAGAAAGCATGTTTGCTTACAGTAAATGGTGTTCTCTGTGGACATCAGGATAAATTAGCCACTCTTAATGCCCACCCACCTCCCTGGAGTGTCGACTACCTAGCAAAGGCTAAGCTCCACAAATAGACTTGAGGGGCTTATGAGGCAGCGCATGAATGAGTACTCTTGCTCGTGCTCAATAGTATAAACTCTACTGAGTTAGAGATGGATCTGTTCAGTGCTGAAGTCATCCCACGTCTTGACTAATTCTCTTTTCTGTCTGCGGAGAACACAGTTTTATGGTAAGCAAACATGCTTTATCCCTTCAAGTGTTTCTTTAATAATTCTCAATTTAAAGGGATTCTAAATTTTGGATTCAGTCTTCAAAATGCTTTCTGGCTATTCTGTGCCCTTGCATTCACTGCTCTGTGTGTCGGGGGGGGGGGGAATGTATGGTGCATCTGGCACATAGTGGACTGCTGTGTGCAAACACAAGCAATCCAAGCAGTCAGTATATGCATATATTAAAGAACCAACTATTCTGTTTTCCTACTTGTTGAACTTTGTACCAGTCTCTTACTCTGCAGCGCTGCTGGAAGGTATAAAAAAAACCCAATGAATTTGCAGACCATGAGAAAATGAGTGTCCATTTCATAGCTTCTATCCAAAATAACATTTTAGCCTTTTTACTCTAAAGTCCCCCTAGTGCAGGAAGAGCAATGTTTTGTTTTATTTTTGTTTGTTTTTTTAACCAGTCTTCATGTAGTCCTTTGCTGGCTTTAATATGAAAGGAAGGTTATTTCAAGTGCTCAGTTCTAGTTACCTGCTGGCATCTTTTGATTTCTCCAGTTTTCTGTGTGTGTTTATCTCCAATTCATTTCAGTAGTTTGAGCATCTAAAGTCATCTCTCTAGCATTATTCATTTCAAGTGCAAAATAGAAAAAGCGCTAAAATGAAAGCTGTCAACCTCCACTTCAGACCTAGGTTTAGTGTGAACAACCAGGACTTTAAGCATTTTAGTAATGCGATGGCCTTCAGCTGCCCATTTACCTGGGACGTGGGAGTGAAAGTTCTCCATAACTTGCTATGTCATTTTTGAAAGCAACAGTGTTCGCCAAGGTTTTTCGAACAAAGCCAGGAGTATTTGCTGAGTTGCACAAAGGTGCTTGCTTTCCACTGAAACTGTACTTCATAAAATGCTCTAGCTAGCAAAAGTTTCAATTAGAAGGCACTTCCTTGCCCTCGTTTGCAGCGCATATATTTGTGAAGGTCACAGCAGAAGAAAAGATTTTTGCATTTTGAATATGGAATTATCCTAAGTCATCTGGAGTAATGACCCTATGTTTGTTCACTGTATGCCAATGATGGATGTGTCTGCATCATGTGACTGAAGCAAAGGTTGCCTTTTTTTTTTTCATTCAATTTAATTGGAATTTCGAGAGCTCACCACCTCTAATGTTTTTATTCTCCCTTTTCAGGAAGAAGAGATGCCAGAAGTAGAAATAGATATAGATGATCTTCTAGATACAACTAGTGAAGAAGAGCGAGCTCTCAAATTACAGGTAGGTGGTTTCTGGGAATACCGTGCACAGTAATAAAAGTTCATATGTGCCGTTGGCAGTATGAACTGCTTATGTTGATTTTGCTCCATGCACTTAAGGTAGAAGGGACTGCAAGTTAAGCAATTCTCATAAGTCAGGAGTATGATTGATAACTTTGACAGTAAGGCACTGCCAACAGCACACTAACTTAAGTTATTGCTGTTTAATATGAGTGTAATTCTGTCAAGAGGTGAAAATTACTTTGAGAGCTAGTGCACCCCTACGAATGGCTTTACGCAGAGAGCAGGTACACATCATGATAACAGTAGTGGAAGGTGAGCTTAATGGAGCATGGCATGAACCTTGTCTTCTGACTTTGTGTAGGCCATTTTAATGATTTCTAAATTACGTACGATGGCTAAGATCTTGTCCAGTCAAACTTTAGACTGCTATATAAAAACAAAAGCATCCGTGATCCCAAAGGAGATCACTTTTTTAAATATGAAAAAATAGAATCATAATCTTCAATTTAAAAAAATATTAAATTTTTAGGAAAACCACAATGATATATCAGTTATTTGTGAAAAAGGTATTCATTTTATATTAGCTAAAAGAAAGATAAGATAGAGGATCATTAAAATTCATTTACCTATGTAAACCTTGCAATTAACTTCTCTGACCAACTTATTCTTTTATTAAATAAATCCAGCAGTGATTTTAAATGAATGTGTGATATTCTCAGTCTCATGCATGCATGTCTGAATGTGATAAACTATAATGCTGAGTCATCAAACTTGAAGACTACAGGTGAGGCCATTTTGCACTTTTAAAGGCAACTTATTCTATCTTTTATTGTTTGTGGCTGATTCTATATTGATTCTTGTATTTGGTTTCAGTTACTATATTTTTTTTCACTTGTTATCAATTTTATAATGACACTAACTTACAGTGCCATATTAAAATAAAAAGATAACATTTTTTTCTAAGTAATTGCATATAAATTATAGCCAAGCATAAGAATGTCAGTAACAAAACTGCTAGCATGCAAGTTACCCAAGAAATTGTTTGCAATTTATTTGGTTAATTGGCCCATGGTTGTATGGCTCTCATTCAGAGAGTACGTTTTTTTTGGGTTTTTTTTGTTTTTAACAGCCTGCCTAAATTATGCAGAAAACATGCACAAGTTATCAGTTTTCAAAGCGGACTTAAGCATACAAATCGGCATGTAAACATCCATCAAATTTACCTGCACACAATTGCACCTGCTGTTATGGATGTAAAAAACTTGCATGCATACTTTGTAAAATCCAAAAGTATCCCCTAAGTCCGAACGCCTTCCCTCAGCCTGGGTACACTTGCATGCAAACTCATCATATGTGTATAAGTTAATCTGCATATCAGACGGGCAATTTTGTAAAAGGCGATTTTCTTCGACATGTTTTTTTAATCTACAAGAATGCCTTTGAAAAACACCCTTCCTATGCTTATCTCAAGAGAAGATTTTGTGATGGGTTATAACAGCAAAGCAAAGGAGGCAAACGACAAATCTTTTTTACAGGGGTGGCCAATTCTGGTCCTCAAGAGCCACAAACTAGTCCGATTTTCAGAATATCCCCAATGAATATGCATGAGAGAGATCTGCATGCACTGCCTCCACTAATGCAAATCTACTTCATGCATATTCATTGAGGATATCCTGAAAATCAGGCCTGTTTGTGGCTCTTGAGGACCAGAGTTTGTCTCACTAGATCAGGGACGGCCATCTTGTTTGACTCTCTCCTAACATTCAAGGAGATTTCTAATTGCTAGTATAATAGCTTTTACTCTTCATTCTTTTCTTCACCCATGCGATTTCTAGAATTGCAAGGAATTTAATTTATTTGATTTGCTCCTATCTTTGAGCTTTTTTCTTGGAAAACTTAGCAGAACCCTGAAAAAAAGAGAGCACATTCAAATATAGTTAATATATTTGGGGAGCTTTAATTAACCCAGGAGCCAAGCTGAGGAGAACTTCCTGAGTAAGGGAAATGTTTTAAGGGCTAAGTTTTTTTTTGTTTTTTTTTGTTTGTTTTTTGTTTGTGTTTTTGTTTTTTTTTGTTTAATTTCCTTAAGATGAAAAGCAAATGGAATGAGATAAGTGTGTGGGGAAAAAAAATCCATTGTCTGATGTAATGTTAGGCCTAATTCAAACAGTCTTTTGTGTGATGTTGCCTTGAATAACAACAAAGACTGGAAAAATTAAGAATTTAAACATTTTTTTTCAATACATTTTTTTTGTCTCGCATCTGTGTGTTTTCATGTTAACATATGAATAGATTTAATTGATCTACCAGGGGGAATTGTAGCATTTAAACACATAAAACTCCATCCTAGTAAGTGGTTTTCTGGGTATTGCCTAATGCTTTAATTTCACAATACAAGGTGGGTATGTTCTTAATTCTGAATCTGTTTGAGAGCAGAGTTCTACAATGAATCTTCTAACACAAAGGTAAAAGCTCTTTGCTGACCTATGCGCTCCTTATTTAGCTGATTGTCCTTATACATTTTTTCCCCAGTGTATATCCTTGGAGTATAAGGATTTATGAGAGGGTGCCGAGGGGAAGAGGCCTTGAGAGAGGAATGAAGCATAAAGAAGAATTACCTGTAATGAGTTAATTGAATTTCCCTTTTCACCCCTACAAATCCTTTCCTTCTCAATCAGTTGGGTTTCTTTTTTAGTACTACTCAGAAAGTTTCAAGAAACAGCTAGCAATTAGGGGCCCTAAAGTGAATGATAGTATTGTTGCAAACATACTAATTATTATTTTGATAGATTTTGGAGCCTGAGGCAAAATGTCAGTTAGGTTAAATGAATTTTTGTGGCTTATACTGTTCACTGTAAATGCACTGCAGGCATTATTAGTGCAAGTTTGAAGAGGATTCTTGGCTTTCAATACATTGGTGCTTAGTACACAGCAGGGACAATGGAGGAATCAACCATTTACTTGGGAATAGAAGTTGCAAGTTTGTGTGTATCTGAGGAAGGGGAATTAGAGGTGTTAACTATGTTTGAGGTTATCCACAATGTGCATGAGATTAAGAACCGTGCAATGTGCATGCAACCTGAATCTCATAGACTGAGAGCCACTGGATTAGTTTTTATTTATTGTTTTGTGTAACTGGTCCCCCTGCTTGGTGCTTTATCAGTCACTAAGGTGTGGTCCAGATGGGGAAGAAGAGTAATCTTCTGGGGCCCCTGGAGTGTCTATTCACTCTTCCCTTTCAGTGCTCACTCTGAAGGTGTGCCAAACAGTCCAGAGAAGGAGCAATGAATGGATTCACACCAATGTCCAGCCATACACTTCAATCGCTGAAACGGGTAGGAAAATGAGGAAAGATATTCTCCGGAGTCCAAGAATGGTGTTCAAATACAATAGTCTTGACTGTAGCATAAAAAGCATAACCCAGGCCATAAATAAACTGTCCTTTGCAATGTGAGAAAAGTGGAGTGGGGTGCCAGCAATAAAGTCAGTCACCAAATAGAAGAAAATCCCCAGGCACAAAAACTGCAGAACTGTCCCCACGTACAAAAACATCCAACTTCAACTGGTCCAAATTTTAATTTTTCTTCCAACTGGAAAAACTGTATCACACTGTCTCAGTGGGGTATAGCCCTTTGAGTCCTTGTATCAAAAAATATCAAAAGCTGCTTACCCTTGCCCCCACCCTGGTCACATTAGAATGGTGGTAGGCAGCTGCATTCCTTGAGTTTTCTAACCCGGTCTGGTTTTCCATTTATCTACAATGAACTACTAAAACTGAAAGTAGACAAGGCAGTTGGGCCTGATAGGATATTAAGGGAGCCTAAATGTGTTTTGGCAGCTTCACCGATAGATATGGGCAATCATTTTTTTGGAAACAGAGGTGGTATCGGAGAGCTAGATAGATGCTGTCCCTTTTCATAAAGTGGAGCTACGGAGGAAGCTGGAAAAACAGACCATGTAACCTGACCCCCATGATGGGTAAAATTATGGTATCCCTATTATAAGTCAGAATAGTCTAATGTCTTGAAATCCAGGTGATTGGCTCCAATGCAGGATAGTTGTACCAAGTCATGCCACACATCAGATCAATTTCTTTGACTTGAATATCAAAGATTTAGATTGGGGTGAGTACTGAATGTATAATTAAGTTTCAGTAAGGCTTTTGACATTGTTCCACACAGAAGGCTCATAAACAAGCTGAGCAGTCTTGGGGTTGCTTCCTAAGATGGTAAATTGGGTTAGGTAGTGATAACTCCCTTTTTCCTTGCAGTGAACTTGATCAGTGGAGTGCCTCAGGTTTCAGTGCTGAGTGTAGAAGTAGTAGTAGTGACATTGCAGAGGAATTAGTAGAAAAGTTTGCCTTTTTGCAGATAGCTAAGGTCTGCAACAGAGTAAATACTATAGATGGAGTAGAAAAAAAGCAATCGGAGCATTGAGTGGTTGAGAATTTTGGCTCCTAAATTTAAGAGCAAAAAAGTCATGTATTTGGTACACAGAAATCGGAAGTGTGGTACTGATGTGCAAAATTCAGTGCAACAAAGCAGTGGAGATTTCTAATGTGTTTATGGAGAGATAAATAGTGATAATACCTCTGCACAAATCCATTGGTGAGATTTCATTATGGTGTGTGTTGTCCAATTCTAAAGACTGTACCGCCAAAGGATATAGACAAATATATAGACTGTTCAGAAAGATGATCCCAAAATGATACTGACTCTGCACTATAAGCCTTATAAAATTAGACTTTAGACATAAATATCTGTAAAGAGGGGGGGGGGCATGATAGACAAATTGAAATACCTCAAAGGTATAAATGCAAAGAAGCAAACATTTTTTTCAGGGAAAAAGTTCTACGCCAAGAGGTCATGATACTAGACTCAAATGGGATAGACTTTCTCCGTCATCAAGCAGGCCTGAATTAGCCATGATATGTGGGTGACACATCTGACAGCTCCGAATGGACCCTTTTGTCCTAGCTCATGGAGCTTTTGCTCTACTGAGCATGTGTGGGAGTTCTGCGCATGCGCAGCCTCGAGAATCCTTCAGATCTTTGTCTGAGCTTCTGTACAGATGTGTTTCTCTCACTCATCTGTTTTGTACTTAACTCACTTTGAAGTTCTTTTTCACCTCTGTAGCCCCTCAGCAGCACTTTTCAATGTTACTGTCAAAACCCCAAACCCACACTTTTTTTTTTTTTTTAACCAAATCAAGTGCCTTTAAGGATTGTGTGTGATCAAAAGATGTCCTCCTCTGATGCCATGATATTTGCTATAGATTTCTGGAGACAGACCATGACTGACACACCTAACTTTTACGACTATGGCCAGATGTTACCAATGTTCCAGAGGAACAGGGCCTGGAAGATGGAAGAATTTCACAGGTCTGTTTAAAGCCAGTTGTTTCTCCTTTCAGAGTGGTGCCTACTCAGGTTCCCTCCATGCCGAGTTGAGCAGAAAATCTTTGAGGAAAAAGTACCCCCTTCTGTGGCAGTTCTTAGATCTGCAACTCTGTCAGGTTGAGCAAGGCATGAAAACACCACGAACAAATGTCAGTAAGACCTTTGTAGGCCCCATGGGACTTTTGATACATAAGAAAAAGAAGGGCCATGCATCAGAGCTAGCAACACAATCAGCATCACTGAAGTTGAGATTGGGATCCGACCCATCCACACAACTGGCATCGTTGATGCATTGAGTCCCGCACCATTGATGCTCCAGGCTCAACATCGTTAAAGCATAGGTCATCGGTGCCTTTGACTCTCTCAACCTTAGCGCCATCTGCACATAAGCCCTTTTTGCTGTTAACACATTGGGCCTTGGGCTCTGCTTCTTTGTTGATGCACTGGGCCTTAGTTTCAGCTGATGCAGCCATTCATGTCGTTGATGCATTTAGCCTCAGATCCATCAAATCACCGCAGTTTGGCCTATCTGATTCCTGGCTCCATCTGTGCATTCAACGTATTCAAAGTCAGAGCAATCAGTGCACCTGTCTCCTTCCAGTTTGATATCCTTTCCTCTGGCCCATCTTCTTGAGTGAGGACTTTGTTTGGAGATGTCAGATATGATATGCTCTGTGATGCTTCCATTCTCCCTGCATCCACTAGTTCAGTTGATTCAGAAGTGAGCACACTCTTAGAGTCCCTTAGGAACTTCTCAAGAGGATGAACCTAGACTGGTCTCAGAAGAGGATGTGTCTTCCCCAACTCCTGTTCACAGCAGCCCCTAGACCAGGTAACAGAATTGGTGAAAACTCTCTGCCTTTCTGGCAGCAAGTGACAAGGAGTACACCCTTCAACCTATCCAGAGTAAGATTTGTTCCCTCAAGGGTTCCTCTCATCTCCATGCCTCGGGAGCTCCCATCAGAAGTCCTAGTGGCAGGATCTAGTCCCTATCATCCTCTTTGTGGAGGAATCTAACCAGTCTGACCATGGGAGATTGCTATCTGGAGCATGCCCTAAGCATATTTTCCTCAGATCACTGAGGTCCCAACCATCATCATTCAGGGGTCGTGGGTTAGTGTCCCTTCACCTCTCAGTTCTGAGGAAGGGTCTATGGGGATTCCCTCAGACCCCCTACCTGATCTGCTGAAGCATTCTTTGCTTCCAGAAGATCTCTTGTACTCCAAATTCTTGAACAAGCTGGATAAGGCACACTGAGTCAACATCTGTAGGGATAAGTCCTATGCACTGTTTTTTGGGCTTATCTGGGTTCTGGAAACTCCATCTGAACCTGTGGCAATCTGGGTTCACTTGCTCCTACGGGATTTACAAATGAGAATGTGGAAGAATCTGGCATCCTGTCCCCCAGTAGCCAGCAAACTGGATGCAAAATTTAAGCGTAAAACAAACCCTAGGGTTTGGAGTTATTTGTATACCACATTAGTCGATGGTAATGAAGTCAGCATTAAAATGGGCTAAAAAGACAAGAATCTTCTCCAACACCCTCCCTTCCTCCAGTAAGAATCCCAGACTGTTAGATAATTTTGGAATAAGGTCTTCTAGAGCTTGATGCTCCGTGCTCACATTGTGGCCCACCAATTCCTCCTGTAATATTTCTCCACTTGCCTATAGTTACTTGTATCCCTTCCCCTTTCCCTGTTCATTGTAATTTCCATTCTATAAGTTCGCTGTAAACCGATATGATGTTCTTACTAATATCGGTATAGAAGACTTTCTAAATAAAATAAATAAATAATATTTACATGATTGTATCATCAAGCTGAAACCCCTGATAGTCAGATGGAGAACAGGAAGACCATCAAAGGGCCCCTTCTGCTCATGGAGGAGTGTGAATGTCATCTCCTCTGCTTGGTGTATGAATCATTTGATTCCACAGAGAGATTTTCTGCAGCAGCAATCTGAGCATGCAAGATAGCTTGGCTGAAACCAGCAACTTGCCTGAGGGCATTCATGTTGGCTGATGTTCCTTGTTTGGGGAACAACCACTTCAGAGACCAGGTCAGGTAAACAGACCCTCAAATTAAGGAGCAGCATACTGCCATCCAGTATTTCTCTCAACAGAACCTGAACAATTGTCGTCTTCTAGGCATTCTTACTTTGCTTTTAAACATTTCTTCTTCTAGAGATTCCCATTCTGCCAATTTCAGCGGTGGTCTGCATTACCTGCACTTCCACAACAGCAGCTTCCAGCTCATGGATGTCAACCGAAGATGCCACTACAAACCCAGCCTAAGCCTAGACCTAATGTTTGGGACTCAACCCTCGAGCCTCTAGCCCTCTGGTAGAAGGGAAGGTTCACCTTTTCCTGGAAGAGTAGAATGTTGGGTTCTCAGGATTGCAGAATTTGGTTACAGTTTGCACTTCTCCCATCCTCTAGTGCAGCAGCATTGTTCAGCCTTCAGTCCAGCTTAATCTTACTTGACCCGACTCCATCTCGAGGCGCTAGTGAATGAGCAATAGAATTGGTATTCCAAGGAACATCACATCCTATTGCCTTATCCCCAAAAAGTCAGGGGGGGGGGGGGGGGGGAGGAATTGAGACTCATCCTGGATTTATGCAGTCTGAACAAGAACCTATTATGGGACCAGTTCAAAATGAACTCTATACACACCATCCTGCCCTTCATTCAAGGAGGAGACTGGATGTGCAACCTGGATCTGAAAGATGCACATGCTCACATACCCATATGTTGCTCCCATTGGGAATTCCGCTTCATAGTGTGTTCCTCTCACTACCAATATAAAGTTATCCTTTTTAAGATGGTGGCCTCACTTAAGGTCTTCACAAAATGCCTAGCAGTAGCAGTGGTACACCATTATCAGAGAACTGGTGTCTTTCCTTACCCGGACAACTGATTAGCGAAGGGGCCTTCCCAAGCAGACGTGTTAGATGCACTCCCTGTAGAAGACTATCTCTTTCATTCACTGGATTCATTATCAAGATTCAACCAAGTTGAATCTTGTCCTTACCCAGAGAATCAAGTTCATCAGGGCATGGATAGACTCCTTGGAGTGGTCATTATGTCTTCGAATCTTGATCCAGATCCTACTACAGTAGAATCAAGTCCTGGCTCTAAAGGTTCTGGTTGTCCTGAGACACATGGCAACAATGATGCATGTAGTTCCCATGATGCCTCAATATCTGGATTCTTCAGTGGGCCCTCCGCACTTAGTGGGATTATTTGCTTCAACCTTTGTCCCATTTGAGGATCACGGCAAATATGAAGGGAGTCTCTCCATTGGTGGCTAGGCCCAAATGTCCTGGAGATGTGAGCCCCCCTTTGGCTTCTACCTCAAGTAACTCGGGCAATAGAAATGTCCACCAGGGAATGGAGTGTGCACATGGGCTCATTCTGAACCCAAGAAGTCAGATCAGTCTCCTGGAGTTACTAGCAGTCAGATATGCATTAAGAGAATTCTGATCCAGACAGACAACCAAGTAGCAATGTTCTACGTGAAAAAGCAAGGGGGACACATGATCATGGACCCTCTGCCAGGAATCCCTAAGAATCTTGCAGCAGCAGAGCCTTCCTACAAGCAGCCTACCTTTCTGGGATCTCCAACATATTGGCAGATTGTTCTAGAAATCACTTGAGGACAAAAACACTGCAGAGACAAACAGTGGCAGACAGGTTGTTCAGTCTTTGGGGGTTGCCTGTCAATTTATTTGTTCATGTCAGAAGACAACAGGAAAGTAAACAAATCTACTCTATTCTTTATAGCAAGCTCAGATCTGCTCTGGATGCTCTCCTGCTGAAGTGGGATGCAGATCTGCTGTGTGCTTTTTCCACCATTTCCATTAGTGGTGAGAACAGTGTAGAATGCACTCAAGGACCAGCTACACCTGATTCTCATTACTCCAGCCTGGCCCGGACAAGTATGGTTCTTGTACCTCATCAGAATGTCAGTCAGCCCTCTGATCCTTCTGGGATCCACTCTAACTTTGCTAACTCAAGAGGAGGGTTGTCTGTCATCTGAATCTTCCCTCTCTCATCTTGATGGCATGGATGTTGAGCTCTCATCACTGTCATTGTCCAAGGAAGTTGAGAATATTGTGATGTCTGCTAGAAAGCCTTCAACTAGTAGAGCTTACAGTTTAAAAAAAAAAAAATTTCATCTTGGTGACAATCTCCTGTACCAATTTGACTGTGAGCCAAAGGAGTTGCTGCAGTACTTATTCTCCCTCTCCTCCTTGGGTCTCAGCATGCCATCGGTCAAAGTGTATCTCTGGGCCACTGTGGCTTACCAAGTTCAAGTGTATAGCAAATGCACATCCCTACATCTAAACAGGAGAGTTTTGAAAAGACTTATCCATGTAAATGTAACATACTGTCAAAGCCATTTACTCACATTGTGCACTTAACACGAGTAAAACCTATTGACAATTCAATGGCATATTATAGCAATTTTCAAAAGCCCACTTACATAGGTAAAATGTGTTTACACATGTAAAACCCACTTTTAAGTGTGTAAATAGTTTTATAAATCAGGTCCTATGTGTCGAAGTTCATGAAGTGCTTGTGGCACACGAGACCTCTAGTCACCAAATTGCTGGTGCCATGAGATATCAATATTGTACTAACAACTAATGAAACTGCCTTACAAACTTAGTAGACTTTCTCACCTGGAAAGCGGAGTTCGTGGTCATTCTTATTTCGACTAGAAGAGTCTGTGAACTTCAGACATTGGTTCATTACTCACTGGTTCCTTACCACAACAGTACTGCACTCACCCCAAGTTTCTGCCAAAAATGGTTTTCAGTTTTTCATTTGAATCAAGTATTTGTGTTGCCCACGTCCTTTCAAAGACCTCAAGCACATGGAGAGAAGGCCTTCCATTCACTGGACTGTAAAAAGGCCTTGGCTGCTTACCTGACGAGAACTCAACCACATCGGCTTCTCAATTTTTGTCTTATGTGATCCGAACAAGTTAGGAAGAGTGATTGCCAAGGGCACATTGTCTTAACCGGCTAGCAGATTGTATCGCACATTGCTGTGCTCCTAGCTGGCCTGCAAATCAAAGACTTTGTCAAGGCTCATCAAATGAAAGCCTTGATTAACTCAAGGGCTCGTCTGTCTTTGAAGACATTTGCAAAGCTGCAACTTAGTTGTCAGTTCATACCTTCACATCCCATTACTGTCTGGACTGTCTCACAAGAAGCAACAGTAGCTTTGGGCAAGCAGTTTTGCACAACCTGTTCACCCAGTAGTCCAGTCCCCATTGTGGAGAAGAGGGGATGGGGGGAGAGTGAGTAGGTAGCTTTCAGTAAGTGCTCTGTCACATAGCCCTCAGTTTGGGACTCTCCAAATGTCATGGCTAGTTAAGCCCTGCTTGTCGATGGAGAAAACAAGTTTGCATTTGGTAAATGGAGTTCTCTGTAGACAGCAGGATGAATTAGCCATATTTAATACCTGCCCACCTTCCTGGAGAATTGCCTACCTAGCTAAAGTTAAGCTCTGCAATCAACTGAAGGGCTTACAAAGCAGCATGCATGCAGGAACTCCCACACATACTCAGTAGAGCTAAAGCTATATGAGAGAGGTCCCTTATTGCTGTCACCCACGTGTCATGGCTAATTCATCCTGCTCTATGAAGAGCCTTCTCTAAGGTAAACAAACTTGCTTTATTTCTAATAAGGGCGTGGATACATGGAACAGTCTCCCATTGGAGCTGATAGAGGCCAAGACAGTAACAGAATTCAAGAAGGCATGGGACAAGCATGGAGAATTTTTACGTGAGGATTATTTGTAAGGATGTCAATTAAGCTCTGAGAGTTGGATCAAAAATGGAAAATGGGCAGGCTATGTGAGCTTTGTGGCCTTTATTTACTCTATGCTCTATGAATATTCATCTGGTATATTTGCATAATCTGACTCTCTCATCCCTGTGTAATTGCATAGTTGAGTTATGAAAACCAGTTCTTTTTCCAGATCGTGCTTTCGTTGTACCCAAACTGGAGATAAGAAGAGTCTGGTAGCTTATTGGCTGTCAGGTGATTAAACAGTTGCTAATGGTGGCAACAACTGTCATTCCTGATTTCCTTTCAGTGACATTTATATGACAAAGTCTCTGATAAACATTTTCCTCCTTTACATTGTTTGCTGTCAAAATTAACATGGTTTTTTTGATGAAGACTAACCATTTCATATCTTTCTTAAAGGAATCCCTGGTAGACTGCTACAAACCGACAGAGGTAAAAAAGAAAAAATACCATTCTATTTTATATTAGGAATTCCAAATGTTCTTTGCCTGGCTGTCTATATTGTTTAATTGCTGCCTTTATAGGTTATCAATGTTTAAGGATTTATACATTTTCTGCTATAGCTAATGTTGAAGCCTTGACAATTCCCACTTTTGCTCATGAATTTCAAACTTTTGTACAAATTTATCTTTTTTTCTGTATATTGTCTGTCCAAATTAGATACACATGCACTCTTCTGCTGCATTTGTTAATTTTATTTTTAACAAAAAGTTTAGATACTTGAAACAAACTTTTTTTCTTTTTCACTTAGCATGCCAAACTTCATCTTCCTTTCCGTATGTTTTTTAAGTTTAATTTGGCAACTCTTAAAACATTTGAAACAAAAATACAAGTAAGCAAATAAAGTTGGGCCAAGAAATTACAAACATAAATGAGCAGCACTTGGAATCTAGAAACAATGCTTCAGTTCAGTCTTGCAGTTGGTAACTATGTACATACCTTAACCACAATATAAACTTTTTATGGGAACATAATGGAGGACAATTTTCAAAGTCCTTTTTCTGAGTAAATAGGGCCCTACCTGGGTAAACTGGGGGCCTGGAAATTGCTCTTCATCCATCCAGCTAAAGATACATGTGGGGTTCCATTGTAAGTGTGTGTGTTAGCTGACCGAAGAGAAGCATTGCCAGGGTCATGTTTTGGGTGGGACTGGGAAGTAAACACATGCAGGTTGTTTTCCAGTCTGCCTTTGTTTTTATTTATTTATAAAAGCTTTGTATTCCGCCGATCTAAAAATCACAGCGGATAGCATACAAAATGTAAATCAACACAAGGCATATTTTATTGTCCATGGAAACTTTAACCATAGAAAAATGTAGGTACAAAAGTCTGAATACTTTGTGTACCCCCTGGCAGTTTTCAAAGGGAAAATTAGGTACAAGATGGATTTTGCATCAAGGTGGACAATTGGTGAATTGTCCCTATGGAAATCAACAAAGGTGACAACATTTAGCTTCGTAACATTTTGTACATGACAAATAGTTTTCTGTTCTGTCGTTACTCGTGTCTAATTTGGGTAGAGATGGTATTCTGAAATAAGTGATCCCACCATTAGATGCCACAACTTGACAATCATTCTCCTCGGATGGCCATCATAATAGGCAGTCCTGGCTAAAAAAGCCTTCTGTTGCCTTCTTATAATCATTGGTCCATGACTGTTGCACCACATTACTAATATGTTCTCATGATAATGTTGTATACCAATATTTTAAACTTGTTAAGATGATAAATCAGTTTTCTTCAATGCTTCAGCTTCTTCGAATTTATGTACAGCTTCTGATCTAATATCCAACATAGGTCCAATGATTATTAAGAAGGCATTATCTAGGGATAACCTTTGGGTTTCAAATACTAATCTGTTTTTGGAACTAGACAGATATGGAATTATAAATTTGTATTAAATATAGCATTTTTGTTCACTGACGTATGTAAGAGATGAGCAACAAAAAAACAAGTGGTGGCTTGCTGGTCTTTTGAGTGTTGTAATTGGTAATATGTTTAAAATAGTTGTTAAGAGACATGCAGTTAATTTTGAACTACTGTTATAAGGTGTACCTGAAAGATTGATAACAATTGCCACATAAAGTGAGTGGTTAGGTTTGCCCATACCTCCAGAACTGACATTCCAGATCTCAACAACAAAAATCTAGTAAGTAGGAGGGAGAAGAAATTCCCCCTATTGACTTATTAGAAGGTTAATTTTCATGAGCACAAAATGGAAGAAAGTCTTTGAAAAACGTTTCTGAGGGGTTTGTTCAATGACGTGTCACAGCCAATGCAACCCCTCAAAACGTTCATGTGTTTTTATATTTTGTGGGTGAGTATGCATTGAAAGGAGAACATTTACTGAGAATTAAATGGAAATGCGTGTTTACCTCACCTTCAGAAGATCTCAACACCAATTTTAAAATAAACGTCTATAAAACTTGAAAGCAGCTCTTCCTCCTTATGGAAAGATTTATGTGCATGTGTTTTTAGTGACCCAGATAAACTCTGGTACCAAAAGAATTATTGTTGCAAGAAAAAAAAAAAACCTTATTGGGAACAAACTAGAAAAATGGAAAAAAAATTATAGGTAACATGATCCATGTTAGATATAGACCATCCCTGAGCTTTTAATCTGGCCCCATAAGATAGTCAGCACAGCTTTCCTTTTTCTCTTGGCAAATAATTCAATGATCAGAAACTTATAAGATACTTGCTAAGTCTTGAACCAAACATCTGACACAGGCTGTTTTTCAAGACCGATCTCTGCATTAGGGGTGTACCACTTCAGCATTCCCAAATATTAAATCTAGAATTGAATTTGAACAGATTTCCGGAGCAGGTAAAAGTTTAAATACATTTTCATAGCCAGAAACAGAAAAAGCTGAATTGGTTCATCTTCAGTCGCAATCAAGGAACCAACAATTAAACCAACCCAAAACAGTCACATGATGAAAGAATAAGCTTATTAGAGGAGTAATATCAAAGCGCCAAAATTAAATAAAATTTCCATATAAAACTATACAATCAAACACCAATTAATATCTGCATTCACCCCAGAGGGGGGACAAAGGCTTTAGACTGAAAATGCTAGTCTGGATGACTGTGCTTATAATTCTTGGTTTCTTCCATGCTAGTCTGATGGAGTATAGTCAGTAGCAAAAAAAAAAAAAAGCACTATGATTCAAATTTTACCTGAGAACTGAGGAAAGTTGATGGGCCCTATCTCTCTGTTCCTCATGCCCCTGAGCATCAGTAGACTTCTTTAGGAACGGCATCCGTTTGGTGGCCAGGAAATGACAAAGGAGAAAGAGGCCTGCTGACATTTTGTTGACTCTCTTAATTTGAGCCATGTTAGTATTTTGTGAAAGGTGGCCTAAACATCATGAAACATACACACACAATCTTGTAAAAGCAAAACTTAGTTTTATACCATATATTTATCATTGTCAGTAAAGATAAAAAAAATATCAGTGTGAATATCAGTAAAAGCAAACAGCACTGCAGTAAGCATTACATAGATTAATCAAGGCAAATAAGCTTATAATAATAACAAAGATAGAAATAAATTAGTCTCTATACAGGAAATACTTTCCTCATAGGTCTTCCTTTCTATGAGACAGTATATTCTCAAAAACGAAAGACTGCGTGAGCTTGGGGATTCCAAGAACAAGCTACTCGCTCTTTGTCCGTAGGTCATCCAAAGAACACTGTCATTTGTAGTCTTTTATATTCTTACTTTCTGGCTTTAATCCAGAGACTGTAAGTTAGGTGTTTTGATTTACACTCATAGCTCTGACAATATTTATATCCAGGCCAGCTGCAGCTTATTAGGCTTTTTTAGACACATCCTATGTTATACTCTGGGCACTGGTCTTAGAAAAACAGATGTTAAATAGAAAAGATGTCTCCTGCCATATCTTTTAGCTCATTAGTACCAGGAAGTCTAGAGAGAGAAAAAATATGCAAGAGAATAGTGTTTTTTAAAATGTCTTAACCATCCTTATGATAAGCTATGTGCAATATATATATTGATTCACATTTATCAATTTATTACTTGACCCACTATTAACCCAACCTTCGCATACAATACTCTTCTGATCCACCTCACTAACTTCTTGAATAATTGTCCCACATTTTTTTGAGGGACAATTTTGAGAGGAGGGCAACAATTTATAAAGTTCACATGGGGCTTTTACCTTGTCGCAAAATTAGGTGCAAAAGGCACTGCTGTTTTAAGAAATGGAATATTTGCTATTAAGTGCCAGGATGTATGATGAAAGACCAGTTTAGCTGTGGCTGTGGAGCCCAGTTTTCAGTTTACATTTCTATTTATAATGCACTAGTAGGATATACAGTAGAGAATAGAAACAAAAATAATGAATTTTGAAAGGCATGGAGAACCACAGGACCTAAGTGTTCCAGTACTGAAATAGTTTTTTTTTCTTTTGTTCATAATAAATGGTGCTTGAAGTTGAGAGTAAATAGCTTTGTGTAAAGAAGCTGGCACGGGTGTTTTAGCTCAGCATGCTAGAAAAGGCTTCCCTCGATAAGTTGAGCGAGATGTTAAAATAATCCTTCCTGGATACAGGCACCAGTGTTGTCACTCTGCCATGTTCTATCAGGTTGCTATTGTTGCTCCTCCTGCTCTGGGTTGGTGGTGGACAGAGAGCCAGTCTGTAATCTTCAGCAGATGCCCTTATATTTTGCATTAGCTGGACAGCTGGATAACAGCTTGACTGTATGAAAAGTGATAGCAAGCTGGTGTAAGGAAGGAAGATTTTTACATATTGTAGAACTTGATCGTGAAGTGGTTTACTTTTGGAAAGCTTTTTTTCTCTGCAACCATAATATGGGTGATCTTATACTGCTGGATGTCTTGTCTGTTTGGAAATCCATGCAAAATTTTCATTAGAAAAGTGAGAGTAAGATTTGCCAGAAATAATGATAAAGCAGTCTATTTGCCTTGTCATTTTTTTTTTTTTCATGGTTGGGCGACTGGCTGATCTTTGAGCACCTAGGTTTTCCATCCTCTTTCTTAAGAATTGTAAGACCATGCATGCAAATGTGGCAGAAATGGGTGCGACTCAGCTTGTCCCTAATGATTTGAAGCCATGGTAATTGCAAGGTGACTCTTGAAGAAGCATAACTAAAAAGCAATCTGTGTTACTCTTTTTGACACTAGAAAAGCAGGGGGTTGTTTGCTTACAAGTTAGTTATCAAAATAAGTACTCCAACTTTTAATCCTTGATTTAGCTAAAAAAAAAAAAATGCTTAGTCCAGGGATGCCTCCACCCTTCGTAAAACTGAGCAGGTATGGTTAGCCACTAAGTAAATGGAAGGACACAGCTAGGAACAGTATTTTAATCGATCCCAAGGTATTGGTGAGAGACCAGTGCTTATGAGTTAGGGCTTGGGAGCCACCTACCTTCCTTTATATAGTTTTTAAAATGTTACTGATGCGGTACATAGTTCCTTGCAACTCTTGGCAGTGTTGGGTCAATTGGATTAGTAACTCTTATTTTCACCTTGGTATATTTTTGGGATGGTTGAAATCTAATAAGAGTATTGCAATCCAAAAATTCCTGCTCTTACCCAGATAGTGTTCATCTTTCTTCAATTACAAACTGTACTTTTTCAAATATTGTTTGATTCCAGTCCATGGTGCAGGGTTTGTAAAATCCTCTAGTTTTCTTCATGCTCACTATCCTTTGACTGAGTGCTGCAACGATGGCAAAAAAAATAACCAATGGAGAAATCAAATGGGACTTTAAAAAAACAAAACAAAAAACAAAAACAAATCTACACGTATAATAACAGGAAGAGCAAGTGAAAGACTGCAACACGTTTAATATCTGAATCTTAGTACAACCGACAGTTATTCTCTTGCTGATCAGAGTAGTAAAAGACAACATGTTTATCTCACATGGTTGAGACGCAGTGTTTTCACCAGCTCAGCAAGTGATTTTTAGAAAATATATATTTTTAGCATTTTGCTGGGAACTGAATAAGAGACCGAGCTGTTGCTGCTGGCACTTAATGTGCCTGTGGTTTTAGAGCTACTTACTTGCAGTGTGAGCAGGATTGCCCTCACAAAGTATGTCTGGGTCCCTGAGAGATTAGTAGTGTGGGGTTTTTTTTTTTCCAGCTTGTATCTTAGTGGAACAATGTTGCTGTATGCAGCAGCTAGACGAGAACAAAGCTTCAGCAGTCTGTCATAAAAAGTTCTATGCTCAGTCATACCAGGGGTCCATCGAGACTAGCATCCTGTCTGATAGAGGGCAGTCTGGCTTATTTGGAAGTACCAGACAGATCCCAATGGGGAAATGTATTCCATGCTGCTTATTCCCAGTGTAACAGGTGGCAACACGCTAGGCCTACCTGGCTTAGAATTGTTAATGGACCAGAAACTTGACCAAACTTTTTTTTTTTTTTTTTTAACTCTGCTATACAACTAAATCTGCACCCAGTTTCATGGTGTCCCCTAGGCCTAGTATTATTTGAAATTCCCTTCACTTTGCAACTAGGGGGGTCCCCTCTGCTTCTCTCCTGCTTTCTTGAGTTAATCACTTCCGTTGAGAAGCCGTTCCGTGCATTCACTGCTCTTTGCGTGAAGAGATGTTTCCTGATGTTTCTCCTCGGTCAACCTCCTTGGAGCCTCATACTGTGACCTCTTGTACTAGAGCATTCTTTCCTCTAAAAACCTTTTTCTTGTGCATTTTTATACCTTTCAGGTATTTGAATGTCTTGTCAATCCTCACTTTCTTTTCTTTCTTTCTTTTCCGTATCCTATTCATATGTAGGTCCTTAAGACTTTTATGACTTCGGGTGTAGACTCTGTACCATTTTGACAGCCTTTCTGTGGACCACCGCCATCCTGTCAAAATGAGAATTTTATTTTTTTTTTTAAGAGGAAAGAATACTCTAGAATAGGACGCCACAGTAAGAGACTCCAAGGGCATAAACTTAGGAGAAATACCAGGAAATATTTCCTCATGAAAATGTGGTAGAGGCTTGGCTTCCCAGGAGAAGCAGTAGACGGAATAATCCTGTTCAAGAAAGCATGGGATAAGCATAGGATTCCTGTTTATCAGGGGGTAAGAGGAAAGCCAAAGATGACCTGGCTTCTGAGGCACAGAAAGCAGAAATGTAGTTAAGCAGACTAAAAGAATCTTTAAGTCCTTATCTGCCAAGTTATTCTGTTTCTCGATCCCAGGGGTGGCCAGCTCCAGTCCTGAAGAACCATAAACAGGCCTGGTTTTCAGGATCTCCACAATGAATGTGCAGGAGATGGATTTGCATGCATTGCCTCCATTGTCTCCAAATATCTCACGCATATTCATTATGGAGATCCTGAAAACCAGGCCTGTTTATGGCTCTTGAGGACCGGAGTTGGCCACCCCTGCGCTGTCCTTTCAGAACTGGTTATAGTAATTTAAGTGGCCGATGCAATACGGTGCACTCAGCCGAGTGCACTGTATAACCCACAGTCGGGCGCGGGTTGAATAGGCGCTAATGAATCCCCTGATGTAATAAAGGGATTAGCGCCTATTCAACACACGTCCAACGCGGAGTGAGTCTAATAGCGCTAATCACATGCAAATGCATGTGATTGAGGCTGTTAGCATTCACGCCAGATGCAAAAAAAAAAAAGTGTGTGATTTTAAGTAGGAGGAAAACCAAAATTAAAGTTAAAAAAAAAAAAAAAAATAGGAAAAAAAAAACCCACAGTCGGGTGCAGGAAACAGATGCTCGAATGACAAACGTCCATTTCCTGAACCCCCTGGCTGTGCGGCGTTTAGGAAAACAGCCGACGCCGATCGGGTTCTCGTTAGCAAGGAGGCGCTAGGGGCGCGCGCAAGCAACCCTAGCGCCGCCTTGCTAACGCGACCCCCTAATTTAAATATCGCATTGCGCCCCCCCTTGGGGGTGCCGCGGGCGCTGACTGTTCAGCGCCCGCTTTCTACGCAAATTTATTGCGTCTGCCCCTTAAGTGAGGCCTCGCCAATGATGAACAAACATTTATATTTTCTTTTTCTTCTGTCTCTCCCCAATGTGTGGTAGGTCATCCCTCCCCTTCTGAAATATAATCTGCCCTATTGTATTTCTTCCACTCTTTGGATATTTTATGAGTCTTAATTTAAGAAGACTTTTACACAGAATAGATTTAATAAACCTTTTGATAAAGCAGGCCCACTGTGGAGAGGAGGAAGTGGGGGAGACTTAAAAGCTATAGAAAACCTAATGCCTGCTGTTTTAAAGAACTGGGATTTGTTTTCACTTACTTTTGTGTTTTGTGTGCTTTTGGTTTTTAAACAAACTTCTTTGATTATATTTGTATTCTTTTAAATTAAAAAGGCTTGCTTGAGTTGCTAAAGGGGGATTAGTTTTCTATGGGATGAAAGGCGAGTTGCCCAGAATGAATTGTGATCCAACTGAAAACATTTTAATAAATTCCAAGTTTCAAGGCTACAGGATTTTGAATCACTCATCTTGAACTGGCCTAACTCCTGTTGTACAAAGAAGGCCGTGTGTGATTATAAGTTGTTTTAGATTTGCACATATGGATGAAACACAGTTCTTTTTCTTTCTGATACTAAGACTGCTTTGGAATTCAGAAGTCTATGTTGAGAGGGAAAAACATGCTGTGTTGGATGTATGGTAATGAAACCTGGCAATATTAAAATAGTGATTCTGATGACCTTAGTAGGATGTAAAGGCATTTATTCTGTATATTATGCAATCAAAAAGTAATGTATATAGACACAAAGCTTGTTGATGCTCATCCAAGTGGGACAGAGGACTCCAGTAGATCTGACATGTTAACCAAGGAGGTGTCCTGCTTGCTAGGAGCATTGAAAAAATGTCGAGACTCATTAAGTCTTCTATTAGCCCATGTTGCTTATCAATGTAGGCACCAATGATACCACAAGGTATGATGACAGATCAGAAAGATCTACATGGTACTGGGAAGATGGGTAAAAGAATCCAGGGTCCCAGGTGATGGTCTCATCTAGCTTTCCAGTCAGGGGTCAGGACATGTGAAAGGATATACTTGTTCTGAGACAAAGATATGGCTGTATGGATGGTATTGATGACGAGGCTTTGTTTTCTCGGATCATTTTGTTTCTATATATTGCCTAATTTGAAAATGACTCTAGGTGGAATACCACAGAATGTCTGATAGTCAATGAAGGTGTTCTGCTGACTAAAGATGGGTCAGAGCTTCAAAGAGAGAATATTTTTGTCCATGTATTTGTCAATGTAGTGAAGAGGGGCCTTAAACTTGATTAATTGGGGGGGGGGGGGGGGGGAGTGATGTAAGCCCACAGGAAATAAGGGCACATGAAAACCATAAGGAAGTCATGGGAATGGGAAGGTGTGCCAAGAGTCTTGTATAAACGTGGATAAACTGAAGCAATAGTAAATTGGAGGGCAGTTAAAATATTAGGTATGTGCATTTGTGTGGTTTTTGTTTTTAGTGTGCACTAAATCGATTTATTGTGCACTAACATGATTTTGTGCACACTGAAATGATAACAAACCAAATAACAAAAGTGACACACAGTGTAAACAAAAACCAGTATTTTCTTGCTGTACATCTCTATACCAAATGGAAATTGGATGAATTGGGCAGAGCTGGAGGACTAAAGTGATTTATAGGCAGAAGCAGTTGATAAACAAGGGAAGGGGTACAACAAGTCTTTCCGAACCTGTCCTGGTGACGCCACATTCAGTCAGGTTTTCAGGATGTCCACAGTGGATATATGAAAATGGATGCAGATTCTCTCATGCATATTCATTGTGAATATCCTAAAACGCCAACGGCTGTGAGATCCCCAGGACAGGTTCGGGAAGCTCTGAGAGAGAAAAAAACAACTAGGAAAGTCAGGAGTACAAATGCTTGTAATCTATACAACAAACCCATTGACCTAGTAACCACCATGGAAGAAGATAACATTGTTACAGTAACTGGTTCAATGCTGTTCTGGGAGGTGAATATACCAGGATATGTGCTTTTCAAAAACAGATTATGCAAAAAAGGGAAGATAGATATTCAAAAGCACTTTTACAGATAACTCAAAAGGTTATCCAAATAAGTGCTGATATTTGAATATTGCCACCATGTAGCCAGATAAAATTTAGCTAGATAAGTGGAAGATGTTTTAGGGTGTTGAGACCTGTTGGCCAAACTCCTGATATTTGGAGTTAGGCACATAAATTAATCTAATTCTAAACATGCAAAAGAGCAGAGGGAAAGTCATCAAGGAACATGTTCTCTGATAACTTTACCTTTAACCAGCTGTGTTTAAAGAGTGAGTGTGTGTGTGTCGATCAGTCGGTAGCTCTGTCATGTCTTTCTGTGGCTATCAGGTAGCGCCTGGAACAGTGGAAAGTGTCTTTGCACAGTATACAATATGTTCTCTCTATAAAGCACTGTCATGTACACACACATGCATGCTCACAGGTAAAATGTGTACAAGCATGCACAGGCAATCAAAGCACTCAGGCACTCATGTAACCACCCACAGACACACGTGCACACACACAGGCTGTTATTGACAAGACAAATCAAGCAATGCAGGGTAATGATAGCTAATATGCTGTGTCTGCAAAGCCCTGTCTCGTATGCTTCCATACAAATGGATGAGCAGGCATAAGCGCGCGCACACACACACACACACACACGAGTACAAGCTCGCACACACGAGCACAAGCTCGCACACACTGGCTCTCAGATGCATACAGACTTGCCCATGTATATGCTTGCAGATGCACACAAAGGCACAGGGCCCCACACAGGTGTGTGCACACAGGCTGTTACAAACAAGACTACTTGAACAACGGCAGGCACTTTTCACTAGTAATAAATATAACTGATTAAGTGGTAGTTCTGGGTGGGGGGAGGGGGAGTGGAATAGTCTAACAGTCCTACAGACCCATGCCCCTCAAAACATATTTTTAAAATGTAAGTTTATGTGCCACTCACTGCCTCTCCCCTATCCCAGTGTGGCACATAAATTAAAAAATTAAGTTTATAGTCCACATTTCATGATTGGTCAGCCACTTCAAAGCACTTATCTTTTGCCCCAACCCCCGCTTCCCTCCAAAAGCCTCCCTGCGGCTGGGATCACAGTACATTTGTACTGCAATACCACAGCAGCTTCCAACATACTCCCTGCACCCACCCCCCCCCAATGAACTTCAAACCTAAATTTGCAGTTAGTACCCGCCCCTCCCCCCCAATCATTGTTCCTCTGCGCTTATACTAGCCTGTAAATAATCTATGTGTTTATCACATTTTCCTCAAACCCCTGTACATACCTTTCCTCATGTATCCTTTTCCCCCTCCCCCCTCCCTCTCCCTTTGTCTTGTCTACCTATATACCTCTCCTCCCCACCTATTTATCTTGTTTATTGCTATGTTACTGAGTTTATTGTTACAAACTGTTCTTTGTAAAGGCTTTGCCTATATATCCTTGTTTGTAAGTTATCTGTAAACCGGCACGATGTGCAAACGGTTGCCGGTATATAAAATAAAATAAAATAAATAAATAAATAACATTGATTTGACAGCAACTCCGGTAGCATGAGTGTATGCGGTCCTGTGTTGAAGATTTTGGAGAGGGGCTGGATGGGGCAGGAGGTTTAGGGTTGTGCTAGTGGGGGCAAGAGGATTCAGAAACTCAAGAATAAATGGTTTACAGTGGGCTCTGGTAGAACAAGACATGTGGCTATGCGACACCCAATTCTCCCAACAATGCAGCATCCTGAATATCCACCCCCACTCACATGGAGAAGTCAACTTCCAGGATTCAGAAACCAGGAATAAATGTATTACTGTAGGCTCTGGCAGAATAGGGCCTGTGAAGAAGAGATACTCACTCTCCCCACAGTTACCCTTACATGATACTTTTTCTGCCTTGGATAACAAAGAAGCTTCAGCAATAGAAAATGAAGTGATGTCTAAAAGGGTTATTGTTACCAGAGTATCCAGAAACCTTTAAACATTATCAAATGTCATAAAAGCAAGCTGCTTCTGCTGGGAGACTTCGTCAGACGAGGAAACAATTTGAGAAATCATTTTGATGGGGATGCAACAGTTAAATGCCTTCCAGGATCTTCAACCAGTAGAAAACCAACCAGAGAGTCAATGCAATTATGGCAGAAAGTAGATACTCTATCAATATTGTCCATCTGCTAGAAATGGTATCCTTGCAGAACTGAAATATTTCCAAAATCTGTGGAAGAAGATTAAGACACATGGCAAAGACCTGGTCATACAAAGGGGAAGGAAAGGCTCTGCTAATATAGATAGCATCAATTTCTGTTTCAAAATATGATGTAAAGAAAGTGGGTGTGATTACATTGGAGGCTGGGGCCATTATGGAGCAGTAAAAGGTTGTATAGTAAGAATAGTATACATTTACCTTTAGCAGGAAAGTGGATAAGGGAGAAATTCAGATCATATCTTATCAGGTGGTCAATGAAATTGGCATGTCACCCCAAGCAATACAGGAAGTGGGAGGAGAAAATCAGTCAGCTCAAAAAAAGCAGAAAAGGTGGTTAGGAAGAGCAGCAAACCAAGGGAGAAAAGTTGGAAAGCTATGAGCACAAATGCTTGTAGTCAGGGCAATAAATCAGACCTGCAGGCCCTAATGTGGAAGCAGTCTGATATCATTGCTGCTACAGAGACATAGTTCATGGGATATAGCCATCCTGGGCTATAACGTAAGGATGGACTGAGAGAACAGAAAAAGAGGAGGCGTAGCTCTTCATGTCAAAACAAGATCCAAGTAACTGAAATGCAAGGGTAGAAAAGAAGCATTATAGATGGTCCTAAAAAAAGATGTGCTTCTATTTACATTGGTGTGGTCTATAGACCTCCAATTTAGACAGAAGAACTGGTCAAAGACATCCAAAAGATGGCAACAAAAAAGCATTGTTCGTTGGAGATTTTAATCTACTAGATTAAGACCTAGAGTATCCCTTCTGCAAAATCTATGAGAAGTAAAGAGTGGATGCCCTTTAACAAATGATAATGGAACCCAAGGGGGAGGGTGTGATATTCAACCTAGTGCCCATATATGAAGATAATATCTCTAATGTCCAGACAGGTGCCCACCTGAGCATAAGTGATCATTGAACAGTATAGTTTAATATCACCAATAAAATTCAAAGAAATCACACAAATACCCAAGTTTTGAATTTCACAAATCTGGATTTTGTCAAAATGGGGATATTCTTGGAGAAAGAACGAGAAAATGGGTGAGGTGGAACAATAGAGGGCCATATTAAAAGGAGCTATTATAAAGGCAACAAATCTCTGTTTGAAAAATAAACAAAAGGAAAAGGAAACCGATCTGGTTCTTAAAGAAGGTGGTGGTTTGTGGATTGCTTGATTTCGCTTCATTCATGTGAAAAAAACTAATCAAACAATTAAAAAAAAAATTTTAAATCACCAAAAATGGCCAAAAAATGAAAACTAGGCCCCTCTCCCACCCATCCAGTAAAATGCTGGGGCCAAGATCCCACCTGGCCCGCACTTACCCAGTCAGGTGGGAATCAGCCAGCTATGACTAGGCTGAAGTCTCGGACTTGAATAGGTCAAGGCCACAGTATGTCACCATGGCCTCTGCCTCCTCAAGTCTGACGCCTAGGCCCAATGGCCTGGAGGCCGGGTCCTGATGATGGAGCCTAGGCCAGAGCCCGGACACAGGCTCAACACTGTAAGCCGGTCCATAGACCAGGTCCTGATGCCTGGGCCCAGGCCAGACCCTGGGATTTGGCCAGGAGGCCGGGTCCTGATGCCTGAGTCTTTGCCCAGGGTCAGGCCCAGGCCTGGGAGCTCCTCTTCTCAGTTTTCTTCTTTCTTTGGCGCTTCAGTGCGAATTGACAGCGCCATTTTGATGTATGTCAATGCCGTACAATCTGTACATCAAAATGGTGCCATCTGCTGGGGTGAATGCACAAGAGTTAATTCCAGCACAGCTCCAGAATACACCGTCATTTGGCATTGAAGCGCCAAAGATAGAAGAGGAGCTCCCAGGCCTGGGCCTGACCTTGGACCGAGGCTCAAGCGTCAGAACCCTGCCTCCAGGCCAAGGCCCGGTGTCTAGACCTGGCCTCAGGGGTCGGGTCGTGGCGTCTGGCCATTGCTCAGGATCTGGCCTAGGTTGAGGTCTGACATATCGGAACCCGGTCTCTGGGTCCGGTTTGGGTCAAGACCCCGGTCTGGGACCTTGTCCTCCGGGGCATCATGGTTTCGGGCTTCTGGGGTGGCACCGGGCCTGGGTCCGGGCCTTGGCTAGGCAGAGGCCCCTGCATCTGGACCTGGCCTTCGTCGGATTACTGAACAGATCAGGTAATTTATTTATTTATTGATTTTAGGACCTCAGCCAAGACTTTGGCATTGGCCCGTGTTTCAGGCGAGGCCCCTGGCATCACACCTGGGCATAGGCTGTGGCCCCTGCTTTGGGTCTTGGCCTATACCCTAGGTGGGGCCTCTGCTTCGGGCCTAGACCTAGGCCTGATGCATTGGTTTAAAAATTGAACTAACAAATAAGATTTGTTTCATTTTGGGGGGCCCCCTGATTTGATTCGGGGCCCTATGAATGAAACAAATTGGCCTTATTTGTCACATTTTGCAATTTTGTTTTAAACAAATGCACATCCCTAGAAGGTGCCTGAAAAAATAAAGGCAAAAAGATGAGCGTCCAAACAATATAAAGGATCTTAAAAAGAGCACAGGGAAGAATAGCTGGTGAAATTGAGGGAGACCAAGAAACAAATTGGGAAAGCAAAAGATCAAGGAGAAGGAAGGATTGCCAAAGAGGTAAAGCGAGGTGACAAAATATTTTTTATATACATCAGAGAAAGAAGGAAGGAAGGCTTGAAAGGTGATAAGGAGCAATGTGAAGAGAGGGAGGAAGAAATGGCTGAAATATTAAATATTTATTTGCGTTTATATTCCGCCTATACCAAGGCCCAAAGCGGCTCATAGTAAAACATACATAAGTGTAAAAATGTGAAACTAAACAATCCAATAAAATCTGATAAGTATAAAATCAAGACATGCCTGTTTTTTTTTTTTTTTAGAGCTTTAAATTTCTTTGGGCATTCTACTTCTCTCAATTTGTTTTAAATTTTGATTTATTTTTTTTTTAATTCCACTTTTCACACTTTTTTCAGCACTTCAAAGTGGATTACATTCAGGTGCTGTAGGTATTTCCCTATCCCCAGAGGGCTTACAATCTGTTTGTACCTGAGGCAATGGGGAGGGTAAAGTGACTTGCCCAAGCTCACAAGGAGCAATAGTGGGATTTGAACCCTGGTCTCCTGGTTTGTAGCCCGCTGCTCTAACCACTAGGCTACTCCCTTACCGCATAGGTGCAGCGATTGAGAAGGCATAATCTCTCATCTGGGAGCCTGGCCAGCTTCACTGAGGGTACAGCCAAAGGGCCTTTTGTGAAGAATGCAAAGTTCTGGTTGGGTTATGAACTTGCAACAATGTTGACCCAAGGTAAAGGTTCAATTGACAGCAGCTTATGAGTTAGCATTGCTACCTTATACTTAACTCCTAGCATGAAAAGATAGCCAGTGTAGATCTTTAAGAACTGGTGACATGTGATCTCTTTTTATGTCCAATGATCAAACATGCAACTGCATTTTGTACTAATTGCAAAGGTTTGATCAAGGAAAGTGGAATCCCCAAGAACAGAGAATTGCAATAATCTAAAATAGCAAATAATTTTCAATCAGAGCTGCAGATGTTGTTTTTATTAGGCACAGCTTGGAGACTGACTATTGCCTGGGCAGACAAGTCTTTCCTGCTTAATACTTAAATTATTGTAGAAGGCTTCTGTGTATAATAGATTGCTGTCTGTGATTTCATTTCATTATAGTCAGATAAACAGTGTATATTAAGTTGCTTTTTGGGTATCTCTGCTGTTGTGTTCAAGATTTAAAAAAAACAAAAAAAAAACCATTACAGCTTTTTTATCTGTTAGAATCTATCTCTTATTTAGATTTAGTGTCAATCTCTGTTTAGATAAGAATATTGGGGCATAAAGAGCTGGGTAAACAAATTAAAACTAAGGACAAACTAAACTTCCAGAAGAGTCCTGTTGTACTTAACTTGACCAAGGGTTAACTGTTTAACTCCCTCCCTCCCTCAGGTTTGTTTTTCTAATATAGTCGGCCTAAATTCATTCATAATTGGCAACAAGATAAATTAGTAAATTAGTATTTCCCTAAGTGTTATCTATCAAATAAATTACCAAAATAAAGACAATCCAATGTGACTATTGTGGAGCCTTTATTCTGAGGGAAATCATCTGGAAACGGAGGGCTTGCCCCATTTGTTCAGAACTCTCTTCCTTGGAAAAGGAGCTGGCTGAAGTTAAAGCTGAATTAGCTTCAATGAAGAAAGTTTCACCCACTTTACAATATTCAGGAATTAATTCCCCATTACCACAAAAAAAAAAGTCAAGGAAAAAGAGACTTACAGTGGGCTCGGGTAGGATAAGACCTGTGACCCACAGGCACCTGTTCTTGACAGCTGTGCAGCCCACAAGTCTATCCCCCCACTCACACAGGGCATGAAGGAACTCATTAAACAGGAATATAGTGGGCTCTGGTAGAATTAGACCTGTGATGCAGAGACACACACTGTATCAAGTGCAACAAGCACAAAAAGTCTTCTCTGTATTAAATACTGAAGAAGTTCTTGAGAAAAAGATTGAAGTGTAACTGAAAAGGAAGAAGAAACCCAATGCATACAGAAATTCCAGATCAATAACCAAAGGAAAAAGCTCATTGTGCTGGATGAATCTGTCATCAGAGGCACTAATCCTTTCCTTTGCACAAATGCAAAGGGAAAGAGAGAAGTGGATAACAAAAGGAGTCCAGGAACAGCAGTAACCTGAACAAGGAAGGCTGGAAAGCTATGAGCACAAATGCTCGTAGTTTGGGCAATAAAATCCAAGATCTGCAAGCCCTAATGATGGAGGCGGACTTGGACGTTTTTGCTGTCACGGAGACATGGTTCACGCAATCTCATGGTTGGAATACGGCAATACCAGGCTTATAACTTGTTAAAGGACAGAGAGGATAGGAAAGGGGGGGGGGACGAGTGGCTCTTTATATCAGAAACAATATTCAAGCATCTGAGCTGCAAAGAAGATGGGGCAATGAAGAAGCACTATGGGCCAACCTAAAAAAAGATGGGGCATCCATTTGCATTGGAGTGGTTTACAGGCCTCCAAACCAAAAGGAAGAGCTTGACAGAGATCTGGTTGAAGACATCCAAAAGATGGGAAAGAAGGGAGAAGTGGTGATCGTTGGAAACTTTAATTTGCCGGATGTAGACTGGAGAATCCCATCTGCAGAATCTAACAATAGTAGAGAAAAAGTGGATGCCCTGCAAGGAGCTTTGTTCAAACAAATGGTAATGGAACCCACGAGAGAGGGAGCTATACTAGATTTAGTGCTCGCTAATAGAGATTATGTCTCTGATGTCCAAGTGGGCGCCCACCTCAGCACCATTGATCATCAAACGGTATGGTTTAGTATCACAAAAAGGATACAGAGAAGAAGCACACTGACCCATTGATGAAATGGGGAAATACCTGGAGGAAGAACTAGTACGCTTGGAGAACGAGAGAGAAGTGGAGCAACAGTGGACCAAACTTAAAGGAACACTTACCATGGCAATTAATCTATATGTTAGAAAAGAAAAGCAAAAGAAGAATGAAACCTATCTGGTTCTTAAAGGAGGTGGCTGACAAAATAAAGGCTAAAACAGCATTCAAGAAATATAAAGGACACCAAAGGGAGGAACACAAAGAAGAATATCTGGTGGAACTGAAGGAGACAAAGTAATCAAGATGGCAAAACATCAATCTGAAGACAGGATTGCCAAAGAGGTAAAGAGAGGTGACAAAACATTTTTCAGATACATTAGTGAAAGGAGAAAAGTTCAAAGTGGTATAGTGAAATTGAAAGGTGAAAAGGATCAATGTGTGGAGAGAGATGAAGAAATGGCAGAAATATTAAATGAATACTTCAGTTCTGTGTTCACTAAAGAGGACCCCAGAGAAGGACCATCGCTAGTTAACAAGAAATTGGAGGGAAATGGAGTAGATGAAACTCCATTTACAGTAGAGAATTTATGGGAAGAGGTGGGGAAACTGAAAGTGGACAAAGCCATGGGGCCTGATGAGGTTCATCCCAGGATACTGAGGGAGCTCAGATATGCTGGCGGGTCAGCTGTGTGACCTGTTCAATAAATCCCTAGAAACAGAAGTGGTGCCGAGTAATTGGAGAAGAGCGGTGGTGGTCCCGCTTCACAAGAGTGGGAAGAGAGAAGAGGCTGGTAACTACAGACGGTTTAGCCTCACCTCAATGTTGGGGAAAAGTAATGGAGTCGCTGTTGAAAGAAAGAATAGTGAACTATCTACAATCGGGAGAATTGCTGGACCAGAGACAGCATGGATTCACCAGGGGAAGATCCTGTCAGACAAATCTGACTTTTTGACTGGGTAACCAAGGAATTGGATCGAGGAAGAGCGCTCGATGTCATCTACTTGGACTTCAACAAAGCTTTTGACATGGTCCCGCACAGGAGACTGGTGAATAAAATGAGAAACTTAGGAGTGAGTGCTGAGGTGGTGGCCTGGATTACAAACTGGTTGATGGACAGAAGACAATGTGTAGAGGTGAATGGAACTTACTCTGAAGAGAGAGCTGTGTTGAGCAGAGTGCTGCAGGGATCGGTGATGGGACTGGTCCTGTTCAATATCTTTCTGAGTGACATTGCGGATGGGATAGAAGGTAAGGCTTGTCTTTCTGCGGATGACATTAAGGTCTGCAACAGAGTGGACACGCCGGAAGGAGTGGAGAGAATGAGATGGGATTTAAGGAAACTGGAAGAGTGGTCGAAGATACGGCAGCTGAAATTCAACGCCAAGAAGTGCAGAGTCATGCATATGGGGTGTGGAAAACTGAAAGAACTGTATTCGATGGGAGGAGAAGGGCTGATGTGCACAGAGCAGGAGAGAGACCTTGGGGTGATAGTGTCTAACGATCTGAAGTCGGCGAAACAATGTGACAAGGCGATAACTAAAGCCAGAAGAATGCTGGGCTGCATCGAGAGAGGAATATAGAGTAAGAAAAGGCATGTGATTATCCCCTTGTACAGATCCTTGTTGAGGCCTCACCCGGATAACTGTGTTCAGTTCTGGAGACTGTTTCTCCAAAGAGACAGAGACAGGATGGAGGCGGTATAGAGAAGGGTGACCAAAAAGGTGGAGGGTCTTAATCAAATGACTTATGAGGGGAGATTGAAGAATCTAAATATGTGCACCCTGGAGGAAAGGAGGAGCAGAGGTGATATGATACAGACTTTCAGATACTTGAAAGGTTTTAATGATCCAGACAATGACAAACCTTTTCCGTTGCAAAAAAATCAGCAGAACCAGGGGTCATGATTTAAAACTCCAGGGAGGAAGACTCAGAACCAATGTCAGGAAGTATTTCTTCACGGAGAGGGTGGTGGATGCCTGGAACACCCTTCCGGAGGAAGTGGTGAAGACCAAAACTGTGAAGGCTTTCAAAGAGGCATGGGATAAACACTGTGGATCCATAAAGTCTAGAGGATGTGAATGAAGTGAAGAGGCATGGGGTGGCTTGCGGGAATGACTGCTACTACCTAGAGATTAATATCCTTATTCAATAAACATACACACAGTTAATGCAACTCCAACATTGCTCTATGCTTCAATGGCAAGAGGAAATGTGAAAAAAAAAAAAGGATTTGAATCCACAAAAAACCAGGGGAGTAGCTTGCTTGATACGGCGGTTACTACCCCAAACCAAATAAGCCTATTTCACTTCGATGATATCCAGCATAGATCTCTGCTTCAATGGCAGGGGGAATGATGAAAAGATGATTTATATTTGGACAACAACCAACAAGGACTGAGTTGCACAGGCTGGATAAACATGCGTGGGAGTAGCTTGCTATGACAGCGGTTACTACCCCTAAACAATTAGCTAGATAATTCACTTAGATGCAGATCCAGCACTGCTAACTAGATCGATGGCGGGGGTGGAAGGGAAATAGAACAAAAAAAGTCACTTACAAGGGACAAGAGTAACAGATAAGTATGGGGGGGGGGGGGCAGAGCATTCCTGGTTGACAAGACAATAAATGGGGGTGGGGTAGACAAAACTTTGTTTACAGAAGAGAATGTATGGGAAGAGCTAGGAAAACTGAAAGTGGACAAGCCGTTGGGCAGATGAGGTACATCTCAGGATACTAAGGGAGCTCAGATGTTCTGGCGGGTCTGCTGAAAGACCTGTTAAATAGATCTCTGGAAACGGGTGTGCTTCCATGAGATTGGAGAAGAGTGGTTGTGCTCCTGCTTCACAAGAGTGGTAGCAGAGAGGAGGCTGGAAACTACAGGCTGGTTAGCTTCCCCTTGATGGTGGGAAAATTAATGGACTCTGCTGAAGGAAAGGATATTGAACTACCTACAAACCTATGGATTTCTGGACCCAAGACAGCATGTGTTCACCAGTGGAAGGTCCTGTTGGAAAAATCCTGATTTTTTTGATTGGGTGACTAGAGAATTGGATCAAGGAAGAACAGCTGATAGGTCTTAGAAGGGTCCTTGGGGCAATAGCAAGAGTGAGAGTCCAAGTCCAGGTGGAGGTCGGGGCAAACAGCAGACAGCGAGAAGCAATAGACAGGCTGGAGGTCGAGGCAGGTAGCAGACAAGCGAAGGTCAGGTTTTAAGGCAGAGGGTCAAGTTCAGGAGGCAACATAAAGGTCAGAGAACAAGCTGAGGTCAAACCAGGAAGTCACGCCAAGGGAGGCAAGGCGAGACATGGACAAGGACAGGATCAGGCCATACCAAGGTTGACCAGGGCCAGGCAGGAAGACAAACTAGAACCCAGAAGCACAGCAGGGAAGAGGAAGACAGAAACCGAAGCATACTGGAATGCAGGGAGAGGAAACATGCACTGAGGAGCAGAACACTCAGAAGATCTGTTGCTGAGGCAGCAGAGAATCCTCCGAGGAAGCCTTAAAGATGTTGGGCCGCTGATGTCTTCGAAGGGCGCCGCAAGGAGTTCTCCCACTGTCGGCCCTTTAAGCCTTGGTGCGCGCGCATCTAGGGAGGCCCCGAGGAGGATCAGGAAGATGGCAGCAGCCGGGTATTGTGTGCTGCTCTCAGTAGTGTCTTTCTACTGGCAGTGTCCCCACCACAGAGACAGGGCAGCGATGTCTAGGGTAGGTGTGGTGGCTAGCGGGACGGTCAACGTAAAATATAGGAGCCAAAAAAGTGACAGAATTCAAGCATGTACGGGATAGACAAATAGACATCTTAATAGTGAAGGGGGAGAGAATCAGAGATTAAGTAAGACCTGTGACCACACAGTAGGCAGGTACAAATGGGCAGACAGGGTGGACTAAGTGGTACTTTACTGCCGACATAAATGTCTAAAGTTTTTGTGCTTGAGAGAGAACATGGGAGGTGTGTTTTCCTGGGAGCTATTAACTGGAGTATATTACTCATTCTATAAGTTAATCCCTACTTTTGTTTTAATAATAGGTTTGGCTATGGTTGTAACATTTTTGTACCCACTACGGTCATGTGGCAGGGTGTTTACCCCTCTTTTATTATACAGGTTTTCGGTTTCAATCAAAAGGCCAAGAAGGGGACAGTCCTCAGTTTCTAGTTCAGATCCTGTGCTTGGATCTTGGTCAAAAATATACCAAGCCCCTTTTATACTCCTTTCTAATGCTCATTATGGAGTTAATGCAATAATATGTGGCTTAAAACTGTGCGCTGAAATTGAGCACACAGGTAAAAAATTGAGCATACAGGTAAAAAAAATTTTTAACTCCTTATACAATAAGCTAATGGTATGCTAATACGTTGGGAGTTAGAAAAGTGCACTGACTGGAAAATGTGTGCTCAAACCCAAGATAAAATGTGCACTCAGCTCGGGAAAAGAGGGAGTATCTCTGCCATGATTTATTCGTACAAAACGTGATTTGTCTGCATAAAATATGATTTATGCACACAAAATTGCTGTTGGTACAGAAAACACTTTATGCGCAGAAAACATGCTTTGTGTGTGCAAAGCATGATTGCTGCACATAAGTCCCGATTGCAGGTCCCCGTGTCAGAATTTCAACTTCTGTCCATAGACTGACACAAGCACTGGAAACTTTACTCCACCTCTGACCAGGAGTAAAATGTCCAGTGCTAAGAGAACCTGAGCTAAGCTGGGGCACTTCTCTGCAGTGGAGGGGGTAATAGTTAATGCCTTCATTTTTATGGGATTTCCATGCTAGGGCGCTAAGCAGGATGCACACTTTTTTTTACACATACGTGTATATTTTATGCACAAAAAATGTACATACAACTGAGAGTGAATCTGTGCTCTAAATGCACCTTATTGCATTGGCCCCTATATAAACAAATAGTTCTCATTCTAAATCCATTTATATTCTTGTTCAATAGCTTTTTTGCCTTCTGATAATTTTGCAAATTTTAGCACGTGCCATCTAAACTAAACTGCTTGCTTTCAGTTCTAGGAAATACACTGGAAGAATGCCCAGGGAGCTGAATATAAAATAGCACAAATGAATTCAAATTCACTAGAGATGCAGTCTCACAACTGTAAATGTGCTATTAAGGTTTACTAAAAGTAATGTCTGCCAGAAATAATCTATGGTTGTAAATAGACTAACTAGAAAGCCTAAAATTAGACATATCATGCTGTCATCTGAAAAGTAGCCAGATTCTTTAGAAAAATAAGCAAGGTAGAGGTAGAACAAGTTTGCTTATCATAAACAATGTTTTCCATAGATAGCAGGATGAATTGGCTATTACATGTGGATGACATCATGCTGTGGCACCGATTGGACTTGTTTCTCCAAGCTAGTAGAGCTTTGAGCTCTACTGAGCATGTGTGGGAGTTCCCATTCAGGCATTGCTTCTTAAGCCTCCTCACTCTATATCAGAGCTAAATTTAGCTATGTAGTCGACTTTCCAGGGAGGTGGGTGGGGTATTCCATGGCTAATTCATCCTGCTATATATGGAAAACAGTTTACGATTAAAAAAAAACAACTTGCTTTTTCTATCAATAAGCAGGCTGAATTAGCCATTACATATGGGGGAGTCCCAAGCAGAGGGTTGTAGCGAAGTATTTACTGAATAAGCAACTCTGACTCCATTGTGGAGAGTAGACTACTACAAGAATAGGTTTCGTAAAACTGCCTGTCCAAATTTGTCAGTCCTTGACAGGTTGTTGAGATAGTAATGGGATGTAAAAGTGTGAAGTGACAACTAAATTGCAGCTCTGCAGATGGCTTGGCGAGGATCTTTTCCCAGATAAGTAATTGATGAAGCCATAGACCTTTCTTGATGAGCTTTGATTAAAATCTGATCAGCAAACCTGCCAAGGCATGGCAAAGTTGAATGCATTCTACTATCTGTTTGGACAAAGTATGCTTGGCAACTAGCACATTCAGTCTTTTAGGATCATAGGATACAGAGAAAATTTACGATATAGAAGAGTCCTTTATTTGTAATAAGCTAAGGCTGTTTTGCAGTCCAAGGTATGAAGGGTTTTCTCGCCTTCATGGGCATGAGGTCTTGAAAAGAAGGTAGGTAACACAATAGATTGCTTGATATGAAAAGCCGAGACTACCTTCAGCAGAAACTTAAGGTGAGTACAGAGGATGACCCTGTTGTGGAAGAATACACTGCTCAGTCAAAGCAGTTGTTAAGGCTTGCTTTTATAAATTGCACCTACTATACAGTTTGAAGCCCTTACTGCAGCCCTCTGATTTTTGGTCTCTTCTGTAGGCTCTAAAAAAAAGCAATAACCTTAAAGAGAGTACCTGGAAGGCTATGACCACAAATGCTCATAGTTTGGGAAATAAAATCCCAGATCTGCAGGCCCTAATGGCTGAGGCAGAATTGGACATTGTTGCTATCACAGAAACATGGTTCACAGAATCTCATGAATGGGATACAACAATACCAGGCTACAACTTGTTAAGGAAGGACAGAGAGGATAGAAAAGGGGGAGGTGTGGCTCTTTATGTCAGAAACAACATCCAAGCATCTGAGCTACAAGGAAGTTGGGGTAAAGAAGAAGCTCTATGGGTCGACCTAAAAAAAGATGACGGAGTGTCCATTTATATTGGAGTGGTTTACAGGCCTCCAAACCAAAAGGAAGAGCTGGACAGAGATCTGATTGAAGACATCCATAAGATAGGTAAGAAGAGAGAAGTGGTGATCGTGGGTGACTTTAATATGCCAGATGTAGACTGGAAAATCCCCTCTGCAGAAACTAAAAATAGTAGAGCAATAATGGATGCCATGCAAGTATCTTTGTTCAAACAAATGGTGTTGGAACCCACGAGAGAAGGTGCTATACTCGACTTATTGCTCAATAATGCAGATAATGTCTCAGATGTCCAGGTGGGCGCCCACCTCAGCAGCAGTGATCATCGAACGGTATGGTTTAATATCACTAATAGAATAGGGAAAAGAACCACAAAGACCCGAGTTTTACAGTTCAAAAACACAGACTTTGAGGAAATGGGGAAAGTACCTGGAGGAAGAACTTAAAGGATGGGAGAACGAGAGAGATGTGGATCAGCAGTGGACCAATCTAAAAGGAGCAATCACCAAGGCAACTGCTCTATATGTTAGAAACATAAAGAAAAGCAAAAGAAAATTGAAACCTATCTGGTTCTCAAAGGAGGTGGCTGACAAAATTAAAGCTAAAAGAACAGCATTCAAGAAATATAAAGGATCCCAAAGGGAGGAGCACAAAGAAGAATATTTGTATCAACTGAGGGAGACTAAGAAAACAATCAAGTTGGCAAAAAATCAAGCAGAAGAGAGGATTGCCAAGGAGATAAAAAATGGTGACAAAACATTTTTCAGATACATCAGCGAAAAGAGAAAGGTCCAAAGTGGTATAGTGAAATTGAAAGGTGGTAATGATCAATGTGTGGAGACAGACGAAGAAATGGCAGAAATATTAAACGAATACTTCAGCTCTGTGTTCACTAAAGAAGACCCTGGAGAAGGACCATCTCTACACAACAAGAAACTGGAGGGAAGTGGAATAGATGAAAATCCTTTTACAGTAGAAAATGTGTGGGAAGAGCTAAAGAACCTGAAAGTGGACAAAGCCATGGGGCCTGATGGGATTCATCCAAGGATATTGAGGGAGCTCAGAGATGTTCTGGCGGGTCCGCTGTGTGACCTGTTCAATAGATCCCTAGAAACGGGAGTGGTGCCGAGAGACTGGAGAAGAGCGGTGGTGGTCCCGCTTCACAAGAGTGGGAACAGGGAGGAGGCTGGCAACTACAGGCCGGTTAGCCTCACTTCGGTGGTGGGAAAAGTAATGGAGTCTCTGCTGAAAGAGAGAATAGTGAACTATCTACAGTCCGGAGAATTGATGGACCAGAGGCAACATGGATTCACCAGGGGAAGATCCTGTCAGACAAATCTGATTGACTTTTTTGACTGGGTAACCAAGGAATTGGACCAAGGAAGAGCGCTCGATGTCATATACTTGGATTTCAGCAAAGCTTTTGATACGGTTCCGCACAGGAGACTGGTGAATAAAACGAGAAGCTTGGGAGTGAGTGACAAGGTGTGACCTGGATTGCAAATTGGTTGACGGACAGAAGACAATGTGTGATGGTAAACGGAACCTTCTCTGAAGAGAGAGCGGTTTAAGTGGTGTACCGCAAGGATCGGTGTTGGGACCGGTCCTGTTCAATATCTTTGTGAGCGACATTGCGGACGGGATAGAAGGTAAGGTTTGTCTTTTTGCGGATGACACTAAGATCTGCAACAGAGTGGACACGCCGGAAGGAGTGGAGAGAATGAGACGGGATCTAAGGAAACTGGAAGAGTGGTCGAAGATATGGCAGCTGAGATTCAATGCCAAGAAGTGCAAAGTCATGCATATGGGGAGCGGAAATCCGAATGAACTGTATTCGATGGGGGGGGAAAGGCTGACGTGCACGGAGCAGGAGAGGGACCTTGGGGTGATAGTGTCTAATGATATGAAGTCTGCGAAACAATGCGACAAGGCGATAGCAAAAGCCAGAAGAATGCTGGGCTGCATAGAGAGAGGAATATCGAGTAAGAAAAGGGAAGTGATTATTCCCTTGTACAGGTCCTTGGTGAGGCCTCACCTGGAGTACTGTGTTCAGTTCTGGAGACCGTATCTACAAAAAGACAAAGACAAGATGGAAGCGGTACAGAGAAGGGCGACCAGGAAGGTGGAGGATCTTCATCGCATGACGTACGAGGAGAGATTGAAGAATCTAAATATGTACACCCTGGAGGAAAGGAGGAGCAGAGGTGATATGATACAGACTTTCAGATACTTGAAAGGTTTTAATGATCCAAAGGCAACAACAAACCTTTACCATAAGAAAAAAATCAGCAGAACCAGGGGTCACGATTTGAAGCTCCAGGGAGGAAGATTCAGAACCAATGTCAGGAAGTATTTCTTCACGGAGAGGGTGGTGGATGCCTGGAATGCCCTTCCGGAGGAAGTGGTGAAGACCAGAACTGTGAAGGACTTCAAAGGGGCGTGGGATAAACACTGTGGATCCATAAAGTCAAGAGGCCGCCAATGAAGAGTGGGTGACTCGCCAGAATGATGGCTACTGCCTGGAGACAATACCCTTATTCAATAAACATACACATGGTTACTGTGACTCCAACATCACTCTAAGCTTCAACAGCAAGAGAAATTTGGAAAAAAGGATTTGCACTCACAAAGACGGGAGTAGCTGGCTTGTTACGGCGGTTACTACCCCAAACCAAATATCCAAATTACTACCTCCACCTTCCTCTATTCCTGATGCCTTTCAACTAGCTTGATCACTCCATTCTTATACTTCACTTTCAATGCATATCCAGCATAGTTCTCTGCTTCAACAGCAGGGGAAAAGAAAAACTGTTACTTTACACATCCAGCAGAGCTCTCTGCTTAAACGGCAGGGGAGAAGAAAAAAGGGTTCGCACTCACAAAGCGGGGAGTAGCTGGCTTGTTACGGCAGTTACTACCCCAAACCAAATGTACCTGATACTTCACTCTCGACGCATATCCAGCATGGCTCTCTGCTTCAACGGCAGGGGAAAAGAAAAACTGATACTTCACGCATATCCAGCATAACTTCAACGGCAGGGGAGAAGAAAAAAGGATTCACACTCACAAAGCGGGGAGTAGCTGGCTTGTTACGGCGGTTACTACCCCAAACCAAATGTGCCTGATACTTCACTTTCGATGCATATCCAGCATAGCTCTCTGCTTCAACGGCAGGGGAGAAGAAAAAAAACTGATACCTCACGCATATCCAGCATAGCTCCCTGCTTCAACGGCAGGGGAGAAGATAAACAACCAATAAGGGCTGTATAACATAATCTGGGTAAAAACAAATAAGCATGGGTGTAGCTTGCTTATTGCGGCGGTTACTACCCCTACTACCTCTAACTAATCAAGCTAGATATTTCACTTGGATGCAGCTCCATCACCGCTCTCTACATTAATGGCGGGGGTGGAAGGGAATTAGAACCAAGAGCTAAGAGAAACAGATAAGTATGGGAGAAGAAATGAGGGAAGCTTGCTGGGCAGACTGGATGGGCCATTTGGTCTTCTTCTGCCGTCATTTCTATGTTTCTCTAATTCTACCATCTCTGGATTATTGCAACTTGTATCTTAGACTCTCTTTGAAGACTCTTCATAGTCTTCAATTGGTGCAGAACGCCACTGCATGTTTGATTTCAGGAGTTGGTGTAAGACAAAATATTACACCAATGTTATTTGACCTCCACTGGCTTCCAATCGAGTGGAGGATCAAGAACAAAGTTGCCACTATGGTGCACAAGTTGTCATTGGAGTCTACCCTGTGGGCTAATGCAATGCTGAAAATTTACAATCCAGCGAGGTCTCTTCTCTCTAGACATCGAGGTTTGCTTGACATCCCTTCTTCAAGGCATGCTCATCTAGTGGAAACTAGAGATGGGGCTTTCTTGGTAGTGGCTCCCACTATGTGGAATTCACTCCCTGTGGATTTATGATAGATGGCGTGTATAAAATCTTTTAAATCCATTTGAAAACTTTTCCTGTTTGGACAAGCAAACCTGTGAATGCGGTTTGCCTAATGGACACTTCATTTTCTATCTTCGCTATGATGTTTTGTTGTTTTTATTGTGTGTTTTTATGTAAACCACCTAGGGCCTTGGTATTCAAAAATGGCAAATAAAAGAATAAATAAATAAATTTATGGAAGATAGTGAGAGCTTTGAGTTCATGGACTGTTATAGCTGATGTAACCACTATGAAGACAGTACTCTCCATGTCGAACTTAAGCAAAGCTGACTCCAAGGATTCAAAAGGAGGCTTCATGAACTGAGAATGAACACCATTCAAGTCCCATGGCACTAGTGGTTTCTGTCCTGGAGGCTTCACATACAGTAGTCCTTTCATGAATTTAAATACTAATTGATGAGTAGCATTTGGCTTACTATCTACTAGACCACAAACACAATGCACAACTGTCTTTACAAGGGATATAAACACGATATCACCTATAATAAATCCTCTATTGATTTTTCTAAACACTTTTCAAAAGGAGAAAATCCCTCAACGTTGAAAAACAATCTGCAAAGTCCAAATTTTCATCCAGAAAAATTTTTAAGGGAAGAAGAGGAAGGTTTCATACAATTTCATATCATCGCATCCAGCAATGTATGGCAATTTTTTAATCATAAACCGACCTCCTCCAACCCACAAGTTACTAGAAAGCCCAGTTGTTGCAAAAGGAAATTCTTGTGCAGGGAATGGAGTGCTTCTTCCCAAGAAGATGCTGTGACTAGCCAGTCATTCATATACAGAAAGATTTGAAGTCCGGGACGATGTAGGTGTGCCACTACTACTGTGAGATATTTGGTAAAAACTTTTGGAGATTCTGAAAGGCCTAACAGGAGTACCCTATACTCATAGTGGGAAGAATCCAGCTGAAAGTGAAGGTAACACCAGTGAGAAGGGTGGATGGGTATGTGAACATATGCATTCTTCAGGGCCAGGGAATATATCCATTCCCCTAGGACAAGCAGGATGGTAGTCCTCGCATGTGGGTGACATCATCCAATGGAGCCCGGCACGGAAAACTTTTGTCAAAGTTTCTAGAAGCATTCACCAGCAGACTGAGCATGCCCAGCCTACTACGATCCACGTGTCCATGCAAGGTCCCCCTTCAGTCTCTTCATTTCCGCGGTGCAGTTACCTAATGGTCCATGGAGCTCCCACTTATTTTTTTTTTTTTTTTCGAATTTTCACTCTATATTCTTCTAGCTGTTTTTCTGGTCCTCATAGAGTCCCCCTTTGCTGTCAGTGCCTCCTCGGTATGGTAAGACTTTTCATCCAATTTTCCTCCAACTTGTGGTCGATTCCCAACTCCCCACCCCGCGGTGCTGTCAGTCATTGACCGCATGCCGTATATTTTTCATGGCGTCGACAGGTTTTTGTCAGTGCTCCCGGTGCCTGCGGACCATGTCCATCACGTATCCACATGATGTTTGCATCCTCTGCCTGGGGACCTCGCACAACATCCGTGGGTGCCATCTGTGCGACCAGATGATACCCAAAGGGCATCAGGCGCACCTCAACAAAATGGAGAAATCTTTTTCGGGACCTTCTCCACACCTGCGTCGATTTCTTAGACGCCCAAGGATCGTAGAGAGCCGTCTGAACCGTTCCCCCTCATGACCCCTCTAGCTAGCACCTCCAAGGACCGGGGAGAGGGACATCTATTCTGGATGGTCTCTCCACTCTCTCGAACCTTGGGGGGGTCATTGACTTCCTCGGCAACCGGGAAAGACCAGGCCGAGCACCAGAAGCTGTCCCAGAAGCACTGGCACTGATCACCATTTAGACACAGTTCCGGTCCTGGAGAGGCATCAGCAGCTGCCAAGCCGCCATTGAAGCAGCACTGGCCATTTGAAGCCCCATCCTCTGGTGTCCCTGGTAGCCTGAGGTGTTCCTCACCGACACCAGTGAAGGGCGTTTTGCCACATCGGGGACCTGAGGATGAGCTGGCGACGCCTCATCCCCCTCAATCAGTCCTGGCCACCCAGGACTTCCAGGAGGAGTTGTACCACAGGGTGCAATTGGTGGTGCTCAAGGGGCTGCAGGGTGTCAAGCTGCCGGTGCCACCGGCCCCCATACTGGTGCCCGAGCCTCCGCCATCGATGTTAGCACCTCTTCTAGAGTATTTGGACATCCTACTTGGCACCCTACTGACGCAGCCGGTACCCGAAAGGCCCTTGATGCCTCGTCGGCCACCAATGCCCTCCCCCCCAGAGCGATCTTGATTCCCAGGTCCTCAGAGGAGGAAAATGTGGCTGGTACCATGTTCCCTCACCCATGGGTTGGGGAGCCCACACGTTCAGCCTACACACTCAAGGCTTCTGGACAAGTCACCGAGGCACATTGCCAGATAAACCTTTGAGTGCTCTTACTTAAATACATTATGGGCCGCATTTTAAAACATATGTACGCGGCCTACATGTGCACATGCTACCTGGCGCGCACACATGTACACCCGATTTTATAACATGCGTGCATGTAATAAAAATCCGGGGTTGGTGCGCCCAAGGGGATGCACAATTGTGCACCTTGCATGTGCCGAGCCCTAGCCGAGCTTCGCTGCCTTCTCCTGTTCCCTCCCACCCCACCCCACCTTCCCTTTCCTTCCCCTACCTCCCCTGCCCTTTCCTCCCTACCTTTGTTGCTTTCTTTTTTTTTGTTTTAAAACTTACTTCAGCTCTGGGGCATCACACCTGCGTCATTCCCCCTGGGGCTGAAGTAAATTGCGCGCGCTAGCCCAGCAGCTGTGCAGAGGCCTCTGGCCATGCCCCCAGACCGCTCCTTTTGTAAAGCCCCGGGACTTACACGCGTCCCAGGGCTTTAGGTGCGCCGCTGGGCCTTTTGAAAATAGTCCCAGCGCGCGTAAGGCCATTTACGTACGTAACCTTTTGAAAATCTGGCCCTAAGCACATAATTACCTTACTGAATCAAAACAAAAAAAAAAATCCAGGTGAGGAATCATACAAACAAATGAAAAGATTCTCCTCATACAGTAAAGCTGACAATCACCAACATACATTGCCTCGCTTTACTATAAGTCCATTGAAATAGCATTTAATTTTTTATCCTGGTTATCCTGCTTTCTTTGAATTATAAATGTTGAACATTCACAATACTAAAAATGTTTTTTTTTTTCCATTGGAAATTAGACTATGTATGTCACTGGCATCCATAAATTAACCTTTCATATTAGCTGGGTTGTATGTGCTTAAGATTTTAAGCAATAGAACGTGCTAGCTTGATTACATAGTTATATTACTGTTGTCTTCTGCCAGGAAAAATAGTGGAAAGTATTCTAAAGATCAAAATCACAGAACATATAGAAAGACATGGTTTAATGGAACAAAGTCAGCATGGCTTTACCCAGGGCAAGTCTTGCCTCACAAATCTGCTTCACTTTTTTGAAGGAGTTAATAAACATGTGGATAAAGGTGAACCGGTAGATATTGTATACTTGGATTTTCAGAAGGCGTTTGACAAAGATCCTCATGAGAGGCTTCTAGGAAAAGTAAAAAGTCATGGGATAGGTGGCGATGTCCTTTCGTGGATCGCAAACTGGCTAAAAGACAGGAAAGAGAGTAGGATTAAATGGACAATTTTCTCAGTGGAAGGGAATGGACAGTGGAGTGCCTCAGGAATCTGTATTGGGACCCTTACTTTTCAATATATTTATAAATGATCTGGAAAGAAATACGACGAGTGAGATAATCAAATTTGCAGATGACACAAAATTGTTCAGAGTAGTTAAATCACAAGCAGATTGTGATAAATTGCAGGAAGACCTTGTGAGACTGGAAAATTGGGCATCCAAATGGCAGATGAAATTTAATGTGGATAAGTGCAAGGTGATGCATATAGGGAAAAATAACCCATGCTATAATTACACAATGTTGGGTTCCATATTAGGTGCTACAACCCAAGAAAGAGATCTAGGTGTCATAGTGGATAACACATTGAAATCGTCTGTTCAGTGTGCTGTGGCAGTCAAAAAAAGCAAACAATGTTGGGAATTTTTAGAAAGGGAATGGTGAATAAAACGGAAAATGTCATAATGCCTCTGTATCGTTCCATGGTGAGACCGCACCTTGAATACTGTGTACAATTCTGGTCGCCGCATCTCAAAAAAGATTTAATTGCGATGGAGAAGGTACAGAGAAGGGCTACCAAAATGATAAGGGGGAATGGAACAACTCCCCTATGAGGAAAGACTAAAGAGGTTAGGACTTTTCAGCTTGGAGAAGAGATGGCTGAGGGGGATATGATAGAGGTGTTTAAAATCATGAGAGGTCTAGAACGGGTAGATGTGAATCGGTTATTTACTCTTTCGGATAGTAGAAAGTCTAGGGGGCACTCCATGAAGTTAGCATGGGGCACATTTAAAACTTATCGGAGAAAGTTCTTTTTTACTCAACGCACAATTAAACTCTGGAATTTGTTGCCAGAGGACGTGGTTAGTGCAGTTAGTATAGCTGTGTTTAAAAAAAGGATTGGATAAGTTCTTGGAGGAGAAGTCCATTACCTGCTATTAAGTTCACTTAGAGAATAGCCACTGCCATTAGCAATGGTAACATGGAATAGACTTAGTTTTTGGGTACTTGCCAGGTTCTTATGGCCTGGATTGGCCACTGTTGGAAACAGGATGCTTGGCTTGATGAACCCTTGGTTTGACCCAGTATGGCATTTTCTTATGTTCTCCATGATTAGTGTGGATAGATGGAATCTAGGCGTGTTTTACCATTGTCCCTCCCGATGCAGCATTCTTGTGAAGTTCAGGACTGTATCGGGTGACGCACATTCTCAGAGACTTTAATAAATGGTCTTTATCTTTCAGAATAACTCTTGTTTTCCTTTGCTTACTGATTCCTGGGAAGACCTGCTAAGACTTTCTTTCTGTGAGACACTGTGTGTGTGTGTGGTGTTCACTAATTTTCCATTGAATAAATCCTCTCAAAAACGAGGTCTTCCCATTCACTATTTGATACCACATTATTATTGCTCTTATTTATAAAACATGAAGTTGCAAAACATAATTGATATTTACTTCAAAAATTCCAGTGTGTCATCCTGTTTACAAATGTTATCTGATGTACAGGTTGGTCTCCTCACATTTTAAATGTTTGTACTACTGGACTGTTCTAATATTCAATACATAGCTGGAAAAGGAGATAGATCTCTAGTTGTCTAAACACTTGCAACTTTTCAGTTTTTACCAATAAATATTTTGAGTGATGTGTAAGAGGCTGCCTGATTGGTCTGCACAATCCGATTAGCCTAGCTTGGTAAAATTTTCACCCAAACTACTTGGAAATCCTTCACTTTATTATAAGTGGAATCTCTCTTGGAATGAGAAGTATTAAACCTTGCCCAGAGGGTATGTTTAAATCAATAGTCTGTAATAATTCACATTAAATGACCCCTGTACCATCGGGAGTTACATTAAAAGAACTCCCATTCCTTTCCAGTATTGCTGGGATTTTTAAAGATTCTCATGTCATAGGTTGAGTAATAAAACTGGACATAGTTGTTAGGTTCTTGCCAGGTATGGAGATTAAAGGATGCATATTGAGCCCCTGGTGTGTGTTTACTAGAATTTATAAAAAGGTGTTTTTATGAGAAATTTGATAAAATAAAAAAAATCTTTGAGCTGTAAATTTCAGTGACACTCCAGATATTTTTCAGCTCGTAACGATAAATGATGACTTCATTGTTGTAGTTAAAACATTCAGCAATGAACTCCTCGCAGCCTAACTAATCTTTTTAATTATTAAATAGCTGTGTTCTGCAGGAAACTAATTAGCTATCTGTGAAGTTTAGTAACCACAACTGGCACTTGCCTTAGTGACAACAGTGATAGAATTAAAGATCAGCTGATCACGCCATTTTGCAATTGGATGAAAGCCTGCACTTAAAATGGTACTAGGAACGTGGCTCGCACCCTAGCCAGCCTCGTTTTCAGGCTGTCCATAATGAATATGCAGGAGAGAAATTTGCATACACCAGTCTGGTTTTCAGACCCCCCCCCCAGTATATACAGATGTAGGTCTTGCAAACTTGTTTCAATTAACCTGAAAAACAAACTGGGTAGGGTGCTGCGGAGGTCGGGATTCAGAACCCCCCTGGGCATGGTATTTCATCGCCGAAAGTTCAGGTGTGATCCAATAGTGTCGTTTGTTTAACTTTTTTTTAATTTTTTTTTATTATTATTGTTAATAAAGGGTCTCTTAGATGTGAGGGTTGTTTTTAGCAGAATACAGAGTTAAAATATTTTGAGCTGGGAGTTGTTCTTCGTGCTAGCCAGTGCGACTGGCCATCTGCCCCACGTCTTGCACTCATAATAGAGGTTAGCTCTTTATGGTCTAACTCCTACCCTCTGTGTCATTTTATACATCTTCAGAAACTTTGAAGGGACGTACCCTAAACTTTTTATTAAAAGGGAAGACTGTATTTGATATACATCAGCTACCAGAGTCTGGAAAGTTTTAAAATGCATTCTGCCAAAACAACTTTCATATAGGAACCGCTAGGCACCTGCCAACCTGGCAGTTCTCCATATTCAGTGCTTTATGGCACCTAATGTGAAATTGTTTGCCACCACTGTCTTGGATCATAAGAGAAGGTAGAAAAGTGAGCTGCTTGGATCTATGAATGCAGCTATGTTGCATGCGGACAGCAGTAATACTTGTAGCTTTTACGATATACTTGCTATTGATTTTTGTTTCTAAACAGTTTCTCATTCTTGTTTTCCCTTGCAGGAATTTGTCAATGAGCTGCTATCTCGGATAAGAGGGATGAGAAAACTGAGCCCCCCTCAGAAGAAAGTTACATAACTACCTAGGCAAAAATATTGCCACTGCAAGAAGCCCTCTGATGGGACTCAGACTTTGAATACAAGATCTTTTATGAAAATACTAAGATGTTCCTCTGAAGAAACTTTTAGTCATTTGTAGAGAGCTAGTCATGGAAAGTCTTTCTTGTGTATAAGGGTTTGTTTTTTTTTTCCTGCTTTTATTTTTTAACTTATTTTCAAAGCATCACAATTTGACAGTCATGCAAAGAAATATAGTTAAGCAAGATGTACCTTGCCGGGACATCTCCCAAGTCCTGGCAGCCTGCAGTTCTGCGTGAATGAAGGAGGAAGAGTGTACAGTCAGAGCCCAGAGAGTAATTCTTAGATACAGCTTAGTTATTCAACCTGTCTTTTTTTTTTTTTCTTTTTCTCCATTGTATTGACTCATGGATGTCACGCAGTCTTGTGGTTGTACATAAACTGTGGACATGTGAATACCGTTTTGACTTCAGAGACCACCAATGCGAAAACAAGTCTTATGGCGTGGGGAATCGTATTAAGTTTGCAATTGCAGTAAACATCTTAGAGGAAAGAGCAAATATAGCCAGGGATTGCTGAAGCTGATATCGGCAGTGTTAAAATCCTTCGCGAAGCACGGAGGTTTAATAAGTTGTTAATGCGGAAAGATATATGCTAAGTTTTGGAGGGACTAAGGGCTGAATGTGTTGTCAAATTCTTATGTTTTGATCCATTGCCAAATTGCCTCCTTTTCACCTCAGTGTACTAGAATTCAGCTGTAAGGACGTGGTGTGTTACATAGAGAAATGAATTGAGTGTCTAAGAATATTCACTGAAAAAAGCATTCAGTTTACCTGTAACCAATTTATTGTATTTTCATTTCTGCCATAGTAGGCAACAGATTTAAGGGCCTCCTTCCCACCCCCATCCCCCTTAGCTGTGATCTTGATTAGCATGGAAGCCCTCCATATGAAAGCCCAATAGAATATTTTTTTCTGTCTGTGTAGATTAATTTTTGATTTTGGAATAACCTTAACTAAAAAAAAAAATAAAATTGCACAATTACTACATGGAAGTCAACATCGGTCAGCCATTTTATATTAAGGGTGCTCTGAACATATTTTATTTAAAACAAAAAAAAAAAGTTGTGGACTTTCTGTACACTGGCAAGCTTTTTAAATTGTATTTAATTTTGTAATGTTTGACTGTTTTTATTTACTTAATAGTTGCTCAAATAAACACTGGAGAACACATTGACTTGTTACTGTATACGTATAGAGAAGAGGCGTGCTAATTGTTATATTTAGTTCATCATAGAATTACTACATGATGAATGGGTACATAGCACTCCAACGGTTTTTTTGGTAAAGCTCTTGAATCTTTGAGTCTCACAATCAGCTATTGAGTCATGTGCTTAGACCTTAGGACAGAAAACGTGGAGATCCTGTCTGGACTTTTCTCTATTAATCACTTTATGGCCTTGAGGAAAGCCTCTGAGCCTGCTTATTCTCAAAATTTAAATTGCAAACTCTTTGAAGGTAATTATATTGTAAATATGAATCATCTTGTAGAGCATGCTACAGAATGATGCTATAGAGATAATAAAATATTTATAATTAAGACATGTTGGAATAGTAGTGAAGTGAGGGCTCTCACTGATGTGCTTTTGTCTCTTGCACTCTCACTATAGTCTATTTATGGACAGATGCCTTAGATACGCCATCTGCAGGCTTAGAGCTTGCACCATCTGTCTACATTTCTCTGCAATTAAAGAAGAATTGACGGAGTGTAGAGTTGTCCTCCTCAAATATAGTGCCCGGAAAATCTTCCCCTTCTTCTCACAAAGGATTTGAAAAGCCAGGAGAGATGAGTAGGTTCTAGTAAAATAAGACCTGTGAGACAGAAAAACCCTCATCCCCCAAATGATCCCCACACAAAATGCCTTCGTAGCATTGAAAACTGATGATATTCCAGAAAAAAAAAGCATCTAACTTGGTAAGAGTTGAAGAAAGACAGCCATTGTATATCAAGCCAACAATGCCATCAAAAGCCCAGTCTTGCTGGGAGATTCTGTTATAAAGGTATTAACGTAGGAAATAAAGATCAAATGTATACCTGTATAGAAAACAAACCAGATTCTTCTTATTGGAGAAGGGGTTCTGAAGTTCTCATCATAATCCCCTTAGACCACTGCTTGAGCTGGAAACTGTCAATGTAGGGGCTTAGGTATCTGCCAAAGACCATAGCCCTTTTGGATGTGTTACCTATTCATAGTAAGGGAGAGGAAGGGCTTTTAGACAAAAATGAGTGACTAGAGCTATATATGGAACAATAAAATGCTATACTGTAGTGATGGCCTACATTCATTTTGTGAGAAAATTATCCTAGGTAAGAGATCATATATTGATAGATGCTGAAAGACAAGAGCATGGTGAATGGAAACTGATTGATTTGGGCCATTGACCTTCAAGAACAAATATAGATTATAAAGTGAATTACAAAGGTGATGAGCTCACTAGGCAGCTATTAAGAGCAAATGTGAAGTCACGTGGAATGTAGACTAGGTGAAAAGAAATAGCTGGAAGGCTATTAGCACAAAAGCTCATAATCTGGGCAATCTAATTCCAGATCTGCAAGCCCGAATGGCAGAGACCAATCTAAAATGTTAGTCATCAATTCACGGGACTCACACATATGGCCATACTGGGGCTTTTATCTGCTCACAAAAGAGAGGGGTCACAGAAAGGAGGAGGAGATCAATAGACCTCCAATTTAAGAGGAAGAACTTGGCAGAGATGTGTTTGAAAATGAAGAGGAAAAATAGCGCTGGTTCTTCCATTAGGCAAACTAGATAGTTGCCATTGCCTCTAGCACCACAACTTTGTGGGATGGCAACAGTCTTCAGGTGCTACCCACCCACTTTTAAGGCACAGAACCAAAAGAGAGACGGGCACAGTAGATGTCAGGAGTGACAACAGGAAGCTGGGGGAGTTATAGAGAGAGGGTGCTTGACAGGTGGAGAAGGAGCAGGTGTTGGGTGGCTGGGGGGGGGGGGCAGAGGATGCTGGGCACTAAAAAAGGAAAGAAAAGGGATTATGGTGATACTGCGGTGCTGAGTAGGAGGGGTGAAGGAAAGAAAGAAGAATATGCTGGGGCAGGAGAAGAGAGGAGAAATACTGAATAGGGTATAGAGCGAAGGGATACTGGGCACTGTTGATAGGGGCATAAGGAGGGGATACAGGACTGGGCAGAGAGTGAGAGGTTGGATGCTGCGTGGGGCGTGCTGTGCCAGAGTAGCCGCTGATAGGTGTTTTAAAGGGGGAAGGAATGAGCTTGAAGGTTTACCTGGGGGTGCCTAACATCCATGTACTGGCCCTGAGGGAGGCGGTGGTAGTTAAGAGACTTTTATCGTGTCAGATATAGATAGGCATATTCCTTTTTTTTCTTTAAATAATGTATTGAAATCTAACAGTGCAAACAGGAAAGTACATAAGAGAGAAATTATATAAACAGCACCAAACCTCAACCCTTGGACATGGCAGAGTTACATACATCATGCTTAAATATGTATACTATTTTGTAAATATGCTTTACCAATTAAGCATCATCTGGGATAAGAATATGATCATCAAAAGCGTTTTTCATAAACAAACCCCTGGATCTTCAAAAACCACATTGGTACATATATCTTTATAGAAGTAGATTCTTAGCTGAAGGGAAGAATTCTTGCCCCCCCCAGCTTTTAACAATCACGACCATACACTTTAGGCACAGTGTGACCTATACAGTGCACCCACTGCACTGTATAGGTCACTCTTCCTATAATTATTGCTGTCTTGAGTCCAATTCCCCGATATCTCTTGCTGTTGAAGCAGAGAGCAATTTTGGAGGTGCATCAAAAGTATCAGGCTTATTGGTTAAGGGTAGTAACCGCCACATCAGCAAGTTCCCCCCATGCTTATTTGTTTTCCCAGATTATAAAAGTCAGGGTCCTTGTTGGTAGCTGTCTGTGTCTGGTACTCCTTTTCCTCTTTTCCCCCTGCTGTTGAAGCAGAGAGCAATGATGGAGTTGCATCAGCAGTATGAAGACCTATTGGTTAAGAGTAGTAACCGCCGCACCAGCAAGTTACCCCCAGTGTAAAAACCTTTCAGACTCATTGTAACCAACTATTCACAGATGGCACAGTGGGGGATCTCCAGTACCATGCAATATTCTGTCTCGCTGCCTCAGAGAGATGGATATCTGACGAACCCACGCCTCCCTTGGGAGATAGGGGGACAAGTCACCAGTGTTTCCCAACAGAATCATATGAGGTTCTAAAAGGAAGCAGATCCCTCATTCCATGAATCCAAGAAATAATTTCTTGGATTTCTTGTCTTACAGCTCACCTCCACCACATATAAAAGAAAGTCAACTTCCTCACAACCCCTCCAGCATTTATCAGTCAGGGGTAATGTTATTTCATGCAACCTGAATAGGGCATAATAGCACTGTTACAAGAGTTCTGTCTATTTTCCCTTGATGTTGCATAAATAGTTACCCTAAGTGAGCATCCAGACAGCTTGATCCAGACTTTCATGACATGTCTGTAGACATGCTTCTTTATATCTCCCTATTGGGTCCCTCTTCTTTTCCATAATTATAGAATAATTCTTGTTTATGAGTCCCTTATTGAACAGATCAGTAATTATTTTGTTGAATGTACTAGGCGTCTACTATAATGAATTTTAGCAGGCTTTATGGTAGGTTTAGGATCCCTTTCAGATGTAGGTTACTAAAAGTGGAAAGTTCTTAATGTTACATTTCTCCACAGGCATTGACACAAAACTCCTCTCTTTAAATAATTGACCCATGTGATAAGTGCTCTCCTCCTGCACCCCTTTAAAAGCCCTTATATCCAGAGTGGGATATTTCATTGACAGAAGCAGAGAGAGATCCTGGGCTTCCTTCAATGGGCTGTTCACAAACAAATGGTACTGGGCTCCATGAGGAAAGGGCAGTACAAAGAAAGATGTTATAGTTTTGGTAGAACAGCCAAGGTGGAGAGGAATTGCATACATTTTACAATTCTCTATCAAAAATAACAGGTTCAATAAAATGAGGAAATAACTTAAGGGAGGTGCTGGCAAAGTGAGAAGATATTGGTCAGAGGGAAAAATAGCGGGTTAAACTAAAAAAAAGAAACCTTGAACAACAACGTGGTTAAAGACAAGGGGCTAGCCTGGGTACATCCTAGAACAGTGGTTCTCAACCTTTTTTTTTTGGCCGGGACACACCTGACAGATGGTTCTCACATGCATGACACACTGAACATGTGAACATCATGGGGCTAAATGTAAACATGCACTCTGCATCCACAGGAATCCCCTGAAACCCCAGCAATGAGTGCAGAGCAGATCTAGGGCATTACCCTGTACAACTCACCATACAAAAAAGATATTCTGGTTCTGATGACATCCCAGGAAAAGCAAAACCAGGCACAATAGCCATTCCTTATGAAAAGACAGTAATTTACCACTAATGCATATCCTATTGAGAAAACACGACAAATAAGAGTGAAACAAATGCCTACATGCTAGTAAAATACCTCACACCTTGGTCACACACCCTTCACCAAGTACAGAAAAACCACAAATTATAAATATGGAGACAGAAACTGGAATGGAAAACCAAAGAAGCCATTCTGCATGCAGTGTGAACCTGGAGAAATGGAAAGAGAAATATAGCACCTAACAGACTCTCAGGATTTGCACTAATGCACACAAACTAACCCGCACAAAGTTACACCTGTATTATGGAACACACTCAAACAGTAACAACCCTATCTAAGAAATACAACTATTAAACCAGGCCCTAAACACTTTATTTTGGCTCTTCAAACAAGCTTACCCTCAATAATCCTTCCCCCCAACCCCCCCCCCCCCCCCCACCATTATAGTACTCAACTAAACCCTTGTACAAAGTTTTAGTCTCAACTGTTTATACTATTAGGTTGCTGTTCATTGGCTCTCAATTGTACCCTGAGAAGCCCCACGCGTTTGTACTCTTTTCTCTTGCTAATCTCTTGTTCCTCTGTGCTCCCCCTCCCCTTTCCCTGTTCATTGTAATTTCTATGCTGTAGTTCTGATGTAAACAGATATGATGTCCTCACTAATATCGGTATAGAAAAGTTTTTAAATAAATAAATAATACATTTCCTATTGGGAAAACAGAATAAGCCAAGCTGCTATAGAGCCCCACACAGAAATAATTGTAAAGCTATACTAAAAATGATACAAAACAGCTGCTGAACAGAATAATACCCAGCAATTAAAAACTCATAAAAAATTATTAAAACATGTCCAAATATCAACAAAAAATATTTCAAAACAGCAGACCGCATAATACCCAATAATTAAAATGGCAGTCAATCAAGAAAAATAAACTTAAAAGGCCATCTTTACTTACCCTCTCCAGCAACTCTCCTACTCCGTTCCCTTCCAGGCCAATAGCACTCACCAGAAGCAGCAAGGGCTGCTGAAGCTCTGTCCTCACAGTCCTCCTCTTCCTTAGCGCTCACAACCAGTCACTCACACACACACACCCCCAATTAGACCCCACGACCAGTCTCGGTCTCTCTCTCACACCAGTCATCTTCCTGGCCAGTCTCTCTCTCTCTCACAGAAACATATCACCTCCCTGACCAGTCTCTCTCTCAATCACTCACAAATGCTCTCGCACCCATTCACACCAGCTCTCACCCAGGCTTCAATTCACACTCACACACATAAGCTCTCACCCAAGCACCCATTCACAGCAGTTCTCACCCAGGCACCCATTCACACACACACACACGAGCTCTCACCCAGGCACCCACACACACAAGCTCTCATCCATTCACACCCAAAGACCCAAGCTCTCACCCAAGCACCCATTCACACCCACAGACACAAGCTCTCACCCAGGCACCCATTCACACCCACAGACACAAGCTCTCACCCATTCACACCCAGAGACACAAGCTTTCACCCAGACACCCACACACACCATTTCTCACCCAGGCACTCATTCACACCCACACAAGCCATCTCTCCCGCAGGCACTCATTCACACCCACACACACAAACTCTCACCAAAAAACTCTTCTTCCTTCACTGCAGGGATGGGCTCCAGTTCCGCCACAGCTTTACTCCTGCGGGCCTTCTTTTCTCGCCACCACGGGGATGGGCTCCCATGGCGGCCTCAGTCGGGCTTGGGTTTACTCTTTGCCACGGAGATGAGCTCCCGTGGCGGCCTTGCTTCATCGGGGTCGGGTTTTCCTCTTCGCCACAATGGGGATGAGCTCCCGTGGTGGCTTTGCTTTTCATAGTTCAACACTGCCATTCTTCCCACCCCTAGGCTATGCGATGCCTGCCTCACTGGTCAATCAAAGGCTTCCTCCCTTCTTCCTACTCCCACTGGCATGTAGAAGGGAGGAAGCCTCCGTTTGGCCTGCGTGGGGGCAGGCAGAATGAAGGAGGCTTCCCATTGGGTAGTGAGGGTAGGAAGAAAGGAGGCTTCCAATTGGTTCGCGGGGGCTGGAAAAAGGGAGAAGGAAAGTACAACAGGGCAGTGGGACACCGGGAGACGCAACACACCAGTTGAGAATCGCTGTCCTAGAATATTAAGGGAGGTCAGAAGTCCTGTGGTCAGCTAGAGGACCTGTTAAATAGATATTTGAAGATGGGAGTAGTTTCATAGGACAGGAGAAAGGCAGATGTTCCTCTTTATAAAAGTGATAGGGAGGAAGTTGGAAATTAGACCATTTTGACTTCAGTGGTGGGAATAATGGAGACTCTTCTGAAGAAAGGGTAGTGATGTATCTTGAATTCAGTGTGTTGCAGGATCCAAAGCAGCATGGATTTACTAAAGGGGGGATTGTGTCAGCTGAATCTGATACATTTCTTTCCTCGAGTAACCAGAGAATCAGATCAAGAGTGAGCACTTTATACGTCTTAATTGGATTTTAGCAAAGCCTTGAATACTGTCCTGTATAAGAGACTCGTAAATAAATTTGAGCAAACTAAAGGTGGGACTTAAGGCTGTGGACTAGATTAGAAACTGATTGAGATAGAGACAGGAGAGTGATGGTAAATGCCAGTCACTCTTGGAGAAAGAAAAGTAATGAGTGGAGTGCTTGAAGGATTGTTTTAGAGCTGGTTCTGTTAAATATCTTAAGGAGTGGACTGGTGCAGGGTTAGAAGAGGTTTTTTTTTTAGTGATGATACTAAGATTTGCAACAGAGTGGGCATGCCCGAGAGAGTAGAACAGTATAATGAAATTTAAGAGAGCTTAAGGAGTGGTCAATTGCTTGATAGTTTTAATACCAAAAAAAAAAAAAAAGTTTATGCATTTGGGATGCAGAAATCTGAAAGAATGGTATACGATGAGAAGGGAAATAATAATAGCTACAGAATCAGAAAGAGTAGTTAATTTTAACCCCTCGTCCTTGCTTGCTAATAAAGCGCTTGAAGTGACGAGTATGTTACATGGAATAGACTTAGTTTTTGGGTACTTGCCAGGTTCTTATGGCCTGGATTGGCCACTGTTGGAAACAGGATGCTGGGCTTGATGGACCCTTGGTCTGACCCAGTATGGCATTTTCTTATGTTCTTATGTTCTTATGACTTCAAGGTTATGAAACACGGCAATAAGGCAGTGGCCAGAGATAGAGAGATTCTAGAGGGAGAAGCATAACTAGCAGAAAAATGGAAGTGGTTATGCCATCTCACAGGTCCTTGGTGAGAGCTCACCTGCTGTATTGTTCAGTTCTATAGGCCATACTTCTGGAAGGACACAGTGAAGACCGTCCCGAGAAAGGTCATAAAAATGGTGCAAAGTCTGTACAATAAACAGTATGATGTGACTTATGAATGTAAATATGTATACCTTAGAGGCAAAAAGCAACGAGGGAGATTGATACATTCAAATACCTAGAAATATATGTACCATGCGTTAGTTAGAACACATGGTAACAGAAACACAACAGGGTTAAATTAGCCCAAATATTAAACTTGTGGAGGTAGCGATTGGTGCTACCTCTCTCAAGTTTCAGACTTGTGCTAATTCAACCCTTTTTGGGGTCTGTTCAAGTACCTGAAGATATTAATGTGGTACAGAAGAAAAGTCTTTTCCAATGGAAGTGAAATTGTAGAACAAACTCAAGGGAGTAAGCTCAGGAGAATGTCAGGGAAAAACTTTCTGCAAAGGTGGTGGATGCATGGATTGCCCTAGAGCAGGTAGGTGGTGAGGGCTAAAACTCAGTAATAGACATTGAGGGCATAGGATACAGAGGATAATTAGTTGCAAAATGTGAAAAGATAACCAGATGCGTAACCTACCAGTGTGTGTTCAAATGTTTATAGCAACAATTCAGCAATCTTTTGGGCCTGCCATAATGAATAGCAAAGTGGGAAATATGAAATGTTAGAAGTCCTAGTGGAAACAAAGGCAGCCATACAGCCAGGTCTCTGGCAGGCTGCAAGTACAGTAATAACCAGAAGTCCTGCAGGTACTCACATAGCCAGGACTGCCTGTTAGGCTGTGCAGGGGATCTGGGCAGTCGAATGTTTAGACTATAGCCATGCTAATATTACTAGCTCCAATGTGGCTGTCTGGCCCTTAGTGCTACCAGTGAGCTCCTCAAAGTGACTGGGCCCTGTCTCGCTGACTTCTTTAGGGTTGTAAACTGGTTTGCATAAGGGACACTGGCAGCCTGCACACCTCATCACAGTAGATCCCAGATCCTGCAGTGCAGGACAATGGGCGACATTTATCTTGTCTAAGTGTATCTATATCTTCCAAAGACACTCCAAACACAATGAAACCAGAGACAAATATGGTCGCCCCATGGGGTACTACGCCATCCCTTTACTGTGTTTTTCTGCATTCCATGAATACTGAGCAAACCGGCGATCTCAAACAAGTAGTACACCAGGCCTCTCTCTAGATTACATCTCTCTTCTTGTGTTAATCTCCTCTCTCAGTTTCAGCATGCTCTATCTTCACAGAGAGCATGCCATCTTTATGTTGGCTGCTGACATCACCTCGATACTAATTGATTGCTCTCAAATTATGCTGCTGTCCTCACTGACGTGTCTCCCAGGTAGCTCCTCACAGGCAGGAAGGCTTGGAGGGTTAAATCTTTGGTGTGAAAATGGCAGCAGCCACCTTGAATCCTCCAGTCTCCCAAGTTCTTGTTCAAGTTCTTCACTTGAATTGTCTGAAATCTTCAGAGTGCCTTCCTCAGGAAGGGGACACAACTCCCAGTTCCCTGAAAACTCAAAAAACCCCACAGGGCCTAGATTTGGTGCTTTCACAGTCTGCTCTTGAGCATGGAGGCACATTGGGAGGGTCATGGACCATGCAAGGCCCCATGACCTTCCAGGTTCTCACAAAGGGAGAAAAGACTTCCTTCTCAAGGCCCATAGGGATTTTATTCGCTCTGGGGCTCTTCTGCCCTTACAACCCAGTTTCTTCGTGAATCGCCACACTGATGCCTAGGTTATTTGTCAGCAATAAAGTCTTTACTGGAGTTAAGCATGTTAACAAAAGTCTAATCAGGAAAAAAAACAATAGTCTGTCTCTTATCCTCAAAATATGCACAACTTTCAAATTAATGGTCTCACATGGGTGGGGACCCTCTTTTCCTGAGAATTCTCCCTTACCTGGTAAGAAGGTAGATGCCGTCATTCAACTCTGTCCTCTTAGATGAGCTTCTAGTAGAAAACTCCTCGTTTACACAACTCTCACAGGTTTCTTTTCCAATGAGCAGGGCAGCTTCTTTTCCTACAAGAACTCCCCACTGCAAACCATTCTCTCAACTCTCCTCTGGGACAACAGAGATATTCTTCCTAATCTCTCCTCCCACTCCTCAGTCCAGCAAGGTCTGACCACCTCTCTCTTTGGCCCTAGCACCTTCCTGGGTCCAGACTGTTGCTCTTCTCCAGAATCTTCTTTCCCAGGCTTTCCCTGTGGAGGGACATAGACCCAATGGTACCATTCTGTGAAGCAATGTCTATCCCTTTCAGACTTCAAGTCCTGAAGCCCTTTACATCACGTTTGCCTGCATCAAAGGGTGCAGAAGCTTTTATCGACTCCCATGACCCCTCCCAATGGGGAGCGTCACTCCTCCTTAAACACTGCTACCACTCTAGCATCACATTAGGGTCAAGGACTGGTTGAGACACCTGACCCACTGTGAGAACTTGGACCAGCTGAGGCTACTGCTGCGTTTTTTTATGCAAGGGGCAAAACTGCTTTGAAGGGGCAGAAATTGACACCCTGTCCCTTAAGAGAGCTAACTATCTATTTCTGGGGGGGAGCAGAGCATGAGAATAGCAAGTATGGGTGGACTCCACCTTTACAGTCTGAATATTTTTTGGGCCTTTCCAAATGATTTTTGGAGCATCTGAAAACAATTTGAATAGCAGTTGAATATATCCTTCTACAACAGTAGGTACTCAAGGAAAATCTGATATTTGACTATTTGCCTCCTGGGAGGAAGGGTGTTGACCAATGTTCTCTCTAATTTTCAGTGTGCAATGTAGTGTTCAGATTTCTTCACCGTGTTTTTTCAAATGCCATTCTATTTTCCTTTTCTTGTGCACATTATGTTTTCCTGTGTGAGCTAGCGTCACAACCACTGTGCACATGCACAGCTTATAAGAAACAATGGTGCTGACCTCAAAAGTCTCCAGTTAGCTTTAGTTTTGCTTCAGGAGGCAATAGTAAAATAGAAGGTAAGGAATAATCTTTAGTAACGTGGGGTTTGATGCATACTGTAACAGTACAGTCGTAATACACTTACTGAAATGACATCATATGAAAATAGTGTACAGTAATTTTGCTGAAGGGTTCTTAAATGTTTTGGCCAGGAAACGGGTGTGGGTTTCTCCCCCCCCAAGGGTGCTTACTCCCACATGAGTTTTGGTGTGGTAGGATGGTACCTTTTGGTAAATGTTCAAGTCAGTGATTTATGGTCCAAATCGGTCCCGAAGAGCAAAGGCTGCCTCTTTTCATATGCTTATGCGCTACAGGCACAAAAGTGGGCATTGCTGTGCAGCGTTCCCACGCCTACAGAACAGAAAAAAATTGGAAATGTGACATTTTGTTAAAAAAAAAAAAAAAATTGTTTGGCAAGGAAAAAATAACTCTTGATGAATTCCTGCCTGTTACTCAGTGTACTGTATCTTGAATGTTTCTGAGACCACATTGTGTTTTACCTCTATCTGCTGTGTGGGTGTTACTTGCTATAAACAGTAACTGAGCAGCGTTTCAATAGCGCATTGTTGTTTAGAACCATTCCAGGGTGAAATAGCTCTTAGGATGCTGTCTTTCTTACAGTACAGTGTACAAAGCTGGGCATATTGGATATGTATGACTAGTTCATACTCTGTACCTAATATATTGATGCTGCCTTCAGCCCAAATGACTAAATGTTGTATAATGCAAGTTGGCATTGCCTTTTCCTAATGGAATACTTTTTTTTTTTTTGGGCCAGTTTTCGTCTTTCTTCTGATGCCTTTGAAGGAGATGATGTTGAAGTGACATCAGGCACATTGATATGATAAGTTGCATGTTTTGTGGGATGGTGCAATGCAGAAAAACATTGATAAGCTCTAGTTCAAGCATGCAGGCCGAAGCATGCCTTGCCCGGGACCAGACAAGGAGCTGCTGATCTCATTCACTTTTTCCCAGCATCTGCATTCTTTTTATGCAGGAGATGGATGCCAATCAGGCACGTTTCACTCAAGTTATTGTGTAATGTGGATTATAAAGAATGCAAATATTAACATGGCATCTCCATCTTGCCCTCAATCATTCATCATGATGTCTTTTGTTCTTCAAATGTACTTGAGGCCAGCCTGGTAGCTGAGTGGCAGTGCTGCCAGGTTGGTGCACGCTAACGGGAGTTAGCGTGCACTAACTCCTGATAGTGGGCACTAACCCGAAAATCGGGGCCCCCGAAAAAAAACAAATCCCGAACCGCGGGAAAAACAAAATTCCTGCGGGGGGCCCCAAAACGAAGCCTGACACGAAATTTTTACCCGATTCACATCTCTACTGCACACTGCCAGGCAGAAGGACTTGGATCGGGCCTTCTGCTTCTTGGGTTGGCCAGGGCAAAAGGACTATGGTGACATCTAGTGTTTGGATTTAGGGCCTATGCTTACAAGATTCCAGAAGGTTCCTTGGTACATGGATTGTTGCTGCAATGATTAAACTAAAGTAAGTCGGAAGGGAATATAAAAATAGGAGAAAAAAATCCCCAGGTAGTTGAGATTGAAGACTTGTGCTACTAGAACTAGCCCTGGTCCTAATTGAGCTGGAAGCCTAAAGGAACAGGAAGACATTTCAGATTTAAAAATGAAATTGAAATTTTGAAAGTTTTTTGTTCAGTATCTTTGGTGTAATTTGAGTAAAGGAGTCATAAAACTTTCCCTTACAAGTAAACCTCAGAGTTGCAATTGGCCAGAAGGTGAGGTCAGCTTAGAGAAGGAGTTGTGGAGAGGGCTGGACACTCCCCAGTGGGGAGGAGTCAGAGTTTAATGAAACTCCTCTGCACTCATGATAGAGGGTTCTTCAGGGTCTCTCTGGTAGAAAGAGGTCTCCCCAAGGGGAAAGGACTACCCGTCCTGTCTTCTGCTCTAGGAAGGTGGTTGGGGTGCTTAGGCCTTCAGGACTAGGGATTGTCTTGGAGTCCAAGAGTGAACCCCCCCCCCCCCCCCTGCTGAGATTTACTGAAGATGCAAGAAGAGGTCTCTAAGCTCAATAATAATAATACTCCTGTCTGAAAGGGATTTCTTAAAGTGTGCCAAAGAGAGAGGATTCTGCCTTTGTGAGAGTCAGAGGGAAAACAACCTTACAAGAGAGAGGTCCCCAGAGCTTCTGCCTACAGGCAAACATCTGCTCCAGAGCCCCTAAGTTATCAGAGGGAGTTCCAGATTTATTTTTGGAACACCGAGAGCTGCGTTCAGAAGAGCCATTACCAGGGGAGTGCCCAGGGAGATTGCATCTGACCCCAGAGCTGTAGCTAGTCTATGGCCAATATGGCCTGGGACACAGAAGTCCTTGACAGAAAGGTGTCCTGCTCCTGCAGCAGGAAGGAATGGGCTGTATTAGCGAGCAGAGTAGATCTTTTGGTCTGTTCTGCTCTGTCCACGCTAATCTTCCCCCCTCTATTTCTGTTCCCCACAAGACAGGAAGGGAGACACTGGATTAGGAAGCAGGGTGGCTCTTTTATCTGCTTCAGCCTTTGCCTCAACCAGCCCCTCACTTCCCCTGCCCTGCAGGCTTCCTGACAGGGGAGGAGCTGGAGCTGGAAGCAGAGAGGGCTATTTTCTGCTGAGTTTGATTCCTTGAACAAGCCCTGGGGGAGTGGAAGAGAGAGAGATTATATGTGTGTGTGTGAGAGAGAGAAAGATGTGGTAAACAGTGAAAAGTGTTTTGAAAGTGGGTGAGCGGGTCAGACATGGTGCAAAGGGCATTAGCTAACAGTAGCCACAGGCCCTGCAGTGAGGTTGTGGCTGTGTGAGACCTGGCTGTTAGTGCTATTACAGTGGGGCAGATTGGCTATAAAGGTTCTGTGTGTGTGTTTGCCTGACCCAGAGCCCCAGGCTGTGCAGCATTCTTGTTGCATGAGACACTGATTTCTGACTGAGCTTTGTTTTCCTGAACTGAATGTGCACCAAGTCTTAATGTATCTGCCGTGGATGTGGAATGACTTCCTTTCTTTCCACTGATTTTTCTCCCATTTTTGTTTGTTATAAGAAAAAAAAAAAAAAAAAGCACTGATAAATTCTTAGGAACAATAAAATAAAATCAGAAAACAGAGGTCCCCAGGTATTACCTACAACTTGTTGGACGTGTATTTCTACATAGCCTCAGCATGAACACTTGTTCTATTAAACTCTATTGTGAAAGTTTGTGCCAAAAGTAAATTCTTGTGAAATTATCTCTAAAAAGAGGAACAAAAAAAAAAACCCCAAAAAGATACAGATTTAACTTTCCAGAGCATGTATATTCTTTCTTCAGATATCAAGATCTGAAGAAGGGTCCTAGGTTTTCCCAAGAGCTCATAAACTGCACCTTATTTTATTTAAATATTTTACTGATCCTTCAAAGGGTATCCTAACTTTCATGGATTCCAGTTTTCCACACCCTTAGTTATCTGTTCGTTGGTGGTCAGCAGTTTGGTTTCACATGTAAGGAGCACTTCCCAAACAGAGGCATAAAATGAGCCAGGGGTGTCGCTCAGTACTTTAACGGTCTGGGGTACAGGCCTGTATGCAGGGTGGTCAACAGGGGAGTCTTCCTATTACATTTAACATTCTAGCATTGCTTTAGCAGATTTAATATCTTTTCCTTCCTACAAAAGCATTGCTAGGTAATTAAGACTTCCCACTCTGAGATTTTGATAATTAATCTCCCCTTCTCCAAAAAAATCATGTTAAAAAACAAAACAAGGAACAGAGTGTAACTGAGCTCCTGCTAGCCTTATAATGTTTGTGCACCAACCACACTGCAAGAACCAAAGGACCACCATTCTGGGAGGGGTCATGGGACTCTGTCAGTAATATGTTGGCAATTTCAAGTCAAGGGGCTCTCACCAGCTTGGTTTCATTTGGTAGAGTGCATCTTTGTCCGTATTGACAAAATTATTAAACTCTCCACCATCTCTCTCCAGGTAACAAAATAAATTGCACATAGATCACAAATAACTTAATACTGAAACTTACATTCCAATCATGGGATTCTGAAAACTTTTACTGGATCAGCTTAAGAATTACCTAAAAATGTTACACAAAAGATTTTGAAACATATGTCGATTCCCCTTCAGATGTCAGGTCAGAGACAGTCAAATCTGAAAACTGGACTTATATTGTCTCATTAGCTCAGGTACAATATTTTTGGATAATATTTACTAAGATCCGATAAAAGTTATCACAGCCTGCCAAGAAGACAGAACATAAGATATGCCATACTGGGTCAGACCAAGGGTCCATCAAGCCCAGCATCCTGTTTCCAACAGTGGCCAATCCAGGCCATAAGAACCTGGCAAGTACCCAAACCTTAAGTAGATCCCATGCTACTAATGCCAGCAAAAAGCATTGGCTATTCCCTGCTATTGATTAATAGCAATTTATGAACGTCTCCTCCAAGAGCTTATCCAAACCATTTTTAAATCCAGCTACACCAACTGCCTTAACCACATCCTCTGGCAACAAATTCCAGAGCTTAACTGTACATTGAGTGAAAAAGAATTTTCTCTGATTTGTTTTAATTGTGTTAATTGCTAACTTCATGGAATGCCCTCTAGTTCTTGTATTATCCAAAAGAGTAAATAACCGTTTCACATTTACCCATTCAAATCCTTTCATGAATTTGTAGACCTCTATCATATCCCCCTTTAAGCATCTCTTCTCCAAGCTGAACAGCCCTAAGCACTTTATCCTTTCCTCATAAGGGACCCATTTGATGCCATTTATCATTTTGGTAGCCCTTCTCTGCACTTTCTCCAGTGCAGCTATATCTTTTTTGAGATGCGGCGACCAGAATTGTACACAGTATTCAAGGTGCGATCTCATCATGGAGCGATACAGAGACATAGTTTATAGTTTATTACTTTTTATATACCGATGTATCAGAAAATCCATCACATCGGTTTACAATGAGTAAACATAAAACAGTAGAGATGTGAATCGTGTCCTCGATCGTCTTAACGATCGATTTCGGCTGGGAGGGGGCGGGAATCGTATTGTTGCCGTTTGGGTGTGTAAACTATCGTGAAAATCGTTAAAATCGTGAGCCGGCACACTAAAACCCCCTAAAACCCACCCCCGACCCTTTAAATTAAATCCCCCACCCTCCCGAACCCCCCCCCCCCAATGCTTTAAATTACCTGGGGATCCAGCAGTGGTCCAGAACGGCGGCGGTCCGCAACGGCCCCCTCAATTGAATCCTGTTGTCTTCAGCCGGCACCATTTTGCAAAATGGCCGCCGCAAAATGGTGGCGGCCATAGACCAAAACGATTCGAGGCAGGAGGTCGTTCCGGACCCCCGCTGGACTTTTGGCAAGTCTTGTGGGGGTCAGGAGGCCCCCCCAAGCTGGCCAAAAGTTCCTGGGAGTCCAGCGGGGTTCCGGGAGCGATTTCTTGCCGCGAATCGTTTTCCGTACGGAAAATGGCACCGGCAGGAGATCGACTGCAGGAGGTCGTTCAGCGGCGGTCCGGAACCCCCGCTGAACGACCTCCTGCAGTCGATCTCCTGCCGGTGCCATTTTCCATACGGAAAATGATTCGCGGCAAGAAATCGCTCCCGGAACCCCGCTGGACTCCCAGGAACTTTTGGCCAGCTTGGGGGGGCCTCCTGACCCCCACAAGACTTGCCAAAAGTCCAGCGGGGGTCCGGAACGACCTCCTGCGTTGAATCGTTTTGGTCTATGGCCGCCGCCATTTTGCGGCGGCCATTTTGCAAAATGGCGCCGGCTGAAGACAACAGGATTCAATTGAGGGGGCCGTTCCGGACCGCCGCTGTTCTGGACCACCGCTGGATCCCCAGGTAATTTAAAGCATTTGGGGGGGGTTCAGGAGGGTGGGGGATTTAATTTATAGGGTCGGGGGTGGGTTTTAGGGGGTTTTAGTGTGCCGGTTTTCCTGCCCTCCCCCTTCCCCCGATTTACGATTTTTTAACGATAAATCGGGGGAATTGGTATTGTATCGTGGCCCTAACGATTTTTGACGATTTAAAATATATCGGACGATATTTTAAATCGTCAAAAAACGATTCACATCCCTATAAAACAGTGAATATAAGACACTCAATAAATATTATTAAACAGTTAAGAGAACAATGCATGCTTTTGTTTTCAGATATACAACATTTAAGAAATTTTCTTAAATATTCTATTTTATTTCCTTTTTTCTTTTTATCATAGTATATATTAATGGATCTGAATTGTTTTCTTTGTAAATGTGAAATGAAAATAATAAAAGGTGTAAAAAAAAAAAAAGAACAATGCATAATTCTAAAATGGTACTAAAATTATCAAAGCAATATAAAATAAGTGCTAATATCATTATGACATCCTCCATTTTATTTGCCATTCCCTGCCTAATAATTCCTAACATTCTGTTAGCTTTTTTGCCACAGCACACTGAGCAGACGATTTCAATGTAATATCAGCTATGATGCCCAGATCTTTTTCCTGGATGGTAACTCCTAAAATGGAACCTAACATCGTGTAACTACAGCATAGATTATTTTCCCTATATGCATCAGCTTGCACTTGTCCACATTATGTTTCATCTGCTATATGGACACCCAATTTTCCAGTCTCGCAAGATCCTCCTGAAATTTATCACAATCCGCTTTATTTTGTGTCATCCGCAAATTTAATCACCTCACTCGTCAAACCCCTTTCCAGATCCTTTATAAATATATTAAAAAGCACCGGTCCAAGTACAGATCCCTGAGGCACTCCACTGTTTACCTTTTTCCACTGTGAAAATTGACCATTTTAATCCTACTCTCTGTTTCCTGTAATCCATCGCCTCCTCTCCCATGACTTTTTAGTTTTCTTAGAAGCCTCTCATGAGGGACTTTATCAAACACCTTCTGAAAATCCAAATACACCACATCTACCGGTTCACCTTTATCCACATGTTTATTCACCCCTTCAAAAGATGTAGCAGATTTGTGAGGCAAGACTTCCCTTGGGTAAATCCATGCTGGCTGTGTGTCAATAAATCTTGTTTATCTATATGTTCTGTGATTTTATTCTTGATAATAGTTTCCTCTATTTTTCCTGGCACTGAAGTCAGGCTCACCGCTCTATAGTTTCCTGGATCACCTCTGGAGCCCTTTTTTATATATCGGGGTTACATTTGGCCACCTTCCAACCTTCGGGTACAACGGATAATTTTAATGATAGGTTACAAATTACTTGTAATAGGTCGGCAAAACATCACTAACTCCCAGGACTCAAACAGCAACAACCCTATCTACAGAAAGGCAGCACTGCAATTACAACAGGCCTTAGAAGGCCAATACACTTCCTATTGGAAAAGGGCAAGTCAGAAAATACACACTATCAAAATCCCTACCCTTGATCGCACATGCAGAACACAGGCAAATCCCCACCAAATACAAAATAAAGGACCACAAATGATCAATCAAGCAATGTCACAGAGTGGGGAACCGGCTGCTCTGTGATGGCAAATTCCAGTGCTCGAGTGCCACAAACAGGCCAGGCTATGCAGGATATCCACAATGAATATGGATGAGATAGATTTGCATACCGTGGAGGCCGTGCATGCAAATCTCTCTCCTGCATATTCATTCTAGATATCCTGAAAACCTGGCCTGTTTGTGGCATTCGAGGACTGGAGTTCGCCATCACTGCTCTAGGGCAAGGCTGGACAGGATCTTCCGCCTGACCAGTCGCTTCCCCCTGCAGGTTGAGCCCTTGGGTTCTGGTGGCCGGCAGGACTTAGGCTGTAACTGGAGACAAGCTGGGTCTAGAAGTCATACTCAGGCGATGAGAAACTTTACCCTCCGGTACAAACTTAGACGGTAACCTTTAAACAGCTGTGCGGGCATACGTGTATGCACGTATGCAGATTCACGTGAATGGACATGGCAATTTTATACCATAGGCGTTTATATGTGCGTATGTTATAAAAATCAGCAGTAGGCGCGTACATGTGCGTGCGATTTTATGGGAACACGTGCGTGTGCGCGCAAATGCCACCTTTACTGCCTAGGCTTGCATGCCAAAGCAAACACCCATTTCCCCAGTTTGCCCCCGGTAAAGGATAGGCCTTCCAAACTCCCTAGCGAGATAGCCTCCCTTTTATCTTGTTAGCCCCAGCCCTTCAAACCCCGCTGACTAGCCTTATTTTTTTTTAATTTTAAAACTTACACGTCAACCGTAGCAGAAGTAAAGTTACATGGTAGGGGACCCTGGAGCACACACGTGTGCATAAATTCTTATGCCCATATTGCAAGTGAGCTGCCCTCGTCCCACTTTAAACTTTTTTGATCTGCGCGTGTTCCTGGAGAAACATGCGAACTCGGGCGCTTCTTGACGTCCCATGCGGCTCACTCCAGCCCGAGACATCTCCCGGCTTTTGGCATGCATAGGGCTTTTAAAATTCACCTTTTAGATCGTAAGCCCTCTGTGGGTAGGGAAATACCTATACAGTTCTTGAATATAATCCACTTTGAAGTGCTGAAAAGCGTAACACAAATAAATAAAGATTAAGCCAAATTAAAAATAACCGGAGGCAAGCTGGAATTGGAAGCAGGGGCTGGAACTGGAGGCACAGGCTGGTGTTAAGAGACGGGCAGGGCTGGGACAGAAGGCGGAGCCTGGCCGAACGACAGGGCTGGACTGGAGACATGGCTGAAATAGAAGATGCAGGCTGGAAGCTGAGAAAAGGGCAAGACTTGGGGGCTGGTGACAAGGACAGGACAGGAAGAGAGAAGACAAGAGAATACTAGGAGGCCTGAAGGGCAAGGAAATATTAGAAGACCTGAGGGAAGATACATAAGTCAGCAATCCACTTGATGCACTCTCCTTTTATATTCTTAACTATACTAATTTTATCTTTAGTTTTATGCTATGAATAGTTTTTTAACCATTTTATTATTTTATTGATGTTTTATTGTATTTATTCGGTTTCTTACTGTTATTTATTAGTGTGTATTATGTAAACTGTCTAGACAGAACCTTGTGTTCTCAAAAACGGTAGATAAGAACTGCATAAATAAATAAATAAATTTAAACAAAACCTTAAAACCTGGCTATTTAAAAAAGCCTACTATCAATGATCTGAATCCTCAACTACTCTTCCTAACTGCCACAATCTCTCATATATTGCTTATGTTCTATTAATACAAAGTTATATACTATATTGTATTCGTTCAGTTACCATGTTATATTGTAAAGCGCAATGCTGAATTACTGTTTGAATGTAAACCGAGGTGATGTTATTTACGTACCCCGGTATAGAAAAATCTATAAATAAATAAATAAATAAATAAATAATAAATAATAAATAAGGCAAGAAAGCAAGGCAAGACGTAGCAAGGTAAGGTGGGCGAGTACAAGGGGCCAAGGTGACTCAATAAAGAGGCACTGAGTTCTGGGAGAGGCAGGGCTAGATATGCATGACGGGAACATCAAGGCGTTGACTAGCGCAGGAGAGAGGGTGGCTCCGTGAGGAACTCTGCTGGAGGGGAGGCTGCCCAGCAAGCAGGATAGCGACAACCGACCCTTGTCCAGCTATAACTGTGGCAAAAAATAAAAAATAAAATGCTTTTTTGAAAAGATAAAATGGGGTCTTTAGTACTGCTCTTCTGATAAACTTGCGAACTTTAAAAGGAAGCTCCTACTGATCCGAAGAAAACACGGCTAGTGCCCTGGATGCAGGCTGATGATCTCACAGCGAAGTAATGTTACATGGATGGGCACTTTTGGGGACATTTAAAAGGCATGCACATGCGTACATAAACGCGCATATTGCAGTACGAGCCAAAACACGCCTCCTTCTATAAAGCACGCGCATAGCATTTAAAATACTGTTGCCGTGCACACAGCCTTTACCTGCGTATCTTCTGTGCAGAGAGAGAGAGAGAGAGAGCACACCTCTGTATAGGGTTAGTCTGCTGCCCTCTGTATAGGTACCACTCTAGAGGGGCACTTTGAATCGGGGTGGGTTGGGAGGCTGTTATTACAGACACATTCAGAGGTGTTCATAGTAAAATTGACATCAGTAAAGAATTTTAGCCCTTATAAAGGATGAAAAGTCCAACAAGAGGAGTTGATTTGTGCACTGCAGTGCTAGCCATAATGTGCTCTCTCTCTCTCTCTCTCCCTCTCTGCCACCGTCCCTCCTGTCTCAGCTTCTTAAAATTTGCGTATGTGGCTGTTTTTGCGCAATGCTTTTAAAATCTACCTTTTTGTGTAAAGGCAACTTTTTTTTTTTTTTTTGTTTTTAAACTAAGTGCCTTCAATGTTTTGATATCTTTACAAATCAATGTGATGCCCATGAAAACACATCAGTTCCGCAGTAGCTTCTGGATATTGTTTTTGTGATGGAACGAATGAGAAACGAATTAAAAGTAAGTGCCACGTGTAGCGAAAATCCAAAGAGAGAGAGATGGTCGAAGAAAAATAGGAATCCACTTTGAGACAACTGGTTGAGAATAGTTGTGTGGCGAAAGGGTGCTTATTGAACTATGCATATTATTGTATTGCCTGTTAATATGTGTTAAAATTAATTATATTAATGCTTTCTGTAGCGTGACAATCTGAGCAGGGGTGACCTTCACTGTGCAATGTACATTAAATATAGTTTGTACATTAACGAAAGACTGAGCGCTAGCTTTACAGTATTACAGATATCCTGCCTATGGATGCGATTTTCTAACCTATAAAGAGTAGGCCATAATTTCAGTTTATAAGAATTCTATCTTCCCCTGTTGGTGTGGTTGCTCCCTGAGAAAAGGCTCAGGGTGTATTTCCTTGCTAAGTGAGAACATGGATTCATTTATTCTTTACAGTAGTATGGCAGATGATGGAAATAAAGACTATCCGATGTACCCAGTCTGTCCAGGTTTTCTGGTCTTATGTATTTACCAGCAGCCAATTGTTGAAGCTTGACCACTTGTAAGATGTTGCACCTTATCCAAGTTGGTTTTTATTATCTTCCTGGAGAGCTGAGCATCCAGCTTCCTATATTTAATACAATATCCAGGCTCTCCTACCCCCCCAATGTCTTACCACCAAGCTTTGTAATCTAAACAGCTACTAACACTAATGTAGTCTATTATTATTATTATTACTATCATTAATGTAGCACTACCAGGTAGCACTACCAAGTAGTGCTGCTTGGAGCTTACAGTCTAGTCGAGACAGACAAAGAAGATACACAGACAAAAAAACAAATATCATTGGTTGAATTGTTTTTGTTATTAATTTGTTCTTAATTGATTCATATTATGTCCACTTTATTTCTTATTGACTGTAAAGCTTGTTGCTGATTTATTGTTTATTGTAAACCGAGGTGATGTTATTAACGTGCCATGGTATATAAATAAATAAATAAAATAAATAAGAGACTTTGAGTTAATGAGTGGGAAGAAGTAAAGCCCTTGGGTTATAGGTAGGCTGATTTGATATTGATTATTCAGTAGAGCCATGGGTAAGATTTAATGTACTCTGGAAGGGTGGATTTGCAGATGTCATCATGGCCTTGGATACCAACCTCATTGATTTTCTGGGGCATTGCAGCCTGCTAGCTCATACCTTGCTACCCGTAGCCTGCTGTGTTATTAGCTCCTGCTTCCTTCAGTCCTACCTTTTTCTGTCCTTTTCACCTCTCCTCAAGGGAGTGTTTTCGGGTTGTTGGCAGTACTGCAGCTTCCTAAGCTCTTTCCTCTGCTCTTTATCTGTCCCGAGCATGCTTGAATTCTGGCATACTTTTGGTTGTCGCTGCCTCCACTGGTGCTATCTCTGCTATTCCAGGCATCTATCACCCTTTCAACAAAGAAGTCATTTCTGTAGTTTGTTAGAAAAGTAAATATTGTCAGTGTTGGATGCAAAATTGAAAGTCTTAACTAACCACATGTATATTAGCAAATGTGTAGATAAAACTGGAGTGCTCACCTCATGTATTATTAGTGAAGAAAAAAAAAAAGACCTTTCTTTTTTTGCCCTAAGTTAATAGAAACATATTTATTTATCTATTTATTTATTTAAAAACCTTGTATCCCACATCCTCCAATACAAACAATCATAAAATAGACCTACAAATTCAACAATGAAAAATAAAATATTTTTTACAAAGCCTTAATAAAATGTTATTAATTTAATAGGTAATAGCCACTGCCTGTTGCCGGCATTAGTAGCATTGGATCCGTTTAATGTTTGGGTACTTGCCAGGTTCTTATGGCCTGGATTGGCCACTGTTGGAAACAGGATGCTGGGCTTGACGGACCCTTGATCAGACCCAGTATGGCATGTTCTTATGTTCTTCTAAATAACACTGTTTTTAATCCTTTTTAAATAAAAAAAAACAAACTTTCAAATTCCTCTCCTGCCTTAGTTCCCGCAGAAGCTCATTCCAGATTGATGGTGCAACAAAAGATTAGGTTCTATGAATGATTAAATCTTTATTTTATAAGTAGCCATGCATAATGTAGATCGCTGAAAAACATTTCTGAATGCATGATTGGTTTTTGTTTTTTTTTAATCTGTTTTGGTCATCCCATTTCTTGTGGACAAAAAATTGTAAACTTTTAGCTGAGAGGGAAAGATTTCTGAATTTATCAAATAGTGGCTTTTAAGACAAAAATCAGTACTTACCAATGGAATAGAAGACTATTTCTTGATATATTTTTCCACCATACTTTTTTAATCAGCTTCTCTAATGAACTCAAGTTACATCCCCCAGCCTATTGTTCTCAGTTCTCCTTCAATAACTCATCTACTTTTCAAGTACTTAAATTATTTATAATAGAATGGGAGAGAATGAGGAAAATACTTTGTCACGGTTAATTTTAGAGCTTTTTTTTTAAGGGAAGGAGAGAGCTGAATCTACATTGATTTTTATTTTTCTTAATTCCTAGATAATTCCTAACAGGAAATGGTCTATCTGGCGCTCTACTGCATGAGCCCATAATATGAGCAAAGCACCAAAGCGGCCGAATTCAGTGAACAGTGCCCATATTCATGGACAAATCTATCTACACGACAGCCTCCTCCTTCCAAGTATGCAGAAACTCCAGGACTTGCACATACTTTGCATTTTCCCTCCCTCCCTTTCTCTGCATTTCCATTGCTTTCCCCAGGTTACACAGCCAATGGCTGTTCTCTTCTGCTTCACCCAGAAAGATTTGAAACGTTGAGCTTTTTCCTTCCCCGAAGCTTTCTCGCAGCGCTGGGGGGCTGTCAGGATGACGTGTGCCGCTCTCCTCACCGGGGTTTGGAGGTGGCCAGGCGGCCCGGAAGGAGACAGGCGGCTGTGCCGCAATGGAACACTTCGAGCAAGGGTCGGGATAATACACAAAGCCTAAGTCGTGGGGGGGCTCAGCTGAGTTGCAGACCTGCTAGTCACGTGGCATTTTTGCTCCGCCTCCTCCTTCCTCTTATTTTTCAGTCTCCTGCACTAATGCAGGGAGCCCCTGCTTTGCACTATTGACTTCAAAAAGGACTGGGAGTATTGGGGATGGACCTGGTGTGAAAGCAAAAGCCTTAAACACACACACACGCGCGCGATTTTATAACATGCGCTTGCTGGCACGCGCATGTTATAAAATCCAGGGTGGCGCGCGCAAGGTGGGGGTGGAATATTGCAATTTTCATGCAGTGGCGCATTTCGGCCTCCCCTAGTTCCCTCCCAGTCCGCTCCAATTAAGAAGCGGACTGGGAGGGAACTTTCCTACCCCCCCCCCCTACTCTCTCCCTCTTCCCCTGTCCTCCCTGACTCCTTAAGAGTTCCTATCTTTTTTTTTTTTTTGGCCTTTGTTTCAGAACTTACGCCAACTCCTATAAATTCCTACATAATTCCTAATAGGAAATGGTGTATGTAATGCTCTACTGCATAAGCCATAATACAAGCACAACACCAAAGCTGCCGAATTCAGTGAACAGTGCCCCTCCCCGCCCTTGGGACCACCCATTGGAAAACAGGAGTATGCGCACGGCTGGGCCCCTTCTAAAATGCTATTTTCTATCATTTTGCCTGGCATAAACATCAGACTCACTGGTTTATAGTTTCCTGGATCACCCTTTGATTCCTTTTTAAAAACTGGTGTTATGTTGGCAAACCTCCAGTCTTCAGGTACCATAGACGATGTTACTGATAGTTTACAAATTTCAAGTAGCAGGTCCACAATTTAATTTCTCTTTCTTTCAGCACTCTGGGATGTGGACCATCTGGTCCAGGTGATTTTCTATTCTTTAGTTTGTCTATTTGCCCTAGTATATCTTCCAGGTTCACTGAAATTTGATACAGTTCTGCTGAAATCAGCTTTGAATATCATTTCTGGCATGGGTAGCTCTCTTACATCCAGGCCCAGAATGACCGGGTGTTCATACCATGCATTTGCATGGGGCAGCACACCCAGAGGGGCAGCAGGCTGGTGGCAACAGGAGAGACCATGGATCCATCAATGAAGCCTAATCTGCTGGCGGCTGAAGAAGGAGAGAAGCTGCTGGCAGAAGTCAACTCGCCAGCGGCTAAAAATGAGAAGCCCAGTGTTCCCATGTATGCATGCATGCCCATACAAAACTTTATCCACGGGCGCACACAACTTCCATTCCCCCCCCCCCCCCCCCCCCCCCCACACACACAAGTAGGAAGGCTGTTGAGCCGTGGTACAACTCATCCCACCATGGCCCAATGACAACAGGAGGCCCACAGGGCCATGGCGGAGTGCATCCCATCACAGCCTTATGATAACAGGAAGCTGTGTGTTTGAGCTTGTATGTGTGTGTGAGTGAGATCCTGTGTGAGTCTGTAAGAGCATGTGTGTATGTGTTCCTGTGTCTGAATGAGAGCCTATGTGCCTGTAAATGTGTCTGAGAGCTTTTATGCTTGTGTGTGTGTTTGTGTATGTTTTTGTGCATGCACAAACATACACATAATGTATCTGTAGGGAGAGGGAGTGTGTGAGAGAATGAATGTGTTATTGTGCATGTGTGTGAGAGAGACGATAACATTTGTGTGGCCCTACCTCCCCCAATCCACGACGATCTCAGAGTGACTGGCAATCAAAAGATCCCAGGTATGAAGGGCAGGAGTTTTAAAAATCTTTATTAGTTTTAATTATTGGGTGTAATTTGATGTTTCTGCTCTTTTGAAATATTTAATTTTTTTAATTATTGGAATTTGTATTCATCAGCTGTTTTGAAATATTTTATTGGTGTTTGGGAAATTTTTGATATTCTATTCATTAACTGGTTTGAAATACTCTTTTTATGAATATGATTTTAATATTATGATTGATGATTTATGAAGAATGGTATTGTTTCTATTTTTTCATTGTTGTTCTGCATATAGAGACTGGCTTGTTGTGGGTTCTGATTCAGTTGTTCTCAGCACGTTTCTGTTGATACTTTCTGATCTTTTTATTCTGTATTTGGTCAGGGTGTCTCTGTGTTCTGCATATTTGACCGAGGTGAAGTATTTTGCTGGCATGAAATTTCTGTGTAGGGATCTATAGCAGCCTGGTTTCCTAATAAGAGTTTTATTGGTGTTTTAGGGCCTTGTGAAATATGTGCAGTGTTTCCTTTTCATAGATAAGGTTGTTAGGGTTGTTTTGGTATGGGAGATTTACTATATTGTAATGGTAATTCTATTTATTCATAGCTTCTGAGGGCCAAGCTCACACCCAACATGCACTACAAAAAGTCTAATTCCATAAGAATTCCATTTGTCTCTTTTGCAGAGTTTTCTGGTTGGCACCACAGCGGTGCATGTAAATATAATATGCATGTTGTAAGTGATATTTTTGCCTCAGAATATTCATTGTGCTTCTGAATATTGTAAAATTTGTTGTAAATGCATTAATTATGTGTGTCTGTAAAGGCTGTGGGAATGTGTGTGTGCGGGTGTGGCAGGGCGGGGGAAGGCATGCGTGCAAGACTGTAAGGGTTGCCTAGGCAATTTGCTACTCTTTAATTTGTCAATTTATCCTGTATATCTTCCAGATTCACTGAGATTTGATTCAATTTTGCTGAATCATCACCTTTAAATATAATTTCTGGCATGGGTATCTCTCTTACATCCAGGCCCGGCGCGCCCGGGTGTGCATACTGTATATTTCCACGGGGTGGCACACCTAGAGGGGTGGCAGGCCTGCGGCAGCAGGAGAGACCACGGGTCATTCGGTAGACTCTAACGTGCTGGTGGCCAAAGAAGGAGAGAGGCCACTGGCAGAAGTCAACCCTCTGTCGGCTGAAAATGAGAGGCCTGGTATTCCCGGGTGTGCGGGCATGCTTGTGCATAACTTTATCAGTGGGCACCCACAGCTTCCACTTCCCCCTCCTCCCTGCAAGCAGGAAGATTGTGGGCCATGGTAGAGCTCATCTCACCATGGCCTGAAGATAAAAGGAGGCCCACCTAAAACCCTTCCCTATCACTGGGTTCTGGGGTGTGTGGGGGGCGTGTCAGTTTTTAAAAATATAGATTACAGGAGAGAGTTGGGCTTTATTTGATGGGCCTGGGACAAAGACTGAATAAACCTACTTAAATCCCCAATATCTCCCCTCAAAAGCAATGTGGAACCACCATGTTTTTAATTTTTGGAAAATCTAATCCTTCTTGGTCTGAACGGGAGCTGTGCAGGAGAATGTTCTCTGACAGACCAACTCATGCCTCGACACCTGAACTGGCGGAATCATCAGTAAGCAATCTTTTTGGGATTGCAAAAAATAGCTCGGTGTATAGAAATATAGTTGTTCCTACAAATATCCTGGAGCCCTCTCTTCCAGATTCTTAAAGGTTAAACATAATAACAAACTAAATTCTGCTCTGGATTAGAAACTAGGGGTGTGCATTTGTTTTCGACGTATTGGCAATCCGCAACGTATATGTCCCTATTCGTTGTATTGGTGGGGTCACAAAACGTATGGCGAACCCCCACGAATACAACATATCTAAAAATTAACCCCCCCCACCCTCCTGACCCCCCCAAGACTTACCAAAAGTCCCTGGTGGTCCACTGGGGGGTCCTGGCGTGATCTCCTGCACTCGAGTTGTCGGCTGCCTGTATTCAAAATGGTGCCTATAGCCTTTGCCCTCACTATGTCACAGGGGCTACCGGTGCCATTGGTCGGCCCCTGTCACATAGTAGGAGCACAAGATGGCACCAGCCGTCCATTGCTCCTACCATGTGACAGGGGCCGACCAATGGCACCGGTAGCCCCTGTGACATAGTGAGGGCAAAGGCTATCGGCGCCATTTTGAATACCGGCAGCCGACGGCCCGAGTGCAGGAGATCGCGCCAGGATCCCCGCTAGACCACCAGGGACTTTTGGTAAGTCTTGGGGGGGTCATGAGGGTGGGGGGTTGTAGTTAATTAAATTTAAAGGGTTGGGATGGGGATTTGTTTGGGAAACGAATACATCCGTAACTAATGAACGGATCGGGGTCCCCTGAGAACGGATGCAACGATTTGGCTCCCCATGAATATGAATACCGAATGGAACGAATCCGTCCCTGCTGCACATCCCTATTAGAAACTAATACACATTTTCAAATGTGGTGACGCACGTTCTCTTGGCTTATAGTGCACCAACAGGTGTGCCGCTGTGATCTGGATTACCTACAAATGTTTGAGACTGCCCCACTTTGGAAGGCAAGTGCCATGTGCTTCTGGGCTTCAAGGGCCTGCCCTTTATAGGAGCACTGATGGACTGACGCTGACAGCTGCAGAGAGGTGGGTCCAGATTGGTAAAGTAGTAAGTGGACTAAACCTTTTGCTATGGTATTTATCTCTATAAGTGGCCACAGTGGTGCAGCAAAGGTCAGAGAAGCCCAGGAGTATTCTTGTCAGAAGGTTATGAGTAGGATGTAATGGCAAGGATCTGTAACCCCCAGGATACCTTTTGATACCTGCTTTTGGATTCTAAATACTCAAAGACTGTACCACTTGCAATGTTTGGTTTGAACTGTTTAAGTAAATACTTAATTTTAGAACACCATGCTTTGTGTCAAGTGTCTCCTTGGTGTTAGATCATCAAAATATCTCAGACCCTGAAGGTAATATTTTTCTGTGAATTGGAGAATCCACACCAGTATTTATAGACTAGAGTCAGGACTAAATCCTGGTATTGAGTTTCCCCCCTCCCCAGCTAAATGTTGCATCAACTAGGGAACTACATTTTTATCTAAGGGCTGTGCATTTGTGGCTGCTCTACAGTTTTCTAGTTAAAAATCAAGAGCAAAAATTTCAAAGGGTTTAGGTTCCTAACCTTTGGATTTAAGCTCCTAAATTGGTCCTTTTGAAAATGTATTAGGGCTGAGTTTCAATAGGAGCCTAAAAAGTGGGTGGCTACGGGGACAAAGTTAGGACAGAGAAAAAAAAGTTAGTGCTTGCTGAGCACTGATTTTCAGTACTAAGCACCTAACTTAGAAGCCTAACTAGGTAAATGAATAGCAGAACTAAATGGTTAAAAGGTGAGGTGAAAGAGGCTATTTTAGCCAAAAAAAATCCTTCAAAAATTGGAAGACGGATCCATCTGAAGAAAATAGGATAAAATATAAGCATTGTCAAGTTAAGTGTAAAACATTGATAAGACAGGCAAAGAGAGAATTTGAAATGAAGTTGGCCACAGAGGAAAAACTCATAATAAAAACTTTTTAAACTATATCCGAAGCAAAAAACTTGTGAGGGAGTTGGTTGGACCATTAGATGACCGAGGGGTTGAAGGGGCTCTTAGGGAAGATAAGGCCATTGCAGAAAGACTAAATGAATTCTTTGCTTCCATGTTTACTAATGAGGATGTTGGGGAGATACCAGTTCCGGAGATGGTTTTCAAGGGTGATGAGTCAGACGAACTAAACCAAATCACTGTGAACCGGGAAGATGTAGCAGGCCAGATTGACAAACTAAAGAGTAGTAAATCACCTGGACCGGATGGTATGCATCCTAAGGTACTAAAAGAACTCAAAAATGAAATTTCTGATCTATTAATTAAAAATTGTAACATATCATTAAAATCATCCATTGTACCTGAAGACTGGAGGGTGGCCAATGTAACCCCAATATTTAAAAAGGGCTCCAGGGGTGATCCGGGTAACTATAGACCTATGAGCCTGACTTCAGTGCCGGGAAAAATAGTGGAAACTATTCTAAAGATCAAAATCATAGAGCATATAGAAAGACATGGTTAATAGAACATAGTCAACATGGATTTACCCAAGGGAAGTCTTGCCTAACAAATCTGCTTCATTTTTTTGAAGGGGTTAATAAACGTGGATAAAGGTGAACCGGGAGATGTAGTGTATTTGGATTTTCAGATGGCGATTGACAAAGTCCCTCATGAGATGCTTCTAAGAAAACTAAAAGGTCATGGGATAGGAGGCGATGTCCTTTCGTGGATTACAAACTGGTTAAAAGACAGGAAACAGATAGTGGGATTAAATGGTTAATTTTTTCAGTGGAAAAGGGTAAACATTGGAGTGCTCAGGGATCTGTCCTTGGACCGGTGCTTTTCAATATATATATATAAATGATCTGGAAAGCAATACGACAAGTGAGGTTATCAAATTTGCAGATGATACAAAATTATTCAGAGTAGTTAAATCACAAGCAGACTGTGATACATTACAGGAGGACCTTGCAAGACTGGAAGATTGGGCATCCAAATGGTAGATGAAATTTAATGTGGACAAGTGCAAGGTGTTGCACATAGGGAAAAATAACCCTTGCTGTAGTTACTAGTTACACGATGTTAGGTTCCATATTAGGAACTACCACCCAGGAAAAAATCTAGGCATCATAGTGAATAATGCTTTAAACTTGTCGGCTCAGTGTGCTGCAGCAGTCAAAAAAGCAAACAGAATCTTAAGAATTATTAGGAAGGGAATGGTTAATAAAATGGAAAATGCCATAATGCCTCTGTATCGCTCCATGGTGAGACTGCACCTTGAATACTGTGTACAATTCTGGTCGCTGCATCTCAAAAAAGATATAGTTGTGATGGAGAAGGTACAGAAAAGGGCAACCAAAATGATAAAGGGGATGGAACAGCTCCTCTGTGAGGAAAGGCTGAAGAGGTTAGGGCTGTTCAGCTTGGAGAAGAGACGGCTGAGGGGGGATATGATAGAGGTCTTTAAGATTATGAGAGGTCTTAAACGAGTAGATGTGACTCGGATATTTACACTTTCGGATAATAGAAGGACTAGGGGGCATTCCATGAAGTTAGCAAGTAGCACATTTAAGACTAATTGGAGAAAATTATTTTTCACTCAACGCACAATTAAGCTCTGGAATTTGTTGCCAGAGGATGTGGTTAGTGCAGTTAGTGTAGCTGGGTTCAAAAAAGGTTTGGATAAGTTCTTGGAGGAGAAGTCCATTAACTGCTATTAATCAAGTTTACTTAGGAAATAGCCACTGCTATTAATTGCATCAGTAGCATGGGCTCTTCTTAGTGTTTGGGTAATTGCCAGGTTCTTGTGGCCTGGTTTGGCCTCTGTTGGAAACAGGATGCTGGGCTTGATGGACCCTTGGTCTGACCCAGCATGGCAATTTCTTATGCTCGTATGTTCTTAAATTTAGGATAAGTTTTAGGTACTTATATTTAAGTGAATTTTCAACTTAAAACTTAAGCTGCAGAGTTTGGCTGAAAATAGGTGCCTAATTTTAGAACAGAACTTGGTTATTCAAACGAGCCTATCCGGAATCGTCTTCCACACAAAATGCCCACCCCTGTGCTTCTATATTATGATACTGCTTTCCTTATGTTAAGGATCCCTATGTTCACTTGTTATTGTTAACCTATACTTCCATGCTGCACTTACACTTAAGTTATCCCCCTCCCAGTTCCTTCTCCCTGTTAACATGTATTTTCAAACCTGCTGTTAAAATGTGAACCGGTATGATGTCCCTACTAATAGCGGTAAATAAAAGCCTTTAAATAAATAAATAAGAACATAAGATTCGCCATACTGGTTCAGACCAAAGGTTCATCAAGCCCTGTATCCTGTTTCCAACAGTGACCCATCCAAGCACATGTACCTAGCAGTACCCCAAAAGACTGATAGATTCCCTGCTGCTTATCCCAGGAATAAGCAGTGGATTTCCCAACCCTACCTTATTAATGGTTTATAGACTTTTCTTCCAGGAACTTGTCCAAACCTTTTTTAAACTCAACTACACTTTTACCACATCTTCCAACAAAGATTTCCAGAGTAACTTCATGTTGCGTTTCCGGCCTCCACATGGCCTCTCCTCCACCAGAAGATGCCAGTGAGCCCAGCTCCAAACTACCAGAATGTCCTTGGTCCCTGGACTCTGCCTGTCCTATAGCCTCCATGCCACCAGATGACCTCCATGAGCTCTCAACCCTGGCTGGCCAAGCCTTTCTCTCCTGCCCGCGCCACACCCAGACTCCTGCCCTAGTTAACCTGTCTGTTCTTCCCCTCAATGCTTTGGCATCAAGTCCTTGGCTCCCTGCTCTAGCCATCTTTGCCTTATGGCTTTTCAAGTATGTTTTGTGGTCCCTGGGCCTTCTGACTCGTTTCCTGTTCCTTGACCATTGGCCTCTGGGCCTTCTGCCCTTGGTTTCCTTGCCTTTCCTGTGGCCCCCAGGCCTTCTGTCCTGTCAGGCCTAACCTGAGATTCCCAGGTCTCAGGTTAGGCCTGACTTCAGTTTCTAGGCCTGCCTGATAACTCCCTAGGTTTCTTCTGATTCTAGGCCTCTCTGTTTCTTGGGCTTTGGCCTAGCCTGAGACTTCCTAAATCTCTTCCTTGTCACTAGGCCTCTCTTTGCTTGGACCCTTCTCGCTCTATGTTTTATGTTCTGTGTTTGTCCTGTCCAGTCCTATCCTGTTTGAGCCTCATCTTCCAGTCTGCCCCTGAGTTCCTGAGTTCACCTTTATTCCCATGCAGCTCCAATGTGTTCTAGTTCACTCTTACCTGCAACCATCTCCAATTTGTTCCAGTTGTTCCTGTTCCACGCTTACCTGTTCCAGAGCTCCAGCCCAGCCTGCACCTCGCTCCTTGTTCCAGCCTCATCGGATCACTCACACCGACTGGCCATCCTGCACCAGTCCAAAGGTGGAATTCACCAAACCCTTTCTAAGGCTTATCCCACAATACTTCATTGCATGTCCTCTAGTCTGTACTTTTTGGAGGAGTAAATAACCAATTTGCATTTACCCATTCCACTCCACTCATTATTTTATAGATCTCTATCATACCTCCCCTCAGCCAAGCTGAAGAGCCCTGTCATCTTTTGCCTTTCCTCCTATGGGGATCAACCCATCCCCTTTATTATTTTGGTCGCCCTTCTCTGTGCCTTTTCTAATCCTGCTATATCTTTTTTGAGAAGTGGCACCAGAATTGCACACAAATCTCAAGGTGTGGTTTCACAATGGAGTGATACAGAGGCATTATGTTATTCTCTGTTTTATTCTCCATCCATTTCCTAATAACTCCTAGCATTCTGTTTGCTTTCTTGGCTGCTGCCACACACTGAACAAAGGATTTAACATATTATCCACGATGACTCCTAGATCAATTTCCTGAATGGTGACTGCCAAACTGGAACCTTGCATTGCATTGCTATAATTTGGTTTGCTCTTCCCTATGTGCATCACTTTGCACTTGTCCACTCAACTTATTTTGAATATTGGCCTCCATATTGATAACCTATTCAGATAGAGGATAACTTTCAAACAACTGCATGCAGTGGCATATACGCACATATATGGACCTCATATAGTTTTACTTTAGTATTTTACAAACTGCATGTATCACAAAATACACATATCTTTACCCTGCAACATATGCGTGTATCTATGCTTACATGTGCATGCATGCAATGCATTGAAAGCAAGTCTTTCAATACATTGAACGCATGGCCACTGTTAGAAACAGGATACTGAGCTTGAAGGACTTACATGAATAACTCTGAAAATTACATACATAACTAAATGTGTGTGCAGCCGCACACATGTTATAAAATCAGGGGTCGGCGCACGCAAGGGGGTGCACACTAGTGCAAATTTTGCGTGCCGAGCCCTCAGGGAGCCCTGCTGGCTTTCCCTGTTCCCTCCCCCTCCACCTTCCCCTCCCTTCCCCTCCCTGTCCCGCACCCCAGCCCTAAAGAAACCTCCCCGTACCTTTGTATTGGAAAGAGGCAGATGTAACTTGCGCACACTGGCCAACTGCTGGCGCACGATCCCCCTCGATGGCTGCTGTGCCGGAGTCCTCGACCATGGCTCCCGGACCACCCCTGGACTGCCCAGCCATGCCCCTGGGCTGTATGCCCCGCCCCCTCCCCGCCCCCTGCCCATCCATTCAGAAAAGCCCTGTGACATACGCGCGTCCCGGGGCTTTATGCACACCACAGGGCCTTTTGAAAATAGGCCCGGTGCGCATAACCCCCCTACGCGTGTAAATCCTTGAAAATCTGCCCCCATGGTTCCTTGCTTCAATCCCCCTGTTTAATTCATGTGACTAGTTTTGCTCATTGGCTTTACACTATCTTTCTCAATTTGTCAGTCGATATGTCTACTTGAAATTAACTTTAGCTGTAACACGTCTGCATGGTTGTAATCTGCACGGAGCAGCAGTTACTGCCACCCTTAACAGAAGGCAAGGGGGTAACCTGCATGGAGTGGCAGTGTTTACACTTAAGAACAAAAGAACATAAGAAATTGCCATGCTGGGTCAGACCAAGGGTCCATCAAGCCCAGCATCCTGTTTCCAACAGAGGCCAAAACCAGGCCACAAAAACCTGGCAATTACCCAAACACTAAGAAGAACCCATGCTACTGATGCAATTAATAGCAGTGGCTATTCCCTAAGTATAATTGATTAATAGCCATTAATGGACTTCTCCTCCAAGAACTTATCCAAACCTTTTTTGAACCCAGCTACACTAACTGCACTAACCACATCCTTTGGCAACAAATTCCAGAGCTTTATTGTGCGTTGAGTGAAAAAGAATTTTCTCCGATTAGTCTTAAATGTGTTACTTGCTAACTTCATGGAATGCCCCCTAGTCCTTCTATTATTCGAAAGTGTAAATAACCGAGTCACATCTACTCGTTCAAGACCTCTCATGATCTTAAAGACCTCTATCATATCCCCCCTCAGCCGTCTCTTCTCCAAGCTGAACAGCCCTAACCTCTTCAGCCTTTCGTCATAGGGGAGCTGTTCCATCCCCTTTATCATTTTGGTTGCCCTTCTCTGTACCTTCTCTATCGCAACTATATCTTTTTTGAGATGCGGCGACCAGAATTGTACACAGTATTCAAGGTGCGGTCTCAGCATGGAGCGATAGAGAGGCATTATGACATTTTCCGTTCTATTAACCATTCCCTTCCTAATAATTCCTAACATTCTGTTTGCTTTTTTGACTGCTGCAGCACACTGAGCCGATGATTTTAAAGTATTATCTATCCACTATGATGCCTAGATCTTTTTCCTGGGTGGTAGCTCCTAATATGGAACCTAACATCGTGTAACTACACAAGGGTTATTTTTCCCTATGTGCAACACCTTGCACTTGTCCACATTAAATTTCATCTGCCATTTGGATGCCCAATCTTCCAGTCTTGCAAGGTCCTCCTGTAATGTATCACAGTCTGCTTGTGATTTAACTCCTCTGAATAATTTTGTATCATCCGCAAATTTGATAACCTCACTTGTCGTATTCCTTTCCAGATCATTTATATATATATTGAAAAGTACCGGTCCCAATACAGATCCCTGAGGCACTCCACTGTTTACACTTAACAGTAGGTATGGGGGTAAGCTGCACAGAATGGCAGTTACTACCATGAGCAACTTTCTGGGAAGACTGAATGGACCATTTAATCTTTATCTGCTGTCATTTACTATGTTACTATGTAAACAGACTTTCTATTCATGTTTCACTGCTATTATACAGGTATAAATCAAATTCCATGGCATGGTTAAGAAACCCAGCCTTGGTACACAAGAATAAAATATTTTTTCTCTACTGTCTTAAAAGAAAAAGAAAGTTGTTTGAGGTGAAGCAATCTACCATTATCACCTATAACCTCTATATTTAGAATAATTCACAGGAGCCTCTCCTGCTGCTCCTTCTAGAAACATCTAGTAAATTGCATGTTTTCACTAGGATCGGCCATGAGTCACTTCTTTTGTGACTTAAAGACTTGTTGCTTTAGGATAAGTAGGTTTCTTTGTTTCAATGTAAGGAGTTAGACACTCTTACTCAACCTGTTTCTAGTGACTCCATTACCGACAGCTGCTGGTCTATATATAGTATGTTAGAGTTTACATGTAATCTTAGATTTTATTTTTACATTTTAAATGCAAATACCTAGCCCAAGGATAACAGTCATATTTTTTCCCTCAAAATACATTTCTGATTTCTTTACACAGTTTTATAAACTTAATTTCATTTTGCACAAATACAATTAAACCAACAATTATGATTCCATTCTAAAAGGGGGACAGACTGCCACTTACTGATGACTTCACTCCTTAGCTACATAAATGCCATGCTGAAAACAAAAAATGTTTGAAACTTCAAGAAGCAGTTGAGAATGTAATGTTTTGATTGGTCAATCAGGTTGGCTGTCTCTGAGCCATCCAAATACAAGTCACAATCAGAATGTTTTAAACTGACAGCTCACACATTCAAAGTACATGTTGTTTTTAGACATTCTTTACAGTAAATGCAATTTCCATCCATTTCCTTTTAAACCTACGTAATTGTTTTAGTTATGTATGTAATTTTCAGAGTTATTCATGTAAGTTGAAAGTTTGCTCAGGAGAACAAGGAACATAAGAACATGCCATACTGGGTCAGACCAAGGGTCCATCAAGCCCAGCATCCTGTTTCCAAGTACCCAAACATTAGTTAGATCACAAGCTACTATTGCTTATTAATTACTATCATAGCAGTTTATGGATTTATCCTCTAGGAACTTATCCAAACCTTTTTTAAACCAAGATACGCTTACTGCTGTAACCACATCCTCTGGCAATGAATTCCAGAGCTTAACTATGCGCTGATTGAAAAAGAATTTTCTTTGATTTGTTTTAAATGAGCTACTTGCTAACTTCATGGAGTGCCCCCTGGTCCTTCTGTTATTTGAGAGATCAAATAACCAATTTACATTTTGTTCAACTCCTTTCATGATTTTGTAGACCTCTATCATATCCCCCCCCCTCAGTCGTCTCTTCTCCAAACTGAACAGTCCTAACTTCTTTAGCCTTTCTGTAAAGATTTGTGGGCGTGTGGGTCCTGGGCCGAGGTGAGAGATGGTACCACCCATGGGGAGGAGCCCCGTGAGCCTCACCCGTCGGGAGGCGAGGACTCAGCTGACGTCAGACACAGCTCAAGTCTTAGAGTCTTTATGAAAGAGATAGAGCAGCACTACCCGCGGTACACCAAAGAGGTCCTCAGGAGAGATGGTAATGGTCTGCGGAGCGGGGTACACCGAAGAGGTCCTCAGGAGAGATGGTAATGGTCTGCGGAGCGGGGTACACCGAAGAGGTCCTCAGGAGAGATGGTAATGGTCTGCGGAGCGGGGTACACCGAAGAGGTCCTCAGGAGAGATGGTAATGGTCTGCGGAGCGGGGTACACCGAAGAGGTCCTCAGGAGAGATGGTAATGGTCTACGGAGCGGGGTACACCGAAGAGGTCCTCAGGAGAGATGGTAATGGTCTGCGGAGCGGGGTACACCGAAGAGGTCCTCAGGAGAGATGGTAATGGTCTGCGGAGCGGGGTACTCAAAACAGGAGTAGCGATGGTTCCAGGGAAGCCCCGGGGAACAGGGCAGGCAGGTCCAGGGCATCAAGCCCTCTGAGGAGTGGAGAGCCAGAGACAAAGAGAGGGCCCCCAAGGAGCGGGTACCCGGGACATCTCACGCCAAGGAAGCAGGAGCTGGAACGAAGGGTCCTCTGTGAGCGAGGCGGATTCAGCAATGAGGGAACTCGTTGCCAAGTTGTAGGTAGGCAGGGCCAGCCAGCATAAGTGTCCTGGAGGAATGATGTCATCTGGAGGGGACGCCCCCGAGGTTTCTGCCATGACGTGCTTAAGACTGGCTCATGCACACATGCGCCTAAGGGTTTCCAAGGACAAGATGACGGTCGGCAGCATCCATGCCGTCCAAGGAGGCCTGGGAGCGGCAGGCAGGCCGGCGATAGCTGGCGGAGGCCGCCAGTCTTCCCAAGGGAGTCACTGCTGTGAAGAAAGAGGTGAGCAATAGTGGTCTCAGCTGTCTGCGACCGACGGGCGTAACACTTTCCTCATAGTGCAACTGTTCCATGCCCCTTATCATTTTGGTCGCCCTTCTCTGCATTTTCTCCAGTGCAGCTATATCCTTTTTGATATGCGGTGACCAGAAGTGCCCACAGTATTCAAGGTGCGGTCTCACCATGGAGCGATACAGAGGCATTATGGCATCCTCCGTTTTATTTTCCATTCCCTTCTTAATAATTCCTAACATTCTATTTGCTTTTTTGATCCCCACAGCACACTGGGCCAATGATAGGGATGTGAATTGGGCTTCGGACGATTGAAAAATTGGTCGATATTTTCAAAATCGTCAGAAATCGGGGGCTCCCCCAAAACGTTAGGAAAACCCCACGATATTGATCGTGGGGGTTCTCTCATTTTGGGGGAGGGCGGGAAAAACGGCACACAAAAATAACCCCTAAACCCACCCCGGCCCTTTAAAACTAATACCTTAGCTTCCCCCACCCTCCCGACCCCCCAAAAAACTTTTTACAGGTACCTAGTGGTCCAGTGGGGGTCCCTGGAGCGATCTTCCGCTCCCGGGCTGTCGGCTGCCACTAATCAAAATGGTGCCAATGGCCCTTTGCCCTTACCATGTGACAGGGTATCTGTGCCATTGGCCGGACCCTGTCACATGGTAGGAGCACTGGATGGCCGGCGCCATCTTGTGCTCCTACCATGTGACAGGGGCTGACCAATGGCACTGGTATCCCCTGTGACATAGTAAGGGCAAAGGCTATCGGCGCCATTCTGAATACTGGCAGCCGAGTTGATGGACTCTCTACCTGGGTAACATCAAGTTAGGTTGAGAGAACATTGCACAAATCTCATCTTTGAGTGAGTTTCCTCACTCCAAGGATCATCAAATCTTCACAAGAGAGCACTGTTCTGTTCGTACGTGGCCCCTAATCCCCTACACTAATACCTAAACCTCACCTCAAGTTACTAGGTGAGGAGATATAAATACCTATCTAGGGTGAGGGTATTATGGCTTCTCTCTCTCTCTCTCTCTCTCTCTCTCTCTCTCTCTCAACATGGTCCTACCAGTGGTTGTATGTAGGAAATAACACACTTATCTCAAAGAGCAAAAAAGTTATCACAATTTGCAGCAACTTAGCTCTTCACATAGGTATTAGCACAAATTGCAATAAACTGCCTATTACCATAAAACACACCCCTTTTTTCTATCACATGCAGTATTTAGTGCATGTTGATAAATCCAGGCCTATGTTTGAGCACAGGGAGACTATGGGGGACAATTTTCAAATAGACTGCATGGTCATAAAGTACGCGGGTGCTTTTAGCGTGTGTGCTTTACGCTAGTTTTCCTAGAGAAACAAGTTGGGCAGTTTCTCTTTGAAAATCAGTGTAAAAGTGTGTGTATTAAAAATGGCCACGCACTTTACACCTGCTCTGTTTTTTTTGTGGGCGACGGAGAGGGGGAAAATAGTGTGCTTTTGTGTGAAAATGTCATGCATGTGTGCTCTTTTCTTCCCCATGAGCTACAGTAAACCCACTTCTGGGATGATCCCTTGCAGCCCATCTCAAAGTGTGTGCACTGTGGAAGGCCATGCATACTTTTAGCTCCTCAGAAGAAGGCAAGTTTAAGACAAACCATTTTACTCAAACTGCAACTTGCTCAGGTAAATGATTTTGAAAATTATCCTCCAAGTGACTTTCTCAAGGTCATAAAGGGAGTGATAGCTAAAGAAATCGAACCAGGCAGTCCAAGTCTTAAGCGCCTTGTCTCACCCTCTAGGCTATACTTCCAGCAGAAACGTAGTTAATTCATTACTCCAGGGCATAATTCTTGAAGGAATCTCTTTTCTACAAGTTTCTGGCCATGCAATAATTAAGAAAAAAAAAAAAAAAAAAGGTCTAGGGAAGACAGGAAACTACTTATTATCTCCTATTTCCTGTGCCTATTAATCCTGTAGCACAGCTGCTGGTGTCCTTGTTTTTAATTAAGAGTTGCTCATTAGTACACCACTAATGGTCATAATATTCCATCTTAAACTGCCATTTCTACTGCACACAGTACATGTCTAATTAGCCGTGCACATATACCATGAATGGCAAGCTGGGAGCTATTGAGTTCTCTCTAGCACATTATCTAAAAGCAGAACATTGTTAAAAAAAAAAAAAAAAAAAAGCTTTTATTTCCAGTCAAGAAGTTGAGTCTAGCACTGATAGACTGAATCACATGTAGCAAGCTACTATAAACCAGGTTTCTGTCCGCACGAGCTTATATTTGAAGCCTTACAATGTGGACCAACCTGCATCTGGATCTGAGTGCTATGTTTTGGACCAGTCAAAAAGGGGTTTTCAACACTGCAGAGACTGCAAGCTGCCGCAGCCAAGTTGAAGGAATATAAAAATACATCAAAAATCCCTATGTGCCTTCCTGTGAATGACAAATGTTCTGCAAGAACAAGCATCCAGCACTCACAGCGTTAGCACGTTTGGAAAAGGGCTGTACAGTTTAACCTGCCCAGAGAACAATACTACATAGCCAGCAGAGGAGGAAGCCAAAAGAATGCTGGGAGACCTTTTCAGGAAAAAAATGCGCAAATTGGCTGATTCTCTGTGTGTGTGTGAGGGGTGGGGATGGCCAAGATTTGCAGCCAGGAGCCAGGAAGAGAGGAATGTATCTGACAGTCCTGCAACCTGTTCTTCCCCTGAAGAGCTAATTATCAAGAGGGAGAGACAGAAGTCTGCGCCCTGAGGATATAGAGAGACAGACAACTGTTCTTGTTTCATAGCTGAGCTACATGTAAAATCCCAGCAAGGGAAAGAGGACCCAGGAGCTTGGAGACTGAGAGACTTCATTTCCAAAGATATCCAGGCCCAGGAGCTCATGAATGGATCACTCTTCTAAGAGACAGAGTTAAATAATCAAAACTTTGCACAGAAAATATCTTAGCAGAGAATATTTATTCCCTTGCCTTTTGTCACAAATTATCTTATAACTACTTCACCCTTTCAGCCAAAGTCAAGCATAAACCCTAGCTGGCAGGTACATCTACATGAGAACTCTGGGACTGCATGCCTCTGAAAGCCTATGAATCACATACTGTGTCTGTGAGGGAGAGAAAACCTGTGTATATGAGAGAGTGTGTGTATATGTGTGCGTGTGAGAGAGCATAGGCATGTATATGAGAGAGGGAGTGTGTGAGAGATTGAATGTGTTACTGCATATGTTTGTGTGTGACAGAGAGAAGATAACGTTTGTGTGGCTAACCCTCCCCCAATTCACGACAATCTCAGGGTGACTGGAAATCAAAAGATCCTAGATTTGCAGGCTGATGCGATATCGTGCGTAAAAAGAGTGCAACCAAAATGGGCGCCTGCTTTTCCAATGTGCGCACTTTCACCTCTTCTGGACCCCCGATGCAGTTTTCAAATGAAACCAAAATGAAAAGGCATGCGCTGTTCAAAAAAGAGTGTCCATAGCTCTATCCAGTTTATTGCGTTAGATGTCCACACCGCACCACACGTGCACCATGTAGATGCGTATATCTGTCAAAAGGGCAGAGATTCTGTTAAGTTGAATATGGGGAATGTTTATCTGAAAAAATATATTTAGAAATTGAATTGTGCACCCCCAACATGATGTCATGATGTGAGGTCATAATCCTACCGGCAGAGTATATAAATCGTTGCTTTAGGTCTAACTGTCCTCTCGTGCTCAGTTCAAACTGGATCAGTGCTCCTTACTGACTGTTGTGGACTAACTGACTGGCATTCTGAATTTTCAACATTGCAGGATGATCGACATTGCTTGATTTTTAACAGGTTAGATATATTTGCATTGTCCTTGATTTTTGTCTAAGTGAAGAACTTGTTCATTTTGTCTATTTTATATTACCTATGTTTCTTGCCTTTATAAATTGTTTACATTCTACCCATTTTATAATATAGACTGATGGCTGTGGGTGAATGGATGCCCATGCCCTGGACACAGGTGGCAAGAGCCGGACTTGGACATCCGTTCGCGGTCTGGGCATGTCCCTCCCTGAACATCCATGCCCTGGTCACCAGGGGCGGAAACCGGACTTGGGTGTCCGTTCTAGGTCTGGGCCTCCAGGGACATGGGGGAGGGGATCCAGGGGAGGGCACTGGCAATGCTTCTGGCAATGGAGATGGAAGTGGTGGTGGTAGATAGTTTGCAAGATCTGGCAATTGTGCAGAACAGATAGACACAAACTGATTTCATGTGACCCGATCATTGCCGCTCCCATGCTCACCTGCCCACACAGTAAAATTTTTAATCAGAAACCAGCGATGAGCAGCCTTGTCATTTACAACATTCCTGTGCTGCAGGCCATCTGCTTTGGGACATCATTTTTAGTATGGTCAGGTTTTATTTGACCACAGCTCCACTCACCAGCCTGCTGTGCGCGCCAGGCGTGGGGGGCATGGAGCCATTCTTTCCCTTCACACCTCAGCTTCTGGGCCCTCGTCTTCAATGCCTCCATCTGCGGGGTATAATAATCATTAAAAAAAAAAAAACTAAGCAAACAAATGATGCTTGGCCTGCAGCTCCCACCATCCTGCCCTCTGACATAAAAAAAAGTCTCTGCACGTTTTCAAATCCAGACAAATTTGCATTTTTTTTCCAATCTGTATCTGGTGAAAAATGAATTGTGCAAAGGCCTAACAATTGTCTGACAATAATCCCCCCCCAACTTACCTCCCTCGGAAAGAATGCCTGGGCATTAAAGGTCACCCTGAGCGCCAGCCAAGCAGCATCTGCCTGGTCTTGGTTCTGCCAGCGCTCGGGGCAAAAATAGAGATAATGCTAATTTTCTATATTTAAAATTAGGCATCCGCCCATGTGGCGTGTTGCCAGTGAATGAGGCCCTGCACAAAATGGATGTCTGGGTGAAGCCGCAGGAACAACCAATTCTCAGCTACTGGGATGTACATATCAGGTGCGTCAGAGCCTAAATGGACATGGGACCTGAGAGTTCTTTCTTTCTTTTTTTTTTTTTTAAATTCTTTATCACTTTTCAAAAATAACATACAAGTATCACTTGCATTAAGAATTACAGAATATTGTATATGAAACAAAACACAAGTAAACATCAATATGGCTGAGAGTTCTTTCAAAGGTGCCAGAGTTGGACAATCGTTAGGTGCATCATAAAGGCCCTTAACAGATGCATAACTTTGGGTCCTCTTTGAAATGCATCAGGCTTGGCCGTCTGTTGGGTTTTTCACAAGGGCCCTTAATGGCCACACGAGGCCAAGACGTCTATCAAAGGCATCACAACTAAGGTATGCCAACAATGGAAGTTGGTGAGAGGGCGAGGGGACGCAGACCAGCGATGGTAGTTGGTGAGAGGGCAAGGGGGCGCAGTCCTGTGAAGGGAGTTGGTGAGAGGACGACGGGCGAGGGGATGCAGGTCAGTGATGGGAGTTAGTGAGAGGGCAAGGTGGCGCACGCCTGCAAGGATGTAAAGGACATAGGGATCACAGATATTTTAATGCACAGGATAAACTCTGTTAAAGAGCAAATAATATTTTATTAGTAAAATAGGAAAAAAGCAAGAAACTACCCCCCAAAATTTGGGGTGCCAGGTCTATCACTCCATCAGTGCCGATTGAATCTCCTGAAATAAAACAGAAAACAATTAAATGTTGGCACAATAGCGTTTGTTTTTTTTAATGCATACCTCCTCAATATCTGCCAGAAAATAAGAGTCTTTTTTGGTATCATTGGTAAGAACTTACACGAGAAATAATCATGAATGATCCTTCGGCGAACCTCTGATCCCTGTACTGTTGTGTCCACCTCTGCTGCTGGTTGTAGCGGTGGATCTGACGGTAAGTCAGTGGCTACATCGTCTTCCAGTCCAAAGCGCAACTCAATGTTACACAGCATGCAGCAGCAGGCTCCGAAGAACTACTCTCTGGACTGGATGGTATGCATCCTAGGGTTCTGAAGGAACTCAAAAATGAAATTTCAGATCTATTAGTTAAAATTTGTCACCTATCATTAAAATCATCCATTGTACCTGAAGATTGGAGGGTAGCCAATGTAACCCCAATATTTAAAAAGGGCTCCAGGGGCAAACTGGGAAACTATAGACCTAAGTGAGCCTAACTTCAGTTCTGGGAAAAATAGTGGAAACTATTCTAAAGATCAAAATCACAGAGCATATAGAAAGACATGATTTAGTGGACACAGTCAATATGGATTTACACAAGGGAAGTCTTACCTCACAAATCTGCTTCATTTTATTGAAGGGGTTAATAAACATGTGGATAAAGGTGAACCGGTAGATGTAGTGTACTTGGATTTTCAGAAGGTGTTTGACAAAGTCTCTCATGAGAGGCTTCTACGAAAACTAAAAAGTCATGGGATAGGAGACGATGTCCGTTCGTGGATTACTGTTATAGTTAGTGAGGTTTGGGTGGACCCTTGGACACTGTGACAGCTGACCACACCCACAGGGGGAAGTCCTGTGAGGGGCCACAGGTCAGGCTCAGCTCTTGGACACACAAACAGATTTATCTTTATTTAGACAGTTTGAGAAACCACCAGAGGTGGCAGTAGTGAGTAGAAGATGTAGCCCGGCTGGGCCAGTATTCCCCAGGGCGCTGGAACAGTGGTTTCTCAGGCAGCAGTGCTGTAGTGGAGAGAACTGAGAAAGTGAGTACAATAGAACATTCAGAGAGTCCCAATATGGAGAAGCCCCGAGATAGGGAGAGCTGGCCCTCGAGGAGCGAGTACCAGATCCCTGGAGGTAGAGAGACTTGTTGGCAAAGTACTCACACAGCGGTTCCACATAAGACATGGCACTGGCGCTGGAACGAGGGCAGGCCTTCGAGGAGCGAGTACCTGGTTCCAGGGAGACAGCTCTGAGGAGTAGATGATAGTAGTACTCACTGATGGTGTCTGTAGCGAATTCTTCCAAGTAGAAGAGGAGATAGATGCAGGCAGCGGGTCAGGGAACATAGGCCCTTGAGGAGTGAGTTCCGGTTACCCGACAGTGACCTGAAAGAAACAAAGAGGCCCCCGAGGAGCGGGTACCCCGTTAGCAGAAAGAGTCCAATGGTATTTGGAAGGCAGAGTAGCTGGGTACGGAGAGCGAATCCCATCCATAAGATTAGCCTTGATAACTCAACTGCTAGCAATAAACAGTAGGCTTAAATATCCGGGCAGTGTGACGTCATCACAGGGGGACGCCCCTGTGGAATGCGCCAATGAGGAAATAAGAATGAGGGCCGAGCGGCGCGCACGCCCTAAGGTACCTGGAGAGCATGGCAGGAGGCAGCGCCAAGCCGGTCTGGGGATGCTGGAGAGGATGGCAGATGGACACCGCGGCAGCCAGGCGTCCATGAAGAGCAGGAGGAGTCACAGAAAAGGAAAGGTAGGCGGTGTGAAGCCGTCGGGCAGCGACGGTCACAACAATTACAAACTGGTTAAAAGACAGGAAACAGAGAGTAGGATTAAATGGTCAATTTTCTCAGTGGAAAAGGGTGGACAGTGGAGTGCCTCAGGTGTACTTGGACTGGTCCTTTTCAATATATTTATAAATGATCTGGAAAGGAATACAATGAGTGTGGTTATCAAACTTGCAGATGATACAAAATTATTCGGAATAGTTAAATCACAAGTGGATTGTGATACATTGTAGGAGCTCTTTGCAAGACTGGAAGATTGGGCATCCAAATGGCAGATGAAATTTACTGTGGCAAGTGCAAGGTGTTGCATATAGGGAAAAATAACCCTTGCTGTAGTTACACGATGTTAGGTTCCATATTAGGAGCTACCACCCAAGAAAAAGATCTAGGCATCATGGTGGATAATACTTTGAAATCGTCAGCTCAGTGTGTTGTAGCAGTCAAAAAAGCAAACAGAATATTAGGAATTATTAGGAAGGGAATGATTAACAAAATGGAAAATGTCATAATGCCTCTGTATCGCTTCATGGTAAGACTGCACTTTGAATACTGTGTACAATTCTGTTCGCTGCATCTCAAAAAAGATATAGTTGCGATGGAGAAGGTACAGAGAAGGGCAACCAAAATGATAAAGGGGATGTAACATCTCCCCTATGAGGAAAGGCTGGTTAGCTCTGATCAGCTTGGAGAAGAGACGGCTGAGGGGGGATATGATAGAGGTGTTTAAGATCATGAGAGGTCTTGAACGAGTAGATGTTAATCGGTTTACACTTTTGGATAATAGAAGGACTAGGGGGCATTCCATGAAGATAGCAAGCAGCATATTTAAGACTAATCAAAGAAAGTTCTTTTTCACTCAATGCACAATAAATCTCTGGAATTTGTTGCCAGAGGATATGGTTAGTGCAGTTAGTGTAGCTGGGTTTAAAAAATGTTTGGATAAGTTCTTGGAGGAGAAGTCCATTAATGGCTATTAATCAAGTTTACTTAGGGAATAGCCACTGCTATTAATTGCATCAGTAGCATGGGATCTTCTTGGTGTTTGGGTAATTGCCAGGTTCTTGTGGCCTGGTTTGGCCTCTGTTGGAAACAGGATGCTGGGCTTGATGGACCCTTGGTCTGACCCAGCATGGCAGTTTATGTTCTTTATGTCCCCCTCCATACTCAACTTGTAACTTAAGAAGGGGTTACAGGAGAAAGGAATAATTAAATAAGAGGAAGTTGGAAGACTGAGAGGAGAAATATAGGGGAGAATTGGGGGAGTGTAGGATTGGCACAGAGATCTGGAGGGAGAGTGGGGGTGAGGGATGAAATCCAGATGAGTGGATAGAGAGGCAGAGATAAAGAGAATTGGAGAAAAAAGCAAAAGATCAAAATTAGAGATGTAGGGGAGGAATTGAAGAAAACAGGAGAAGAGAGAGAGATGAAACAGAAAATGAACAGGAGTAAGGAGTAAGAAGACCATAAATTGGGAAGCAGGAAAAAAGAGTCGAGGATCAAAGTGATTAGAAAAATGAAATATCCAGACAGCAGGGGTAGAAAAAATAAATTCATTTTCAGTTTAATGAATGGACTATATCAACTTAGGGAATGTGCAGCTCATGGAATTTATATGTTGCACATGTCTAGTTCTCTGGTTCATGGGATGCAGAAACTGGTTTCTTGGTGTTTCCAGTTCAGTTTTTGTCTGCATATTTCTAACTTGTGGACACTTATTCTGTATTTATTGGGAGACTCTGGTTGACAACATCAAGGCTTAAATAAGAACACAAACTCCTTTTTCTACCCTTATTGCTAAACTGGGGGTGAGTAGGTTTTTAGTTGTATGGATTGGGTGGTTTTGTTATCTGTAATTTAATGTACTATTTATATTGTTTTATGTATTAATAAATGAGTTCTTGTACTTTGCTTCAAACATTCAAGGAAGCAAGTAATACTTTTTTAAATAAATACAAACAAGGTAGAGATTACTAATCAGTTGGATAGAGGATAGTGGTCATACTCATTGCTAATAGAGATTAAAGATTGCATCCATGCAGACCAAAGGGTCACACATGTGAGGCATTCTTCTTATTTATAAATAAAAAAATATGTTTAGTGTTATATTTTAAATTAAAAAAAAGATCCAGGTTGTTCCAGTGGCCCAGTTTGATCCTGATTCGATCCTGGGTTATAGGGTCTTCTGCTCTTTGGGTCGGCGGGGACTGGGGATGTGCCAGAGGCCGTGTTCACAGCCCCCCCAGGCAGGAAGGAGTCATTGCCTACGGTTGACACCTAGTGCTTGGATTGGGGGGCCCAGGACTGCAGGAATCTGAAGGGAAGTGCATGGCCTGCAGCCCAGGACTGCAGGAATCTGAAGGGAAGTGCATGGCCTGCAGCCCAGGACTGCCATGGCAACGATTGGAATGAATATGGTGGGAGGGGATATAAAGAAGAGAACAAAAGATCCCCGGTAGTTGTGAATGAAGGCTCATGGCTCCAGAATTCCTGTACTGGTTCCGACTGGGCTGGAAGCCCAAAGGAGCAGGAGGAAATTGTTAAGTCAAAATAAAAAAGAAAAACTCCCTACATTTAACAGAGTCTCCCCGCTCATGGTGTTGTGTTCAGGGTGAGGGTGCACTTTGTCACTTGGCTGTCTGGAAGGATGCAAGCCACATGACTATATTAAAGCTGTCCTGCATAAATTATATTTGCTACCAGTTCCCAACAGAACCAAATTCACAACCCTGCTGCTGATTTTCAAGGCCGAAAAAGGAGTTGGACCTATTTACCTGCAAGAAAGGCTGTCCTACTTATTAGCAGGGTATCACTGAATATACCCAGCTATCATAAAGTTAGGCAGATATGTTTATCCGGCAAACTTTAGGACATGACCAGAGTTAGTCACATATGTTAACCAGCTAACTTCGAAGATCGGAGTTAGCCAATTAACTTAGGTGGCTAGCTCTGCTCCTCCCTGGAATGCCCCTGACTTATCTGGCTAAATTCTAGCTGGATAACCAGACATCCCTCTAAATGACTTTTGAATATCCACCTCAATTTTTTTTTTTATTTGTTAACCTTTATTGATGGGCATTTAAGTAGAGTAACATAGCAAACAAACTACTTACTCCCGTTTCAGAAAGCAAATAAAAGCCCGGCTCTTCCACCAGGCCTTTAATGCCATAATGTCTTCCATCCCAGAAAGCAGCTGAAACCTGCTCCTCGCCATGCATTAGAATTAAACTTAACTGCTAGAAAATGCCTGACACTGAGTGCTGCTAGAACATACTGTTTTGCTGAGATGCTGTTTATTTCAAGTTTAGACATTATTATTGATTTATAGTATATAGTCATTACTCTCCCTTTTTTTTTGCCGGGAATTGTTAAGCTGCTTCTGATCTGTTTGTATGCTGCCTTTCTAATATGTTGTATCCCATGTTGGGTGAAATTTTTTTTTTATTAATTCTTTATTAGTTTAATTAATAGTACAAGGAACATGAATAAACAAATAAAAAGCAAAACAGAGATTATATACCAAAACTATTCATCTATCGGTGTATATAAAAAAAAAAGAAAAACTAGAGAACTCCCTCCCAACTGAAATGAGAACACAACACAATCTAAAAACCTTCAAAAAAGAACTAAAAACTTGGATGTTCACCAAAGCCTACTAAAACAACCTATGACTTTGATACTTTTCCCCCCCCAATCGACCCACGTAATTAAACCTGTATAATTTACAACCAAGCTAAGTTTATAATGATTAAGATAAATATGTTAACAAGCGTATTAATTTTTGAACACTCTGTTAAACATTGAATCTTTGTAAACCATTGTGATGGCGATAGATAAATAAATAAAAACACTTAGACCCCAATAAATACTGATAGTCCCCATAAATGAAGCTGCCTGCTCTTAATCACACCTACTAAAACTATTAGTTACGCGGCAGTTTTATCTACCAAAAACATTTTCCAATGAACTGGGTCAACAAATACAAATTTGTTCTTCTGATATGTTATAATACATTCAGATGGAAAACGTAAATAAAACATGGCACCAATAGAAAGAACCCGAGGTTTTAACGGAAGAAATTGCTTCCTTCTGATCTGCGTCTCTCTAGAAACATCAGGAAAAACCCAAACTTTATGACAACAAAATAGAGACACCTTAAACGTAAAATACTGCTTGAAAAATCTCTCTCTATCAGAGGTCAATGCAAAATAAAACACAAAAGTTGCTCTAGTAGAGACTGTAAAAAAGAAGAAGGGTTTGGGATAGAGAAGCAGAATTTCCGCTTCCTCTGTCCCGTTACCCGCAACCTTCTTCTTATCAGGTATATAATAGAACTTATTCATCGAAAACTGCTTCTCAGGAAGAAACTGCAGTAATTCAACCACGTTTCTTGAAATATTCCTCACCTGAAATCAGGTGAGAAATAGGAAAATTCAGTAAACGAAGGTTATTAGACCTAAGTTTATTTTCTAATAATTCAATTTAGAATATAAGAAAATACCATCTTTAATTCCTGCTGTAGACACCGACTGCAATTTAGAAACAGAAGATGATTGCACTCCTAGCACTGATTCCATAGCTGAAAGCCTAGTATCAACTTCCTTTAATTTACAAACTGTATCTTGAGAAAACTGACTTAATTGAATATCAGCATTTGAAAGTTTAGAGCCAATACCCGCAACCACCTTCCAAATATCAGTAAACAATATTTCTTACTGATCTAAAAAAAAAGATATAGTTGCGATGGAGAAGGTACAGAGAAGGGCAACCAAAATGATAAAGGGGATGGAAAAGCTCCCCTATGAGGAAAGGCTGAAGAGGTTAGGGCTGTTCAGCTTGGAGAAGAGAGGGCTGAGGGGGGATATGATAGAGGTCTTTAAGATCATGAGAAGGCTTGAACGAGTAGATGTGACTCGGTTATTTACACTTTCGAATAATAGAAGGACTAGGGGGCACTCCATGAAGTTAGCAAGTAGCACATTTAAGACTAATCGGAGAAAATTCTTTTTCACTCAACGCACAATAAAGCTCTGGAATTTGTTGCCAGAGGATGTGTTTAGTGCAGTTAATGTAGCTGGGTTCAAAAAAGGTTTGGATCAGTTCTTGGAGGAGAAGTCCATTAACGGCTATTAATCAAGTTTACTTAGGGAATAGTCACTGCTGTTAATTGCATCAGTAGCATGGGATCTTCTTGGTATTTGGGTACTTGCCAGGTTCTTGTGGCCTGGTTTGGCCTCTGTTGGAAACAGGATGCTGGGCTTGATGGACCTGCAGAATAGGCACGCCATAACCTCCGCAAGGCACGCCTGAGAGCCCCCCCGAGAACACCCTTCCTCGCAGGTCTGACCCAGGATGGCAATTTCTTATGTTCTTATGTTCTCCTGGGACAGACAATGACTCAGATTTCACCAAACCAGTTCTAGATGGAAGTTGAACTGGGGGTGGTATTGGAACAGTTAGCTTCCCCATATCTAGCTGTCCTCCATGCAAACCTGTCTGCGCATCAGTGTCCACTAATTGAGAAGTACAACCTTCTAAATGATTAAAGTTAAACTCTTGGTGAGAAATTATTGAGCCTGATGGAATTGGGGGAGATCTCACTTCTGGGCTTAAGGAGACCCTTTCAATTTCTGTACTCACATTGCTGTGCAGTGTTGGACTTGAAACCATGTGACGATCCATGGGGCCACTTACAGGAGTCGAGCTGGAAGCTTGTTGAATACATGGCAGTTTCCCTTTCCTTTTCTTGCCCATTTCTTCAGAGTCCTCTTATATGGAAAAGAAATATTTTCAAAATAGAAACATAGAAATGACGTCAGAAAAAGACCAAACGGCCCATCCAGTATGCCCAGCAAGCTTTCACACTTTTTTTTTCCTCATACTTATCTGTTACTCTTGGCCCCCATCAGCAACCCCTTGGTTCCAGTTTCCCTCCACCCCCACCATCGATGAAGAAAGCAGCACTAGAGCTGCATCCAAGCGAAGCATCCAGCTCAATTGGTCAGGGGTAGCAACTGCTGCAATAAGCAAGTTACTCCCACGCTTGTTTGTTTACCCAGCCTGTGCCATTCAGTCCTTGTTAGTTGTTGTCTGAATATAATTCCTCTTTTCTTTATTCCCCCTGCCGTTGAAGCATGCGTTGTGCTGGATATGTATTCCCAGTGAAGTATCAGGCTTAATTGATTCAGGGTAGTAACCACCGTAACAAGCAAGCTACTCCCATAATTATTTGTTTACCCAGACTATGTAATTCATTCCTTGTTGGTTGTTGCCTGAATAAAAATCCTCTTTTCCTCTTGCCCCCCTGCTATTGAAGCACGCTGGCAGTGGCGCGCCACAGGATGCCTCCTTTTAAGGCTCCCGATGCTCCAATGACATTAGCATCGGGTAACCTCAACGCTTCAGAGCCGCCTCCTCGGGACTGGGTGCTGGTGGGGGGCAGGCAGCTGGGTGAATTTCTTATTCAAAAAGGTAGGTAATAAATCTAAATAAATACAGTTTTCTAGCTCATTTGAAACAAATGTCAACCTACCCATTATTATTCTACTTTCCTTATAATAGAGAACAAACAATCTCTTCTCTCAATAAATATGCCAAAAGAATTATAAAACAATGTTTTTTAAAAGAAGTTGATTTATTCGTAGTCCCTGCACAATAGAATCAGGTGTACCAGAATATTCTAGAGGGCCCTTGGTGGAGTGTAATAAATAATAATAGGTAATCCTGATGAATCCAGACTTGAATGTCCTTGCATAAAAGATAAAGGAACCCCTCTATGTAGAGGCCCCTGTCAGAGCTGTAGCTAGTCTATGGCTAACATGGCCATGGCCATAGGCGTCGTTGCCCTAAAGCTGCCCTACCCCATGGGCTCAGAAATTGTCAGGATGAGGGGAAGGAAGAGGAGAAGAGAGAAGCACCTGTCCCAGGCATCGTGCCTCTATGGGCATCATCAGGTTGCTTCTCCAACCCCCAATGCTGATGTGGAAAACAAAATGCCACCCACCCTCCTGATCTAGCTCATGTAAGGCTCAAGAATCTGCAGCTACCACCAGAGCCAAAAATGTGAGTCTGCTGGTGGTGCTCTCTCCTCCCCGTGGCCTAGCACAAGAGTGGAGCAGATACCTTTCCTCCCTCCCATGTACATCAGGATCTAAGATACCATTTGAACTATGCGGAGCTCCTTAGAAATCTAAGATGCACCTCATGGCTCAAATTGCTTTTAGGACAGTGAACCATGCAGATTGAAGGGAAAGGCACCAGCTCCATTTTTCTTCCAGCCTGGGCTGGGCCAAAGTGAGGGAGGGAGGAAGAGCAGTATCTACAGCATTTGGAGGAATGCAAAGTAGAGCTGTGCATTGGGTTTTCACGAATTAGGCAATTTCAACGATATTTTCTAATTTGGCATGGTTCGGGGGAACCGAAAAACAAATGGAATTTTTCGTTTTTCAGGTTAGCGGACATTATCGGGAGTTAGTGCGCACTAATCTGAAAATCGGGGGCCCCCTCCCCCGAAAAAAAACCCCCCGAACCACAGGAAAAACGAGATTTCCCATGGGGCCCCGAAAACGAAGCCCAACATGATTTTAAAAAATGATGCACATCTCTATGCAAAGACTGGGGGTTTGGAGGGGAAAGACAGACACCCCCAGACATTTGGGAGCAGAGCAGGGATTAGGGGTTAGGAAGGGTAAGAGAAATACCTGGGGATTTGAATTGGCTGGAGGGGGGGGGGGGGGGTGAGCATGGGGACTGCTTCGGAGCAGGGCTAAAGTTATCCCGTCTTGTGTGGCTGGTTAACTTGCTCTTTAACCTTAAAAGATTTACGATTCCAGTACTAGAAGAGTAAACCATGGTGACTTACTTTTCCAGTGATTAAAGCAAAAAACCTGTGATAGTTTATGCTTCCAGTTCTTCTTCAAATAGATACAGCACTGGATTGCCGAGAGTGGGTGAGCTGAGGCCTCGCTCCTGGCAGGGGTTGTTTTTCAGTATCAGGGGGTGGGCTTGGGGGCTTCAGGAGGATGGGGGCGGGAAGGTGTGGGCCAGCCTATTGATATTGCGAGTGGATGGGAGGGCAAAGCTGGATTAATACCTATGGGCTGGTGATCTGCCGACTGCAGCAGGTTTAAATATTTTAGGAGGGTAAGTGGTGCAAGTCCCGATAGGGCTATATGTGAAATTTGGGGGAGAGACAGAAAGAATAAGGTCGCAGGCCCCTTTACTTTTATTTTCCTTGTCTGACAGCATTATTTTCTTTTCCAGATATCTGGTTAATTAGCAAGTTGTCTGACCACACAAGGCCGGATAACTTAAAAACCTAACTGGCTGTATTGAAACATAGCCAATTGGTTTTTTTTTTAGTTATTTGGCTACATATAGCTGGATAACGTTAGGCTAGTATATTCAGCAGGACATTTATTCCTCTGAATATATGGAACAAGTCATCCAGCTAACTTTAGCCAGATAACTTCTCCACTCCCCAATTGAATATTGGCCTCCAAATAAATACAAACTGATGTATTTCTGTAATATAAAGTTCGTGAAATAATGAAGTTGTAGTGTGGGGTAAGAAACAGTTGTCTATGCTCTTGAGAACGTCCTGTCTGCGCCATCCCAGTCTGTGCAGAGGACACCTGAATGGAGTGGCCTATGACTCCCCCTCCTCTCACATCACCATTGTGCAGGCCTCTAGTTTCTCATTTTTTTTCTATGTTAAATATATGTTGTGTAAAGGGTGAGGAGGATGCACTTTTTCATGGCTCTGACCCCAGTGATCTAGATCAGGAGGCCCACGTGTTTGTGTTTAGAGACCTCTCGAACTGGAACTGTATAGAGAGATCAGGCAGTTCCAAGGGGCAAACTAGGAATGAACATTTCATCCAAGTAACTTCGGAACCAGCATGAAAAGTCCAGTTTCCTAGGCTGGGTTTGCGCATTGCCCCCTAGGAGGCCGATGCAGTATGGCCAGAAGAACCACTCTCTTCCAAAAGCCACTTCTGGGGTCAGCATCCAAGGACTATTAGTAAATATGCTTGCCATACTGGGTACTGAGAGGGAGTCATGACCCCTATAGCTGAAATGTGTTAGCATTTATTTATCTTAAGCAGCTTACAATAAGGACATTCATAGGTAAAATATATTTAAAAAAACCATCTGGGATGCTCAAGTATATGATCCAAACAGTCAGCTCATCTAAGCAGGGATACAACCCGCAGCTGTAGTTGTTACCCCTGATGTGAGGCTGGAATTTAAGCTGGCATAGCTTTAGCCAGGAAGAATGTACAGGGCATCTTTGGTTTCTCTAACTAAAAACACTGTACCAATTGACTGCACCAATTAATTGAAATAAGTGAGAGAGGTTTGAGTTTTGTTCCCCCATGTAGGAACAGCAGATGGTGTGTCCTAGCTGTAGTGTTTATCATTCCAAAGCACCATCTATCCTCATGAATTTTTAATTGCTTTTTCTAGAGGCAGGAGGTCTCTGGCTTTTGTAGTATAAATTTTCCTGATTTATGGGAAAAGAGTAAGGAAGTTTCCCATTTAGGGGTCAACCTCACATTGAGGAAGGGGGAGGCTTTTCCAAAAGGACGGGCTCTACCTTAACCAGGGTGGAACCAAGCTGCTGGCGCTAACTTTTATAAAGGAGATAGAGCAGCTTTTAAACTAGAACAAGGGGAAAAGCAGACAGAAACTCAGCAATGCATGGTTCGGAGGAATGTATCTTTGAAGGATACTAATGAAACAGGAGAGTTAGGGCATCCCAACAGACAGGTTCCAATAAAAGCAAAAGTAGTCCATGTGCCTATAAGTAAAAAAATCACCTGAGCTAAAGATTTCCAAATTATCCCTAACAACTGAAAAGCAGGTTGTTAATACAAACAAACAACACACTTTGAAATGTCTGTATGCCAATACCAGAAGTCTAAGAAGTAAGATGGGAGAGTTAGAGTGTATAGCAGTAAATGATGAGATTGACATAATTGGCATCATAGAGACTTCATGGAAAGAGGATAATCAATGGAACAGTGCTATATCAGGGTACAAATTATATCTCAATGATAGGGAGGATGAACTTGGTGGGGGGCTGGCACTTTATGTCCGGGAGGGTATAGAGTCCAACAGGATAAAGATCATACAAGAGACTAAATGCTCAGTAGAATCTATATGACTGGAAAGGGGACAATATGTAAATCTACAGCTCTGAAATGAAATTTTCAAAAGGGAAACTTTGATAAAATGAGGAAAATAGAAAAAACTGAAAGGAGCAGCTGCAAAGGTTAAAAGTGTACAACAGGCGTGGACATTGTTTAAAAATACAATCTTAGATGTGCAGTCCAGATGTATTCCATGCATTAAGAAAGTAGGGATGTGAATCGTTTTTTGACGATTTAAAATATCGTCCGATATATTTTAAATCGTCAAAAATCGTTAGGGCCACGATACAATACCAATTCCCCCGATTTATCGTTAAAAAATCGTAAATCGAGGGAAGGGGGAGGGCAGGAAAACCGGCACACTAAAACCCCCTAAAACCCACCCCGACCCTTTAAATTAAATCCCCCACACTCCCGAACCCCCCCAAATGCTTTAAATTACCTGGGGATCCAGCGGTGGTCCAGAACGGCGGCGGTCCGGAACGGCCCCCTCAATTGAATCCTGTTGTCTTCAGCCGGTGCCATTTTGCAAAATGGCCGCCGCAAAATGGCGGCGGCCATAGACCAAAACGATTCGATGCAGGAGGTCATTCCGGACCCCCGCTGGACTTTTGGCAAGTCTTGTGGGGGTCAGGAGGCCCCCCCAAGCTGGCCAAAAGTTCCTGGGAGTCCAGCGGGGTTCCGGGAGCGATTTCTTGCCGCGAATCGTTTTCCGTACGGAAAATGGCGCCGGCCATACGCGTATGGCTGGTGCCATTTTCTGTACGGAAAATGGCGCCGGCAGGAGATCGATGGCCGCCGCCATTTTGCGGCGGCCATTTTGCAAAATGGCGCCGGCTGAAGACAACAGGATTCAATTGAGGGGGCCGTTCCGGACCGCCGCCGTTCTGGACCACTGCTGGATCCCCAGGTAATTTAAAGCATTTGGGGGGGGTTCGGGAGGGTGGGGGATTTAATTTAAAGGGTCGGGGTGGGTTTTAGGGGGTTTTAGTGTGCCGGCTCACGATTTTAATGATTTTCACGATAGTTTACACACCCAAACGGCAACAATACGATTCCCTCCCCCTCCCAGCCGAAATCGATCGTTAAGACGATCGAGGACACGATTCACATCTCTATAAGAAAGGTGAAAGGAAGGCAAAACAATTACTCACATGGTTAAAAGGTGAGGTGAAAGAGGCTATTTTATCCAAAAAAGCATCCTTCAAAAATTTGAAGAAGGATCCATCTGAAGAAAATAGGAAAAAGCATAACCATTGTCAAGATAAGTATAAAGCATTGATAAGGCCGACTAAGAAAGAATTTGAAATGAAGTTGGCCATAGAGGCAAAAATTCATAATAAAAACTTTAAAAAATATATCCGAAGCAAGAAACCTGTGAGGGAGTCGGTTGGACTGTTAGATGACCGAGGGATTAATGCGGCTCTTAGGGAAGATAAGGCCATTGCAGAAAGACAAAATGAATTCTTTGCTTCTGTGTTTACTAATGAGGATGTTGGAGAGATACCGGTTCCAGAGATGGTTTTCGAGGGTGGTGAGTCAGATGAACAGAATCTAATCACTGTGAACCTGGAAGATGCAGTATGCCAGATTAACAAATTAAAGAGTAGCAAATCACCTGGAGCAGATGGTATGCATCCCAGGGTTCTGAAGGAAATAAAAAATTAAATTTAATATCTACTAGTTAAAATTTGAATCCTATCATTAAAATGATCGACTTTTCCTGAAGACTGGAGGGTGGCCAATGTAACCCCAATATTTAAAAAGGGCTCCAGGGGCAAAACGGGAAACTATAGACCAGTGAGCCTGACTTCAGTGCCAGGAAAAATAGTGAAAACTATTCTAAAGATCAAAATCACAGAGCACATAGAAAAACATGGTTTAATGGAATACAGTCAACATGGATTTAACCAAGAGAAGTCTTGCCTCACAAAATCGCTTTATTTTTTTGAAGGGGTTAATAAACATGTGGGTAAAGTGAACTGGTAGTTGTAGTGTATTCAGATTTTCAGAAGGCATTTGACAAAGTCCCTCTTTTTTTTTTTTTTTGACAAAGCTTCTAAGAAAAACTAAAAACTCATGGGATAGGAGGCGATGTCCTTTCATGGATTACAAACTGGTTAAAAGACAGGAAACAGAGAGTAGGATTAAATGGTCAATTTTCTCAGGGGAAAAGGGTAAACAGTGGAATGCCTCAGGGATCTGTACTTGGACTGGTGCTTTTCAAATATTTATAAATGATCTGGAAAGGAATATGAGGTAATCAAATTTGCAGATGATACAAAATTATTCAGAGTAGTTAAATCACAAGCGGATTGGGATAAATTTCAGGAGGACCTAGTGAGACAGGAAGATTGGGCATCCAAATGGCAGATGAAATTTAAAGTGGACAAGTGCAAGGTGTTGCCTATATGGAAAAATAACCCATGCTTTAGTTACACGATGTTAGGTTCCATATTAGGAGTTACCACCCAAGAAAAGGATCTAGGCATCATAGTGAATGATTCATTAAAATCGTCAGGTCAGTGTACTGCGGCAGTCAAAAAAGCAAACAGAATGTTAGGAATTATTAGGAAGGAAATGAATAAAAAGTAAAATGTCAAAATGCCTCTGTATCGCTCCAAGGTAAGACCGCACCTTGAGTACTGTGTACAATTCTGGTCACCACATCTCAAAAAAGATATAATTGCACTGGAGAAGGTACAGAGAAGGGTGATCAAAATGTTAAAGGGGTGTTACAACTCCCCTATGAAGAAAGGCTAAAGAGGTTAGGGCTGTTCAGCTTGGAGAAGAGGTGGCTGAGGGAGCTATGATAGGGGTCTTTAAGATCATGAGATGTCTAGAATGGGTAGATGTGAATTGGTTATTTACTCTTTTGGATAATAGAAGGACTAGGGGGCACTCTATGATGTTAACAAGTAGCACATTTAAAACTAATTGGAGAAAATTCTCTGGAATTTGTTGCCAGAGGATGTGGTTAGTGTAGTTAGTGTAGCTCGGTTTAAAAAAGTTTGGATACATTTTTGGAGGAGAAGTCGATTAACTGCTATTATTCAAGTTGACTTAAGCCCAGATTTTAAAAGTGTTTCGTGCGTAAATTTTGGGGTTTACGCGCATGGCTGGGCTTTATGCACACCACGTGCATTTTATAATGGGCCCAGCCATGCTCGGTATGCGCAGAAGTGTCGGCTGAAGGAAAAGGAGGGGCTGGGGGCGGGGCCTGGGTGGGGAGGGGCAGGGCAGGGGATGGCTGGGACAACGGCCATTAGACCTTGTCCTGGGGACACGCGCGCCTGCAGTTAAACGGCATGCTGAGTCTACTGCTGCTCCGAAGGAGCAGTAAGGTACAAAATAAAAAAAATCTAGTAGTTACATAGGGAGGTAGGGGTTGGGGAGAAGAGAGGAAAAGGTAGGAAGGTTAGATCAGGGTACAGGGAAGTTCCCTCCCAGTCCACTCCTTAATTGGAGTGGGCTGTGAGGGAACTGGGGAAGCCGTACTTGCGTCACCGTGCATTGCTTTTTAACCCCCTCCCTGCCCACGCAAATCACAGGTTGCCCACACATGTGCGCTCAGATGTTAAAATCTGGCATGCATGTGTGCGTAGATATAGTATTGTATAACATGCATGCAGTGCCACATGCATGTTATAGAATCGGCACGTCCATGTGTTTGGGCTGGGAACCACGCGCACCTCTTAAAATCGGGAATAGCCACTACTATTACTAGCATCAGTAGCATGGGATCTTCTTGGTGTTTGGGTTCTTGCCAGGTACTTGTAGCCTGGTTTGGCCTCTGTTGGAAACAGGATGCTGGGCTTGATGTACCCTTGGTCTGAGCCAGGATGGCAATTTCTTTTGTTCTTATGACCTGTCTACCGGACTTTGTTTGCTTTTGACTCTTTTAAGCCATGTTTTGAAGAGCTTCCTGTGAGATCTGGTCCCCCTTATTGCAGTGGATTGGGGCATCCATGATTTCAAGGCTGGATTTGGGGTAAGGAAGACCTGTAGTGTGTTATCTCTCCTTCAGAGGATGGAACTGACAATGAACTGATAGATGAGTTTCATCTTTGAATTAACTAGAGATGTGCATTCGTTTGCGACGAAATAGGATATATAGACGATATTTCCTATTTCATCGCATTTCGGGGGGGGGGGGGTCGACGAAACAATAGGAAAACCCACGAAATTTCGTGCAGTTTTCTTTTTTTTTTTCTTTTCAATTTTCAATATTTACAGACATTAATAAAAGCCATTGAAATATAGGCATAATACTTTCAAAAGTTACAAAATGCAAGTAATTGCCATTAGAGCATAGGCACAAACAGTTTCATACTTTCCAATAAACTAACTTCTTTAAACTTAAACCAAATTACTGCCTAGAAATTACTTATATACCAGTGAGAGGGAGCCCCAAGGTTAACCTAGAGCAATATCAATACAATGTTACCAACATATCTGGGAGTAAGGCAGTTAAACATTTTAAGCCGCTGAGTACTTTATCCTATCCTGTATCTAAAGTCCATTGATGTGACTGTATGAAATTTTCCAGTTGTTCTGGGTCATAGAAAACGTATCTATTTACCTTCAGCTCTCAAAAGACATTTACACGGAAATCTCAGTGTTACATGGGCTCCATGTACTCTAGCTTGAGGTAATAAAGTCAATAATTTCTTCCTTTTCCTTAGAAACATCCGAGTATACCAAATTTCTTGGTTAAAGTAAAGGACTGCACGGTTTTGCAGAAATGTTTTCATAATAATGTCTCTTTCCAAAGGTAACATGAATTTAACAAGTAGCTCCTTCCACTTGAGAATCCTGAGAAGTTTCCAGAAATTCCGTGATGTTCAAAATGTTTTCTCTAGTTTCCATCTGGTTTTTCATTCCTTCTTTAAGTCCAGATACAGAAGAAACTTTATTCAAAGTCGGTTGTACTTCGATTGGTATCTTTAAAATTTCCTTTAAGTAATGTTTAAACTGTTCCTTTGCAGAAATCAGTTTACATTTTGGAAAGTTTAATATTCCAAACTGTTAGTACTTCTAAATTTGTTTTCTAAAATTTCAACTCTTCTGCTTAATGCCGTTTCACCTTTTATAATAGCATTTTGAACTGAATTTATTTTTTCCATTTTTTCTTCCAGTTTTATCATTTTCTGCATTTGCCCAGTGGTAACTGATTTTAAATTGACAAACGAGTCTTGAGTACCTTTTAATGCATCTGTTATAGACATTAAAGAGTTCTGCAAGGTGGAAATAGCAAACCTGAAAGATTCTAGTCTTATATTCTTAGGCTTTTCCAAAGGCTTTAGTGAAGGAAAAGATACCGAATGCATCACAATATTTAAGCCCTCAGGGACTCTAGATAGCTCTGGTGGAACCCTCAGGATAGTCCCATCTTCTTCTTCAGCTCGATTGCTTTCAGAGGCTACCCTCCCCCCACTGGGGTGGAAGTCCTCGATCCACCCTCAATAGTAAGGGCTTCGATATCCCCTGCTAAACCCACCTCAGGTGTGCTCACACCAAGCAACGCCATCCGTTGTTGGGGTAGTTCTGGGTTTGCAGCTCCTGTCCTTGCTGGGGGGGAGGGAGTCAGCGGCACTCCAGGGCTCAAAGTTGTTTCACCCGTAGGCGACGCTATCTGCTCTCCACACGTCGCAGGCACGAGACTCTCTGGAGTTCTTCCTGCTTGAGGATAGAACCCCGCTATCATAGTCTGTAACAAATGAGGATTTGAGGCACCCGAGGAAGTCTCCCTTATCCTTCCTTTTCTTTTCGTATGAGGCATGTCATTTATTCCGCTGAAGAAATGGTAAGGTAACTTTCAAAGAATCATTCACGAGAGCTCCAAACTCTACGTCTTCTCATGTCGATGCCATCGTGGATCGCTCATGCGGTTTTCTTATTATTTTTTTTAGGGGGGGGGGGGAGAAAGGGCACATTAAAAAAACCCAAAAACCCAAACCCACCCAAATTTAATTAATTGCAACCCCCCACCCTCCCGACCCCCCCAAGACTTGCTCGACCCCCCCCCCCCCCCAAGACTTACCGACAGTCCCTGGTGGTCCAGTGGGGTCCCGGGAGTGATCTCCCCCTCTTGGGCCGTCAGCTGCCACTAATCAAAATGGCACCAATGGCCCTTTGCCCTTACCATGTGACGGACTATCTGTGCCAATGGTCGGCCCCTGTCACATGGTAGGAGCAATGGATGACCCACACCATTTTTTAAGATGGCACCGGCCGTCCATTGCTCCTACCATGTGTCAGAGGCCGGCCAATGGCACCGATAGCCCCTGTCACATGGTAAGGGCAAAAGGCCACCGGCGCCATTTTGTTTACTGGCATCTGATGGCCTGAGAGCGGGAGATTGCTCCCGGGACCCCCCTGGACCACCAGGGACTATCGGTACATTTTGGTGGGGTCGGGAGGGTGGGGGGTTGTAATTAATTAAATCTGAAGGGTTGGGGTGTTTTTGTTTTTTTTTCACTTTGGGATAGCCACAACAAATCGGGCCGAACTGCGGGAAACAAAATTTCCCACGGCGGGCCGATAATGAAGGCCGAACCGAAAGGTTCTGCCCAATCACTTCTCTAAAATTAACTGTCTCCTCTGTTTTGAGGCAAGGAAGTTTTATTCCACCCTTCCTGTTTCTAGTTTGAGTTTTCCCTTTTTTGGTTTCAAAGACTATTTTTTGTTCCATGGAGAGCTGATGGCCTTTGGCACCCAGGACTCAGTAATCAAACCATTGGGAAAGTAGTGTCTTTCATTTGGAAAGGACCAGAAGTGTGGATAAAGTCATCTAGGGGAAAGGATCCTGGCAACTGGCAAAGTGAAGGAAACTAAAGGATACAAAGTAAAGGTAATAAGAACGTTGTTGCTGCTAACTTAAGTAAAGTACCAGGGAGTAAAGTGCTCACCAGGTGATGCATAAGTTTTGATAAACTATTGGGACTGAACTCTAACCACTTTCAGCGAGAAGAGCTAATGATGCAATTTGGCTTCAAGAAGGATTGGACTAATTTCAATCTGATATAAACTAAGGATTGGGAATAATTGGGTAGAAGAAAGAATTCAGTGTAAATAAAGTGCTTCCAGAGGAAAGAAGAGACTTTGCTAGTGAAGTGGAGTTAAAAGTTTATTATATCTTTCTGCCGTCTTATTTATTGACATATCAAGAAACAAATTGAAGCTATTCAGTCATCTAATCAACTGTCAGTAAAGAAGTTGGAAACCACCATTCTTCTCATGTGTTTATTGGTTGCAGAGACAGTGTTAATTATCAGTGCTGTGTACAGAGGATGGAGAAAGGGTTGGTCTTGCAAAAAACAGGGTATAAGAACTATTATTCATCCCTTCATTGGAATCCCGTGACTCAGAAAGCACAAGCTATTTGCAGGGTGAAGGAGAGACTGAGAGACTGTGAATGAACGTTGTGCAGAAAGGGGCAGATTTTAAAAGCCCTATGAGTGTAAATCCAGCTGGATTTACGTGCGCAGTGGGCGTTACGCGCGCCAAGCCTATTTTGCATAGGCCTGGCGACACGCGCAAGCCCCGGGAAGCACATATGTCCCGGAGCTTGAAAAAGGTGGCGGGCCGTAGGCGATCCGGGGCGGGGTGTGGCATGGCCAGAGGTCTCCGTAGGGCCTCTAGGCCAGGGGATCACGCGCCGGCACTTGGCTGGCGTGCGCAACTTGAAAAATAAAGGTCAGGGGGGTTTTAGGTAGGGCTGGGGGCAGGTTAGGTAGGGGAAGGGAGGGGAAGGTGGGGGGCGAAAGGAAAGTTCCTTCCAAGGCCATTCCAATTTTGGAGCAGCCTTGGAAGGAACAGGGAAAGCCATCGGGGTTTCCCTAAGGCTCGGTGCACCCCCTTGCGTGCGCTGACCCCGGATTTTATAACATGCGCGCAGCGGCACGTGAATGTTATAAAATCAGGCGTAGATATTAAAATCCAGCCCAAAGAGTCCATCTCTTTTCCTTTTCTATGTGCACCTGGGTGCCAGTAAAAGGATATGTCCCTCCCAGGGGTTATATATGCTTTATAGAATAATGTTTCTTTTACTCCTGCCAAATCTTCAGAGCATGCGGCGGCGACCGAAGACCTGCGCGACCGGCGCCGGAGCCCCACCGGGGGAAGGTCAGGTCAGTGTTCGGCCTCCCCACCCGGGGGACCCCGACGCCAGCCGCGATCGCCGAGGCTGATTCCGGCGAACGAAACAAATTAAAAACAAAAAGAAACGCGCCTAGGCCCGCCCTCAACAACAAGGCAGCCAACCAGAGAGAGCCCGGCAGGGCTTTAAATCCACCCTGCTAGGCGCCATCTCTCTCTTCCTCCTCCACGCGGCGACCGAAGACCTGCGCGACCGGCGCCGGAGCCCCACCGGGGGAAGGTCAGGTCAGTGTTCGGCCTCCCCACCCGGGGGACCCCGACGCCAGCCGCGATCGCCGAGGCTGATTCCGGCGAACGAAACAAATTAAAAACAAAAGAAACGCGCCTAGGCCCGCCCTCAACAACAAGGCAGCCAACCAGAGAGAGCCCGGCAGGGCTTTAAATCCACCCTGCTAGGCGCCATCTCTCTCTTCCTCCTCCACGCGGCGACCGAAGACCTGCGCGACCGGCGCCGGAGCCCCACCGGGGGAAGGTCAGGTCAGTGTTCGGCCTCCCCACCCGGGGGACCCCGACGCCAGCCGCGATCGCCGAGGCTGATTCCGGCGAACGAAACAAATTAAAAACAAAAAGAAACGCGCCTAGGCCCGCCCTCAACAACAAGGCAGCCAACCAGAGAGAGCCCGGCAGGGCTTTAAATCCACCCTGCTAGGCGCCGCGCGCCGAGCGTCGCGCGCCGAAGGGGCGAAACAAAGGGGCCCCTTTGTTTCGCCCCTTCGTTTTCGTCCCTCGCTTTCCCGAGCAGCATCACACCAATGCCGCACTAGAACTCAGCCAGCTTCCATCTTACTTCACGTTCTCCCAGCTCTCACCCAGCAAGCACCATACTGCACCCAGCCAGCGCCATCTCAGCAAGCCTTCAACTAGCATCCTTCCTACAAGCATCCAACAAGTGCTCAGCAAACAACCATCCTGCAAGCATTCAGCAAACAACCATCTTGAGCAAACAACCATCCTGCAAGCATTCAGCAAACAACCATCTTGAGCAAACAACCATCCTGCAAGCATTCAGCAAACAACCATCTTGAGCAAACAACCATCCTGCAAGCATTCAGCAAACAACCATCTTGAGCAAACAACCATCCTGCAAGCATTCAGCAAACAACCATCTTGAGCAAACAACCATCCTGCAAGCATTCAGCAAACAACCATCTTGAGCAAACAACCATCCTGCAAGCATTCAGCAAACAACCATCTTGAGCAAACAACCATCCTGCAAGCATTCAGCAAACAACCATCTTGAGCAAACAACCATCCTGCAAGCATTCAGCAAACATCCATCTTGAGCAAACAACCATCCTGCAAGCATTCAGCAAACAACCATCTTGAGCAAACAACAATCCTGCAAGCATTCAGCAAACAACCATCTTGAGCAAACAACCATCCTGCATGCGTCCAACAAATGCTCAGCAAACAACCATCCTGCAAGCATTCAGCAAACATCCATCTTGAGCAAACAACCATCCTGCAAGCATTCAGCAAACAACCATCTTGAGCAAACAATCATCTTGAGCAAACAATCATCTTGAGCAAACAACCATCCTGCAAGCATTCAGCTATCAACCATCCTGCAAGCATTCAGCAAACACCCTCACTGCAAACATTCAGCAAGTATACAGCAAATAACCATTCTACGCTCATCCAGAGCCCTAACCAATTAATTATTTCTTCCTATTCCCAGCCTTTCCTCACATCAGTCATCCGCCTATCCACAGCACCAGCCAGTCATCCGCCTATTCACGGCACCAGCCATCAGTCATCCGCCTATCCACGGCATCAGCCATCAATCATCCGCCTTTCCACGGCACCAGCCAGCTAACCATTCACAATGTCTCTAGTATTCCCAATACCAACTTTACAACACCGCCTCCCACCTAAAAGATTATCTGCCAGACGAGCCCTCCTCAAGAACTTAAAAACCCTCACCCCCATCTCGATTACTCCAATCACACAGCTTTTAGGCCTCTCCCTCTTCTCACTCTCACTCTTCAATGCACAATCCCTAACAAAAAAATCCCTAATCTTTAATGACTATCTCAACGACGCCAAGCCAGATATCTGTGGAGTAACTGAAACATGGCTCAAGCCCTCAGATACAGCGTTAATAAACCAACTACCTACACATACCTATGACGTCTTCTCACTCCCGAGACTGAAAAAAAGAGGAGGTGGAATCCTTTTGGCTACCAAAAAAAGTCTGAACTTCTCCCAACATCCATTCAGCTCTAACTCAAAACTGGAAGTCGGTTTCTTCACCTCACAACATCTTCAAATCCTTCTTGTCTACGCCCCCCCCAGGGTTCCTTGAATCCAATGTCTCCCCTATCCTTGAAATCTCCACCATGCTCATCAACCTGGATTCTCCAGCAATCATCTTAGGAGACTTCAATCTACATATTGACAACCCCTCACCATCCAACAGCTGTTTAACCCTCCTCACAGCCCTATCTGCCATGGGATTCCAACAAATAGTCAATGAACCCACACACAAAGCGGGTCACACCCTGGACTTGATTTTCTTCAACAAAGGGATTACGAACACGTACAACTTGAAGAACAAAAAGGTCCCTTGGTCAGACCACACTCTTATTTCCACCTCTTTTGCACTGGAAGAAACCAACACCCCTAACATCCCCTCACCTTCATTCCATTACAAAAAGCGATGTTCTCCAGAAGACCTCAACACCCAATTAGTCTCCCAGCTCCCCCTATTAGACTTATCCGACCCTAACGCTGCCATTCGTTCATGGAACAACATAACAGAAAACATAGCCAACAAGCTCTGTCCTTCAATTACAAAAAAATCTCACACCAATGCAGCCAACAGACAACCTTGGTTCACCAACGAACTAAGAAAACTTAAACAAACTTTAAGAAAAAAAGAAGCGACCTGGCGTAAAACCCCTTGCGACACCACCATCTCATCATACAAATCCACACTTTACCAGTACAAATCCCTCACCTCAAAATCTAAAAAAGATTTTTACGCATCCAAGATTCACAACCTGGTCTTTGACGCTAAAGCCCTCTTCACCTATGTCTCCAGCCTCACTCAAACCATACCGCGAGAAATCCCCGGCAATATGGCTCAGTCCAAAGCCGAAGAACTCGCTCAGTTTTTCCAAAATAAAATTTCCAATCTCCTAACACAACTGCCTCCCGACACAGCAGCCCTCCAGACATATCAACAACCTGCACACAAAAATGCCAGCTTAAACACCTTTGAACCTGTAGCCTCCACTGAGATACAAGCCATCCTGAGAAAAATGAAACCTTCATCTCATCCTGCAGACCACATCCCCTCCAAATTACTTCTATCTATTCCAGACACAATAGCCTCATCTTTGACAAATATCATCAACTGCTCTCTAGCCCAAGGAATCTGCCCTGATGACCTCAAAATGGCCTCAATCTCACCGCTCTTAAAGAAACCTAACCTTGACCCGAAGGAACCCAACAACTTCCGCCCCATAGCTAACCTCCCATTCATCGCCAAGATCATGGAAAAACTAGTGAACTCTCAACTCTCAGATTTCATCGAAGACAACAATCTTCTCTTCAGCCCACAACACGGCTTCAGAAAAAATCGAGGCACAGAATCCCTCCTCTCCTCGTTGACAGATTATATCTTAATGGGCCTTGACAAAGGAAACTCATTCCTATTGATCCTGTTAGACCTCTCAGCAGCGTTCGACACGGTCAACCACGCCATCCTCCTAAACCAACTCTCGGCTATAGGAATCAGCGGCACCGTCCTATCCTGGTTCAAAACGTTTCTCAATAACAGAGGTTACAAAGTTAAAATCCAAAACAAGGAATCCTCTAGATTTGACTCTGTCATAGGAGTCCCTCAAGGTTCTTCATTATCTCCGACCCTATTTAATATCTATCTTCTTCCTCTCTGCCAACTTCTCACCAAGCTCAATCTAAAGTACTTCCTTTATGCAGACGATATCCAAATCATCATCCCCATCAAAGATACATACTCTGAAACTCTTGACTACTGGGAATCATGCCACCTGAAAATCAAACAATTACTAAACAACCTACACCTCATCTTAAACTCTTCTAAGACAGAAATCCTTCTCATTTCTCCGGAAACCAACATCTCCAACACTACTCTTCCCACCAACCCACCTACCACACAAGTTCGAGACTTAGGAGTGATAATAGACAACCGGCTAAACTTCAAGGCCCATATCAACAAAACAACCAAAGACTGCTTCTATAAACTCCAGGTTCTGAAGAGGATAAGACGTCTTTTCCATGCCCAAGACTTCAGAACGATCATCCAAGCAGTCATTTTTGCAAAATTAGACTACTGCAATTCCCTATTGCTAGGTCTGCCCTCTTCCTACTCCAAACCACTACAGATGGTTCAAAACTCAGCAGCTCGATTACTAACAGGCGCAAGAAAGAGAGACCACATATCCCCCATTCTGAAAGAGTTACATTGGCTACCCGTACACTTCCGTATCATGTACAAAGCCATTTGTGTCATCTTCAAAACTATTCACCAACGCATCTCCCTCGATCTACAAATCCCCCTCCAAGCATACAACTCGACAAGACCTACCAGAAATGTCTACCGAGGCGCCCTCAAAGTTCCCCCTGCGAAAATGACCAAACACATCACTCTAAGAGATCGTGCCACCTCCACTGCTGGCCCTTCTCTGTGGAATTCCATTCCCACAGATCTCAGACTGGAACCCTGCCTCTTAACTTTTAGGAAAGGACTTAAGACTTGGTTATTCAAGCAAGCTTTCCCAGACACAATCTAATATCACGTTATAGATACAAACCAAGGACTTCAAATATTCAGCCATTAATCATGCCATTTTTACATAGCATTTAATTTATTTGTATACCGTTTAACCGTTTATTCTTTCCTATCTCTTCCTTCTTATCCAAGTTCTGCTACCCTTGTTATTTGTAACTGCTCCTTCGATCACCACAGTTCTAGTTGTTGTATTTAATGCACTCCCGTTCCATGTAAACCAGCAAGATATGTGCTCATGATTGCCGGTATATAAAAACCTTAAATAAATAAAATAAAATAAATAAGATATATGTTTACTGTGAATTTTTCTATAGCTTGGACTTTGTAACTCTTCTTCTCTTACAACTAGACCAGTTGGAACCACCAGAAGGTTATTGCTTGAAATGATTCCAGGTCTCCAGGAAGTAAAGGTTTACACATCCCGAGAGAGATTTGGTCAGCAATACCCAGTGAACGTTTCAACCCCTGGTCCACTACAATACCTGAATGACTAAGTAGAACTTTAAAACCTAACACCAGTTACATATTTATTGCAATAAATAATGAAGGCCATATTCAAAAGCATTTAGCTGGCTAACTCAGAAGTTACAAACCTGCTACTATCAACACCACCTTACAGTGATATGTAAAATATATATTAATCAATTGTTGGAACAGCAATCACTGTACAAAGATATATTTATATCAATGCATCAACTTTTTACTTGTAGTGAAAAAAGTTTTTAAATTTTTGAAAGCCTAAACGTATGTGGTATATGACTTTAATTCACAGAAAAACATTTTTTTGGGAGTGGTTGAAAGTTTCATATATTGTGTAGATGTCCCTGCACCTGAGATGCATTTATAATCATTAACTTCCAACCTCCTCCTTATGTGAATTAAAAAAAAAAAGTTGTTCTTCTTTTTTTACTGTGTTATAGTCTCAGTTGTGTTACGTGACATTCTTTAGCTGAGCATGCTTAATATGAAGTTTCACTTTAAAGTATTACCTTCTTTATTCCTTAATCTTCACTCGACATTGTTTTGTAATAAAGTATGGAATACCTTAAACCCTTCTGTATTGTTATCAATCTGTTGTTAGAGTCCCAACACGTACATGTTTCAGACTGACCGTCTTTCCTCAGGGGAGTGTGCTCTGTGAAAACAATACTGCAACTGACGGGTAGTTACCACGTTGTACTACATTGAAAAAACCGCATCCCAATGTAAATCTCTCCGTCTTTCCTCCGATATTCTAAAATTATAACCTTCCTTAAACTTCACTTTGCTCTTCGCTTTACTCTTAATACTCTTAATGGTACGACCAACTTCCTAAGGCAGGTTGAAAACATACAGTTCAAATGGGAATGAATACCTTCACCCTCCTGTCAAACGCTGTTAAACACTGTAAAATTGTGTCTCATGAAAGAAATAAAACTTTCACCCTTCTGTTGATGATGAATCACTGTAGACATCCCCACTGTAAAATTGCATCTCATGAAAGAAAGAAATACTTTCACCCTTCTGTTGATGATGACTTGTGATTCATCATTTGCTTCCCTTAAATGATGTTTATATTTTATAATTGCATTTTACAAATATTTTACATCATTTTTACAAATATTTTACAAATATTTTACATCATTTGCTTCCCTTAAATGATGTTTGTATTTTATAATTGCATATTTACAAATATGCTCATTATAAATATATCATACTGCTAACGTCAAGACACCTCTGAACCCTCATTAATTTTCAGCTTCATACAGCCAACAGTCAATTATGTTATATGTTATAAAGTTTATGTTATATTCTAAATCTTATATGTTATAAGCTAATTTATATGTTATAAATTTTACATTATATGTTAACTCAACTGTAACTAGTTCCGACCTTCTACGCCTTCCATTGCTTTCCATTACCCTAGTTCTCTTGACCCCTGTTTTATGAAATTAACCTTCTTTCTAATGTTTTATTACCCTTGTTCATTGTAAACTGATATGATATGTCTACATGAATGTCGGTATAAAAAAAAGATTTAAATAAATAAATAAATAAATACATTTCTTTCTTTCATGAAAACTGTAAGTTTTCAACCTGCATTAGGAAGTTGGTCGTACCGTTAAGAGTATTAAGAGTAAAGCGAAGAGCAAAGTGACATTTAAGGAAGGTTATAATTTTAGAAAACGCACTTATTTTTTGGGCCTTTTACTTACTTAAGAAAAATTTCAAAAAATTACATTCACGGAGGTGTTTGGAAGTTAATGATTATATTCATCAAGAGGTGCGGAGTCACCTATATAAGCATATGAAACTTTCAACGTACCCCCCCACCCCCCCAATGTTTTTTCAATATCAGTAGAGTTTACAAAATTTAATAAAGAAAAACACATACGGGGTGTGGTATTGTATAAACATTAAATCAATAAGAGAAAATTGTATTTGAAAATTACTCGCAGTGATTGTTCTTTTTGATGTATTGTAACTCAGAATTTAGCCAGCTAAAAGAATATTTTGGGCATGTGTCCGGCTAAATTCTAGCCACCACGCTGGCTAATTTTAAAAAGAATGCGCGTGCGCCCATCGGCACGCAAGCAGAGATACGCTGCAATTTTATATCAAGTACATCATTTAAAATACCCCTGCCACGCATGATCTTAAGAGATGGCTCAGGTAAACGTCCCTCGTGTTTTACCACCAGGGTTTTTGCGGCTTTTATGCACGTGTGCTCACACAAGAGGAAACCAGTTTTTTATGCCCTTACTGGGGGGGGGGGGGGGGGAGAGAGAGACAATCTGACACTATGTATATCTACCACTGTAAGAGGGGCACTTTCAACTCAGGGCAGGTTTGGGTGGGGTGGGGTGTGGTGTTATATCGGTGTGCTACAGACCCTTGCACCTTGGCCATGGGGGACAGAATGAAAGACTTGAACAGGTAAATATAAATCAGTAATTTACTCTCTCAGACAGTGACACTCCATGAAGTTAGCAAATAGTTCAGATAATTTAAAACAAATTGAAGACAATTATTTTTCACTCAACGCATAATTAAACTCTGGAATTCATTGCCAGAGGATGTGGTTATGGCAGTTAGTGTACCTGGGTTTAAAAAAGGATTGGATAAGGTTCTTATGATTCAAACCCACCCTGAGCTGACAGTGCTTCTCTTACAGTGGTAGATATATAGCGTCATAATGTCCCTCTCTCTTTCTCTCCCTCCCACCTCTTGAGTATATATGGAAGTTCAGCAGTCTTGAAGACCCCTCTGGTTCTTCTCCCCTCAGGGTCAAGCCACCCACTTGACCTTGAACCCTCATGCTGTGCTGAAATCCCTAAAACTCGAGATCTCCAGAGTTGCTCCTCATCAGGACTAGCAGTAAAGCTACGCGGATAACACGCCAATGCGTGCCATGGTCATGTTTCCTAAAATTCGGAGTTACGCATGTAACTCTTGGTCCCATCCAAGAATGCCAATGTCCCGCCCCTTTTCTGCCCCCTTGTTCTTGGTATACACACTTGTATGTACATGCGTACTTCACGGCTTCTTAAAATTCGTGTTGCATGTGTGCGGCCATTTTTACGTGAGCAACACTTTAAAAATATATCTATAACATAGGGGCATTCCGGAAGCATAACTGGGAGGAGTTGACTTAGCCGGCTAAATTAACCAACTAACTCCAATATTCAGAGTTAGCCAGATGACGTAGCCAACTCAGGGGGTCATTTTCAAAAGCGATCGCACGCGAAAAGGGACTTTTCGCGCAAGATCACTAAATGGGGAGCGGAGTCGGGACGGAGTCGGGGCGGCACTGGGGCCGACTCTGCAAAGACATCGCTGACAGCGAAAAGGTAAGGGCCCTTTTCGCCGCCAGTTTCACGCCCAATAGCACCACCTTTTACCATGGCATTATTGGGTGCGAAAGCCAGCAGCAATTGCACCGCGGAGGTGCGATTGCTGCCGGCTTTCGCAGGCCCATTCCCCCCCCGGCTTTGCCACACCACCCCCTGTTATCGCCAGATTTTCTAAGGTCTGCAATCTTAGAAAATCCAGGCCTCAGTCAGGTTGGGCCGAAGAGCTATCCTAGAATTAGGTGGCTGTAGTTAGCTGGCTAACTTTAAGGTAACCGGCTATATTCAATAGTGAATATATAAGCTTATCCAGCTAACTTTGCTAGCCAGACTGTATCTGAATATGGACCTCTATATGTTTTCCATATTTGCTATATCATTCACAACCAAAGGGCCAGATTTTAAATCACTTACATGTGATGGGCCAATTTTCAAAGGCCCGGCCACACGCGTCAACCCCCGGGACGCGTGTAAGTCCCAGAGTTAGTAAAAGGGGTGATCCACCAGGGGGTGGGGCGGTCTGGGAAGGGGGTGGGGCTAGAGATGCCCGGCACAGCAGCCGTTTGCCGCTCTGCCGGGGGATCGCTTGCCGGCAGAGTGCCAGTGCGCGCAACTTGCTGCTGCTGAGAAGCAAGCGCAAAAAGGAAATTAATGATTTTGGAGGGGTTTAGGATAGGGATAGGGGGAGGACAGGATAGGGGAAGGGGAAGGGAGGCCAGGCTAGGGAGCAGAGTGGGAGAGAACTGGGGAAGGCCCCGATGTGTCATGCACGTAAATGCAAAACTTTTCCCCCCCTCGCGTGCGCCGACCCGGCATTTTACAACATGCGCGACCCAGCGCGCGCGTGTTATAAAAATCGCACATCCATGGTGTGCGCCGGGTAGTGCGCACACATGGACGCGCACGCACAATGTTTTAAAATCTAACCCAAAGAGCGCAAAGTTTGATTTTGCAAGTTTTTGACTCAACTCAGGTGATTTATCTAAACCCAACCCAAGTGATTTAACTAAAAAAGCAGCTGCTTTATCGAACTTGCTAGTGGAGGAGTAGCCTAATGGTTAGGACTGTGGGCTGCAAACCTTTGAAACCAGGGTTCAAATTCCAGCATTGCTTCCTGTGACCTTGGGCAAGTCGCTTCACTCTCTATATTACCTCCGATACAAACAGATTGTAAGTCCTCTGGGAATTGGAAAATACCAACAGCAATCCACTTTGAAGTTTCAAAAAAGCAGAATATAAATCAAATAAATACATTCGTTAGCCTCAAATCTTGTTGCTCATTTTGAACACAACTCTTTTCTTTTTACCCCATCAGTTGGGAGTCAAGAAAAATAAAACCCATTCCATTTAACACAAAAAAAGCTTTTTTCTGGATTTGCTTCTTCTGAGGTGTAAGTCGATTGAGCCAGGTTCTTGTGTAACAAAACATTTCACATTAACCACAAACAGCTCCCAGCACCACCCCTGTGGTGCTGGCATTAGTAATCCCTGTAGTTCTAGGTTGAGCCATGCTCAGAAACCGATTTGAATTTGAAAAACATTGCATGTGGTGCGCTGGCAGGATTTGTAGCACTGGATGGGCTTTGAAAGCTTTCCTAGGGTAGTCCTCTAGATGCCACAATGCTGGTATCTCATACACATTCATTCAAGGAACTAATCAGTACAAGAGTAACTGTAGGGGGGACTGTATCCAAGGCAACGATTGCTTTAATATTTGGTTTCAAACCAGAGAGAGATTGCACAAGCACAGCTATTTCAAACTGCAAAAATAACCTTTCCAGTGTTACCTCACCTTCAGCTTACTCATTCCTCTTAGAAGGAGGGTGTTACATTTCTTCTCAGGGCTGGTCAGGAAGGTGTTGAGTTGATCTGACCAATAACATCTGTTGACTCAAATATACTCGCTATCTGCAAAAACAGTCAATTAACACATCCTGCAGGGCTAAAGTGCTCTCTAGCAGGCCTTTATTGACCAGTCTTCAAATACAAATAAGACACTGAGAGTTGCAAATACTTTTTTATAGCTCTCAATGACTTATTTGTATTTTCTGACTATACAGAAGAGACAAGATTATTTCTTTTAGAGTTTTGTTTTGTGTGTCTATTTTCCTTCTTTTTGTCACAATAATAGTCATTGCCTTTACTAATTCCATATATTGTACAGCGAGCTGCTCTCTAGATGCTAAAGTTAGCGCGATAAACTTATTCAGGTGGCTTGACCGAAATATTCAGCAGTGCAGCCGTGCCACTGAATATATTTGGCCATCTTAAAGTTAGCTGGCTATGTTTATCTGGCTATCTTTAGGATGCCTGAATAGCTGTGCCAAAGTTATCCAGTTAATTTAAATGGATAATGCTGAATATCTGCGTTTATCCTGCTAACGGGCCGATACAGTACAGTGCACTCCGACGGAGCGCACTGTTAACCCACCATTGGACGCGCGTTTTCCCTTACCCCTTATTTAGTAAGGGGCGGAAAACACGTGTCCAACCCGCCGAACCGAATAGCATCCCTCAAAATGCAAATGCATGTTGATGGCCCTATTAGGTATTCCCGCGCGATTCAGAAAACAAAATGTGCAGCCAAGCCGCACATTTTGCTTTCAGAAATTATCGCCTACCCAAAGGTAGGCGCTAATTTCTTCGGGCATCGGGAAAGTGCACAGAAAAGCAGTAAAAACTGCTTTTCTGTGCACCCTCCGACTTAATATCATGGCGATAAAGTAGGAGGTCCCGAAGGGTAAAAAAAGTAACAAAAAAAAAAAAAATTGGTCGACCCGCGGCTGTCAGGTCGAAAACCGGATGCTCAGTTTTGCCAGCGTCCGGTTTCCGAGCCTGTGGATGTCAGCGGGCTCGAGAACCGATGCCGGCAAAATTGAGCGTCGGCTTTCAAACCCACTGACAGCTGCCGCTCCAGGCCAAAAGGAGGCACTAGGGACGCACTATTGTCCCTAGTGCCTCATTTTGCCTGTTTCTACCGCCAGGTCTCATTTAAATACAGAATCGTGCGTACAGGCGAGTGGGCATTCGCCTGCTCTCCCGCGGACTTTACTGAATCGGCCCACATGTTTGCTGGATAGCTACTCAGCCTCAAAATGCCCCCATCCTACCCGAGACTTATTCGACTAACATTTTTAGCCATCTATAAATTTAGCTGGATAGGTCTGAAGTTACCACCGCAGCCAGATAGTTAAAGGGCACCATTTGTCTTATATGTCCAAACTTAGCCAATCAAATGGTGCTGAATATCAATCCTAGTATGTCCAGCTCTAATTATGGGCTGTCCTGCTGGTACTTTCTTTCGGGCCTGGGAACTATTTTTCTTAGTGGAATTCAAGACTACAGAGCTTAAAGTTCAGCTATTCCTTTTACATGAGAAGTAAACCAATTATTTTATTTTTATTTATTTATATTCTGCTTTTTGGAACTTCTAAGCAGAATACATTCAGGTACTGTATGCATTGTGCTAACTCTATGCTCCTAAACATGCTCCTGAGATGCACATTGGAGCTCCAAAGGATTTATCCAAGGATAACAATTCACAAGTCTTTAAATATTTGTCACAAACTGATAGAGATTAGGAGACTGTCACCTTTTTCTGTCTTTTAAAGCAAATTAGATTATTTTTACACAGAGGTCCATATTCACACTAAATCTTGATAGCGAAATTAGCCAGATAATCTTATCTGGCTTACATTGGAGGTATATTCAATCGTGCAGCCATGCTATTGAATAATGACAGCTCTTTGGCCTGACCAGACTTAACCTCCTAAATCATCCGACTGACACTACATTATGGAGTTAGCTGCTTAACTTAGCTAGCTAACTCACCTCCCCCCAGTTATGTCCCCAGAATGCCCTAACTTATCTGGCTAAATGTTTGCCCCCTAGCATATTAGCTGGCTAGAATTTAGCTAGATATGTGCTTTTGAATATGGACATTATAGTTTCTAATGATGTTCTTGACTTATTGGTAAATTGGTTTCACCAATTTGTCCAGGGACCTCCTATTAATTCCTCTAAACTCTTCCAGTCCTCCACCTGCCTCTATATAATTTCTACCACTCCCTAAAGGCATAAGTTTCATGCTGGATCAGACCAAGGTCCATCGAGTCCAGACTTCTGTCTCCGACAGTGGCTAGTCTGGGTCACAAGCACTTGTCAGATCCCCAATAGTTGATTCTTTTTCTTGTATCTCACTCTTAGGGATAAATGCTGCTTTCCCAGGTCTACCTTGCTAATAACTGTTCAGGAATGTTTCTAATCTTCTTTTGAACCCACAATGGGGGTCATTTACTAAGCATTTTTCCAATAGATACAGAATAGCTTTAGTAAATCCAGCCCAATGTTAGTTACCTTGACCATGTCCTCCGGCAACAGATTCTGTAGCTTGATTGTGCATTGAGTGAAAAAAAATATTTCCGTTGGTTTTAAATCTTCTGGTTGCTAGTTTCATAAAGTGTCCCTAGTCCTAGTTTTGTTTGAAAGGGAAAATAACCATTTCCTATTTGCCCATTCCACCCCACTCAAGATTTAATACATTTCAATTGGGGATGTGCATTCATTTGAATCTGAACTGAATGGCACCTTCTTTGTTTCACTTGTGGGTCCCCAAAATGAATGGAGGGGCCTCACAAAAGAAATAAATATTATTTGTCCCATTTGTTTATGTTTCTTCTTCATTTCTATGGTCCATTGAAGTCTATTGCTTTTCTCTGTGGATAAAAACACAGCCCTTCCCTGTGTGACCACACCACCTTGTCAGAGCTGAGTCAGAGTATGTTGGCAAGGAAACCATATAGACAAGAAATCAGAGTGAATCATTTTTCCAAAATAGTCTATCAGTGCTATCTGGTTATAGTGATGCTGACTCACTCCTACCAAAAAGTCTGAATATGTGCAAGAAGCACTGCATTTCTTCTAATGCCTTAGTCAGAGAAGTATGCACTATTTGGAGCTCCCAGGGCCTGATTTAAAAAAAACATTTACTCACATAAAAATCTATTTTCTTAGAGCAAATGCACTTTACTTGAGTAAGTGGGCTTTTGAAAATGCTGCAATATATGCCATTGAATTGTCCATAGGATTTCCCTACGTAAGTGCACTTTACTCGAGTAAATGGCTTTTGAAAATTGCTACAATATTATGTTACATTTACACATGTAACTCCTTTGAAAATTACCTCCTATGTGTTTTATAAAACAGCTTAAGCTTTAGTTTTCTGGATTTTTTTTTTTGCAGTGGTGGGCTACTTCTAATCTTCTCTGTGCTACACTGCTATCACTCACAATTGTGCACCCCCTTGTGCGCGCCGACCCCAGATTTTATAACTTGCGCGCGCAAGTTATAAAATCAGGTGTACATGTGTGCGTGCACGCCCACACACAACCTTTTAAAATCTACCCCTCTGTGTAAGTATGACAGTTCTACACACACACAATAAAGTGATTTCGGAGCAGCCTCGGAGGGAACAGAGGCAGGCTGTGCAAAATCAGCAGCCTGTGCGTGCCGAGTCACGCAGCCTGCCTCTGTGTTGGTGGGAGAAAGCAATGTCAGAGCTCCCAGGAGCGGAAAAGGAGAACAGCTTGTGGTATCTACTGGGGCCAGCTCGGGTCCAGGACTGGCAGTAAGAGTGGTGGGTCATGGGTTCATCCCGTGACCCAAAGAATGCAAAAGTACCCCCTCCTCTAAACCCCCTCAGTGGATGAAGGTTTCTTGGGGTACGAGGTGTGAAATTACTTCAGGAGGTTTTTGTCCAATATATTGAAGGCGAACTCTACGTTTTGAAGTGAGTATTTGAGAAGATTGTCTTCTTTTTTAAATAGTGTTTTGTTAAAAGGCAATATAATTCATTATGTGTATTGTTTTTTTAGATAAGTGCCTTCAGACAGCCTGAGGGCGAAATGTTGTCTAACGTCGGCTTTCAGGAATCAGTTTGGTATTGGGGCATTCAGCCCTTCAGTTCTCGATGTTGGACCTTGGTTTCATAAGCCTTTGTGAAAGTGACTTGTGGCTGAATAATAGAACAGGTAAGTTGCTCCCAACAAGATAAGTGCTCTTTTTCAACTTTTTTGCTTCTAAACTTTCAAATTTTGGGCAATGAGGCATTCAGCCCGCTATCGGGGCTTTTGACATTGTAGCCATTTGAACAAACATATGGTTATAAGTATTAAGAGTTCATCATTTGAAGATACACATAATGTTCATATAGCAAGTCTTACATAGTGTATAATTTTTATTAAAAAAAACAAAGGACATTTATAAAAAAATTTAAGGACACTTACAAAAAATCTTTTTGAAATTGAAATAAAGGAATACATGGAGGTTTTTAAAGACCTATGACTGAATGACCTATTATATGATGCTCCATAGAGAACTTCTGCATATTTGGTTCTGAGGTCTTTTTCCTCCTTAAATTAAGAGTTCTTAAATTCATGCTGTTTTATTCAGATAAGAGATTTGGTTGTTTGTGGAAATTATTATCAATTTTGAACTTTCATTTTGTACTTTCACTTACCTGTCATTATTGGATTATTCCCATGTATTCTTCTCCAGGCTACACCCTTCCCATGATATCAGGTATTCCCACCTATTAGCTTGTCATCTGATGTCTAGAATTTCTTCCACCTGGTAGGTAGCATCTTCTTCAGAGGATACCTCTTGAGGCTCAGGAAGTTTACTGGAGGGCCACGTGAGAAATAGAGGCTTGAGAAGAGAAATGTGGAATACATTGTGGCTCCCAAGTAAGCTGGAAGGAACAACTGGTAGGTTACTTGGCCCACCTGGTGGGTGATTTGGAAGGGCCCGATGTAACGGGGGGGGGGGGGGGGGGGGGGGAGGGTGTGAATCTCATTGTAGGCATCCAGAGTTGAATATGATGGGTGCTAAGCCAGACCTTGTCTCCTGGCTTAAATTGAGGTCTAGGTCTACGATATGCATTCATGGTTCTTTTGGCTCTCTCTGCCACTTTCTGGAGCATCTCCTCACTGTGGTCCAGAGTTTGTGGAGCTCCTGAGCAGTCAGTTGAGCCTCAGGTGAGGGGACAGTCAATGGAATTGGTAATGGAGGAGATGGCTGTCTTCCATACACAATTTGAAAAGGGGATGACCCCATGGTGCAGCTGTTGTGTGAGTTGTGGGAAAACTTTACCCATGGAAGAAGCATGGCCCAGTTGTATTGGCGATGAATCACATAGGCTCTAAGGAATGCCTTTTAGTGTCCGATTGTTCCACTCAGACTGGCCATTAGCTTGGAGGTGGTATGCCGTCATATAGTCCAAGGTGATGTTGAAATTTTTACAGAGAGAGTGCCAGTACTTGGCTGTAAACTGAGCCCCCTGTTCAGAAACGATATGTTTGCGTAGGCTGTGCAGATGGAAGATGTGGTGAGTGAATAATCAGGCTAGCTCCAGCACTGTAGGAAGGTCGGGAAGAGAGATAAAATGAGCAATCTTCAGGAACTGGTTGACTACGACTAAATAATTATGCAGCCATTAGAGAGGGGAAGATCCACCACAAAATCGGTGGATACATAGATCCAGGGTTCCTTGGGGGCTGGCAATGACTGTAACAACCCCCAGGATCATCCCACTAAGGGTTTATGTTGTGCGCAGGTTGGACAGGAGTCCATGTATGCCCGGACATCTCTCTGCTTTTGGGTCCACCAGTAGTATTGCTGGAGCAGCTCAAGAGTTCGGGTCCATCCAGGGTGACCTGTGACACAGGAATTGTGGGATCACTTTAACACTTTTTTTCAGAGTTTGCATGGAACAACTGTCTTCCCTGGTGGAATGGTCATGGTGGAGATAAGGATCTGAGCCAGATTGATAATGTGCCTGGGTGGATCTGGGGTGTCCTTTTTCAGGAAGAACCAGGAGAGGGCGTCTGCTTGGATGTTCTTGGTGGCTTGCCAGTACCTCAGTTCAAAGTCAAAATGTGCAAACAACAGCAACCAGTGAGCTTGGGGGGCATTCGGTCATTGAGCATGATGATGTTCTAAGTTTTTGTGATTAGTGTAAATAGTAGTGTAATGTTGAGCCCACCTGGCGGGCCCAACTCATGCCATTTCTCAAGTGCAAGCTTGATGGCCAACAGTTCTCTGTCCCCAATTCCATAATTGCGTTCCATGGGGGAGAATTTCCACGAGAAGAAGGAGCAGGTGTGAAGGACCCCTTGTACTGCTCCTACCCCCAGCGAGGTGGTATTTAATTCAAAGATAAAGCGACATGCAGGGTCAGGATAATGGAAGCACGGTTCTTGTAGGAATGCATTCTTCAACTCTTGGAAGGCAGTAACTGCCTCTGAAGATCAGGTTTTGGTGTTGGCTCTCTTTCGGGTGAGTGCTGTGAGTGGGGCCACAATCCAAAAGTAGTTGGGAATAAAATGCCAGTAATAGCAAAGCCTAAAATTCTTTGCAGGGCATGAAGACCAGAGGGTTGCAGCCAGTCTTAAATGCACTTGATCTTATATGGATTTAAATGGAAGCCCTTACTGGAAACAATGTATCCTAGGAAAGGAAGACTGTTCTTCTCAAAAAGGCATTTCTCCAGCTTTGAGTATAGTTTGTTATCTCATAGCCTCTGGAGGAATAAGTGAACATCGTGATGGTGGGAAACAAGGTCCTTAGAGAAGATGAGTATATCATTGAGGTACATGATGACACAGATATAAAGGAGGTCTCTAAAGATTTCATTCATCATTTTCTGAAATACAGCAGGGGTGTTACATAATCCGAAGGCTGTCCCACATATTGAATGCCATCTTCGATTCATCAACATGTTTGTTCTGAATTAGATTGTAGGCCCGCAGAGGTCAAGTTTTATTAATACTCTAGATCCCTGGAGATGGGCAAAAAGCTTGGAGATGAGCAGTAAAGGGTTTCAGTCCTTCTTCGTTATTGCATTGACCCACTGTAATCAATATTTGGGCATAAGGAGCCATCTTTCTTAGACACAAAGAAGAACCCAGCTCCAGCAGAAGACTTGGAGGGTCTAATGAAACCTGGTCAAGGTTTTTCTTGATGTACTCTGACATTGTTTTAGTCTACGGGGCTGAAAGAGATATACTCTCCCTCGAGACGGTTCAGTGTTAGGTACCAGATCGATGGTGCAGCCGTATACTCTGTAGGAACCACAACCCACCAAACACAACAATCCCACCCTGTTTTGGTTGGATACATTGGGATGTTCATCAACAAAAACCCTCAGAAGGAAGAAATACAGGCAGAGCAGAAAATAATCATTCAGAGGAGAGACGTTTTACATGTTCTAAATGTGGTAAAAATTTTAGAAGGAAGAGAGAACTAGTACAACACCAGAAAGTCAAGAAAGGGAAGAAACTAGGTTTGGCTACAGAATATGAGAAAAGCTTTCTTAATAAAGCAAACTGTACTAGGAAAGGCATACTGAGGAGAAACGATTTTCATGTTATGATTGTGACTAAAGTCTGAATCAGAAAGCAAATGTAACAAGAAATCCAAAATTACACTCAGCAGCAAGCTCAGGTTCAAGTAAGGAATGAAATAAAAACTCATGCAACAAAAATAAAACAGCAACAGATCATTCTCTCATAAATCTTACCAGTGGCAAGTGCTTTCACAGGAACACAGACATCTTGCATGCCACTCTGCCTTACTGCTATACCTCTGTGCTCACTGTGATTCCCTACACTGTACTTTGCTGAAAACTTTCCAAATAACAATAAGAACACTAAAAATGGGATGTTAAAGCATAAACACAATTACAAAAAAGGACACAAATACATAAAAATAAACACCACTTGGGGGGGAATATCTTACAGGAAATAGAATCACCCATTAAACGGCTTAAAGTCTATGTGGTATCTTAAGGAACATCAGTCGCCACAAAATTGTGCTTCAGTTATTAGAAGCAATAGTACTGATATAGTCCTCAAGCAATTTCCACACCTGACACTAGCTAGTCAGCCGACGGTTTTTTATTGCTGCCTCTTTTTCATATCTAGCGTATAAACATATAGAGTTCCACCAAAAATGCTCATTAAGAAGTTCACTGTGCTTCCAGAATGAGAGAATCAAATGGATGGCCTCTGATATAAAGAAATCTAATGATTTGTTTTCTACAACTGAGAGGCTTAGCGTAGGTGTGGCACTCCAGAGAATAACCACTTTGTAATAATAGGATGGGAAAATTAAAAAATATTAGATATGATTTCCCAAATGTATTCCCAGAAATGATACACCAAAGGACAATCATAAAGCATATGGGGAATAGTGGCCTTAGGTGCCGAGCACGACCAACAGTTGTGACTAGGGATCAAGCCAGCACAAAACATCTTCAAGGGGTCCAAAAAGCTCTATGCATAACAAAGTATGAAGTTTGGGTCAGACTGGAAGATAGTGACACTCGCAATGAGGAGGTCCAAAAATATTTCCAATTAACATCATCCAAATCAACGTTACAATCATTACCCCAAATTGATTGCAAGCTTGCATTATTAAAGTGAGAAGAAAGGCAGAATACTTTGTAAAACGTAGAGGCTAAATGTACTAAGGGGCCAAATTCCTGATAGAGCCCCCTGTTCAGGTAGCGCCGGCACCATTTTGCCCTCACTATGTCGACATAGTGAGGGCAAAGGTAGTGCCGGCGCCATTTTGAATATTGGCAAATCGGCCCGAGTGCAGAAGGTCACTCCCGGACCCCCGCTGGACTTTTGGCAAGTCTTGTGGGGATCAGGAGGCCCCCCTAAGCTGGCCAAAAGTCCCTGGGGGTCCAGCGGGGGTCCGGGAGTGATCTCCTGCACTCGTGACGTCAGGTCACAGGAACCAAAATGGCGCCGGCGCTACCTTTGCCCTGTCATATGGTAAGGGCAAAGGGCCACCGGCACCATTTCTCTTAACGCAGCCGTGGCCCGAGAGTGGGAGATCACGCCGGGACCCCCCCACTGGACCCCAGGTAATTTAAAACATTTTGGGGGGGTTCGGGAGGGTGGGGGATTTCTTTTAAAGGGTTGGGGTGGGTTTTAGGGTTGTTTTGGTGTGCCGGTTTTCCTGCCCTCCCCCGATTTTTGACGATAAATCGGGGGAATTGTTATTGTATCGCGGCTCTAACGATTTTTGACGATTTAAAATATATCTGATGATTGTTTTAAATCGTCAAAAAACGATTCACATCCCTAGACACACATTAGTTATTTTATTAAACAGGTTTTTGAAACCACCAGAGCTGGCAGTAGTGAGCTGATATGCCCGGCAGGGCTGTAGTCCCTCAGGTACTGGAACAGCGATCCAGGATGGCTGAGCTGTTGAGAAACTGTAGAAAGTTAGTAGGCAGAGTAGGCAGAGTTCATGAACAGCTCTAGATGACACATAAGGTCTTAAGGAAGCTCAGGAGCTGGAAAGGTTTAGGCCCTCGAGGTGCGAGTACCTGGTTCCAGTGAAAGCTCTGAGAGAGCGATGGTAACTCACAATTGTTTGTAGCAGCAATAGCTTCCAAGCAGTAGAGAATCTTCAGAGTGTCCAGGAACATGGGCCCTCGAGGAGTGAGTGCCGGTTCCTATCTGCAATCTGAAAGTAAAGAAAAAGAGCGAGGCCCCTGTGGAGCGGGTATCTCTGGTAAGTCCGAGGAGGCAGAGTAGCGGGTACCCATCACTTTACATTCTCCTTATGACGGTGTACCCAGATCACCTTCTCAAACCCAGAATGTACATAGTTTTTTACACCCTGCCTCAGTTTACCTTGTTCATGAACGTTCTCCCTTAAGTTCTATGTCAACATGTTATAATGTTATAATGTTACAATGTATTCCGCCCCTGTGGCGACAGTTCAGTTCCATGTAAACCGGTGCGATATGTATTGTATACAGGAACATCGGTATAGAAAAAAATAAAAATAAATAAATAAATAAATAGCGAGACACATTCCCATACCCAACCCCTTGCTAACTCAGTTAGATAGTGAAATGGAGACCTTTAAATATTGGAAGTGGATGACGTCATCTCAGGGGGACGGCCCTGAGGTTTGCGCTCTTGCTGGTACTTCAATCAGAGGGCACGTGCGCGCGCGTGCGCCCTAGGTCTGCAGGCAACATAGCGGATCTGCAACATCGAGCCAGTCCGGGGACGCTGAGGGAGACGGCATGGAGACGCCGTGACAGCCAACCATCCATCAGACCCAGAGGGAGTCGCCACAGAGGTAAAGAGGGTGGAGTGAGGACGTCGAGCAGCGACGTCGCAACAGTAAGTTAAGGGAATCTAGTTCTTTGAGCGCTTTATGCATAGGTACTAAAATTGGATGAGTGCGAAACTTTTTTGCAAGGGGTCGCCCGATGACTACTTCTAGGGGGTCGATGCCGTCAGGTCGTGCTCAAATATCTTCCATCTAGGTGGGTCAGCCAGGCTTAGTATATCAGAGAACCAATGATATGCCTAGCTTGATGATACATATAGAAGTCAGGGAAATTTACTCCATCCTGTGACTTGTCGGCTTTTAATTTAGATATTGCTATATGTGGCGCTTTGTTATGCCAGAGAAAGCGTGTCAGCATCCATTCCACCTGTTTATAAAAATCAGAGGAAAAAAATATCAGGCTCATAGATAGAATAAGGTTTATATGTGGGGCAAGAACCATTTTAATTGTATCTAACCTACCCCACTAGGAGAGAAAAAGAGGCGACCAAGACAGCAGGGCCTCTCTTAATTTCAATAGAATAGAATTTTCATTATGAGTGTTTCTGATACATCGGAATAGAAAGTCACCCCTAAGTATTTGAGCTCCTTCATTGAAAAACGAAAAGGGTAGGTTGTAAGGTCTACCAAAGAGCCCTGTAAATTTAAAGACAGTATTTCCGTTTTGTGCCAGTTAATACTATACGCAGAAAAAGAGGAGTATTGCGATATCGTGGAGAACAAATGAGGAAGAGAGGATTCGGGATTAGTTAAATAAAGCAGGAAATCGTCTGCATAAGCGGACAATTTAATCGTCTCAGTTCCAACTTTAATGCCCTCTAGAAGTGGGTTAACCCGAATAGCTTGTAACAAAGGTTCCAATGCTAAATTAAATAAAAGAGGAGACATGGGACAGCCTTGCTTAGTGCCCCTTTGCAAACTAAAAATCGGAGAGCGTCTGTTATTCAAATATAAAAAAGCCGTTGGCTGTCAGTATAATAATTCTACCCAAGAAATAAAATTAGGGCCAAAACCAAAGAACTTTAATACCTCAAAAATATACGCCCATTCAACCTTATCGAAGGCCTTCTCTGCATCTAGAGAGGGGTGCGTTTTTGCAACTATCTGTGTGTGGAGAAACAGGCGTGCATTATTGGAAATGAGATGATTTTTAATAAAACCTGATTGATCAGGATGAATAAGATATGGCATCATCTTGGACAAGCAAGATGCCAAAATTTTAGCAAAAACGGTGTAGTCCATATTAAGAAGAGATTGGATGGTAGTTTGAGACCAATTGTGGATCTCTGCCAGGTTTTAGACGAAATACAATACAAGCTTCTGAGAAAGAAGAATAGCAATCATGTCGGCTAAGCAGATCTGTACAATAGTTATGCAATTTCAGAGTAAGCAGCTTCTGAAAGCTCCGATAAAAGTTCACCGGGAATCCATCTGGACCAGGCGTCCTCCCATCCTTGAGTGCTGTTAAGGACAAGACAATTTCCACAGTCAAAATGTCACCATCAAGAACCTGAAGTTGATCAGGAGTAAGAGATGGAAGTGACAGCTGGGGTAAGAATCTTTCAATGATCGAGGATGTAGAGGTGATATCAGATGAATAGAGTTTCAGATAAAAGTCTCGAAACTCTTGAAGAATGTCCAAATCTTTTAGGAGAAGAACACTAGCACAATTTTTTATGGTCAAAATGTGCTTCTTATCTATGCGTTTTTTCAGATAGCAGGCTAAAAGATGTCCACATTTGTTATTTTCAGCGTGGCATCTCGCTCGCTTGGAAAAAAGAAGCTTCCCGGCTTGATGACTAAGCAGTTGGTTGTATTCAAAGCAAGCTTTCATTAAATATTCCAAGTTAGAAGGAGATGGGTTAGTTATATATGCTTTCTCAAGCTGATCAATGAGGGTTTGTAACCTTAGTGCTTCTTGCTTCTGCGCTTTCCATATCCGAATGTTATAGCAAATGATATCTCCTCGAATTGTTGCTTTGAAGGCCTCCCAGATGGAATGTGGGGAGACTTCTGAGGTCTCATTATTGGAAAAATACTCTTCAATCTTTGCGCATATGAATTTACAGAAATCTTCATCCTCTAAAACTGCAGAGTTAAATCTCCACAATGGATCTGTAGTGATCGCAGAAGGTATAGTGAGAGTGAGGGTAATGGCTGCATGATCTGCAACAATTATAGGTTTAATGGTTGCGTTGGAAAGACTGGGTTAAAAAATAATCAATACTCAAATAGGTGGAGTGAGGAGAGGAGAAAAAAGTGTAGTCTCTGTCAGTGGGATGGATTAAGCGCCAAGGATAGATCAAATTTGCTTCCTTAATCAAATTGTGGAGAGCCATGTGCACTTTGGTTGCAGAGATCTTGACAATGAATTGTTTGACCAAAAAAGTCCAAAGGAAGATTAAAATCCCCTCCTAAAATTGTATGAGCTGAGTTAGCTACTAGAATCTTTTCTGAAAGGCCGTGAAAAAATGGTGGATCGTCCATGTTTGGTGCGTAGATATTGAAAATCAGGAAGAGAACAGATCTAATAAGCACATTAGCAGAGATCTTCACCCGAGTGAAATTGCATGAATTGTACATCCAGGTTTTTGTGAAATAAAATGACTGTTCCTCTCTTCTTACAAATCGTGGGGCTAAAAAGAACTTCACTAACCCACATTTGTTTAAGCTTTAGTGATTCTTTGGTTGAAAAATGTGTCTCTTGCAGTAGGACAATATCTGGATTTAAGGATGCTAGATAGCTTAATATTTTCTTCCTATTGATTGTGTGGGAAATTCCATGAACGTTGAGAGATACCAACTTAATCAAATCCTTGGATGCCATAAGCATAGTGAGACAGGTGTAAATAAAGGGAAGCACAATTGTTTGAAGTGTCAACCAATGATCCAAACCTTGGAACTATAACCATTGGGTATCTTCTTAATTGAAGTAAATTTGACTTACACATTAAACAACCAAACTTAAGAAGGATAACAACAAAGTGTTGCCAAACATATGCAGGGGGAAGTCCCATGAGGGGCCACAGGTCAGGCTCAGCTTTAGGACACACAATACAGAATTATCTTTTATTAAACAGAGTTGAGAAGCCACCAGAGATGGTAGTAGTGAGTAGAGATGAAGCCTGGCTGGGCTTGTAGTCCCTCAGGACATTGGAACAGCGATCCCTCAATAGCTGTGCTGTAATGGAGAGAAACTGAGATAGTGAGTACAGTGGAGCATACACAGGGTTCTGGTATAGAGCCTCGTTGGTTGATTACTCACATAGCGGTTTCTCCCGGAAGGTACCACAGAGGCTGGAATAAAGGCAGGCCCTCGAGGAGCGAGTACCTGGTTCCAGGGAACAGCTCTGAGAGAATATAGATGGTAACTCACTGATGGTGTAGGCAGCGGTTTCTTCCAAGCAGAAGTGAGCTCAGGCAGCGAGTCCGGGAACATGGGCCCTCGAGGAGCGAGTACCGGTTCCAGACAGTGACCTGAAAGAAAAGCGAGAGGCCCCTGAGGAGCGGGTACCCCGATAGAGTAAGTCCAATTAAGGAGAGGCAGAATAGCTAGGTACGGAGAGCGAATCCCATCCGTAAGGAGTCCCATCACCACCCTATGGCAGCTGAACAACATGGCGGGATGCAGCGCCCAAGCCGGACCGGGGACGCCGGACAGGACAGCAAGCAGACGCCGTGGCAGCCAGACATCCATCAACCGTGGGAGGAGTCGCCAAAGAAGTAAGGAGGGCGGAGTGGAGACGTCGGGCAGCGACAGTTGTAACAGATCTAAGCTTGCTGACTTAGGTCTGGATTCACCATTCTTTCGCAGAATGGTGAATCCTGTAAAAACGAGGGGCGGGGGTGAAGGGGGGGTGGACCTGCGAAAGCCTGCAGCCTTCGCACCACTGTGGTGCGCCGGCTGCCAGCTTTCGCACCAAATAGCAACACCATAAAAGGTGTAGTTATTTAGCACGCTACTGCTGACAATAATGTTAGTAACATTATCGCCGGCAGCAAAAACACTGCCCCCTCCCCGACTCCTCCCCTCCCCCTAATTTGCATGCAATATGGCCTTATTGAGTGCGTTATTGAGTGCGTTAGGGCCCTAACGCACGCGATAAGGGTTTAGAAAATAACCCCCCTGGTTAGTTATATACTGAAGAGAAAATTGTTCTGAGAGCAATAATCCACTGTACATATTGTAAAGCTGATACATATAGCACCAAATGTCAATGGTTGTAATCTTACAAAACAATGGGGATTGCTCTGTTCAGGTTACCATCTCTGATCTGGATTCCAGAGTTGAAATATATGTCTCAGTTTCTTTGGGGTCTTCAAAAGTTTTAGTTTGAATGTGGTATGTCACCCATAATTTTGAAGTAAATTAAGCCATATCTGGCAGACAGCGATTGCAGTCATGGTCAAAGATTCAAGAATGCCTTGTGTTTCACTGCTGTGGCTTTGGCAAAATCAGGTACAAAAAATAGATTGTTACCTTGGTAGATAATCGGAGCTTTAACGCAAGTAGTTTTCAATATTTCAACCGTCTAAGGGTGATGCAATAACTTAAAAATTATAGGCCTTGGGTGCTGGGCCCTGGGGAGTGGCCTTGACGGTGTACGGTGGGCCCTTTCAAAAGGGAAACTTTGATAAAATGAGAAAAGTTTTTAGAAAAAAACTGAAAGGAGCAGCTACAAAAGTAAAAAGTGTGCAAGAGGCGTGGTCATTGTTAAAAAATACCATCCTAGAAGCACAATCCAGATGTATTCCACACATTAAGAAAGGTGGAAAGAAGGCAAAACAATTACCGGCATGGTTAAAAGGGGAGGTGAAAGAAGCTATTTTAGCCAAAAGATCTTCATTCAAAAATTGGAAGAAGGATCCAACAGAAGAAAATAGGATAATGGATAAGTGTTGGCAAGTTAAATGTAAGACGTTGATAAGACAGGCTAAGAAAGAATTTGAAAAGAAGTTGGACATAGAGGCAAAAACTTACAGTAAAAACTTTTTAAAATATAACCGAAGCAGAAAGCCTGTGAGGGAGTCAGTTGGACCGTTAGATGATCAAGGGGTTAAAGGGGCAATTAGAGAAGATAAGGCCATCGCTGAAAGATTAAATGATTTCTTTGCTTCGGTGTTTACTGAACAGGATGTTGGGGAGGTACCCGTATTGGATAAGGTTTTCATGGGTAATGATTCAGATGGACTGAACCAAATCACGGTAAACCTAGAAGATGTGGTAGACCTGATTGACAAACTTAAGAGTAGTAAATCACCCGGACCGGATTGTATACAGCCCAGAGTTCTGAAGGAACTAAAAAATGAAATTTCAGACCTATTAGTAAAAATTTGTAACCTATCATTAAAATCACCCATTGTACCTGAAGACTGGAGGATAGCTAATGTAACCCCGATATTTAAAAAGGGCTCCAGGGGCGATCCGGGAAACTACAGACCGATTAGCCTGACTTCAGTGCCAGGAAAAATAGTGGAAAGTGTTCTAAACATCAAAATCACAGAACATATAGAAAGACATGGTTTAATGGAACAAAGTCAGCATGGCTTTACCCAAGGGAAGTCTTGCCTCACAAATCTGCTTCACTTTTTTCAAGGAGTTAATAAACATGTGGATAAAGGTGAACCAGTAGATGTAGTGTACTTGGATTTTCAGAAGGCATTTGACAAAGTTCCTCATAAGAGGCTTCTAGGAAAAATAAAAAGTCATGGGATAGGTGGCAATGTCCTTTCGTGGATTACAAACTGGCTAAAAGACAGGAAACAGAGAGTAGGATTAAATGGACAATTTTCTCAGTGGAAGGGAGTGGGCAGTGGAGTGCCTCAGGGATCTGTATTGGAACCCTTACTTTTCAATATATTTATAAATGATCTGGAAAGAAATACGACAAGTGAGGTAATCAAATTTGCAGATGATACAAAATTGTTCAGAGTAGTTAAATCACAAGCAGATTGTGATAAATTGTAGGAAGACCTTGTGAGGCTGGAAAATTGGGCATCAAAATGGCAGATGAAATTTAATGTGGACAAGTGCAAGGTGATACATATAAGGAAAAATAACCCATGCTATAGTTACACAATGTTGGGTTCCATATTGGGTGCTACTACCCAAGAAAGAGATCTAGGCGTCCATTACCTGCTATTAATTAAGTTGACTTAGAAAATAGCCACTGCTATTACTAGCAACGGTAACATGGAATAGACTTAGTTTTTGGGTCCTTGCCAGGTTCTTATGGCCTGGATTGGCCACTGTTGGAAACAGGATGCAGGGCTTGATGGACCCTTGGTCTGACCCAGTATGGCATGTTCTTATGTTCTTATGTTCTTATGGTCCTGCCCAGGGGTTACAATAGCTTCTTAACAAAACCATTCAGTTTCTTTTCAGACCTGACAAACTTTGTGCAGCTGAGCTGGACACACTTGCTCTCCCTGCTCCTGCTGTCAAACCTACATGTGCACTGCAGCAAAAAACAAACAAACCATGAGGATCTCCTGATCTATCCCAAACAGTGTCCGAACTTTATAAAGTTTTATTAACCCCAAAATATTTCTCGCTAATTATTTAGAGGATATAATAAAAACCTATTCAGAGTACTCAACCTTTACCTGGCTCCATTTCTTTTATTAAAAAAAAAAACAAATCCCAGCAACTTTGCTTAAAGTGCTTAAACTCCTTCAGAGCTTCAAACAACATTTTTTTTTAGCATTTTTTCAAGTAATTTAAATTTTGATTTCAGTCACCCTGTTACACAATGTCTTTTGAAAAAAACAGTTCTTCTAGAAAGCCTGAGGCTGAAGCCTTCCAGCTGAGGGTGTGGTAAGATTCTGTTTCCATTGTTAGTTAAAAGCAGCTGTAGCATTTTCTGCTTTCCCCTGTCAGTGAAATTATGTTGAAACCTGTGATTTTTATTGAATGCACCTTTAATAAATTAAAACGTCACGGATATCATAGACCCTGACCCGCATGGGTGATCCAGGACTTAAGCATCCACAGAAATAGTTTAGCGTGGGTCACAGGCCGGAGACCATGGCGGCATCCTACTCATCGTCTTCTTCATTCTCACCTGGAACTGCAACAGCACGAGCATGGGTTACAGGGATACCAGGAGACTACATCTTCAATGTCCCTGTAACAGCTGCTCCTCCTCCTCCTCCTCCTCCTTCCTTCATGTCCCTTTTCCCCATGGTGTACACATCTTTTCTTAACTGAAATGGCAGTCGTGCAGAGATGAGCCAGGCCTATTAGTCTCCCTGCGGCTCATACTGGGTTCTGCTGCTCTTACACAGGTAAGGGAGCTGGACGCTGGAGGAAGGAGAAGATGAAAGGAAGAGTTAAAGGTGAGTGATGGGAGAGATGGGGCAACAGAGGGGGAACTAGAGGGTGATGAAAGGGAAGAACTTGAAGGTCTGATGAAGACTTAGCTGCTGAACAAGGCTGAGAAGGGGCCAGAAGAAGTGAAGGGGGATAGGAGCTGGTGAGAGAAAAATTTGGAGGTTGAAGAGAATGATGGAGACTAAAGGAGATGAGATGGAAAGATAGAGGCTGGGAGGGGCATGAGAGATTACGATTGTGAGACAGAGGCTTGAAGAGGGGTAGTGAGAGATAGACTAGGTTTGGAGAGGGGAGAATGAAGGAAGCAATGGGGGTGATAGACAAGGGTAAAGAGACAGGAAGGGAGTGTAATAACTGCCTGGTGATGGGAAGAAAGTACTAGGAAAAGCAATGGAGAGGGGTGAAAAGGAAGAAAAGACATGAAGAAATGAAGGTCAAAGGAAGGACAAATGACTGCTGACATGGTTTAACAGTGAGGTGAAAGAGGCAAATAAAGCCAAAAGGTCATCATTTAAAAAATGGAAAGCAGAACCAAATGAGGAAAATGGAGAACATAAGTTAGATGTAAAAACATAATTAAGCAGGCTAAGAAGAAATTTGAAAAGAAGTTTGCCATAGAGGTAAAAGCATGTAATAAAAAACTATTTCAGGTATATCTGAAGTAAAAATCCTGTGAGAGGCAGCGGGGCTACTAGATGACTGAGGGGTAAAAGAGGTAGTCAGGGAGGACAAGAAAATATCAGAAAAACTAAATTAATTCTTTGCCTCTGTCTTTACAGAGGAGAATGTTGGGACCCTCACACCAGAAACATTTTTTATGGTGATGACTGAGGGACTGGATGGAATCGCTGTGAAACTGGGGGATGTAATAACTCAGACTGACAAACTAAAGAATAACAAATCTCCGGGACTGTTGGTATTCACCCCAGAGGTCTGAAGGAATTATAAAATGAAATTGCAGACCTGTTTCTGGTATTTTCAACCTAACATTTAAAATAGTCATCATACCAGAAGACTGGAGGGAGGCCAATATGATGACAATTTTTAGAAAGTGCTCCAGGGGAGACCCAGGAAACTATAGTCTGGTGAGCCTGAAGTCCGTGCTGGGCAAAATGGTTGAATCTATTCTTAAAAACAAAATTAGTGACTGCATAAAGAGATATGGTTTAATGGGGGGAGAGTCACCATGGTTTTTGAAAATAGAAGTCTTGCCTTACTGAATTACGGTATATAAGAAATGCATAAATAAATAAATAAATAAATAAATAAATGTGGTCAAAGGTGAATCGGTTATATAGGTTATTTGGATTTTCAGAAAGCATCTGATAAAATCCATCATGAGAGACTCCTCAGGAAATTGTGAGTTCATGGAATTGGAAGCAGTGACCTATTGTGGATGGGTAACTGGATAAAAGACAGGAAACACAAAGTAGAACTAAATGGTCAGGTTTCCAAATAGAGAAATGTTAGCAAAGAGCCCCCGGGTTCTGCATTGGGACCTATGCTTATTTACATATTCGTAAATGATCTTCAAAAAGGGACAATGAGTAAGGTGACCACAATTGTATATGACACAAAATTATTTCGAGTCATTAAAACAGCATGGATCGTGAAGAACTGCATATGGGCCTTGTGAAACTAGGAGACTAGGTTTCTAAAGAGCAGATGCAATTAATTTAATGTGGATATGTGCAAAGTAATACACATAGGGAAAAATAATCCCAACTATAGGTACATGATGGTGGAATTAGGAGCCACCACCCACGTAAAGAACCTCGGAGTCCTTGTAGACAATGCCATGAAATCTTCAGCTTAGTGTGCGGTGGCAGTCAAAAAGGCAAGTAGAATTTCAGGAATTAGTTGGAAAGGAGTAGAGAACAAAACTGAGAATATCATAGTGCCCTTTATAGATCCATGGTGTGACTGCACCTTGAGTATTGTGTGAAGTTCTGGTCATTCCATCTCAAACAAAGATATAGTGGGAATAGAAAAAGTATAGAGAAGGGTGATGAAAATGATAAAGGGGATGGAAAAGCTCCCTTATGGAGAAAAGCTACACAGATTAAGGCTCTTTAGCTAGGAAAAGAGACAACTGAAAAGGGAAATGATTGAAATTAGACATGTGCACTAGAAAAATGTTGGTTCAATTTGTCCATTCATCTAAGATGGCACCTCCATTCGTTTCATTAGTTTAAACCAAAAAAAAATATTTGTTTTATTTCATTTGTTTACCATTATAGTCAATGGGGGAAGCAATGCAGCCTATTTTGGGTTCCCAAATTGGAACTTTCAAATTAGTTTTAATGAAACTTGTGGGTAAACATCATCAGAATGGTGAAGGAATGACGACACATCAAGACTATGTCAAAATGGCACCAAAAGTGGCATGAAGAGCCTAAGGGACTATAAAGGGGCAATGGCGAACCAACAGTGGCAGGGGTTCTCCAAAGCACCTTCAGAGGAGCAAAGAAAGAGTTGGAATGGAATAATACCCCCAAGGCTTCAAAAGAGGGCACCAACAATGGTGGAATGAACCCTCGAAGAGGCAAAGTGGCACCAAGAGTGCATCATCATCATCCTAAGGCACCATGAAAGGGGAACAAAGCAGAAAAGGTAGCAAGAAAAACCCCAAGACACCAACAAAGCAGCACAAAGAGTGGCATCAACACACCACAGTATCATGAGCCTGGTCCATTAAGCTAGGTTGAGGGAGTTGTCTACACACTCCCTCACAGCCATATTAAGACAAGAAGTCCAGAATAGAGATATTCTTATACATTTTTCTCTGGAATGTGTTGTTTGCTACAGCAGGAAATCACTAGTTTACTAATAAAAGGAGTATTCCAAGAAAGGATGAGCACTAAGAAATTCTGGTTCCCTTTGGAGGGGAGAATTCTGGAGGTTTTTTGTAGTGCCTGCTGACCTTGACGCAAAGTTGTTTTTTTCTGTGCACTAAGGGGTCGATATTAAAACGTGCGCACGGGCGTGGCCTCGGAGGGACCTTCCCTTCCCCTACCTCCCCCGCCCTTTCCCCCTACCTTTTTCCTTTTTTCACTTTTGTTTGAAAACTTACTTCAGCCCTGGGGGAGTTAGCGAGCACTAACCCAAAAATCGGGGACCCACGAAATAAAACCCCGAACTGAGGGAAAAACGAAATTTCCCGCAGGGGCCCCAAAACAAAGCCTGAAACGTTAAAAAAAAAATGGTGCACATCTCTAGATTACACTGCTCTTATTGTTTTTCTCGCACCTAGCTAGAGGAACTCACAATTCAACAAGATACCGGATTTGTGTTAGCAACACTCATACAACGTTTTCTTGCGGAAGAGTGGCACAGATAGTGTAGCAGGATTTTGCCTTTTTGATTTCTTTATAGTCAGGGAATCGGTCAAAGAGAAGAAGAGAGGAGATTCTACTGGGACAACTTCCTGCATTCCAAAGGTTACTGAGTTAAGAGGAGGCAGAGGAGCTGCAGAGAGAAACAGGAGAGATAAGGGTGTGCACACATGCCTATGTTTTTTTTTTTTGCCTGGCCAGACTAGATAAACAGACTGCTGGTACTAAATCTACAGACTAAGTTCTACAGAAACACAGTCTAATAATACTGAGAGTAGTGATACAGACTGGGTGAACTGAAACATTTTTTTTCTTGTCAAACTTATACTTACCTGAAAAAGATTACCAGAAAAGAGTAGTTTACAGCACTGGAGTATCACTAAGACTCTTACATTTTTCAAATAAACAGGATGATAAACAAATACTTACCTGGTTTATGGGTCTATATGGAGTACTCTGAGTTTGTAGTGCTCTTTGGAAGTGTTGAACTGAAGCAGAAGCAACAAAAGGAAGAGTTAATTTTTGTGCAATGCAGTTACTGCTTGTTATAATTCAGTTTTATAACTGTCTTGCATTGTTTGTTTTCTGTTTATACATTGTGATAAGTGTTTCTCTAGGATTTTCTGTCAATTGCTAGAGTTTGTCTTACTGAAAATTTCTTCAGCTTAAAAGAAAAGAAGAATATATTTGGTATGTTACAATAACTAATTGTCATTTGTCCAACCAAAATTTACTTGGCTCTTGTTTCCCCTCCCTACCTCCCGGAGAGAAGATCAGGTGGATTTCCGGGCCCTTTCAATTTACAGAACCTGATAAGGAAAAGCAGTTTGTTTTTATTTATTTGTTTTATTTGTGAGAATACATCTCAGAAAAATCTTTCCAAGTAACAGCCATAAGAATGTCTCTCAGTCACCATTTGCGGGAGGGTTTTTCTGTTCCTCTGGATGCTACACATTGTCCAATATATGCCTTTTAAGTAATGAATATACAATTGAAAATCTTATTCTAATTAGAATTTGCATGAAAACTGTGGTTTAACACAAAAAATATTAGTCAGTAAGTAAGCATTGACAAACCCCCCTCTCAAAGTTAATCTTTATTTGTTTGTTAATTTATTCTCCCCCTGTTATGTTCTCCCAGTTAACACACCCTGTTACAATCGGGCCGATACAGTAAAATCGCGGCAGAGCGCACAGGCCACTCTCCTGTGCGTGCCATACAGTATTTTAATTTATTTAATTAGGCCCGGTGGTAAAACGAGGCGCTAGGGACACTAGCGCATGCCTAGCACCTCTTTTTTTGACGGAAGTGGCGGCTGTCAGCAGGTTTGACAGCCGACACTCAATTTTGCCGGCGTCGATTCTCGAGCCCACTGACAGCCACGGGTTCGGAAACCGGACGCCGGCAAAATTGAGAGTCTGGTTTTCGACCCGCCAGCCGCGGGCCCATTTTAAATTTTTTTTTTTTTACTTGTTTAAACTTTCGGGACCTCCGACTTAATATCGCCATGAAATTAAGTCGGAGGGTGCACAGAAAAGCAGTTTTTACTGCTTTTCTGTGCACTTTCCCAGTGCCCGGAGAAATTAGCGCCTACCTTTGGGTAGGCGCTAATTCCTGAAAGTAAAATGTACGGCTTGGCTGCACATTTTGGGCCAGATTTTCAAAGGGGTACGCGCGTATCTTACGCGTAAGATACGCGCGTACCCCCCGAAAACCTGGCCGATGTACTCCCTGCGCGCGCCGAGCCTATGTTGAGTAGGCTCGGTGGCACGCGTAAGTCCAGGGCTTTCCTGGGGGGGGGGGGCATGTCGCGGCGGCGCGTCATTTGGGGGCAGGGGGCATTTCGGGGGGGGGGGGGGTGACTGAGGCCTCCGAAACGGCTCCCAGGCCTGGGAATCGCGTGCCGGCAGCCGGCCCAGCGCGCGCAAGTTACACCTCCTTCGGGCTGGGGGGGTGGGTTAGGTAGGGGAAGGGAGGGGAAGGTGCGGGGAGGGTGGAAGGAAAGTTCCCTCTGAGGCCGTGCCGATTTCGGTGCGGCCTCGGAGGGAACGGAGGCAGGCTGCGCGGCTCGGCCCGCGCAGGCTGCTGATTTTGGGTAGCCTTGCGCATGCCAACCCCGGATTTTAATGGATAAGCGCGTATCTATTAACATCCCACGTACTTTTGTTTGCGCGGGTGCAGATTTATAAAATCTACCCCTTTGCTTTCTGAATCACGCAGGAATACTTAAAAGGGCCATCAACATGCATTTGCATGTTGCGGGTGCTATTAGGTTCGGTGGGGGGGTTGGACATGCGTTTTGGACGCGCTATTACCTCTTACTGAATAAGGGTAGAGCTAGCATGTCGAAAACGCGCGTCCAAATGCCGGCTAACCGTGCGCTCTGTAATCAACTCAACATGTTCCATGTAAACCGATGTGATAAAGTGTTGAGTGTCGGTATATAAAAACAATTTTTTGATATGGAGTCAAAATAGCCCAGCCATGTTTTTCTAAACTTTCTATTGTGCCTAATGACAAACTCTTTATGAGAGGGTGTTCCCCTCATAAAGCAGCGGCCAATCCAACGGCTCCTTGCCCATGTGCTGCTCTGGATCCCTCCCGAGGAACAGATATAATCTGGAGAAGACTCGTGCAGGTCTAAGTGGGACGGATGAATGCCGTACCAGAAATGTCCTGGGTACCTGGTGTCTGAAGCACAGTGGCAATGCTGGAGCTGAGGTAGCAGGCATCGAGTAACTCCACATTCTCTCCCATTCACAAAACACTAGATGAAGTCAGGTCTAAGATGACAGATGCAGATGACACAAAATTGTTCAGAGTAGTTAAATCACAAGCAGATTGTGATAAATTGCAGGAAGACCTTGTGAGACTGGAAAATTGGGCATCCAAATGGCAGATGAAATTTAATGTGGATAAGTGCAAGGTGATGCATATAGGGAAAAATAACCCATGCTATAATTACACAATGTTGGGTTCCATATTAGGTGCCATAACACAAGAAAGAAATCTAGGTGTCATAGTGGATAACACATTGAAATCGTCGGTACAGTGTGCTGCGGCAGTCAAAAAAGCAAACAGAATGTTGGGAATTATTAGAAAAGGAATGGTGAATAAAACGGTAAATGTCATAATGCCTCTGTATCGCTCCATGGTGAGACCGCACCTTGAATACTGTGTACAATTCTGGTCGCCGCATCTCAAAAAAGATATAATTGCAATGGAGAAGGTACAGAGAAGGGCTACCAAAATGATAAGGGGAATGGAACAACTCCCCTATGAGGAAAGACTAAAGAGGTTAGGACTTTTCAGCTTGGAGAAGAGACGACTGAGGGGGGATATGATAGAGGTGTTTAAAATCATGAGAGGACTAGAACGGGTAGATGTGAATCGGTTATTTACTCTTTCGGATAGTAGAAAGACTGGGGGGCACTCCATGAAGTTAGCATGGGGCACATTTAAAACTAATTGGAGAAAGTTCTTTTTTACTCAACGCACAATTAAACTCTGGAATTTGTTGCCAGAGAATGTGATTAGTGCAGTTAGTATAGCTGTGTTTAAAAAAGGATTGGATAAGTTGGAGGAGAAGTCCATTACCTGCTATTAAGTTCACTTAGAGAATAGCCACTGCCATTAGCAATGGTTACATGGAATAGACTTAGTTTTTGGGTACTTGCCAGGTTCTTATGGCCTGGATTGGCCACTGTTGGAAACAGGATGCTGGGCTTGATGGACCCTTGGTCTGACCTAGTATGGCATTTTCTTATGTTCTTATGTTCTAATAGAGAAGCTTCAGAGACATAACGTACTCTGAAAGTTTTATTTTGCCTTGGGTAAACAGACAGGTGGACAACCAGGGACAGACGGAAGGGGTGGTTATCCTTTCATAGCCTTGGTTTCACCCAATTTCTGGAATTGGCACGAAAAGAAAGGATAGATGGGAGCACCCTAATTGTTTCATTTTGAGACTGATAAAGTTTGGATTTTGAGATGTTACTTTAGAAATATAGCTGATACTCTTTTGGATCTGAAAATATGAATATTCGCAGACATCTGCAGAGATATTTACAATAGGTGCCAAGGTTATTTTCTCATGGTGTTGATTATTTCTTAAAATTGCCCTGCAAACACATTGGGAAATATTAAGGGGAAAGCTACATATTCTGAGAGCCACACCATTTGGAATTTCTTGAAAGATAAAATGGTTTCAGATGCTCGTACAGCTCCTGATAAATTGTTCCTTCCATATGGATTAATTTAGTAGGGTCGCAGGGTTTTTATTCAGGGGGTTCCTCCTAGTACTGAGTACTGGCACCTTTTTCCTCCACGTGTTTGATTTACCTTGTGGTCCCTCAAAAAAAAAAATGTATCCTGCATGTGAATTAGGTACCACCACCTTTTTTCCCCCCAGAAAGATAGCACTGCAGGGTTGTATTGATTATCATTCTGTTATTACCCACTATATACCAGTACATTGTGTTTGTTCAGCTAGGCCTGTTTTTCTTTTTTATCTGTTTACTATTTTCTTATTTTTCATGGGGATGGGATTTAATACCTCTTCTCTTAATATGAGGACTTAGCTTTGCTGCACACTATTTCCACTAATCATTATTTCCCATGTTTCTGTATTCATTGGTTTTGCAGCTTCAATTTCCTGTACAAGAGAGAAACATTTTTTTGTTTCCTTGTATAATTTAATGGAATTTAGAAATACATTTTCTATCAGGGAAAGGATGATTCCTCATAGGTCCTACAGCAGTGATCTTCACATTCAATCCTTGCAGGCTACAGTTGGGATGGGTTTTCAGGATATCCTTAATAAATACAAATATTCATAGTTTCTGATGAATGTGTCATTTGTGATTTTTTTTATTTTTGGGGATATACTGGGGGGAAAAAAAAATCAAGAAATACTTACAATTAATAAATTAAATCCATACTGCATTAGCTAGACGTACTCTGAAATGATTGACTGGCCTCTCTGGTTGGGCTGAACTAGGTGGTTTCCTCTTACTACTCACCAAACAAAATAAAATTCAAAATTAGGCCTGGATTTTCTTTCTTCGCACCGGTTTGTGAATCCCGGCGCTAACGGGGGGTGGGGGTGAAGTAGGGGCGGGCCTGCGAAAGCTGGCAGCGATTGCACCACTGCAGTGTTATCGCTGCTGGCTTTCGCACTCAATAGCGCCATCGTAAACGGTGATGCTATTGGGCGTGCTAAATGCGGCGATAAGGGGCCTTACCTTTTTGCCGTCAGTGAAGTTTCCGTGGCGTACACCCCGACGCCGCCCCGACTCCTCCTCTTCTGGTGCTGACGCCGCCCCGATTCCGCCCCGATCTAGGTATCACGTGCGATAGGGTTAGAAAATAACCCCCTTTGTCACCTCAGTATTAGTGATGCAGACTATGCCAATGCAAACATTCCATCAAAAATGTCGACTTCCATAAATGAGAATATTTTGGTTGGAGTAAATGGAAATAGTGAAATTTGCTGCTGACCTTTTGTATTTTGCAGATCTGGAATTATTTTCATTATTTTCCACAGATGGTACATTTATTCCATTAAAATATATGGAGGCCCCATTCTAATTTCTGTGTCCTTTTATAGTCTTCTTTGGATCCAAAAGCTAGAAGGGGCAGATTATGATGTTAACCAGAGTATTTAAGATTAGTCCCCAGTTGGCCTTGTAAGGGGGTACCAAAATCTTTCTCTTATTAGCAGTGGTTATTCTTTACCATTATGGCAGCAGTGGCTTCTACAGGTCTGTATGCCAGCAGCGTGACCCATATGTCTTCCTAGACTTTGACCCTATGCATGATGTTGGTGTAAGAAGATGTGTTGGCGATTAAACTATTCCACATTGGGAGGGCTTATAAGAGTGTATAAAAACCTCTGCACGCATGCGATGCTGGAGGGAGATAGGAGGAGAGGTTTGGTGACAACTTTAGTACAGGGCTGAGATAGCAGATGTCTCTCTTTGTGGCGGACTCTTGTTGGGTCTGTCCTTCCACAGGGATAGGACCTGAGAGAAAGAAATTCAGGGTTCCAGGAGAGGAAGTTCCTGGGAGCCCAAAGTAAGCTGGAAGGAAGAGTTCCCGAGAGAAAGTCAAAGTTGGAGGAATCCTATAAAGAAAGGAATTTTCAAGACACTGCAGGAAGGTTTCAGTTGAAGTAAGCCTGCCTGGGAAAATCCACAGAGTTGAAGACTGTCCAAGTCACAAAATCAGAAAAACAGATGTTGAACCCTAGGTCTCTGCTAGTAGGAGTTTACTAAATGGGTAAAGAAGAGAAGTAGATTTGTTTGGGTGCAGCTCTCCCATATGAGTCTTCAAAGATGGAATCCTGGTTCCATTAAAAACCAGTGAAACCATGTTTGTAGTGTGAATTTTTAGTTAGCCCTAACAGGACACAGGATGTCCCTGTGCTTGCTCTTGGTTTTGTTGTGTTTTCTTTTGGAAAAGGACCCTTAAGCCTCATAAATGAGCCCTAGAACAAAATAGGAGAAAGAATGCCTTTTCCCCCCCATTTAAGGATGTCAGTTTTTGTTCCTTTTCTTTTTGGGGGCAAAAACATTTTAATCACCCATCCTTTCTCATTTCTGTTTGTATTTTAAAATTGGTTTTATTTTTACCACCTACTTAAGATTCCCAAGGGTCCAGGGACTCACTTTCTAATATCAGGAAGAAGGTTGGGAGTCTCTAAGTCAAAGAGATTCATTAGACCCTTGAAAGGTCACTGTAAGAATAAATTCTATTCATTTTGTGAGAGGAGGAGAAGTTGGACTTCAAAGATCAGTGGCACCCATCCAGTGTTAATCACTAATATGTTATCTGGATATTGAAAAGAGGAGTGGGGAGGTACCCTCCAGTTACCATCAAGGACAGTGAGGAGGATGAAGAGGAAGTAAGAAGTATATTTTGTATATCTGGATCGTTATAAGACTTGATACTTTGACTTCTAAATTGTATTTGATGATCCTATTCATCACTTCTTGGAAGAGAGCTTAAAAACTACCCCTACAAATGAAAAGTATCAGGAACAAAAGAACAAAAAATTAAATCAATTTATAAAGTCACAGATTTATTGGAAAACTTAGTGTAAATGTACTATATTGAACAAGGATTTGTAAATAAACATTGTAAACAATTATCAGTCAACTATCAAATAAAGTTAAATTGAAATCCACAATCAGTTTCCAGAGTGATTATTAAAGATTGCTTTAAGAATGTTCAGGGTTATGGAAAAAAAAGTCTCCCCCCAACACAACCCCACCCAATCAACTAGGAATCCTGAAAATAAGAGGTCTTAAAGAAAGTATAAGCAGTTAGCTGCATAAGCCCTTAAATTTATAGGCAACCTTTGGAGGTTTTTTGTGTAGGACATCAGCCCAGGGGTTACACAGATTTGGCAGGAACAGAGATGAAAAGGTTCTGGGAGGGTCAAGGAAGAAGGGTGAGAATGTGAGAAGAGACTGAAACTGGGTTTTCGACCTTGTGTTGTAAGAGAATATCTGAGATTTCACTACTTTATGTGGAAAAATATGAATTCTGACTTCACAAAATGGACACTTGACCTGCATTTCAGCTGAAATACAGAGAAGATGAAGATTGGCCAGAATACCAGAGTTATCTGGTTTGCCAGCAAAGATGTTTAACAAGGTCCCTCTGAAGGAATAATAATTTCTTTCCATAAACAAAACTGACCTAAGACAATGCAGGCCAGGTGTGCATCAGAGCTCAGGTCTGCCTAGAAACTGGATCATCCAATCCAGAGAAGAGACTTTATCAGCCAGGTCAGCATCACTGGTCACGCAGCCTGGTCAGGAACTATCACGCACCAGACAAGTTACCTCTCCAAGAAAGGGGGTCTCAACTGGGGGAGAGTCCAGTAGTTCAAATTGAAGAAAAGACCTTATTTCATGCTCCTGTTTGACTATGCATGAGCTTTGCATATTCATATCCTGCCTTTTAAAAACAACATGGGAGAAGGGTTTATTTTATTTATTTATTTATTTATTTATTTTAAGCATTTTATATACTGAGATACAATGGGAAACATCTACTCGGTTTGCAGAGAACTAAAAATAGCAAGAAGCTTTACAGAAGAACATTAAAGGAAAAAGATGAAGGATAAACAAGACACTGTAAAAATGAGGTGTCAACAGTGAACAATAACATGGGGAGGGTAATTGAAGGGGAAAACTATATACAATTTAGTTACATGCTATATACAATGGAAATTACAGGGGGAGGGTGGGGGCGGAGGGAGCTGAGGGGGAATTAAGTGTATGTGCGTGTGAAGAGCCAAGTCTTTAAATTTTGTTTAAATCTTTTTGGGCAAGACTCAAGGCGAAGGTTCGGGGGCAGTGAAGGTTTAGGAGGGCAGTGAAGTTGATCCATTAACACCAACAGAAGACACCCAAGCCATCGCTCTCTGCCCTTCCCTACAGGCCAGTGGTCAAGCTTCAGTATATGGGAGATCACTGCATGTAAGAGAGTCTCCAGCCTGCTGCCTAGCAACTCAAGTCTAACCTGTCTTTTTCTTCTCTAGGGGTCAGATAAATCCTTGTAGCCCAGTCGATGATGGAACCACTGACATGTGATTCCATCATAGAGCCTGCCTCCATAAACTCCAGTTTCTCTCAGGGCTCAGCAACACAGACATCTCCAGTGGCGAGACTGAAGGTAAACTCTAAAGTTATGGGTATAGTTAGCTAACTTTATTAATAACATCCCAAGCAAGTCAAGATTATTCTGACATGTATTGCTCTTAGTTCACCTATGCTACGCTTTAATCATTATGGGTCCAAAATTGAAAAATGGCCATTCAGGTAACTTTCCCCCTCATTTATCAAAAAGCGCTAAGGCATTTTCGCATGTGTTAAGGGCTTATCACATGCGAAAAGCCCCGTTATCGCATATGATAAGCCCTTAATGCTTGTGAAAACACCTTTAACGCGTGCGATAGCACCATACCATATGGTGCGATGCAAATCCGAAAAAGAGGAGGAGTTAGGAATGGGAGTGGGCTGGGTTTACAATTTTGTGAAGTCCTATCACACGGCTTTAACGCCGATTTTAGCTACAACATTTTAAGTAGCGTTAAGCCATGTGATAGCTTGCCTTACGGGGCGGTAAGGTGTTAGTGCATTTCGTGATGTCTCCTCAAAGGCCTGTTGTAGTAGGGAAGAGAGAGAGAGAGAGAGAGAGAGACTCTCTACCTGGGTAACATCAAGCTAGGTGGAGAGAACATTGCACAAATCTCATCTTTGAGTGAGTTTCCTCTCTCCGAAGGTCATCAAATCTTCACAAGAGAACACTGTTCTGTTTGTACACCTCACTTTGAATGTCAAAGTGGCCCCTAACCCCCTACACTAATACCTAATAGGGATGTGAATCGTTTTTTGACGATTTAAAATATCGTCCGATATATTTTAAATCGTCAAAAATCATTAGAAGCGCGATACAATAGGAATTCCCCCGATTTATCGTCAAAAATCGTAAATCGGGGGAAGGGGGAGGGGAAGGGGAGGGCGGAAAAACCGGCACACTAAAACAACCCTAAAACCCACCCCGACCCTTTATTTATTTATTTTATTTATTTATTGTTTTTGTTATACCGAGTTTCATGACATGCATCACATCAACCCGGTTTACAATTAACAGAGTGTGTAAAGCATAACGTAACGTAAACAATGTTCTCAATAAACGTAAACAATGTTCTAAATAAGAACCTTGAACTTTAGATATAGTGGATCAGATAGAGGATGTGAGAAAGTTACAATAAAATAGGGAAATTAACTTGGAGCTGGAAGAGGGGAGAGATAGAACCGAGCAATATTTACATTTCAGCCTATTAATGTAATAGAGTAGCAGAGTGAGTAAATAAAATATGTGAGTAACTGAGGCAGTACATCACTATGAAACGGTACTTAAATAATCAAATGTATAAATACATTTCAGCCTATTAATGTAATAGAGTAGCAGAGTGAGTAAATAAAATATGTGAGTAACTGAGGCAGTACATCACTATGAAGTGGTACATAAATAATCAAATGCATAAATACGACAATGGTATGATAAAAGCACCGCAGGTATTGATGAGTGTCAATTTAAAGTTGGTTAATTCGTATTTAGGTCCAGTTATTGGATAATGGTTTGTGCTATTGAGTGGAGGTTTTATTCAAAGCTTGGAAATGCTTTTCTGAAAAGCCAAGTTTTTAGTCTTTTCCTAAATGTTAGAGAGCATGACTCCTGTCTCAAATCTGGTGGGATAGAATTCCAGAGAGTTGGACCTGCTGAAGAGAAGGCTCTGAGACTCAATGATTTATGTTGGTAGGTTTTGGCCTTTGGAATTTGGAGTGACTCTTTGTAGTATTCCCTGATGGGCCTGGCGGAAGTGTGTTTTTTAAGCGGTATTTGTAGGTCGAGGTGCGTGTGTTGGTTAATAGTTTTGTATATGATGTTGATGGTTTTGTACATGATTCTGTAGTGGATCGGTAGCCAATGGAGGTTTTTGAGGATAGGTGAAATGTGGTCCATTTTCCTGGAGTTTGTAAGGACTCTGGCTGCAGAGTTCTGAACCATTTGTAGAGGTTTGGTGTAAGAAGCTGGGAGGCCTAGTAGTAATGAGTTGCAATAATCTAATTTGGAAAAGATTATTGCTTGCAGTATTGTTCTAAAGTCCTGGGCATGGAAAAGTGGTTTAATTCTTTTCAGAATATGTAATTTGTAGAAGCAGTCCCTGGTGGTTTGGTTAATGAATGGTTTGAGGTTGAGTCGATTGTCCAGTATGGCTCCTAAATCTCTTACGTGGGCTGTTTGAAGGAGTGTGGGTGGTTTTGGGAGTGTGTTATTGTTTTCCGGTGGTATGATCAGGAATTCTGTTTTAGAAGCATTAAGTACAAGGTTTAGACTGTTAAGGAGAAGTTTAATTTCTAATAAGCAACTGTCCCAGAATTCCATTGTTTTTGATATTGATTCTTCTATGGGGATCACGATCTGTACGTCGTCTGCGAATAGGAAGTGTTTCAGGCTTAATTTTGTGAGAAGTTGACATAGTGGTAGGAGGTAGACATTGAATAACGTGGGTGAAAGTGATGAACCCTGCGGCACCCCTCTATTGGAATGGTGGTATTGGGATTCTTTATTGTGAACTTTGACTCTATATCCTCTATTTTCTAGAAATGTTTTGAACCAGTTTAGTGTGGCACCTGTTAAACCAATGTTTGCCAGCTGTTGTAGAAGTAGGGCGTGGTTGACGGTGTCGAAGGCCGCCGAAAAGTCAAGGAGGATTAGTAAATATGCTTGACCTTTATCAATTCCAGAGAGGAGGAAGTCCGTGAGTGAGAGTAGTAGCGTTTCAGTGCTTGTGGATTTGCGAAAACCATATTGGTTTGGGGACAGAATACTGTGGTCCTCCAGGTAGTTGGATAGTTGGGTGTTTACCAATTTTTCCATGATTTTCGCTATGAATGGGAGGTTGGAAATAGGGCGGAAGTTGTTGGGATCACATGCATTTAGATTTGGTTTTTTTAACAGTGGCTTGATTGAGGCAGTTTTTAGGTCATCAGGGTAGATACCATGTGATAGAGAGCAGTTTATGATATCTGCTAGGGTTTTTGCTATTGTGTCCGGGATGAGAAGGAGCATTTTGGATGGGATTTGATCAAATGGGTGAGATGATGGTTTCATTCTTTTTAACACCGTTAGTATCTCTGTGATTGTGATGGGTTCGAAGGCAATAAGCTGGATCTCTTTGTTTTGGGGGAAGTATGTGTTATCTGGAGAAGTAGTGTTTGGAGACAACTGATTAAGGAGATCCGATATTTTTTTGTTGAAATGAAGAGCCAGTTCGTCTGCTTTAGTCTGGGCTTGTTCTGGTGGGATATCTGGAGTGATCGGTTTAGTGAGGCTGGAAACGAAAGCGAATAGAGCTTTTGAGTCAAAGCTGAGATGATGAACCTTCCGGGCATAATAGTCTCTTTTGGTTTTCAAAGTGGTACTTTTGTATAGATGAAGTGATCGTTTGTAGTCAGAGAGTGAGGCCGGTGAAGGGGCTTTGCGCCATTTTCTTTCTTTTTGGCGAAGTATTTGTTTGAGCTTTCGTAGTTCATCGTTAAACCAGGGTTGTCGTTTGGATGCATTGGAAGACCTTATTTTGGTTGTCAGTGGGCAGAGAGGGTTTGCAATAGATTTTGTTAATTTGGACCAGGATTGGAGGGCAGAGTTAGGTGTAGAGACATCAATGAGTGGTAGATCAGAGGTTAGAAGTTTGCTGAGGTGTTCTGAGGAGCAAGGTTTTCTGTATTGGAAAGAGGGTCTTGAGTTGAGGTTGGAGTCTGATCGAGGTATAGAAAAGCTGGTGGAGATTAGAGAGTGATCTGACCATGGGACTTTTTTACAATTTGGTTGTTTTGTAAGAGAAATACTGGCATTTGTAAAGAGGAGATCGAGCGTGTGGGAGGGTGGGGGATTTATATTAAATCCCCCACCCTCCCGAACCCCCCCAAAATGCCTTAAATTACCTGGGGTCCAGAGCGGGGGTCCCAGTGTGATCTTTTACTCTCGGGCCTGCGGTGCATTGTAGAAATGGCGCCGGCGCTACCTTTGCCCTGACAGGGCAAAGGTAGCGCCGGCGCCATTTTGGTTTTTGTCCCCCGACGTCAGGAGCGTAGGAGATCACTCCCGGACCCCCGCTGGACCCCCAGGGACTTTTGGCCAGCTTGGGGGGGCCTCCTGACCCCCCCAAGACTTGCCAAAAGTCCAGCGGGGGTCCGGGAACGACCTCCTAAACTCGAATCGTTTTGCCGTATGGCAAAATGGCGCCGGCCATACGCATATGGCGGCGCCATTTTGACTTGCAAAAAAAAAAAATGTGCACCCAACGCACACATTTTTACCCTCAAAAATTACAGAAAATACTGCTTTTTTGTAGTTCCTTTGACTTAATATCATGGAGATATCATGGAGATATTAAGTCAGAGGAATAAAAAAAGGATATCCCTAAAAAACAATTTAAAAAAAAGTTGTGCCAGTAGTCAGATTAGGAAAAGGGATGCTTAATTGATGAGCGTCCATTTTCCAAACCCGTGGCTGTGCACAGGGTTAGGCAAACAGATGCTCGTAAAATTGCGTGTCCGTTTTCTTAAGCTGCTGACAGCCACCTCTCCTGGGCGCCCGTTGCCGAGGAGGCGCTGGGGAGCACAGTTTCCCTTAGTGCCTCCTTTTTACCGTGGCAGCCCATTTAAATATAACATTGTGCGCCCCAGAGGGGTGCATTGGCGAGTGTAGGAGAGCTGGCGCTCAATCACGAGCGCCCATTTTCTGCTTGCCGATATTACATCGGTCTGTTTATTTTCAAGTGGAGGACTGGGGAGCTCCATTTTCCAGGAGAAAGTGGAGGACTGGGGAGCTCCATTTTCCAGGATGAGCCAAGAGATTTCTGCCCTGAAGACATCTATTAGTTGAGCATAGTGGTCTGACATGTTCCAAGGGACAATCAGTATTCCAGAGATCCTGTTCAGATGGAATAGATTTCCACTACTGCACCCTGCAGTGGTGCATAGTCATCTTCCTCTTTCTTTTGTTACAGATTTCAGAAAAAGGGACATTTTTAGCTGCTTCTTGCATGGCCCAGAGGATTTGCCTATGGTGATTTGGAAGTTCATCAAGTCTCAGAAGAAGTCTGAAGCATCCTTAGGAGATACAAAGAAGAAACAGGTGATGTCTCAGATGATGAGAAGCTCTATTTGTAGGAAAATATCTTCAATCTCATCTGACTATAGAATTCCGAAGGGTCTCCTGGGACCTACTATGATCGTGACAGTGAAGGCAGAAGGTTAGACCAAAAAAGGCTTGTTCAGATAATGGATCACAGATCACTATTATTTTCAATGAATGGTATGAAGCATACTTAATAATACTTGCCATTGCATCCAGTAGAAGGTTTGGCTATAAAGGACTTTATACCTTTACAGGGGTTATGTGGTAGTGGATTTGGTGTTCCTTGAGACTGTGATAGGGATCAGTGAAACAATCCCTGTGATGGTCTTGGTGTGCCCTAGTTAAGAGGACAAGACCATACCTCTTTCATAATTGTAATTAATGCTAGCATGTTTGAAAGACTAGCACAGAAGTGTTGAGACGGTTAGAACATAGTATGCTAGTATTCTTACTATTCATCCTTTATGTTTGGAAACGTATGTGAAAGCAGAAAGTTGCCCACCAAGCAGTCAGGATGATGACCTAGAATCTGTAACAACTGTTTCACCAAAACCACTGAAGCTTTTACCTGGAAAACGTATGTAAAACTTCCAAACTCTCTGGGATATCAGCCAGTGCTGGTTGAAGCTTCACCGGACTTTAAGAGTACCTGGATAGGAATGCTACTAGTTTCCCATACTGACAAAAACAAGATTCCTATCTTGCTGACTGATGGAGAAAGATGAGTGTTCAAACTATGCTCTGAAATGCAGGGCACAGTTTCCTAACGCATAATCTACTTTATTTTTTAAATTCCCGATATAGTACGCTAATATTATGCTAATACATCGGAATTAAAATGTGTGTTCAATACAGGCTGAATATACATTTTAACTCAGAGGAGAAGTTTCACGACACCATAGAAGGCTAGTTTCCCCATTACAGCCCCCTGGTGCACATTCTGTTGAAAATAGACCGTGTACTCTTAAGAAAGAAAAATGACTCATTTCACAAATAACAGGACTTGATGCCTCTTCGGTAAAATCTGCAAATGCATGGCACCTTCAGGTTATGCCTCCCCCACCAATGTGGTGTTCCAGAGTCAGGAAGACAGAGAAATCTATTGTGTTTGAGAGCACCAGCACTCCATAAGGCTGCCCGAGCAGCAATTTGATATAGCTTTCCTCCCTGCCCTGGGAAGTCAGAATGCTAATTGTGTACCCAGACTAATGAGTCTCCTGTAAGGGCCAGTGCATTTTAATCAGGTGGAATCTTGCTGAGGGAGTTGTAGGATGGCAGAACTAGTGATGGGGAAGTCACATAAGTGAAATGGAGGGAGGATAGCGCTCTCTGACCATTTCTGACAAAGTGCCGGAAACTTTACTTCCCCTCTGACCAGGAGTAAAATTTCCAGTGCTATGAAAATGGGAGTTTTGCCCAGAACACCTCTCTTCATTAGGAAGAAATAGCTAATGCCCTCATTAGCATGTAATTTCCATGCGAGGGCACCAACATAAAAGCAGGGTTGTCCGTACACTTTTTGAATGGAAAACTCCTTGTTGTACTGTGCGTTCTAACAGGTGGACCTTATTGCATCAGCTTGTTGGTGAGAAATGAGTCAGGAGAAAAGATCGCCCTTCAAAGTTGATTTGTGTTAGCTCATGTGTATGAAGTGGATTCTGTCTCCTTAGGATCAAGCTAGACTTGTATGACTCCAACAAAGATAGATCCTGCTAGATTCAGTTTTGGAGAGTCAGTTACAGTATACCCATAAGTTGGGAAGAAACACTGAAACATCAGCTTGCAGGTGTGATAAAGTGTTCTCATGGTATGTTACATGGTATGGCTAAGGAACATAAGAATTGCCATACTGGTTCAGACCAAGGGTCCATCAAGCCCAGCATCCTGTTTCCAACAGAGGCCAATCCAAGTCACATGTACAAGTCACATCCTATTCACCTTTATGATCATTGCACTCTCAGAGAGAGAGAGATCATAGTGATTAGAGCTTGGTGACACAGAAGATGTTAAAATACATTTACTGGAGGTTCGAATTATGCTCATTCAAATTGACAGGATTGCTGCTTGTGGAGGAAAAGTTCTTTATACAACTATGGAGAGTTTCTAGTTGTCTGGTGGGGCTGGGCTTAAGCGGAGCTAGGGTGTTTGCTACTGAAGTGCATTTGTTGTTATATTGTTGGACTATGGCTTCTGGTGGGTCAGAGGGATTTAGAGTTTCTGGTATGCTAAGGAGTTGTTTAATGGCGGATAGGTTCCTGGAAGGTGGTTTGAGTGTGTGTGTGTGTGTGTGTGTGTGTGTGTATGTGGGAGGGAGGCAAGGTGAGTATTCTTTGGAATAGGAATGGTGGCTTAGACCAAGTAGTGGTCTGACCATGAGGCTAGGTTCACTATTCTAGTGCTAGGGTCCAGATTAATATTTTCAGAGTGAAAAATTAGATCTGGAGAGTGGCCATGCTTATGAGTGGGAACTGTGTGCATCCAAGATCATCCATATTGCATGGGAATGTGGTGGAGTTACCGCTGAGAGGATTCTCTACATGATAGTTATAGCCTCCGAGAACTAAGCGTCTGTGGGTTGTAATGGCCATGTTACAGAGGAATTCTGAGAGCTTGAGAAAGGCATCTGGGTGTATATCTGGTGGTCGGTAGACCAGGACAAGTTTGGGTCTTTCTTTGTCTTGGAACTTTAGGACTAGGTAGTCAGATTTGCCTATTTGTAAGGAAGCAACTAGACTGAGAGTCAGGGAGTGACTAACGATGGTAGCAACATCTCCTCCATGGCCAATGGGTTGGGGTGTATGTTGTATTAGATAGCCAGATGGGCAGAATTGAGCGAGGGTTAAAGTATCACCCTCTCCTATCAAGGTCTCTTTTAGGCATAGAATGTCAGAATGTGCAAATTGAGCTCTTCATTAAGATCGAGAAAGTGGTGAGATTTACTGTTTGCTCAGCAGGCATTGAGAAGCCCAAGTCACAGTGAAGTGGGAGCTTTGTGTAACTGTGGTGAGGTTTCAATGTTGCATAGTGATTGGGAGGAGATGCCTTGGGCAAAGTTGTTTGGGTGGTTGACAGGTTCTCCTGCTCCATGTCACCTATAAAGGAAAAGAGTTCCTGTTGAGGCACATTCTGGTGGTGTGGGGTTTTAGTGGTAAGAGTATTTCAGACCCTCTCCAATTAACACTTGTCTTAGTTATTAGTGTAGTTTAGGTGATTTCAGGGTGTATTTTTTTCTTTATTTTAGTATATTGTTCCTCTTTTGTTCTCTTTGCTAAGTAGAAAGGTAGGTTCTATTTAGGATGGTGTGGAAGGAGCTAGCTCGGTGGTCAGTCTAATGTATATGCATGAGAACTTCTGGCTGCATAGACTTATTGGGTTAAAATACTCAGGTGGAATCCCTGTAGTAGTTTCGTCCAATTGAATTGACAAATGAATGTTTGCACATTGTTAGTAGGAGTAGCAGGGCGTAGAGCATAGGTGAAGATGTGCCAGATGTTACTGGTGTTGTTCATGAAAGAATACTCAAAGGGGCATGCATTTTGGTATCAGGTCCACTGCAGGAGGGCCCACCTGGAGTAGTCCCTTCAAGGGGCCTTGGCTGGAGTAGGAGGGCAGTGAGGATGGTCCTGGGGAGGAATTAGCCTGGTAAGCCTGCTCTGAAAAGGATGCGGTGGGAGGAGGAAGAGGGGACCTTGGGGAGCAGTGATGGATCCTACTGTACTCCAGTACTGGCCATGATTATCTCTATGAGGCCCAGTTTGTAGTTTAAACTGATAACAACCCTCTAACATATGTGTTAGCATCAGCATAATTGAATGCTACTAGATATAGGTGGTTAGCTGCCCTAGCCATTGTTGTGAGAATGGAATTGATTGGTGTTAAGAGAAGACTTGTTACACTGAATCACCTCTGATCCTCTATCAAGATTCAGAAAAACAGCTTGTATTACCCCAGCAGTTTCATACATGTGTCTTGAAAAATCTACATGACAACATTTGGCATCTGAGTTAGATAAATCTCAATTCTGTTGGCCTAGGTTGGTCCATGAGATGGAGAACTACATTAAACACTGTGGTACATGCGCTGCATGCAAGACTATCTACCAGAGCTGCACCTTTATTGTATATCATAAATAAAGTACCACTTGATCTAATTTGTATAGATTACTTGTCACTAGAGACTGACAATCAGAACATATCAGTATGAAGCAGCATGCCTGACAAAACCCACAGAGCAGTGTAAAGGACTGGTCCTAGTCCACCTTAAAACAGAGCATTATGGGTACCAGCAGGGCCAGTTCAAGAGTGTTAGGCGCCCTAGGCAAACCTTCTGCCTTGCACCCACCCCATCCCTCTCCCCCAGTCCAGGACCAGGCTCCAGCCCCAATTTCATTCACTTAGACAGGCCCCCTCGCTTAGACACACTTAGGTTCCTTGTTGCTTTCATACACCCACACCCTTACACAGGCTCCCTCCCTCTCTCTCACTAATACCATTGCACTATTGTACACATACACAATCCCTCTTATTCACACACACACACAAACAGAGGTGCCGCTCTCATAGCCCGCTCAGTCTCTGCTTCTCTCAGCTGCGAGCAGGATGGCCCTTCGAGTTTCAGCATTTCTCGGCTGCGAGCTCATGGCCCGCCAAGCTTCTGCCGCTTGTGGCCTATCGAGTCTCTACTCCTCTCAGCCTTGAGTGGCACGGGCTCCTCTCGCAGCCCCATATGGCTGCTCTTTGCTGGCCCCGAATGGCTGGCACCTTAGGTGACTGCCTACTTTGCCTATTGGGATGTGCCGGCCCTGGGTACCGGGTGGCTCCCAGAGCAAGATATAATGCAGGCTCAGAAGGAGGCCCGGGAACTACAGGAGAAGCCAGCTCCTTCCCAAAGATCTGTGAATAAAGTAGGAATGCAGCCTTGAGATTGAAATGCTTAAATGTTTTGTGACTAAGAATGCTTGTGAGTGCTGAATATTGAAGCACTGTAAATGAAGAGCACTGAGAAAAGACTTGACCACTCACGAGTTATGCCACCATCAGCCAGATCTTAGTGGTTACTGATCATTTCACATGCTATGCACAAGCTTTTCCAACAAAAGACCAAAACAAACCTACTGTTGCTAAAATACTTTGGGAAAAATACTTCATGCATTATAGATGACTTGTCTGAGTCCATTCTGATCAGGGTCAGGGCTTTGAAAGTAGATTGATGAAAGAAATGCTATAGATATGTGGTTATAAAAAAAGTCCCCTGGAATTACCCTGTATGATCCACAGGGAGACCCTAAGCTGGGTACTTTGACTCCCAAGCAGGAATCTCAATGAAGCCAGCTCCCTCTGAATGTGCTCTGAACCTCCCCTCCTTCCACAGATGTCAGAAAATAAACGGAACAAATATAGTTCAACACAACTGTATTTTGTTCCTCCCACCCCTTGTCCTCAGAGGCTTCATGATTTGGCAAAATGGGTAGTTAAAATATCATCCTAAAAGATACAATGATGTAACATACTTTTTATATTAAGAGTTTAAGTAAAATATGACTGCAGTGAATTTCGTTATTGGAGTAATATCCTATGAGAGCTTTTTACTCCCAAGTTTATGGTGTTTTGGAGGTGACAGTTAATGCCGATGCGAGCATTCGGTAGAAGTGTTTGGAGCCTTCAGTTGATGCCTATGTGAGCATCGGGTAGTAATTTGAATAATTAATGTTTACAGTTGTTTCCCTGAAGCAGCCTTGTATATGAGGCGAAACTTGGGCCCTAGTTGGGACTAGGAGTGAAATTCATTCTTCTGTCGGATGGGACTGAAGCAGTGACATTTTTCCTTGGAGGTTGGATGCTTTTTAGGCTTCTGGAGTCATATCATTTCTAGATGCTATTTGGAATCTCATATCATATCAAATCTGTGGAACCTTATGTCAAGAGAAATATTTACATAATTAGAAGCTTTTCCTCTTGAATATATATTGTATGTAGGTATTTTTAATATTCTGAATTATGTTTTGATTTTTTAATTGATGCATGTTGAATTGATGTGTGTGGAAGTACTTCATGTGTATGTGTGTGTATGAATGATTTTTATTGTGGGTGGGATTCATCTATGTACGTGAAGCTTTGAATAAACATAGTTGATACATTGTACATATGACATATGCTGGTTAGTTTGATTTCAATTTTGTTTACATGATATTGTGAATAAATCCTACATTAATGAATTAAGGATTACTAAAATTGATTAATATACTTACCCCTAGTTTCTCACTTCCACCTTATATGTTGGGGAAGTTAACTTTGGTTTAGCCAGCGTGTGGTTCTTCCTCGTGTTTCTTAGCATGCCTAATAAATACAATGAACAGCTACACATTTTTTTAAACCATAGTTTTTTCATCTTTTGCCTTCATTAGCCTCCAGTTCTAGAGAAAGGGCTGATGTACTTTGCAGAGAAGAATGATATCTGTGTTCCTGTCCTTTGCCTCTCAGCATTTGTGAGGCGAGGTCGGCGTAAACAAGGCAGCTTCGTACTTCAGCTCTTCCCAGGAGGCTATTAGCTGTGACTGGTTAATTTATTAACGCCCATCAAAGGTTATGCAAACTGAGTGCAAACTAAAATATATTGAAAACAGGTACAAGATATATGTGAAGCTTTGCATTTAAAATAACAATATTTTATTTTTGTCTAAAATGCTCCACTTACTTCTGACAGTTTGAACATTACTCCAGTGAGACATCATTAAGGTAGCAGGAGTCTGAGCCCAGCAGTATAGGAGCAGATCATTTATTATCTTCAAAATAGTTCAGGGATAATACTTAATCACAGTCACTATCTGCTAGTGAGGAGCTACATTGCACCACCCATTTCAGCTAACTAAATCCGAACAAGATTAAAGATCAAAAAAGAATCTCAAAGTCCATGGAATTTCCTGCTGAGAAATGAAAGTAGATTGGTGTTTACCTGAGAGGAATGGAACGTTCGACCTTTCTTTGCCACAAAATATCCTGGCTCTCGAAGAGAATTCAGAAGCATAGCTGGAATAGTGCCCAGGCTATTTGAGGATGGATTTGGGAGTCCTTGACTGAAGGGGGGGGTCTGACCGCAGGTCACAAATGCAAACACAATGAAAGGGAAAGGAGGCAAGTACCCCTGTGTCTCCCCCTACTGCCTCCCTGGTTAACCTCATTCTGGCTGATGATGGCGGCAAGAAGTCGGGGCAGCATAGCTGGTAATAGCAGGCACAGCAAAAAAAAAAAAAAGTAAAAGACTGAGCAATATATTGACAGACCGCAGGGACATTAATGTAAAGCAACACCAAGAGATCAATATTTAAAAAAAAAAAAGAAAATGGTTAGCTGTACATATCTGGCTAAAGGTAACTGGACAAGTTATCAGGGATATTCAGGGATATCAGGATATGACTCACTGAATATCCTTGAATTAAGTTATCTGGGTATATGTAGCCAGGTGACTTTGAAACCTAAACTGGCTATTTTGGTGGTTTTGAATACCACCAGTTAGGTTTTAGAGTTATCCGGGTACGTAGAGTTAAGTAGGAATCCCAAATTTAAAAAAAAACCCACTAGTGGACCTGCCAGTCAGATCTCCTAAACCCATCCACCGTGAAACAAATGTCAGGCATTGTGCCTGATATAGTTAGCCAGCTAACTTTAAGCTAGATGGCTATATTCATTTAATAGTGTGGCTGCACTGTTGAATATACCTCTGAAGTTAACTGGATAAGGTTATCAGGCTAATTTTGCAATCTGGACTGTGTCTGAATGTGGACCTCATAGTATGTTTCTTTCTTGTTGCATCCATGGGGTAGATTTTTGGAGATTTACGCGCATCACCGGCCTTATGCACGCTGGGCCAATTTTCAAAGGCCCAGTCACGCATGTAAATCCCCAGGATGTGCGTAAGTCCTGGGGCCTCGGGAAAAGGGCGAGGATTGGTGGGGTGGTCTGGGGGGCGAGGCGGGATGGGGCTAGAGGTCCCCGGCACAGTGGTCATTTGCTGCTGTGCAGGGGAATCGCGTGCAGGCAGGATGCCGGCATGCGCAACCTGCGCCTGCCCTGAGGCAGGCGCAAAAGGTAAAATAAAGATTTGGGGAGGGACTAGGTTAGGGCTAGGGGGCGGCTAGGTTAGGGGAAGGGAGGTTAATGTAGGGGGTTGGGAAGTTCCCTCCCAGTCTGCTCCAAAATTGGAGCAGACTGAGAGGGAACTGAGGAAGGCCGCAGGTGTCGGTGCACGCAGGATGCACAAGTGTGCACCCCCTTGCGCGCTCCGACCCCTGATTTTATAACATGCGCCTACCTGCGCCCGCATGTTATAAAATCAGGCATCCATGTGTGCGAGCGGGTAGCGCGCGCACATGGATGCACACACGCATCTTTGAAAATCTACCCCATAATGTATAACTGAAGCATTAAATACAATTGTGTGTTCTGTTAGTTTTTTCCTAGTTTCCACCTTGTACCCTCTTGATGTTAATGACCATTTCTTTCTGGTAGCTGGTACGGTTCCTTCCTTCTGTTGAGATTTCCCCTTCTTGAAACCTGGGATCCACTACAGTGTTGCACCTCCATTTTGTGTTCCCTGGGTGCAGAGCCATAGGCAGGCAATTTTGCGCCTATGGCCAAGTGAAAAGCTGCAACAAGGAAGGCTATCTATGAATGCCGTGAGGGAAACAAAGCGGAATAGAAGCCAGATGTCCGATCAGAAACTTTATTCTGTGGAGACGTTGTTCTATAACAAGCCCGACTCTGACCGAGTTTTGCCCCTTACATTTGGGGCTACCTCAGGGGCTAAAATACATGAACAAACATAAATAACTAAATTAAAAAATACCAAATAAAATAATAATGAAAAACATAATATCTAAGACGATGAATAAAACAGTAACATATAAACTTGTATATGGATGTAACAGTAAGTGATGATGTAATCATTTAACAAGAAGTAAATAAAAAAATGCCAGATTTTACGTTTTAAATGATTATTTTATTTGGTATTTTTTAATGTAGTTATTTATGTTTGTTCATGTATTTTAGCCCCTGAGGCAGCCCCAAATGTAAGGGGCGAAACTCGGCCAGAGTCGAGCTTGTTATAGAACAGCGTCTCCACAGAATAAAGTTTCTGATCGGACATCTGGCTTCTATTCCACACTGTTTCCTCCAAGTGAAAGCCCTCACCCATTTCACAAAACATGACACTAGGAGTTAGGAGACTCTGTTAAATGTTTGTACAGCAGTGTCCAAGGGCGGTACAAGGGTGTTAGGCATCCCAGGCAAACCTTACAGCCTTGCTTCCCCATCCCAGCTTTTCACATCCTCCCTACTCACAATTTATTTAAGGGTTTTTTCTATTTAAGGTTTTTTATCTACCGACATTCGTAGGAACATCATGCTGGTTTACATCGAACAATATTAACAGAAACAAAAGTTACATAGAACAAGGGAAATTGAAACCAGGGCTTAAGGCAGTAAGGGTAGTTAATAACTAAATTGCACATCAGAAAAGCTAAATAAAATGATAAAATATTGACTAGAGCAGAAGCTATGAGAATAACAAAATGCATAGGGGAAAAGAGGGGCAGAGATCAAAGGATAAGGCGAGTTATATAAATGAAGGGTATTGGAGAAAAAGGCTTGAGGCATTAAGGTATTTTAATATCTTAATTTGGCTAAAGAGATGATTAAATGAACCATTTACAAGATGAGAATTAATGGATTGAGGGAGAGCAACAGGGGGGGGAGGAGTTAATTGTACAGGGCTAGCAAGAGGGGAGTGCGAGGTGAGAGATGGAATTATACATTTATAATAACAGATTTTAGATATGAAAAATATCACTTATAATATGTATGTTATATTTACATGTAATGCTGTGGTGCCAACCAGAAAACCCTGCATAAAAGCAAAACAAACACTTGGAACCCATATGATATTAGGCCTACACACCATGGTCATGGGCTTGGCCCTCTGAAAGAAAAAAGAAAATAGAATTAAAATACAATACTATTTTTATATAAAAACAGCACTAATTGCCAGCACTCAAGCACCAACAACCCTACCTATGAAAAGGTAACAATGCAAACATTACGAAAGGCCCTAAAATACTAAGACTTAGGAAAACAGAACAAGTAAGCTGTTATAGATCTCTACACAGAAACTATACACTAGTGGAATAACTCACCTCGGTCACACATGCAGAATACAGACAGACCCTCACCAAATACAGAATACACAGACCATAAAATATAAAAAGTACAGACAAAAACTGAACTGGAACTCACAAGAAGCCAGACTCTGTATGCAGTGCAAAAATGGAGAAAACAAACATTACCATTCCTCATAAAATAATAAAATCACAAAATATAAATTTCATTAATAGTAGTAAAACCACATGAATAAACAGTATAATTCAAAACAGCTAACAAATAGAACAACAACCAATAATTAAAAACTCATATAAACATTTTACAAGCACCATTAACATATTTCAAGACAGTCACAATAAATAACACCCAATAATTAAAACACATAAGAATTTTTAAAAATCCCCTGCTTTCTATACCTGGAAACTTTTGATTTCAGATGTCATAAGATTGTCACAATTTAACAGAAAGAGAGGAAGGAAGTTTGTTGCACACAAATTTTCTGCTCTCTCTCTCACATACATGTGCGTTCTCACAGACCCACGCACATATGTACACACACACACACACATACACAACACACACATGCTCTTGCTCAATCTTTCTCTCACACAAACACATGCTCTCTCTCACTCATGTTCTCCATCTCTCTCACACACATGCATGCACATACTCTCTCATTCTCCCACACTATCAGATATATACACACATACTGTCTTTCTCACACACACACACACACAGGCTCCCCTTCTCTCTCTAACACTCTAACCCCCCCCCCCCCCTTTGAAATAGAAGCAGCAGTCTCCTTCATCCCTCTCAGCCAACAGGACTACTCCTTGGGGTTGAGTTGGTCAACCCAACTCTGGCTTAGAGCTCTTTTCTGTAGAGCAGATCATGCCAGTCCTCCTCCTCTCCAGGTCCCACCGGTGATTCTGGCATTGCTGTTCCTCCCCAGTCCCCGACGGCAATTCTGGCAGGACTGCGGTATTGCTTCTCCTCTCCAGGCCCCACTGGTGATTCTGGCAGGGCCAAGGCATTGCTGCTCCTCCTCAGACCCCGCCAGTGATTTTGTCAGGGCCACGGTATTGTTCCTCCTCTCCAGGCCCCACCAGTGATTCCGGCAGGGATGTGGTGTTGCTGCTTCTCAGGGCGACATTTCCGGCAACATTATTGCGCCCTTCAGGTAGCAGCGCCTATGGCGGAGGCCATGTTGGCCATAGGCACGCTACGGCTCTGCCTGTGTGAGCACTGGGTGGGTTGCTCATTGGTTTTATTGTGATACAGGGGTGATCTGAAAGTTTTCCCAAAAAACAAGACAGACAATCTCTATCTATTACAAACATGGCCCCTTAATTCCAAAAATACTCCCAGGCCCTGTCCAGCCAGGGACCAGAACCCTGAGGATTGAGTCTTTCATCCAGAAGTTCTACAACTTCTTTCCTGTATCCTAGGAAGGACTGAGTGGAAAAACAATTCCTTTCAAAACCAAAATACAAAGAAGAGACCTAACTCACCAACCCCTCGTCGTTTGGTATTCTCTGAAAGAATACCAAAAGTACAAAATAAGATATTCAGTCTTCAAGTATACTTTTGCAAGAAAGAGATAAAATAAAAAAAAAAAAAGCTCCTATTCTCTCAAACTCAACTAAGAAATTCACAAAAACCACTGGGAGTGATTCACTAATATAAAGGGGCAGGACTGAACCATTACACCAACCCCCAGTGGGGGTACTGAGGACAGATGGTACATTCCTCTAGCTTTCCCTTAGTAAATTTCCCAGGTGGGGCCTTACATAGAAAAGAACTTCAATATTTTGACTTATTCTGGAAGTTTTCCCATGTGAATATCTGTGGGACAAGGAATTTAAAAAAAACCACAGCCAGGTGCCACTGTGAGGGCAATAAAAATCATAACTCTACTGGTCTCAGAAGCAAGTTGCACAGCCTAGCCAGGCAATTCTGTCCTCTGTTCCTGTTCTTTTCTCTTCCCATCAAACTTCTAATATCTGAGTTTAATTCACTCTACAGTTGTTAACAGCTGACATCATTACAGCTCAATTATTTGTGGTGATGTTAATCACTGTGAAAGACAAGTAGCTGTTAACAGTAACACTAGCTAGTGCTGCTCATCAAAAGCTGCCGGTATCTTTATGATCCTTGTACTTTGCTGTCACAAAGGGGGACTATAAATGCAAAATTATTATTGTTATTTTGATACCTAAGAGGTAACAGTTTGATCAGAACAGAAGATTTCAATCAAATATGTGGCCAAAATCCTGTGGGGTAGATTTTATAACGCGCGCGCGCGTGTCCATGTGCGCCGGCGCGTGCGTGTTATAAAATCGGGTGGCCGCGTCAGATTTTATAATCCGGGCGCACATGTATGTGGGAACTCACAAAGGGGGGGTGTACTTTTGCAAACTACGCGGGGGGAGGGAGGGACGACGCAATCGGACCTTCCCCAGTTCCCTCCCAGTCCGCTCCAAATAAGGAGAAGGACTGGGAGGGTAGTTCCCTATCCCCCTGCCTAACCTTCCTTCCCCTCTCCTCCCCACCCCCTAAAACTTAACCTATCTGCCCTGAATTTTTTTATTTCATTACTTGCTACCCCTTGGGAGCAGAAGTAATTTACACGCTCCGGCCTCCGTCCAGCCCCGCCCCCCCTGGCCCACCCCTTCGGCAAGGCCCGGCACTTGTGTGCGTACCGGGTTTTACATGCGTGGCCGGGCCCCTTGGAAAATTTGCCCGGCTCGCGCAAGGCCCGGCCGCGGGTGTAAAACCCCAGGATTTACACGCGCAGGCCTTTTAAAATCCGGCCGTATATTGATTGATTTGATCAGCTTTTCAAAGTTTATGACTGTAAAAGAACTCCACGTTATTTCTGTGTGACTCAAGTTACAATTCCATGTACGTTAAAGTTGATTATCTAATACAGTCGTCTCCGAATTAAGTGGTTCATTTATGCTGCAGTTGTTAAAGCAGGTTGACATTGCATTAATTATCTACGATTATCTGAAGGACTTTAAGCCTCGAGAGGAATAAAGCAGAAAAAATCAAACGCATGAGAAAGCTAAGAAAGGCCATCAATAATTTTCCATCGATAATGGCCATCCATCAAATGTTCTTTTGTCACTACCTAACTAAAATAAATCACTCCAGGGACTCAGGTTGTGCAAATATTAATTAGAACTATGAACAATTTTATGAATATCCGTTTGGTTCCTTAATAACTGTGGGTAGCAGTGCAGTAAAAACATTTTTCTGCAAGTCCAGAGTACAATGGAGGGTAGTGGAAATCACATGGGTGCCAATGAAATATAACCCGTGCCAAAACTGGCACAACATTTTAGTACCATTTTTTAATACCATACATGTGCATTTAAAACATGTGGCTCCGCACGATGCTATAAACTAATAGTATGCAAATCAAACTGGTGCTAAAAATCCACAGTAATCCCAAAAAGTGTGCCAGAATATGTATTAAAACTGGCATGTAGAAAACAACCACTAGTGCCACTAGCTTTAAAAATGCCCCTATATGTTCCTTCAGTGGGAACCAGTTGCCTAACATTGGATTTAGGACTAGCTAGATCAGCCTCTTTGAAAATCTGACTCTGAGTGGCCACTCAAAGTCTGGGCAGTACCAGTGGCGGCAGTTAGGCCAGGGGATAAACAGTTAGCCAGCTAGCACTACGTTTCAGCACTAGCCAGCTAACTTGGCTGGCCAAACTAAGGTTAACTTAATTCTAGTCAGCTGTGTCTGGGCCCGGAGCCAGCAATCAACCCTTTCTCTCGCCTGATCCCACGAGAAAAGTTACACCACTCTCCCCTACCTTTATATTACCATTGAAATGCTTAGTTTCCCACCCAACTGTTCTTCCTGAAGCCGATTTTCAAAACATGGATCACATTGGAGCTCATACAGACCATAAAATAGGGCTCCGTGCTCTTGGTAACTCTTCTTTGGGGATAGCCTGGTTTTCTTCATTCTTGCACAACAATAGTTTTTAACAGCATCCTATTCTGATTTATACCGTCCAGACATTTAAGATCAATGAATAAGAACCTTCTAGACATACCATCACCTCGACAGGCACGCCTTGACATTACTAGGAAAAGAGCCTTTTCGATAGCAGGTCCAACTCTTTGGAACGCACTACCAGACTCATTAAGATCCATATCAAACTCAAAACAATTTAAAAAAAATCTTTAAAAATCACACTTTTTTCAAATTGCATTCAAAATTACATCCACTAAATAATCAATCAGTTACTCTTCATACATTAATCATATGGCACCCTATTAGTAGTATTATTATTATTCATTTTTTAATAATTATGGTTTTGTTTTAAGTTTGTTTATTTATATTATTATATTTTTTGTAATTTTTAATTGTTTTACTTTATATTCTGAGTTTTTTTGACTGATATATTGTACACCATTTTGACTAAACTTTGTTTGTAAAAGCGGTATATAAACATTTTTAAATAAATAAATAAATATTTCCCCTATCCACAGGTGTACCTCAGGGTTCTTTGTTGTCAGCAGCATTGCTTAGTATCTATATTTTTCCTCCTTGACAAGTACTGGCTAATTTGAATGTTGTTTACAGGCTTTATACAGATGGCATTCAGTTTCCTGTCCCGATTTCATCCACATTTGAACAGGCTTTGGAGAAAATTTCTCATGGTCTTTCTGTTATTAAGAAGTGGCTGAGTGATAAGCAGTTGGTTTTGAATTTAGCAAAGACCAAGATTCTGTTCCTTTTTTTTGTTTTCTGGTGCATGATGTTCCACCTTGTTTTGTGTTTGATGGCTTTTCGATTCTGATTGGTTGCCAGTCCCGAAATCTTGGAGTTATTCTTGACTCCTCTCTTTCATTATGTTCTCATATCAAATCAGTAGTTCAAAAATCTTTCTTCGAGTTGCTTACCTATGGTCTTTGAAGCCATTTCTTTCGAGCTGCGATTTTCACATTGTGACTTGGTCATTAATTTCTCTTTGCTGAATTATTGTAATGCCATTATTCTGGGTCTTCCTCAATCTTGAATGTGTGCATTGCGGCTGGTTCAGAACTCATCTGCTTGGTTGGTCATGCCACTCCTGTTTTTTTGGCCAGTCTTCACTGGCTTCCTGGATTTGAAGAATTCGATTTAAGATTTTGGTTTTTCAGGCAATCCATTATTTGGCCTCACATTGTTTCAATTCAGTTTTAAAGATGTATCACTGGCACGTTCCCTCCAATCCTCCTCACAGTCTCTTTTTGATGTTCCTTGTTTTAAGCAGGTTTGTTTGGGTGAGTGCTGAGAGAGGCTGTTTGGCAAGGCGAATCCCTTACTTTGGAACAAACTTTCTATCTCGTTCAAATCTAAGATAAGTTTTCTTCAATTTTGGAAACTTTTGAAAACTTATTTTTTTTTTCAAAAGCATTTTCTGATTATGCATAATAGCTTTTCCCTTATTAGCTGGGGCTTTTGGGGCTTTTCCTGGACTGTTTTAGCAATAAACAGTTGTATTCATTCATTCATTCAATTACAAACTGGTTGTCAGAGTCATATGGGGTGATGTTTCATTTTTACATTTACTTAGCAGAAAAACATCTTGCTGCCTTTGCTGCAAGGTAGGCAATATGAACTTGTAATGTAGGATGTGTTAATAGCTGCCTATTGCTGTTGTTTTCCATCCATTTTGTGTGATTTGTATTTTTTATTGTTCTATATTTTCCAGTTTTTTAAAATGCTTTTCATGTTTCTTTTTATTTTTTATTTATTTGTGTTATTTATTTATGTTTTGATTATGACTGTAGTACTGTTACCCGCTGATAATTGTGGATTAACGGCTATAAATTGTGGGAAATATGCACTTGCCAGCAAGCCATTTCATCAGGGTTTAAACACTAACTTCCCTTCTCCCTGACATTTGCCTGAATAAAAGCATCACTTGTGCTTAAGCCTCTCTGCCTAGGAGAGGATACCTGACTTCATGTATTTCTCTGGTTTATAATTAATCCTGATAGCCTGAAAGTAGGGCAGGGTTTTCCCTAGTCAGAGGCAGGACAAAGTCAGGAGGTATAAATTTCAGCAGCCAATGAAATGATCCGTGCACACCCCCTGAGCCAAAACCAATGGTGTAATGACTCTTCTGTTGCTATGGGAAAGTAGCCAATCATGTAATGACACATCATCTGCCTTTGTATGAATGTACAATAAAAGGAAGAGGCTCGGGAGGACAAACCCTCTTTGCCTCTTTGCCTTCTCTCTTCCTGCCTGCCATGAAAGCTGTCTGAGGCCTCTTCATTACTCCTACATCTGGTGACCCGCGACAGTGATGATAAACTCCATGCTTATTTCGGCTGGTCATAGCTTAAAGGTACGTACCGTTCAACAGATTTGCAATCGTAATATTTTTTTAAAAAAGTACTTCTTAGTAATTTTTAAAAGTATTTCTCAGCAAGTTTGTTCCCCACACTCGTAAGCATGGGTAGTGATTTGACTATACAGCAGAGGCTACATGCCAGGGAGCTGCAGCAAATCATCAATAATCATTATTTCATCACCAGAAGAAAAATAGCGCAAGTCAGCCTGGGGGACTTAGAAAAATTAATAAGTGAAATAGCTTGCCGTTGCCCTTGGTATTCCATGGAGTCTGGAACTCTAAATACCCAGAAATGGATCTCAATCGGCAATTATCTTCATACGGCTCCCAGAGCTCCCATAAAGCTAAGATTAATCTGGCAAAAATGTACAGAAGCCATCGAACGCACAGAAAAAAAAGGTTTAAAAACAGCAGTTTCAAACCATGTGCTTTTAGAAGCAGGCAGACATACCCTTCCCCCATCTTCTCAGTCTTCCTCAGAGACAGCAAATTCTTTGTATCCTCAGCTCCCCATACCTACACCCAAGGCACAAGCCATTCACACATCTCCGCCCTCTTTAGAAAACCAACCCTTGAGAACAATAGAGCCACCACCTGGCCTGGGTGTGGTGATTAGCATTGAATTTCAGCAGAAACTGCAGAAAGAAAACCTTACAGAAACAGAATTATTAGAAGGACTTCAAGTCTTCCCCATCCCAGAAAAGAACCATGAACAAAGGGGGACAGAAAATGAAATAGAACATCTGGGGACACACACTCACATGGCTCCTGTGGCTTCCTCTGCATCCACCTCAGAGAAAAGACCCCAGGAAATAGAAAACACTGAGGTCAGAAAAACTAGCCTTCCTCCATCTTGCCTGCAACCCCCTTCCCCCACTAACCACTCCCTGAACCTTTATTTGCCATTGCCTGAGCCAGTCATTAATTCTGCATCATCAATTTGTCCAGGTAAATTACCATCTCAGACCACTGCTCCCGGTAACAATTTATGTGCAGCGGTCAGCATGGGATTCCACCTAGAACATGGAAATCTCACAAGGGAGGAATTATTGAAAGGGATTCAAGCCTTTCCCATTACAGAAAGAAACAGGGAGCTGGGTGTGGCAGCAATAGAGTTGAGTGCAGCCCGGAATGCCATGAGCAGTGGCTATGCCCCCAGGTCTTCAAAGAAATCAGCGTGTAAGACCTTGGGCCAGGCAGCTGCACTCCTGTGTTACAAGCAAAGAAAATATCATTATGAAAAAAAGGATTTAATTAGACTCCTGCGTTACAAGCAAAGAAAATATCAATATGAAAAAAAGGATTTAATTAGACTCCTGCGTTACAAGCAAAGAAAATATCACTATGAAAAAATTGATTTAATTATACACTTCAATGACCTATTGCAGTCCCGATTAAACAGAGTAATTGCACAAACAGCACAGATTTGGAAAAAATGGTTTCCCTTAACAAACAGTACAGATTTGGAAAAAATGGTTTCTATTAGTATTTGAAATTCAGTTACAAAAAATCTGCATACTTTGAGAGTATTTTCCCCCACAAAGTGTATGCATAGTCTTATGTTACAAACTGTACTGAAATTTGAATAATATTCTGTGTAAATTACATGTGAAAACTTCCCTTTTACAAAGTTTATTTGGCTCACATTTAAAATGACTCCATTTCTCTGAGATTTAAGTTTATAGTTTGAATTGCCAGCACACAGAACTTATATTTCTACTGTGATTCTCCCTAAAGTGAATTGAAGTGGTGTTTGTCTGCAAGGAATCAGCCAGCCATTGTCTGTGGTTGATGGTATCAATTGTTAAACAAAGCTATCTTTAAGTTCCTATTGACTGAAGGATTAATTCCTTGGGTGCAGTTCTTTTCTTTTGAGAAACACTGCTCCTCCCCCCCTTTTCTGTAACTCTTGATAGCCACTCATGGGGGAGGGAGGGAGAACTTTTGAAAAGAAAAAAAACTGGACTTAGTACTGCAGTTTCTCTCTCTAGTTTATATATGTTATAACTCAGACAGATTAATAGTAGTTACAGTCACTTTAGCATGCAGCAGACAGAGCTGAGCAAACAGCATGTTTAATTTCCTATTCTAATAATTATATGAAGAAATTCTATTCTGATACTCCACATTGAAAGTAAGCTCAGAGTATTATTGATTGCAACCTGGAACAATAGTTGCATTCTATAAAGTAATGATGGTGTCTCCACTAGGAGGCGCTATGTTATTCTACAAGTTATATTATATTATTGTTTTAATAATTCTGTTGTATAATAGTTTTTATTTTTCAGGCCTACAGACCTTCTGTATTAAAGAAACTTCAGTTTTATTTTCTTTTTCACAAATTTTTACAGAATTCTGAACCTTATAATTTTTACTGACAGAGGTTGCTACATCTAAAGCAATCCCTCCCAAACCTTTTCTTGCAAATCCAAATTGATTTTATTAAATTGAATAATAGAATTGATTCTTCAAGGTTAAAAAAGTAAGAATTTCACTTTAATCCTTACCTTAGTAATTTTTTGCTGTATGCCAGTTTTTAATATTTTCCAGATTGACGCTGCCATGAAGAGATGTGAAGATGAACACTTTGCAGTTTATTTTAACATTTTTCTAACGCCTTTTGACTTTTGATTTTTGATCCTTGATCTATTTTTGTTTTTGATAACTTTTTGATAAGATTTTTAGCTCATATTATGTGTTATTTGTTGTCTGTCTTGATGCCAAGAAGACTATGAATGAATATTTGCAAGATGAATGAATATATGTCAGTCTTGTGTAGCATATGTTTAATGTAATGTCTAATATACTTGTCATTTGATTCAGCTTACTGCAAATGACTTTTCCTTTAAACGATTAATTTACATTTATTGCTAATTTACTGAATGAAAATTGATCACTGCATAAAAACTTTCTTGATAATGGGGTTACCCTCTTTTCTGAAAAATGGCTCTGCTTACTGCAGCCATTCCTTTGCATGAATTTTGTCAATAATTGAATATTAAATACGTATTTGGCATCCCCTACAACACCACAGGGCAAGCCATTGTGGAGAGAGCAAATCATACCCTTAAGAGCTCTGGACCAAACAAAAAGAAAAAGGAGGGATATTGCCCCTGGATTTTCCCCTAAGAAGGACTGGCTGAACAAGAACAAAGTATTGTTTTAAATTACTTTAAATCATCCAAACATTTCAAATTTAAGACCACAGCCATGAGTAATCATTATGGGACTAGGGTTAGTCACCCACAGCCATCAGTTTTGTATAGAATATTTAATGTTTGGTACGGTCCCGTTCCCTTTAAATTGGGGAACGAGGATATGTTTCTCTGCTTGCTTCCACAGGTATATCAAGCCATGGAAAGGTGTCCAGGTCTACAGGACCCGATCCCCAACTTCTCCCTGAGCCTCCACAGCCCTCAGAAGGACAGAGACCGGACTCCTTGCAAAAAGCAGCACCACATGACCTGGGGACTGATCAAGGCCCTATCCAACCAATCTGCACAACTCTTGGAACAGCAAGGCCTTGAGAAAACTCCAGAGAACTTATTAGCCGCTTTTTCTTGCCTGAATGCCAACTCTTTAACAATTGTGTTCTGCACCCTCCTCCTTTGCCTTATTTCTCCAGCTATGGCGATTTCAGAACAAGGACTCTGACAGAACAACTGTACATCCTCGATGCACAGAACTTTTCACACCTGTCTAATTGAACAGACTGTTAGATCTGCACACCCATGCCAACCCATACCTGCGGAGAACGACTGATGCATGCTGTACCATTTAACCTTACAGTATGGACTAATTATCCTTTACAGAGAGGTGTTTTCATTAACTCTCCAGTTAATAATACCATACTACACATGTGTAGCTGTATTCAAGAGACTGCCGCTCTTTGTTGGGACTATGATACAGGGGATGGAAAGGGAATTCAGGTGGGAAATATCCATATTGTAACCGAACTTTTGTATTAATCACTGAACACTTACATAATTATACCACATATATGTATACAATTGGCAGATTTCAGGATGTGCAGTGGGAGACCCAAGCAAGTACAGAAAGTATAGAGGGGATGAAGGATTTACCTTTTGTAGTTATATAGCCCAAATGATAACCAATGACATGTCCACTAATCTGTTAGGAAACATATGGATGTTATGTGGGCGTAGAGCATATATGCACATTCCCCCCAGATGGAGAGGCAGATGCACTCTAGGCTACATCCTCCCCTCTTACTATGCAGTCAAAAATTTACCCAAAGCAAGGCTCCGTAACAAAAGGGAGGCAATAAATAATCCCATAGAAAAGTTTACAGAAACTCAGGTAGCTAGAAGCCTGTTTCCTCCAATGGGAACAGCTATGAATTACAGGGACTTACACATCCTAGCTAACTGGACGACTGCCCTATTTAATCAGACAGTCCATGCATTAAAACTACTCACAACAGAAGTTTCTCAGATTAGACAAGTAGCATTACAGAACCGCTATGCCTTAGACACCATTTTAGCATCAAAGGGTGGTGTTTGTGCATTAATTGGATCTCATTGCTGTGTGTACATATCAGACTATAAAGCAAACCTCACACATACCACAGAGCAGATAGAAACCATGGTTGCTGATGCACCACTTTCAGACAGAATACCAACTTCTCCATGGGACTGGCTATGGTCCTGGCTCCCTGATATTTCTGGTCTCAAAAGGGTGATTTCTATTATAATTACTGTAATTGTCTTAATTATTTGCCTGTGATGCTGTATTCAGTGCATACCCAAACCTCATATCCATATTGAAACCTTGCTCTCAGCCCGAATACAAAGATGTCTTGTAAGATGCCTAATAGGGAATCATGAGCCCTGCAGAGTTGGCACACCACCTGCACCAGCTCTGGGTGATATGGAGATTCAGAAGCTCATCGACAGCTGGCACACCACGTCGAATTATAGCTTTCTTCTCTCCATAATCCCTCTTCCCCTATTTCCAGCCCATACCAAGACATAACAAATTTCAGTAAGGGTCTAAAGCTTTACTGAGCTGCTTAAACAAAAACAGAAAGGGTGAGATGTGGGAAATATGCGCTTGCCAGCAAGCCATTTCATCAGGGTTTAAACACTAACTTCCCTTCTCCCTGACATTTGCCTGAATAAAAGCATCACTTGTGCTTAAGCCTCTCTGCCTAGGAGAGGATACCTGACTTCATGTATTTCTCTGGCTTATAATTAATCCTGATAGCCTGAAAGTAGGGCAGGGTTTTCCCTAGTCAGAGGCAGGACAAAGTCAGGAGGTATAGATTTCAGCAGCCAATGAAATGATCCGTGCACACCCCCTGAGCCAAAACCAATGGTGTAATGACTCTTCTGTTGCTATGGGAAAGTAGCCAATCATGTAATGACACATCATCTGCCTTTGTATGAATGTACAATAAAAGGAAGAGGCTCGGGAGGACAAACCCTCTTTGCCTCTTTGCCTTCTCTCTTCCTGCCTGCCATGAAAGCTGTCTGAGGCCTCTTCATTACTCCTACAATAAATCTGTTAAATAAATAAGGTATGGAAGCCAGAAGTTATTGTTTTTGTGTGGGGTGGAGAAGGAAGGATGCAGATTACTGGTGGTTACTGCTGCACGGCTTTGAATGCACCAGATGATGAGTGAATGGGAGTTGATGTTTGTTTATTATGTGGAGAAAATACTAGAAATATGATACAATTTTGATAACATGCTTTGCTACAGTTAATTTGCATTTGTTCAGTCTGATTTTACTTCTGTTTTCTGTTTTGTGAGAGGAAGTGCCTTGCTTTCTCTGAGGACTTGGTCAAGGTGTTAATATCTTGAAAACATTGTTCTTTCCTCCTGTGATCCTGCTGCCCAACAACGGTTGCTATGTACTTTCTTTTCCCCTGACTTTTTAATATTTTTTTTACAACCTTTGGATGAAGAGGGTATCAAATTATGGTTTTGTTCAAGTTAATGTTTAGAAAGTAGGCTTTTCACTATATTATGTTATGGCTGGTTTACTTTATTTTATAGTAACTGTTGTTAAGCAAATATTTTTTGACATGTCACTTCCCTTAGGTTCTACTGTACTGCAAATAATATGCATCCATCTATATGTATATTTATTTATTTATTTATTTTGGTTTTTTTATATACTGGTCTTCTTGCATTAGATGCAAATCAAATCGGTTTACATTGAACAATTAAAACTTGCTTGAAAAAGCATTACATGTAACAAAGAACATCAACATGAAAACCTGTTGGAACAATAATAAAACACAGAGTTTGAATTGTTCATCTTTACCAGATGCCTTACAGGAAAACAAAAAATGGATTAAAAATTAAAAATTAAATAACATATGGAAGTATCGAGAGAAAATAGAGCATGGGAGCACTGAGTGAAAATTATGAGAGAGGAAGAGGAGAGGTAAGGGGAAAAAGAACAGAGGGACCAGAAAGGTGGTTAAAAAAGGAAGGATTAGAGGGAGGAAATTGTAAAAAGAAACAAACAAATCGAATTTGCCATGGTAAATCTACAGTAAGAAATCAGGGAAATGCTAGATTAAATAGATAAGTTTTCAGTTTTTTCTTGAAGGATTGATGGCAGGGATCCTGTCTAAGGTCTGGTGGAAGTGAATTCCAATGAGAGGGACCTGCCGTGGAAAAAGCTCTGTTACTTAGTGGAGATTTGGCTTGAGGGATAAAAAGGGAGCCTTGATAAGCTTTTCTTATTAGTCTCTTTGATTTGTTGGTGCGAAACTGAAAAGTAAGATCAATTGGGGCTAAGTTGTTTAAGGATTTATGTATGATGGTCATGGCTTTGTAGAATACTCTGTTTTTAATCGGAAGCCAGTGAAGCTTGAAGAGTATGGGTGTAATGTGGTCTCTCTTATTTGCGTTGGTCAGGATCCTGGCTGCTGAGTTCAGTAACAACTGTAGAGGCTTGATGGAGTTGGCTGGAAGACCAAGTAGCAAAGCGTTACAATAATCCACTTTGGAGAGTATGATTGATTGAATGACAAGGCGGAAATCATGTGAATGCAAAAGGGGTTTTAGCCTTTTCAGAACTTGTAATTTGAAAAAGCATTCTTTAGTTGTGTTATTTACAAAACTTTTGAGGTTCAGGTGAGTGTCCAAAAGCACGCCTAGATCTCTTATGTGGGAAGTGTTTTTGATGTTGTCCAGGACAGTTGCAGGAGGATTAGGATTATATATATAACTGTTACATCTGCAGTATAAGTCATTGGATCAAGAGATCATAGAACAATCATACCAAAGAAGATTAAAGTTATTCACAAGCAATGGAGAGAACAATTTTCAAAGTTATTTTCCTGGGAAAATAATAATTTACCCAGATAAAATGTCACAGCTGGAATCTGCCCTTCTCAAGCTAGGTAAGTGGAGGAGTAGTTTAGTGCAGCGTTTCTCAACCAGCCTGTCACCAAGCACATGCAGGTGTGTCCCCCGCTGGTCCAGCTGCTCCCCTTTACCCCAGAGAGGTGCAGAATCTTCTTCCATCCAGGCTTGAAATGCTGATAGCCCCGGGCAGAACGTGGCAGGATAGCTGGAGTCAGCGGCACTAAGAGCACAGTCTCTTCTTCCCTCCCTCACAGGCCGGAAGAGGAAGTGGTGTGCAGCTGCCAAACAACATGGGAAGAGGAGACCATGGTAATTTACAAATGCGGGCAGCATCAGTCCGGAGCAAAAAGAGGAATAATATGAGTCCCCATGGCCTATTTATGTGATTTCAGTTCTGACACATTACTTATCTTCCCTTGTGTCATTCTTAACAATAAACACACTACTGGATTGGAGGAGTAGCCTAGTGGTTAGAGCGGTGGATTCTGAACCAGAAGAGCAGTGTTTGAATCCTGCTGTGGCTCCTTGTGACCTTGGATACATCACTTTACCCTCCATTGCTGCAGGTACAAACTTAGGGGTGGATTTATCAAAATGTGGTAAGTACTGCATGTGATAGCAAAAGGGGTGTGTTTTATGCTAATATAGCATTTATCACAATTTGTGCTAATTACCTGTGCGAAGAGCTAAGTTAGTGATACCATTTCAGATTCTGCGATAAGTGCCAGACCTGTTGTATTTCCTGCATTCAACCACTGGGGGACCATTTTTAATGATATGAGAGAGAGGGAGAGGGACAGAGAGAGAGAGAGAGAGAGAGAGAGAGAGAGAGAGCGCGCCTGGCCATAATATCATGGCCCATAGGTAGGTATTTGTATCCCTATGGTAGGCCCACCTAGTAACTCGAGGTGGGGATTAGGTAAGAGTATAGGGGGTTAGGGACCACTTTGACATTCTACGTGATACCTACGAACAGAACAGAGAGCATGCCAGTACTTGGCGGTAAACTGTGAGCCTCGGTCTGAAGCTATATGTTGAGGTAGACCGTGTAAACGAAAGATGTGTTGAACAAATAAATGGGAAGCTCAGGTGCTGTAGGCAGTTTCGGGAGAGCCTCAAAGTGGGTCATCTTAGAAAATCTATCTATGGTCACCCAAATAACTTGTTTCCCTTTAGATACGGGTAAGTCCACCACGAAGTCCGTGGAAATGTGGGTCCACAGTTCCTCAGGAATAAGAAGTGGTTGCAGAAGCCCCCAGGGGCAGCCAGGAAGTGTCTTCTGCTGGGTGCACATTGGGCAAGAGCTAACATAGGCTTGGATGTCTTGATTAACCTGGGGCCACCAGTATAGCAGGTCAATAGTTCTAAGGTGCGAGCCTTGCCAGGGTGGCCAGAAATTAGAGAGTTGTGGGCCCAGGATAAGACTTTCTTCCTGAAGCAAAGAGGTCTTGCCTAAAGGGACCACATTGGTAGCAGTGAGATGAGCTGGATCCAAGATGTATTGAGGTACCACTGGTGTACCCTCGGACTCGAAAGTGCGAGAGAGAGCGTCAGCTTGGATATTCTTTGAAGCTGGGCGGTATCAAATAGAAAAGTTGAACCGGCTGAAGAACAAGGACCAGCGTGCCTGCTGGGGGTTCAGCCGCTGAGCCCGGCACAAGTACTCCAAGTTCTTGTGGTCTGTGTATACAGTTATTGAATGTTGGGCACCCTCCAGCCACTGTCGCCACTCCTCAAAAGCCATCTTTATGGCAAGTAGTTCTTTATCTCCAATACCATAGTTCCTTTCCAAGGAGGAAAATTTCCAGGAGAAATAGGAACAAGGTAGGAGTGCCCCATTAGGAGAGAACTGGCTGGGCACAGCCCCAACGGCAAAATCTGAGGCATCCACCTCCACCACAAATGGCCGGGAAGGTTCAGGGTGATGTAAGCAGGAGTCTTGGAGAAAGGCTTGTTTTAACTCCTTTAAGGCTTTCAGCACCTCTTGTGGCCAGTCTCTGGCATTGGCTCCCTTTCTGGTGAGTGCAGTAAGCAGAGCCACAATGTGCGAGTAACAGGGAATGAAGTGCCACTAGAAATTGGCAAAGCCAAGAAAACACTGGAGGGTTCGGATTCCCACGGGGCGGGGCCAGTCTAATACTCGCAACTTTCTCTGGGTCCATATGAAAGCTCGTGGTGGATACAATGTATCCTAGGAAAGGAAGAGACTCTTGCTCGAAGAGGCACTTCTCAAGCTTCGAGTACAAATGATGATTCCGAAGGCATTGTAGCACTCGATGTATCTCTTAGCGATGGGAACGAAGGTCTTTTGAGTAAATGAGTACATCATCCAGGTAGTCTATTACGCATGAGTGGAGTATGTCCCGGAAGACCTCATTCATGAGGTTTTGAAAAACCTCCAGAGCACTGCATAACCCAAAGGGCATCACCAAATACTCATAATGCCCATCGCGAGTATTAAAGGCGGTCTTCCATTCATCACCAGGCTTTATTCGGACCAAGTTGTATGCTCCCCAAGATCGAGTTTTGTGAAGATCTTGGCTCCTTGCAAGCGATCCAGGAGTTTGGGGATAAGTGGTAGAGGGTACAGGTCCCGGCAGGTAATGGCGTTAAGGACCTGGTAATTGATACATGGTCTCAGGGAGCCAACCTTCTTGGCCATGAAGAAGAATACGGCCCCGGCCGGAAATGTGGATTGGCCAGATGAACCCCCTCTTGAGGTTGTCTTGGACGTACTGAGTCATGGCTTGTGTCTCGGGTAAAGAGAGAGGGTAAACTCGGCCACTGGGAGGAGTAGAGCCAGGGAGCAAGTCGATAGCACAATCAAAAGGCCTGTGTTCTGGTAGCGTTTCAGCTTTCTCTTTGGAGAAGATGTCAATGAAGTCAGCATATTGTGCTGGTAAGGCTACCGCTGCAGCAGCCAATGATATTCGAGAATTGGGTAATTCTGGTAGATAAGAGGAGAAGCAGGTTGGTCCTCAAGCTGCAATCTGTAGGGTCTCCCAGTCAATGCGAGGAGAGTGTTTCTGGAGCCAGGGTCCCAACACCACTGGATGAATTGCCTTTTTCCAGGATGAAGAAGGTGATCTGTTCTTCTCGGAGAACCCCTGTGCGGAGGGTCACTGGAGTGGTGATGGAGGTCACACAACCAGGAAGAGGACTTCCATGTATAAAGGAAATCCACAAAGGTGGGGTTTTTGGTTGTACTGGAAGCTATAGTTGTTTTACCAGTTCTGCCAAGATGAAGTTCCTGCTGGCTCCCAAGTCAACAAAAGCCAGTGTAGAAAATAGCCCTCCTGAGTAGGGCAGGGATACCGGAACCGTACATTGGGGAGCAGGATTCACACAGCCTAGGGTCAGCTCCCCTGTGACTCCTAGTCTCAGGGGCTTTCCGGACGTTCCTTGCACTGGGCCAACAAGTGGCCCTTGCCACCGCAATAGAGGCAGAGACCCAGAGAGCAACGTCACTGCCTTTCCTCAGGGGTGAGAGGTCTGCGGTCTAGCTGCATAGGTTCTTCGGTTCTTGACGAGTTGGCTTCAGCAGAAGGAGGCGCCAGTGGCTGAGAAAAAGAAGGCTCCAGAGGAATGGGCCTATGTTCGGGCTTTACTTCTCGGGCTCGCTGCTGTAATCGACAGTCAATCTGTCCTGACAAATCAATCAGGGATTCAAGGTCATCAAGTAGTTCCCAGGCTGCAAGCTCATCCTTAATCTTGGAGGATAGACCCTCCAGGAAGATATTTCACAGGCTGTCCTCCCTCCAGCCCAGCTCAGTGGCCAGTGTGCGGAACTCGACCGCATAGTCGACCAAGGATTAGGAGCCCTGGCATAAATGGAGGAGCTCCGTGGCGGCCATAGATTGTCGGGCTGGCTCGTCAAAAATGTGCTTCAAGGTTTGGACAAAGCGCGGGAGGTCTCCAAGCAGAGAGTCGCCTCGTTCCCAGAGGGGAGAGGCCCATGCCAGGGCTCTACTATCCAACAAGGACAGGATGTATGTCGTTCTGACTTTTTCAGATGGATCTGCATTGGTTGAAGCGAGAAGCACATAAAGCACTCTCAACAAAGATCCCTGCCCTCTCATTGAACATCTCATCCAGCATCAACACCAATCACCTCGCCATCATCCTAGGAGACTTCAACCTCCACTTCGACAAATCTCCCCACTCCCCATCATGTGAGCTCCTCCTAAACTCGCTAACTGCTATGGGTTTCAAACAAATAATAAACTCCCCCACACAGAAATCAGGCCACATCCTGGATCTGATATTTGTCAACAACAAAGTAACACTCAACTCCCCCCCTACTACCTTCACCGTCCCCTGGTCAGACCACATGTTAATAAAAACCAAACTCCAAGTGGACTATACCCACATCCACATTCATGAAGAAAAAAAGTGTATAGTGTTCACCAAACTGTGCTCCAGTGAGATCCTAGAAAAAACCTTACCTGAAGCCCTAAAACAACTGGATAAATCAAATACCGTAAATGCAGTTAACTCATGGACCACAATCAACACGGAGACAGCAAAAAAGATATGCCCAATCATCGAAAAAGAAATTAGAACCACAGCAAGACACAAAGCACCCTGGTATAACCAGGATCTAAAAAACATAAAACGCCGGTTAAGACAAGCAGAAAAAGCTTGGAGAAACAACCCTACAAGCCAATTACGTGACTGATACAGAATACTCCTATACATATATACAACAGACATTAACAAAGCCAAACAGAATTTCTACACTCAAAGAATCCACAACTTCCAATACAACCCGAAAGTCCTATTTGAGTATGTTACTCAGCTGATGCAACCCATCAACAATCCTTTGCAAAAAGAGACTCCAACAATAACCAGTCATAAATTCGCCCAATACCTTATAGAAAAAACTTCCGAACTAAGTCCAAAAAGCCCACCGGTCAACCTTGAACCCACTGCGCAAACACCCTTTACGGCACCAACATGGTCACAGTTTGAGACCATAGCCTCCACCAAGATAGAAACCATTATTCGGAAGATCAACCCAGCAGCACATCCACTCGACCCCATTCCAACGAAAACCCTCAAACTAATCCCGAACTGCCTAGCAAGACCCATCGCAGACATCACCAATCTCTCCCTTGAGCAAGGAGTACTCCCGGATTCCCTCAAATGCGCTGTGGTCAAACCTATCTTAAAGAAACCCCAACTGGATCCGACCATCCCGTCCAACCACTGGCGCATCTCAAACCTACTGTTCCTGGCCAAGATCATTGAGAAGACAGTCAACCACCAACTTTCAGAATTTCTAGAAAACCGAAATATACTGGCTCCCGCTCAACATGGCTTCAAAATATTTCACAGCACCGAATCACTACTACTTACCCTCACAGACACAATACTACGAGGGTTTGACAAAGGTACATCTTTCCTCCTAATTCTACTTGACATCTCCCTTGCATTTGACACTGTCATTCATAAGATCTTAATCCACAGGCTAAGAGAAATAGGTATCAGTGGCACCATTCTCCAATGGTTTCAATCATTCTAGACCAACAGATCTTTTGAGGTAACCCACGAAAGTACAACATCAGAAAGAATCCCCCTCTCACAGGGAGTCCCACAAGGCTCATCCCTATCCCCTACCCTCTTCAACTTCTATATGCTGCCATTATGCAACTAGTTAGACAAAACAGGGCTCACCTACTTCCTATATGCTGATGACATACAGATCCTGCTCCCCATTAACGATAACATCAACAATACTCTAAACCGATGGGAATCCTACCGGACAGATATAACATCCATCCTCACCCAAATGGCACTAACGCTCAACCAGAGTAAGACAGAAATTCTTCACCTCTCCAGAAAAACGTTAACACCCAATTCCGACCCCACAGCACTGTCCAAATACAACATGCTCACGACAGTTAGAGACCTTGGAGTCACCTTGGACAAGGAACTAAACTTCAAATATCATATCAAGACACTGATAAAAGAAGGATTCTACAAACTTCAAATCCTTAAGAAACTCCAACCCCTACTTCACCCCCCGGACTACCAGACAGTACTGCAATCCTCCTTTTCGCCAAGATAGACTATTGTAACGCCCTCCTAACAGGCCTTCCCGCAGCCACCCTCTCCAGCTTCTTCAAAATGCAGCTGCACGGTCACTAACAAATAAAAAAACAGATCACATTACACCCACACTCAAACAACTCCACTGGCTGCCTGTCCCTTTCAGATCTCAATACAAAACCCTCATGCTCATACAGAAAGCAATCCATAATGATAAAGCTAGTTGGTTACAGGGACCACTGACCCCTTGCAACCCCAGCAGGAATCTCCACTCAACCAGCACAAGCTTACTCACCACTCCCTCCATTAAGGAAGTGCATCGAGTCTCCACAAGAGAACTCGCTGCATCTATAGAAGGCCCTCACCTCTGGAACAACCTTCCGCCTCTCTCAGAACTGACCCCTCTACGCACTCCTTCCGAAAGAACCTCAAAACCTGGCTCTTCCGGAAAGCATTCCCTCCAGATAAACAATTTCTGCTACCCGCCCCCCTGGCCCTGCCAATTCCCCTCTCTGCCACTGTACATAGTAAGTTAAATCAGAACATATTACTGTTAAAAAGTTATTTTGTATAGCAAGTTATATAAGAACATAAGAACATAAGAAAATGCCATACTGGGTCAGACCAAGGGTCCATCAAGCCCAGCATCCTGTTTCCAACAGTGGCCAATCCAGGCCATAAGAACCTGGCAAGTACCCAAAAACTAAGTCCATTCCATGTAACCATTGCTAATGGCAGTGGCTATTCTCTAAGTGAACTTAATAGCAGGTAATGGACTTCTCCTCCAAGAACTTATCCAATCCTTTTTTAAACACAGCTATACTAACTGCACTAACCACATTCGCTGGCAACAAATTCCAGAGTTTAATTGTGCGTTGAGTAAAAAAGAACTTTCTCCGATTAGTTTTAAATGTGCCCCATGCTAACTTCATGGAGTACCCCCTAGTCTTTCTACTATCCGAAAGAGTAAATAACCGATTCACATCTACCCGTTCTAGACCTCTCATGATTTTAAACACCTCTATCATATCCCCCCTCAGTCGTCTCTTCTCCAAGCTGAAAAGTCCTAACCTCTTTAGTCTTTCCTCATAGGGGAGTTGTTCCATTCCCCTTATCATTTTGGTAGCCCTTCTCTGTACCTTCTCCATCGCAATTATATCTTTTTTGAGATGCGGCGACCAGAATTGTACACAGTATTCAAGGTGCGGTCTCACCATGGAGCGATACAGAGGCATTATGACATTTTCCGTTTTATTCACCATTCCTTTTCTAATAATTCCCAACATTCTGTTTGCTTTTTTGACTGCCGCAGCACACTGCACCGACGATTTCAGTGTGTTATCCACTATGACACCTAGGATAAGGGGAGTGCCTCAGGGATCTGTATTGGGACCCTTACTGTTCAATATATAAATGATCTGGAAAGAAATACGACGAGTGAGATAATCAAATTTGCAGATGACACAAAATTGTTCAGAGTAGTTAAATCACAAGCAGATTGTGATAAATTGCAGGAAGACCTTGTGAGACTGGAAAATTGGGCATCCAAATGGCAGATGAAATTTAATGTGGATAAGTGCAAGGTGATGCATATAGGGAAAAATAACCCATGCTATAATTACACGATGTTGGGTTCCATATTAGGTGCTACAACCCAAGAAAGAGATCTAGGTGTCATAGTGGATAACACATAGAAATTGTCGGTTCAGTGTGCTGCGGCAGTCAAAAAAGCAAACAGAATGTTGGGAATTATTAGAAAAGGAATGATGAATAAAACGGAAAATGTCATAATGCCTCTGTATCGCTCCATGGTGAGACCGCACCTTGAATACTGTGTACAATTCTGGTCGCCGCATCTCAAAAAAGATATAATTGCAATGGAGAAGGTACAGAGAAGGGCTACCAAAATGATAAGGGGAATGGAACAACTCCCCTATGAGGAAAGACTAAAGAGGTTAGGACTTTCAGCTTGGAGAAGAGACGACTGAGGGGGGATATGATAGAGGTGTTTAAAATCATGAGAGGTCTAGAACGGGTAGATGTGAATCGGTTATTTACTCTTTCGGATAGTAGAAAGACTAGGGGACACTCCATGAAGTTAGCATGGGGCACATTTAAAACTAATCGGAGAAAGTTCTTTTTTACTCAACGCACAATTAAACTCTGGAATTTGTTGCAAGAGAATGTGGTTCGTGCAGTTAGTATAGCTGTGTTTAAAAAAGGATTGGATAAGTTCTTGGAGGAGAAGTCCATTACCTGCTATTAAGTTCACTTAGAGAATAGCCACTGCCATTAGCAATGGTTACATGGAATAGACTTAGTTTTTGGGTACTTGCCAGGTTCTTATGGCCTGGATTGGCCACTGTTGGAAACAGGATGCTGGGCTTGATGGACCCTTGGTCTGACCCAGTATGGCATTTTCTTATGTTCTTATGTTCTTAGATCTCTTTCTTGGGTTGTAGCACCTAATATGGAACCCAACATTGTGTAATTATAGCACGGGTTATTTTTCCCTATATGCATCACCTTGTACTTATCCACATTAAATTTCATCTGCCATTTGGATGCCCAATTTTCCAGTCTCACAAGGTCTTCCTGCAATTTATCACAATCTGCTTGTGATTTAACTACTCTGAACAATTTTGTGTCATCTGCAAATTTGATTATCTCACTCATCGTATTTCTTTCCAAATCATTTATAAATATATTGAACAGTAAGGGTCCCAATACAGATCCCTGAGGCACTCCACTGTCCACTCCCTTCCACTGAGAAAATTGCCCATTTAATCCTACTCTCTGTTTCCTGTCTTTTAGCCAGTTTGCAATCCATGAAAGGACATCGCCACCTATCCCATGACTTTTTACTTTTCCTAGAAGCCTCTCATGAGGAACTTTGTCAAATGCCTTCTGAAAATCCAAGTATACTATATCTACCGGTTCACCCTTATCCACATGTTTATTAACTCCTTCAAAAAAGTGAAGCAGATTTGTGAGGCAAGACTTGCCCTGGGTAAAGCCATGCTGACTTTGTTCCATTAAACCATGTCTTTCTATATGTTCTGTGATTTTGATGTTTAGAACACTTTCCATTATTTTTCCTGGCACTGAAGTCAGGCTAACCGGTCTGTAGTTTCCCGGATCGCCCCTGGAGCCCGTTTTAAATATTGGGTTTACATTTGCTATCCTCCAGTCTTCAGGTACAATGGATGATTTTAATGATAAGTTGCAAATTTTTACTAATAGGTCTGAAATTTCATTTTTTAGTTCCTTCAGAATTCTGGGGTGTATACCATCCGGTCCAGGTGATTTACTACTCTTCAGTTTGTCAATCAGGCCTACCACATCTTCTAGGTTCACCGTGATTTGATTCAGTCCATCTGAATCATTACCCATGAAAACCTTCTCCAATACGGGTACCTCCCCAACATCCTCTTCAGTAAACACCGAAGCAAAGAAATCATTTAATCTTTCCGCGATGGCCTTATCTTCTCTAAGTGCCCCTTTAACCCCTCGATCATCTAACGGTCCAACTGACTCCCTCACAGGCTTTCTGCTTCGGATATATTTTAAAAAGTTTTTACTGTGAGTTTTTGCCTCTACAGCCAACTTCTTTTCAAATTCTCTCTTAGCCTGTCTTATCAATGTCTTACATTTAACTTGCCAATGTTTATGCTTTATCCTATTTTCTTCTGTTGGATTCTTCTTCCAATTTTTGAATGAAGATCTTTTGGCTAAAATAGCTTCTTTCACCTCCCCTTTTAACCATGCTGGTAATTGTTTTGCCTTCTTTCCACCTTTCTTAATGTGTGGAAAGGTGGAAAGTTAATCTGTTACACTGTATCATGTCATTATAAGGCTTGCCTTAGGCATCATGTTATATGTAAACCGGCGTGATATGTCAAATCGAATGTCGGTATAGAAAAATAAATAAATAAAATAAATAAAACTTTTTCAGGTACATTCGAGGTAAAAAAAAAAAAAGCCTGCGAGGGAGTCAGCTGGATCATTAGATGATCAAGGAGTAAAAGGGACACTTAGGGATGACAAAGCCATTGCAGAGCGACTAAATGAATTCTTTGCTTCAGTATTTATTGAGGAAGATGTAAGAGATATACCCATACTCAGCATCAAAACGTCTCTCTAAATATTCAGGAGGTGGTATCAGCCGTCGCAAACTGACCACAACAATAAAGGCTAATGAACCACAATTTTATAACCCAAATCTGCACACCAGGAGGAATAGCCTAGTGGTTAGAGCAGTGGACTATGAACCAGGAGACCAGGGTTAGAGTCCCGCTGTCGCTCCTTGTGATCTTGGGCAAGTCGCTTTACCCTCCATTGCCCCAGCTACAAAACTTAGATTGTAAGCCCTCTGTGGATAGAGAAATACCTACAGTACCTGAATATAAACCAGTGTGATATCTCAATTGAGATCAAATGTCAGTATATAAAAATAAACACCATAAGTGAAATAGATTTTTTTCTCATTCAGTAGACCTCATACATGGGCATAAGTTATAATGCTAGATAGCATGAGCATATATGCACCAATCAATTTATTTTATTATTATTTATTTATTATTTTTATATACCGACATTCATCTCAATTGAGATATCACACCGGTTTACATTCAGGTACTGTAGGTATTTCTCTATCCCCAGAGGGCTTACAATCCAAGTTTTTGTACCTGAGGCAATGTAGGGTAAAGTGACTTGCCCAAGATCACAAGGAGTGACAGCGGGACTTGAACCTTGGTCTCCTGGTTCCTAGTCCACTGCTCTAACCACTAGGCTATTCCTCCTCATAGGCCTTAAATGAATTTTCTTTGCTTCATGAAAACAGTCCAATTTTGGAAATAGTGAAAATCAATAGTGAAGCTCAATGGTCAAAATCAAGTTCATAATGTGCCATTGCATGTATATTCTTCTATAATTACAGGTATTTACTTAACTTATATTGCATGAAGAAACGCCATGTTTTCCATTGTAAAGGAGGCTCAGAATATCAAAGCCCGACACGGACCGTGTTTCGGCTATGCCTTCATCAAGGGGCCGAAATTCACCGCAAATGATAACAACAACAATTTATAAAACAAAGGTGCATTCTTTTCAATACTTGTGAACGATTCTCAGTGATGTAGTACTGACTTGTAAGCGGCTTTTCTTGCCGACCTGCCGGTAGTGCGTTTCCTCAGCCAGAGGGGCCGCACTCACGCCAATTTTTAAAGAGTGGAAAACCAATGAAACAATAACACGTAGGCAGAAGATGATGTCAGCAGTTGCTACTGTCAAGAAAATCCCTTTAAATGATAGAGTACCACGCCACTGATACATTTAGACCATTCGGTTGCATGCTATTCAAATTAAAAATCCATTGTTGCTCCCTGAGATTGAGGAGATGTTGTGGATCACCCCCTTCCCTGATAGATAAATTCAATCTATCACCCACCACTTCAGATCCACAAACTTGTGCTTTTCCAGTAAACAGTGTGCGACTATAGGAGCTTGGATTTTTGTTTCCATAATAGCAACAATATCCAAATCCGCCTCCACCATTAAGGCTTGCAGATCTAGGATTTTATTGGCATTTGTGCTCATAGCTTTCCAGCTTCTGTCTCTCACCTCGCTGCTCTTATTGGATGTATTTTCTGCCCTATTCAGCCCATTTTTGTTAATTTCTTCACTGACTTCTTGGAGCTGTCAGGGGTGACATTCTAGCTTTCTTCTACCACCCCTGACCTCTAGCATTTAAACTAAAGGATATGGCCTATGATTTGACTTTTTCACTTAGGATCCTTTTTCCTGCCACAGAAAAATGTAACAAACCAAACTATATATAAATACCACTGTGAACAGCGATCCTCCCAATTGTTAAACTGATCAAGAACAAAATATTATTATCATTCAAGAAAGCCAACACTAAAGAAATTTGAAGGTACCCGCTGAAATATCAGCATAATTTCATCTTGAATGGTTTCATTTATTTCTGCCTAGAGAGCAGTGCTGGTTACACCACGGACGCCACAGAAATTTTGGGACTATACAGAGAAAATATTAAAAAAAAAAAATTATTTTGAAAAAAATCACATATATTGAGGTGGCAGGAGGTTAATGATTATAACCATCATGATACTGGTGCGGGGACACCTACACTCTATATGAAACCTTCTGCTCTTCCTAAAAAAAAATGTTTTCAGATACATTTTGTTAAAAGGATTAAGTTTTATTGAAAATGTATTCATACCTACTTTGGAGTGTAGGTGTTGAAATTGAAAGTTTATCATTGAAAAAATGTTTTTCAAAATGGATAGATGAAATTCAACAAAAAATTGTTCCCACAGCGACAGAGCAATATTTTGTTCTTGATCAGTTTAACAGAAAAATGAAAGCCATCTTTGACACAGAGCCTTTGACTGTTCCATACATGGCCTCTGTCCCCAATATAGACAAACTTTCTTCCTTACACCAGGTTTGGAGCCATTCACTGAAGTTATCTCTATGGCTTAGTTTGTCTTTCCCCTTTCCACGAACAGGTAAAACTATTGAAAAGGCAATAGTCTTTGCCATGTGCCCAATCTGCTTTCCTAGAGTCTGGCAATCTTTCTGTACCGCTTGGATGCTGTTTCTAGCAAGGTAGTTGGTTCCCAAATTGTTGATAATGTCAACTTCAGAATCCTTATTTTCTTCTCTGATTTGCATTTCTACCAGCTGAGGATCCCAGAAGGCATTTAACTATAGTGTTTACCTTGAAAAGAATTCCCAAATTAGTGCCTCTGAAGACTGAGTCTCCCAGCACAAGGAACATTTTCTTATGGTTTTTGGTTATGTTATGGGATTTCTGTCTGCATCGGGTTTATTCTTTCCTTTTAGATACTACTTCAGTCTCCATAGCTAGAGCTTCTTCATTTTCCAATACACAAAAGACATTTTGTACTTGTGTCATCTGGGAGATTGGGTTTCTCTGCATCACAAGCCTTATCCTACCAGAGCCCACTGTAATCCATTTATTCTTGAGTTTCCAGATGCTGTGTGTGTGTGTGTGTGAAATGGGGAGGGTAATCTGGGCTGCACAATTGGGAAGAGGACGTGTCTTTGGGTCACAGGTCTTCTCCTACCAGAGCCCACTGTAAAACATTCTTCCTTCAGTGATGGAGCTGGCTCTGCATGACCATTGTCAAATTGTGGCATTTTTCATGAATGCCACAAAATTCTCCTTTGCCTCTGCTTTTCTATTGTCCGATGCAAGGAAGCAAGTTCGGACAGGGCCTGCCTGCTCTCTGTTATTGGGAAGCCAAGCCTTGAGTGTGCAGAATGGAAGTGGTGCCATTCAGCTGTTTGACTCATCTTTGAAGAATTCCTTATTTATTATTTTTAGGAATTCTTTGTCTTCCATTGAAAATGTAGGTTTATCATCATCTCTTGTTTCCAAGATCCTCATCACAATTCTCTGTTGTGAAAGTATTCAAATAGGTCTGTATAGCATGAGCTGGTTCTTTGTAGCCAGACATTTCTTTAGTGATTAGGACATGGTTTTTAAAAAGATGTATGTCCATTTTCTAGCACATTGGTAGTGAAATTATCAATGCTATCTGGCTTGCATATTCTATCAATGAAACCATTACCTATTACCTAACCAAGGTCCAGTTTTGGGGCAATAGAAGTGTTGTGAGAACCACTGCATTGTTAATGAATCTTATAGAGTCTCAGCATATTCCTGCCAAACAGAAGCAGGACCTTTGCATTGTGATCTAAAGATGAGATACAATGGGTTATAGCTTTCAAGTGGGGCTGATACCGTGCAGCCTCTGGTGTAGGAATATTATTTCTGTCGTCTGGTATTTAATTGTATTCTATAACAGCATTATTTATTTATTTAATGGCATTTGATATTCTGCTTTTTTTTTCCCACAAATGGTCTCAAAGTGGATTACAATAGAATTAAAGCAGATTACAATAGTATTAAATTCAGACAATAACGATTGAGCATTGAGAGGTAGCTCAATGCTGCCATCTACAGCTTTAATCACATAAGGAATCACCCTCCTCCTACCATTAGTCTCTATTGTCCTGTAGTAAGAATTATCTTTCTGTATGTTAAACAAGTCAAAGAACTCTGACCTGGCCAATGATCTATAACTCTGATCATCAACGATGTGTACATCCTTACTGATCTCTCAGGTTGACCCTTAGGATGCACCTTAACAAGGCATATTTTTGAGTAGGTTCTGCCATTATGTTCTTCTCCACAAACTTTAGAGCATTTGGGAATGACTTTTGGCAATGCTGTCTCTTCTTCTCCTTCTTCGCTGTCTTGAGACAGGGATAGAGGCTTTGGGGAAGCAGATTTTTGCAATATCTGGGAGCAGGGCAATAACATGTTTTATCACTGTACACTTAGGGCCGGATTTTCGGAGGATTTACACGCATAACTGGGCTTACGAGCGTCGGGTCTTTTTTCAAAAGGCCTGGCGACACGCATAAAGCCCCGGGACGTGTGTAAGTCCCGGGGCTTGCAAAAAAGGGGCGGCCCGTGGTGGGGCGTGGCAGGGGCGGGGCCAGAGGCTCCAGACATAGTGGCCATTTGTTGTCGTGCTTGGGATCACGCGCCGGCAGTCGGCCAGCGCGCGCAACTTACTTCAGCCCCAGGGCTGAAGTATGTTTTGAAATAGAAGCAAAAAAAAAAAAGAAAAAGGTAGGGGGAAAAGGGCGAGGGAGGTAGGGGAAGGGAAGGTGGGGTGGGGGGTAAGGGAATGGGGGAAGGCAGCGCGGTTTGGAACGGGCTTCGGCGCGCGCAAGGTGCACAATTGTGCACCCCCTTGCGTGCGCCGACCTCTGATTTTATAACTTGCGTGCGCAAGTTATAATATTGGGCATACATATGTGCGCACCGGGTAGCGCTCGCACATGTACGCCCACGCGCACCCTTTTAAAATCTACCCCTTAATGTCTACTTTACAGTCTTTAAAGAGGTGGTTTGTGGAAGAACAGCATCTGAAGCAGATTCCTAATTCCTTGAAACATTTTTGCATTCACCTAGCGGCTTTTCTCTGAATCTGCGGCACTTCTTTAGATGTCTGGCCCACAGAAATAAAGACAGGTAAAATGAGAATTTTGCAGGGCTGGCCAGATTAGCTGCTGGTGCACACAGGCTGGACAGAACAGACCTGACCAGTGATGAGGCAAAACCTCCCAGGTACCTCTTCTTGCCAAACAGAAGTTAACTCTTTAGATCCAGCTGCATGTGTAGCCTGAGCAGCAGTTGGCAGTAAAACAGCAAACAAGGAAACTGCTTAGAATAAAAGCAAGAACACGTTATCAACAGAAATAGAAAGACTGCTGTGGAAGCAGGACACTGTGAAAACAGGACAGCAGTGCATGGAATGGAAAACATCTGTGGAGACAGGACAATTGTACAAAGGTCTTGTCTGAATATTCTGCCAATAGGAAGGATGGAAGGGGTAGATGATGGAGATGAAACTTCTGTTTTGTGCACAGCTACCGTTTTTTTATGGTTGTTAATCCCAGGGATGGTTTTGGCTGATCGTATCTGATGCATCAAGCATAAAATCTGGATAATTTCTTGTCACCGGTAAGTCTTGGATGAACCTGGAGAAAACCTTGAAAGATGGGCAACATTATTGTCCATTTTCTATTTAGCTGTCTCGAGGTCCAGTAGTAGATCTCTAAGCTCTTGCAGCTTGTGATTATCTTTGTTTAAGATTTTTGGAAAATTCTCAGTCCTCTTGAACAGAGGACTCTCAATTGCTTCTGGGCTGCCATAGCATTGTTCAAGTCTTTGCTACATTATAGTGAGGCTCAATGAGGGATTATGTATGTGCACTGACCTTAGCCTTTTTATGCATTCTGTAGGTTCGTTCCCCAACCATTTCACCAATTGATTAATCTCTTCACTTGGCATAATGTTCAGTTCTGAGATGACGCTTTTGAGTATAGATTTTCCTGCTCTATAGTTTTTCAGGCAGTCATCCTTGTATTGACAAGTTCAAAATGAATCATGTATTTAGCAAGATGTGACATGTCTGTGGCCTTAGTCTGGGTGAAATACTTGTAGGATACTCTTGGAAGCTTTGTCTTTGTTCATCACCTGGCATATCAGTTTTGAATACTACAGTAGGGTGAGGTTGGTCAGGTGTGTGAAGGATATGTATCAGGTATCCTCAGTAGAAGCAATGTTGCAGCCATATAATGACCCCAATTCATGTGGGATAGCTGCGTGTGGGCATGAGGTAGTGTGTACCTCAGTGCAGATGTACCAGGATCTGGAGCCTGTGAATCTATGATAGGGCATGTGTTGCATCATGAGAAGCCTGTATTGCCTCAACATCTTTTTTTTTTCCATAAATTATGATTTATATTCTGCCTATCAGCCAGTTCAAAGCATTCACACCTCCTCATCAAATTTGGAGGGTAAGCTAGAATACCTGGTTTAGCACATAGACTCTGGTATGCTGGGCTGGATCCTCTAAAGTAATTTTACTAATCTAGTTCTTTGTTGTGGGCAGCGGCAGCATTTTGCTCCTTGTTTTCTCACTCTTTTTAGTTTTAAGGCTGCCTCTTTCCTACCATAAGTTGCACGTAACTGTGCGGTTTCTGCTTCAGCATGTACTCTGGTGGCGGCTGTGCTTACTAAAGACAGGTTGGAGTGCAGTGATTTTGAGTATTTTGTCGTGTGTCTAGAGGACACGGAGCATTGTGATAGTTTCTTTTGAACATTCCATTTGAAATTCTGCATTTGCAGTTATCTTTCCAATCACAATGTCATGTCCCTGATAAATATTTTTCTGAAGATTATGCTTCTGCAAGCTTTCCTCAGAGTTGATTTGTATTAGGAAATTGAGATATTTTTGTGACAGGAGCAGGTAGTGTCGGAAAGTAGACCTAAGCTAGCTCACAGCCTGTTTACCTGCTGTACTTACAATACTATAAATAACCATTATGAATCCCTTTCCAGGCTTTTTTCCAATTTTTCATGCTACTGGTTCATGAAAAACGCACTGTCTCTGTTTTCCTCGTGTCCTTGGTAAACTTTTACAGTACATGGTCTATGACAATCTCATAGCTGTCTCTGGCCTTCTGTGTGAGAGTCACAGTCTGCTTAGGCCTTCCACTTTCCTGAATTTACTGAGGCAGGATTTCAGCCTCTGCAGTTTCTGGAGGTAGGAGAGCGTTGTCTGCAGGCTTAGATTCAGTCATGATACACTGCTTATGAGTCTGTAGCACTGATAACAACTTAAAGGTAATTACCTTGCAGCAGGGATGAAAGCTGACAGATGGCACTGCTTAGTGAGTGGCACAGTCAGTGGCACAGAATATCTGAAGCCTGCTCCAGGCTTTGACTGTATAATCTGAAAAGAGGCCTGGCTGTAGAGACATAGCCACAGGAGTGAGTCTGCTCTGGGACCCATGGCAGCGCTGCTTCTTTACTAACCCTACAGTTTAATCTCTCATTTTACTATTCTGTCTCTGCTATGCATTTTCTATGCACAACTTAAACAGATAGTTTAACTTGATTCTTACAGAGGAGGCTTCTCCTTCAGCTTCAAACTTTATTAACAGGCAGACAAACAATAGAGTCTTACTGAGCATAAACTGGAAATAACAGTGACCAGCATAGTCTGGCCCACAGAAATAAAGACAGGTAAAATGAAAATGTTGCAGGGCTGGCCAGATTAGCTGCTGTTGCACACAGGCTGCACAGAACAACCTGACCAGTGATGAGTAAAAACCCATGAGGCAAAAACTCCCACGTTTTTGCCTCATGGGTTGCCAAAAAGAAGTTAACTCTAGAGCCAGCTGCATGTGTAGCCTGACCAGCAGTTGGCAGTATAACAGCAAACAAGGAAACTGCTTAGAATAAAAGCAAGAACACGTTATCAACAAGAAATAGAAAGACTGCTGTGGAAGCAGGAAACTATGAAAGCAGGACAGCAGTGCATGAAATGGGAAACACCTCTGGAGACAGGACGATGACTTCCCTAAGTTTGGAAGCTGTGCCATTTTAAGGAACGTCAGCTACAACTCAGTATCTGTAGCTGACGTTCCCTGAGAGCATCGGGAAGCTAACGCAGGTCCGATGCTCTCAGGGCTGTCAAAGTGCCACTGTAGCCCAAATGAACCACCCTCCCCAATCTGTGGAAACCCCCTTCTAGGGATTTGTGAGACCTCTATCCCATCCCACCCCCTCCACCACCACTTCGAGAGGTAGCCCCAAAACACCAAAAATTAAAAAAAAAAATTTTTTTTTTTTTTCATTGTTAAGCCCTCTGGAGATAGGGAAATACAGTACTTGAACATAATCCACTTTGAAGTGCTGAAAGGCAGAATATAAGATAAATGAATTGAAGAAAATAATATATTAAATGTCACGCAGCGAAGGCTTCTCCCCATTCCCATGCCCGCCTCTTTGAAACAACTGACTCCCTCAAGTTAAGGAAAGACTACGGCACAACCCGGAGGGAGCAGGTTTGGGAACCAGACGGGCTGTTGCCCTTTGAAAATTATTGTCCCTCCCGACGCAGCCGCGTTTGGCGAAACACGGGTCCGTGTCGGGGGACCCCTCGTGCCTGAGGAATTGTGCATCTATAAGCAATGGAGTATGCCGTGATTACTGCATTAAAGATTTGTCCTTATGAAATTTAAAAGTATGGGACTGATTTCAATTTTCTGCATTCCCTCATTGTGTGTTAAGATCTCCAGCCATGCAGGTCCACGACCAGGTTCCCTCACCTGTGCCGGCTGGAGAACTGGCTCAGCCCTCTCCGTCGCCACACCCACGGCCTGCTCTCGTGGTGCCCCGAATGCCACCAATGCTGGGACCTCCCTAGGCGCACGCACACACCGGGTCGCAGGATTTAAAGGGCCAGCAGCGGGAAAATTCCCCACGGCCTGGAGAAATGACGTCAGGCTAGGTGGGTATTTAAACCCTGCCTTGCTGCTTCCACTTTGCTTCAGCAATGGATCCTGCGTTCCTGATCCCTGCATTCCTGACTCTGGCTTGCCTTCTATCCCTGACTCCTGGTTTCAGCACTCCCGATCCTAGCCTCCGGTTCCTGCCTTGCTCCTCTTCCTTTCGGATTGGTCTCTCGGCCCTGACTCTCTTCCTGGTAATTTGACTCTGCTTGATCTCCGTCTGCCCTGAGCCTCTACCTGGTACTTTGCCTCTACTTGTCTTCTGCCTGCCCTGACTTCTGGCTTGCCTCCTCGCCTCTGCTGATCGCCGTCTGCCCCGACCTCTGGTCTGTTCCTAGTTCTTGTCAGCTGCCTGCCTCGACCCCTGATTCACCCGATGCTGCCTCTGCCTTTCATCTTCTGGCTCCACGCTTGAGACACCCGCACCTAAGTCCTGCTGGCCCTGGTACCCGAGGGCTCAACCTGTGGGGAATGAGGGCTGGTATAGGTGAAGGTCCTGTTGGGTCTTCTCTCCCAGAACTGCTTCCTGACAACAAAGACAACAGGGGCAATTCCTGTGGAGGTAGCAATATCCTCGTCTTGGCTCAAGAGTCCACTTTTCCAACAATGGCTTTTAACAAATATGATGAGGAATGCCATCCCTTATTAAATCCTGTCTGATCTGTATGAACAACTGTATGTATCATCACATTTACTCTGCTGGGCAAAACTGCAGCTAAAAATTTTTGCCTTGATTCAGAAGAGAAATTGGTCGATATGACTCTGGCAAAACAGGATGTCTACCAGGTTTGGGAATCAAAATTACCAATGCAAGATTATGCCCCATATCAAAATTCCCCTTCTCCCATGCAGCCTGAAACATCTCCTTTAGAGGTCTAGCCACATCATCTTTTAGCATCTTATAAAATTCCAGTCCAAAACCATCTGGACCCAGGGATTTCCCCAGCTTCAGCTGTGTAATCTAACAAATAATTTCAGTTTCAGTAATGAAAGCATTCAATGTTGCTCTTTGCATTTTAGAAAGACAAGGGAAAAAGGTATCACCAAAAATGTCTGTAGAGGGTATTGAACAAGAAATGGTACCTGTGTACAACTTCTGGTAATAGTCCTAAAATAGTTTTAGAATCTCGAAAGTAGAAGTTGCAGTAACTCCCTCATACTGCAGATGGGTAATCAGAGCTCTTGACCATACATTCCTTACCATGTTAGCAACCAGTTTACCAGCCTTGTTACCCCATTGAAATAGTTTGAATTTATAACATACACCTGATGCACGTGAGAATAGAAAGAATATTCTTTATCATTCACATGTAAAAATCTCCAAGAATCAATAAGATGTAATTCCTTGGTCAGAAAATCAATATCCATGTCATTTTGATTTTTTCTGGTGGTTTTTGAAGGTTTGCAATCTATCATGGGATTATCTGTGATATTGAAATTCCCCCAATAATACATGTGTATTCCATTCAATTTGCTATTTTAAACATCAGCATTGAGAAAAAAAAAACTGTGAATTTGTATTGGGAGCATAAAGATTAGCAAACATGAACTTTGATCCATGTATCTTACCTAAAATGATTATGTATCTACCATTGAAATCAGAGATTTGGTGTTCAATCTGAAAGGATAAGGATTTACATATCAATATTGCCACCCCTCTCTGCCTATCTGAAAATGAAGAAAAACAGCATTGCCCTATCCATTCCCTTTTAAACTTTTGATGCTCAAGATCATTGAGGTGTGCCTCTTGAAGGAAGGCAATGTCTGCATGCATTTTGTTCAACCCTGTCATGACTGTCTTTCTCTTTCCTGGCGAATACAGACCACCAACATTTAAGGAACACATTTGTAACATTAGCATTTAAGCAAACATGAAAAGTCCACATATATGTGAAATAATAGAGTAATTAATGAGTAATCCCTTCAGCCTAAGCCCCCCCATACATCATTATATCTGAATAAATGTTCAGTCCATTCTGACTTAACAAGCAAACAGCTGTTACATACAACCAACATATACACATTGCCAAACATATACCCACTCCCCTATCCCTCGCCCATTCAATATATTAGAAACCTTGTGCCCCTTCTCCACAATTTCTGCATCCTGATTCTTCTCATTCTCCAGCCAGGCAAACATTCCTCATAGAAACATAGAAGATGACGGCAGAAAAGGGCACTATTGCCCGGTATCTCGTCTGCCCAGCAAACATATAATACACAGACCATCAGGATCTGGGCCATGTAGATTACTTGTTTGATTTACAGATCTCACTAGTATGTCTCTCCAATGTTTATTTGTTTTCCCATACTGCCCCCTCCCCCCTTTTTTCTTCCCCCCAGACTAAAATTCATGTTTTGTTTTATTTGCTCCATCACGACAAAAATGTGCGGCATACAATTTACTGGACAATAATATAGCAACCAAATGATTATTTATTTTACACGTGCACACTGGAAATGTGCAAGAAATTTGATATATAGTTTACATTGTTTTAAGAGCGACAGAGCCCCGACACAGCCGTGTTTCGCCTCCAGCTGCGTCAGGGGGACCGAAGTTTATCGAAATTGTGTGTTTTGTAACAACGAAGTTTTAAACTATTAAAAAACCCACTTACAGGGTGGCTTAAAGAGAAGAATAATTCAAATTGTTTGGATAGGCTCATGGCTCAGAGCTCAAATTCGCTGTCAGATTTCTTTACTGTATGAAGGATCTTGCCTCTATCATGCCTCTTCCATTTCACTTCTCTCGCCTCTAGGGAACTGAAGTGTTTATCCCATGCGCTTTTGAATACCTTCATTGTCCTGCTCCTCACTACATCCTCTGGTAAGGCGTTCCATGCGTTCACCACTCTCGCCATGAAAAATATTTCCTGACGTTCAATCTGAAACGTAATCCTAGGAGCTTCATTTTGTGACCCCTAGTTCTCTTATTTCTTTGTGACAGAAGAGGTTTGTACTTAAAGTTGTTTCATTTATGCCTTTTAAGTACCTGAAGATCTGTATCATGTCTCCCCGGCTCCTCCTCTCCTCCAGGGTATACATATTCAGGACCTTCAACCACTCCTCGTAAGACTTTTGGTGGAGAGACCCCCCATCATTCTGGCGCTTCCGAACCATTTCATCCCATAGTTTCCCCAGCTGCTGTGCTGGTGCAAGAAGGAGGAGCAAACCGTCAGTCAAAAGGAGGTGCCCTGCGGCACACCGCTGCTGATGTGCCAAAGTTGTGTGCCAAAGGGGCGCGCCCCAGGCGTGGGTTTCCTGCTATGTAGGTTTTTGCTGTTTAGTAAGTTCAACTGACTCCCTGGCATCTTGTATTATTCTTTCTTTGCCGTGGTTAAAAGGAAGGGCCATTTGTGATCTGCTTTGGCCTCTTCGTCTTCCCAACATTCTATTCCACGTTTGTTTGGTGCTATGGAGCGGTCTATGTCAGGAGCCATGCTTGTTGTAGATACAGCCAAGGAGACGGTGTTTATCTACCAGAGTTGGAGACATCATTGAGATTTGACTATCACTTACCACCCCCTCAAGGATCCAAGGATGGTTTTATTAGGCCTTCATGCTCTGCTGTTTCTGATGTGCGTGCTGAATTGCTACCTGTTCCAGTCTCAGGGGATCCTTGGAAGTCAAATCTGATTAACCTTATTTTATAACTCTTGGATATTACAAGGGGTCAACTATCTGTTGTGCAGTCTACTTCAATCAACCAAGATCAAAGAATTAAAACTTTGAAAAGTCAAAATAATTATTTTCAAGAATTTAAGATTGCATCTATTAAGGACAATTTTTCTATTCATAGGAGAGTAGAGATTTTGGAATACAGATCTAGAATGTGGAATTTGTGTTTTCTTAAATTTCCTAGGTCCCCTCCCTTATCCCCTTTAAAATTACTTAAAAAGTATATGAAAGAAGTTTTGGGAACTGAAGATAATTCCCTTCTGTCAATAACTAAAATATATTACCTTCCTTATAAGAAAAAGGGTTCGAGTGGGGAATCTAATAATAATACAGCTATATTTGAATGTTCGAATTTGACAAATTTTCTGGAACAGTCTACTGATATTATAAATGATCATGCTACCATAATGGTTTCTCTCTCAACTGAAAAAGAAAAGAATATGTTTCTGCGGTTGTTTTTTTTCAAACAGGCAGTTTTCATTTATGGAAAATAAGGTCTGATCTTTTCAGATGTCTGTAAGCAAACTCAGGAACAGAATAAGACCCCGCAAATACGCACACATATACCTCTCCTTCTGTATTGCAAGGAATAGAAGAGGAAGGGTGTGTAATACTGAAGCAGACACTTTCAAAGCAAGAACAGACACAAAAAGGGTTTGATTTAGCATAAGAATCCTGCCCCATTGCACAGGTCCGTCCATCTCACCCCTTCCACAGTTCCACTTCCTTTTTTGTCTTCAAATTATTAAGCCCTGAGAAAGAATAAATTACATCCTAGGAATAGTCTAGTGATGGACAAGGTTGTGGGCTTATAGCTTATAGTTTGACTTGATTGTAATTGGCAATTAGAGACATACCAAGACACTTTGACCCTGAGATCAAGGGGGCCATTCCCTCTAACTGTATTTGCAGATTTGCTGATACAGAAGGAGAAAGAGTCACTGCTAGATCGTTCATCCAGCAGGTGATGTCAACAGCAATTAACACCCCCCCCCCCCCCACACACACACACACACACACCCTCCACCACACACACACACACACACACACACAGTCACACTTACACTTAGAGGCAGCCCGCAGAACTGAACCTACTGCACTCAGCACTTTTTCAGATGCTGCTTGGCAGCCTACAGCATTTGGCATTTTAAACTGGGCCAGCCTGAAGCACCATGTTTTCAGGTTTGCTGATAAAAGAAGAGAAAGAAATTGCCACTAGACTGCCCTAGTAGTGGATGACATTATCAGCAATTGATGTTTCTCCTTATTGGGGCAGTCTGCAGGCAGATCTTCCCACCAACAGGTCTTTGTTAAAGGACTCACCAAATAATGGCCTGTGCCTTTGTGGGCACAGAATGGTCAGCTCTATCTGTACTATGTTCAACCATCTGCTGACTTCCATTGGCCTTTGTTTACCTTGTAATTAGAAATCTGAAAGTTTTTATTAAGGAATCAAAATAATATTCAAAACTTAAAATGGGTTATATAAATGCTCAAATCTTTAAGAAATGATGGTACCCAGTTGCTTGTCTTATTGTTGGTTCAAGACTGGATGTATGTTCATTAAAGAATCCTGGTATGCAGATACTGTTTGTTATTACACTAAATGTGCTCCCAAGTGTTTACTTATGAGGGTGTATGCAGGGTTAGTAAAACTGGTGGGAGAAGAAGGCTCTTCTTTTCTTTAAGGAAGTATTGAAGTAAAAAAGGTTACCATTATCCCTGGTTTCAGATGTTGAGGGCTTGTTAAGATCAGTAATTGGACTTTTTGTCTAATTTACTGTCCACCAAATGTGCAGAATTAAAGAATCTTGTAGATAGCTAAAATATTCCTGACACTGCAGATCAGTCCTTACAACTTGACTATTGCGGGTGACTTGAATCTCCATTATAGATAGTCTTGGTGTATATAATGATGATGACTTTCTGTTTACATGTAATGGCGGCACTAGTTTGAATCTAAGTGATTCATGTCCCCACACATAAAATTTGCTGTTTTGTCAGGATTTTTGGGATAACCTAAGCAGTGTTCAGGGATTGCAACTCTTGCCCATTAGATGTACTGAACATTATTTAATGTTGCTCATAATAAATTCAACACATATTAGTGAGGAGAGAGAAGAAAAGAAATAATAATCTAGAACTGATCTGGAGGGGACTTCCGATGATGATGTCACACTAAGATGATATCTCTTTAGGAGTCAGTGTTAAAACCTTGAAAATATGCTGGTTCTTACTGAATCACGACCACAGAAAAGCGATTCTGCAGTAGAGCAGTTCATGGACAATTTTGTCATTGTCCATGAACCGATATGATGTATGTACGAATACCGGTATATTTATTAAAAACATGATGTATGATGTATGTCCGAATACCAGTATATAAAAACAAACAAACAAATAAATAAATAAAATTAGGTAACCAAGTGATATAGCTACACGACCAAGAGGATGGGTGCCGATGAACTTGGGCCTGTGGTAGAGGATAAGATGGCACCTGAGGTTCGCCCAACTCAAAACCACGAGGGAGTAATGGAAGCGCTCCTCAAAGATCTAACTCATGCTGTTACGGCAGCAAATATAACATCGGCTTCATAAACTTCAATCTGGGGAGGGAAGAAAGATGACTCTAATTATTGTGACTGCCCCTTCCAACCAAGGAACAGCACCGAGTAAGGGCCTGGAAGGAAATGCCTTTTGAGCTCTCAGACCAGGGTTCTCCAGAAAAGCCTGGGAATATCTTCTGAGGAATGGGGTTTGGAGATAGAGGGCAAACAGTGGGGAAGTAGACCATAGAGATAGAGCCTACACAAATCAAATGAAATTGTTTGCCTTCTAAAAATTATTGTTTTCTTTAAAATGTGAGGTTTTAGTATTTTGTCTTCCAAAACCTTGAGTTTCTTTCCAAACATGGATGCATGCAGATATTTATTGGAGGGTGTTATGACCATCGGTCGCAGATGGCTGCAAACTCGTCTACTCACATCTTGTACTGTCCTGCTTCCCCCTCTATGTCTGCTCGCGGCAGGAGCCAGCCTCTACCACTGTGTATCTCCTGGCCCCTTATGGCGGCCAGGACGCCACCACCATCTACGCCAACTCCTGGCCTTCTTAGGTGTGCGTGCGCGCCATTGCGCCCTCTTTTGAAGTTGCTACGGCGGGAACCTCAGGGGCGTCCCTGACTGATGACATCATTGGGTCAAGGTTCTTAAGCACTGCCTTCGCCCCCTGCTAGCCGACTTGGCAACGAGTTCCATCACTACACTACTAGCTCCTGTCTCCTCGGACCTGTGGTGGCTGTCTCGGACCCTTCTTGAACTCTGGACCCTGGCTCAGGTACCCTCTCCTCAGGGGCCTGTGTGCACTCTCTTCGGAGACTCGGTCTCCTGGCTTCCCCTACTCCTTGGGCTAGCCTTCTGCCTTCCAGGAACTCTACCCGCCAGCTCCCCACTCCCCAGGGTTGCCTCTGAGACGCCTCATCACTTGGGAGACCTATCTCTGTGCTTCCCCGCTCCTTGGGGCAGTGCCTACGTTCTACTCCAGAGACTGCCTGTGTTTCCCCGCTCCTCAGGGCAGTGCCTATGTTCAATGCCGGTGATAGCCGGCACTCCCCCGCTTCTCAGGGTTATCTACGTCATTACTTGGAGACCCGACTCGGGCTTCCTCACTCCACGGAGTAGCCTACATCATCGCATCAGTACCTCCCTCACTGCACAGCTCCGCCTCCCGGGGTTGCCTCTGCAGTATACCTTCTGTGTTCCTTGCCTCGCGCTTCCCGCTCCTTGGGCCTGCCTAGCGTCACCCTCTTGGAAGTCTCCACACAGGTACTGTTCTCCAGCCTACCAGCTTCCTGTGGGGTCCCTCAGTGCTGTGTCTCTCACCCCACTCCTCAGGACCATCCCACAGATTCTCTCCCAGAGCTCCTGCTGTACCAGACCTCAACCTCCTGGCAGTGTGGACCTGTGGGGCTCCTCCCCACAGGTGGTAACAACTCTCACCTCAGGCCAAGGGCCCACAAAACCCACAAACCATAACAGAGGGGATGAGACACTGTTATCAGCATGCCTCTTGCTTATTTAACCCTTAACATTTTGATTGATTGATTGAAGTCAGATGCCAAGCTTCTGCTGATTAATATAATTCCATAAAAGATATTATGTAAAAAGCAAATAGCTTCATGCTGAGAATAAAAAGCTCCCCCTCTCCCCCCCAAGGAGCAGCAGCCAAATACATCAGGAAACAAAGGATCAGTATCTACACTGCTTACAAAAAGCAATTTCTACCTTATTTCAGAGTGCAATACAAAGCAATCAAAACAAAGAATGGTACTCTATTAAGACATCACAATAAAAATGAGGTTTTATTCTGGATTGAAAATCTTACATGAAGCTGAGCTCATGCTTTGGGCAGAATGTAAGTAAAAAACTTGAGGTTTGAATGCCTGGAGTCCTTTGATTTAAACCAGTAACATGGATCCAGTGGTCTGAAGTGCTAGACCTCATTGAACAGGGACGGTGGAAGGGGGTCCACTCACCTTGGATGGTGATGTTGTCATGTGATCTCTCTCTCTTTCTCTCTCTCGCTCGCTCCCACTCAAATCGCACACAACAAATGACCCCCAACTCCTCAAAGAAATACACACCCAAAAACGAAAAACACCCTCCAGCTCTGTGTCTCGCCCGTGCCATTTCTCAACTCATTCGTCCTTTCAAAACTGCTACCCTTTCTGGCTACTCTGCTGTCACATCCACCCTAGGCCATCGCCTGTCTCGCCTAATGCTTCCACTAGCCCCAAACATGCAGGACTGAAAGGCTTGAGACGGGGCCTGCAGTTAAACAGAAGGGACTGAGGTGAAGAGACAAAGACTGAACATCACCAGGATCCTGCTATTGTCTTTGCTATTATCCTTTCTGTACTGTGTATTATTATTATTATTTTTTATATTATTAGTGATTTTTATAAACACTTGGAGGTCCATATTCAGAGGCATTTAGCCAGATAACTCCAGAAAAATGCTGACTTTTGATTATTTTCTCCTACTTATCTGGCTAATTTAAGGTCATTCTGGAAGCATTTCTGGGAGGAGTTAGGTTAGCCAGCTATGTTATCTGGTTAACTCTGGTCGTGCCACAGAGCTGTCCTAAAGTTAGGCAGATAATAAACCTATCTGGCTATCTTTAACATGGCCATCTATATTCAATAGTGAGGCTACCCTACTGAATCCCTCCAAAGGGAGCTGGATACGTTTATCCGGCTAACTTTGCAATCCATTTAGTGACTGAATATGGATCTCTTGGTGTATTATCTCTGCAAACAAATGCAAATTATCAGGTTAATAAAATTTCTTGAATCTAAAGAATTTTGTGTATCAGTGAGTTAAGACTTCAAGCACAGTAATGCTGGATTATCATAGAAGGAAAATGAAAGTAACTCAGGTTGGTAATGTGCTGCATGGCAAAAAATCTGTTTCCTGTGCCTTGGCTTATACTTGTGGGAAATAAAAGCAATGTAGAGGTGGCAGTTACAGCTCTTGGAGAGATAATGATTAATAATTTTTATTCCCTGAGGCAATGGTTCTCAAACCAGTCCACAGGATATCCACAATGAATATGCCTGAGATACATTGGAAGCAGTGCAGCAAATCTTTCTCATGCATATTCATTGTGGATATCCTGAAAACCTGACTGGCTATGTATGATCCAGGGACTGGGTTGAGGACCATTGCCTGGGGCACACCAAAAAGTCTCTTCCTTCCCCCAGGAGCTCCCAGTTTTGACCCCATCCTCTCAGCAATCCTCTTCTCCTTCCCCCTCAGCTAGCTGGTTCTGGGACCAGGATATGTCATCAATGAGCAGCAGCAGCAGTCAGTGCTTGTAGTGGGTGGAAGGAATGAGGTATATGCCTTGTGGCCTGGATCACACAAACACACTGGGAAAATAATGAAACCTGACCATGGCTGATGTGAAAATATGAAAAGCTATAGTTTGCTATATAATATATGCAGAAATCAGATGCTTACATTAACATCTGGGAACAATGACAAACAAAACAGAAATGCAGTATATCAGCACATGAGTAAAATAAGCAATCTTTTCCCAAATAATAGGAAATAATTATGCTGTATATATATAAATGGCCTAGCATCTTCCCCAACTTCTCAGTCGGTGTCTCTTTTGGGAAGACTGGAATACAATATCGGAGACTCCGGGTCTTGACAGAGAGGTTTTGTGCTCTCTGTTATGCTTTGCAGAAGTCCATCCCTCCCACCATATGTCCGTGTATTATGTTTTTTTCTAGTGCATGCTCTGAAAAGTTTTCTTTGTTTCCTAACTCTCCTGAAGATTTGCCTGACTACTGATAAGAAAAACTACTGCGTATGTTAGGCTTAATGGTGGATTTCTTGTGGTTTGTACCCTACCTCTAATTGAACAGATTTTCACTCACATGTGGAACCATTACCTAACATATTCTCTAAATCTATCAGTTTGTTTGGATACCCCAAAATAATAACCATATCAGCATATGTATCACTAATGTCAATGTCATGTAAAATAAAAGATAATACTTTGGACAGTAAGTAGAACTACTGTAAAAAAATGTGAATACTCCAAGCACTGGTATCCATAGGCTCTATGAAATCCTGTGTGCAATTTATATTGTGTTTATAATGTATTACTTACTAAAGAAGTTTTAACAAAACTATTCTGGGCAGTTGCCAAGTGTTTTCAGTCTCAGCTCAAGCAAAGCCACTTGTGATGTGCTCCACTGGACACGAAACCTTTAACTCGCTCTCTCCTGGCTCCTTCTCACATGTACGTGCTGTTCTTATTTTCTAACTAAAGTCTTGTCTTCATGTATGTATGTATGTGTATGTGACCTTGAAATTCTCAGTTACTAGACTAGGAGAAGGGAGGGCTAGAGTGGGCTGTAACAGGGAGAGCTATGGGTTGTGAAGGGAGAGGGGCTATCTAACAGCCCAAAATCCTGTAATTTCTTTAAGCAGTACTGTGTAAATCCCTTATCTTTTTCAAAACAAGCTACATACTGACCTTGTATTATAGCAATGGAGTCTAACTTGTAGTATTATAACTTTATCGTTTTAAATATTTTAATATTAATATTAATTTAATTCTTTTCTGTTATGCTTTATTGTTTTTAATTTGTTGTACATCACTTTGGAAGAACTTATTGTAAGTTCTGGAAGGCGATTCATAAAGTTTATAAATAAATAAAATAAACTTGTTCTTTTTTTTTACTCTCTCTCATATCCTCATTTGACATTTTTAAATCATACTTTACCATCTTTTCTGATCTCACTTTCAGACAGAAATGAGGCCTACTGAGCACAGGAAATCAAGCACAAGAACAAAGCTGCACTCTGATAACTATAAATCATTATAATGGTATTTTCTCTTTCATATGGGACTAAATTAACTGCTTGTGCTTCTCTTACTAATTAATACAGTGGCAGAACTGGCAAAGAAGATGTGAACCAGCACATACTCGTATGTCATCTGGTAATTATCTCTTCTGCTTGTTGCTGTCGCTCCCTGCACTCTGGAGCAGTTACCACCTCTGCCACAGCTCTTCAGCTAGTCTTGACACTAGAAAGACTCTTTCCTCACTTGCTTTAAGAGAGATGTGGTTTGGCCCCTAAGTCATAAGGTGCCGTTGCAACTCTTGATAAAGATGTAATAGTAATAGAAAATAGTATAGAGAAAATGTAATAGAAAATAGTATAGAGAAATGTGAGAAACTAGCAGATTACTTTAAAAATAAAATCTCCCAAATTCTTACTCGGCTCCCCTCCAATCCTGCCCCCACAGACCCACTACCTATTGACAATAAAATTAATCTCAGCTCCCTTGACCTCACCTCCTCGAAGGAAGTTGAATCTATACTAAAGAAGATGCGACCAGCCACACATATCGCAGATGCCATCCCATCAAAAATTCTCCTCACCATTCCTTCCGCCATTGCAAAGCCAATAGCAGATATTATAAACTGCTCCATCACCACCGGGAAAGTCCCCGAACCACTGAAACTTGCCATCGTGAAGCCACTACTGAAAAAACCCACCCTCGACCACAATGACCCAGCAAACTACAGGCCCATCTCCAATCTGCCATTTATATCCAAAATCATGGAGAAGGTGGTTAACATGCAACTCACTGATTTCCTAGAAGAAAACAATATCTTACATCCCGCTCAATATGGCTTTCGTCAAGACCGAAGCACCGAAAAACTCCTGCTTGCGATAACTGACACCGTCCTCAAAGGCATGGACCACGGTCAATCATATATACTTGCCCTCCTTGATATCTCTGCCGCTTTCGATACCGTGAACCATCAAATCCTATTATCACGGTTAGCGGAGATAGGCATCTCAAACACAGCCCTATCCTGGTTCTCCTCATACCTTGACCACAGAAAGTACCTAGTCAAACTTGATAACTTTGAATCCGCTCACATTCCCCTCACACAAGGCGTACCACAAGGCTCCTCTTTATCGTCTACCCTCTTCAATATATATCTACTCCCACTCTGCCACTTACTCTCTAAACTAGGACTAAAATTTTTCTTATATGCAGACGATGTACAAATACTTATTCCCATTCGGAAATCCCTTACTGAAACCCTGCAATATTGGGAAACTTGCCTGACATCCATCAATTCTCTCCTCTCCAATATCCACCTTGCACTCAACACCTCTAAAACAGAAATCCTTATCCTAACAAATCAATCAATCGACTCGATCCACCAAATTAATCAAAACGCCTCACAAGCTCACACACTACCGCCCTGTGTCAGAGATTTAGGAGTTTCCCTTGACAATCAGCTAAGCTTCAAATCTCACATTAAATCACTGCTAAAAGGGGGCTTCTTTAAACTTCAAACCCTCAAAAAACTGAAGCCCCTCCTCCACGCCCACGACTTCCGCACTGTTATGCAAACCACCATACTATCTAAAATCGACTATTGCAACTCCCTTCTCATAGGTCTCCCTGCCTCCACTATTAAACCCCTCCAAATCCTCCAAAATGCTATGGCTAGAATCTTAACAAACACCAGGAAAACTGACCACATCACTCCCATACTACAGGATCTCCACTGGCTCCCCATTTCCTACCGTTCCCAATACAAAACACTTACTATCCTCCATAACACATTATACAAAAACAACTCCCCCTGGCTTGAGGATATGCCACATTTCCGTCAAACTAATCGCCCCACCAGAAACACCCTCGCTGGCACCCTTCAAACCACCTCACTCAAAATTGGGCACCTTACCACTACCCGGGACAGAGCCTTCTCCATTGCGGGTCCTACCCTCTGGAACTCCCTTCCTGCTAAACTCCGCCTAGAACCGTCCCTGAGCCATTTCAAAAAAGGAATCAAGACATGGCTCTTTAAACAGGCATACCCCAACTCCTCCCAATCCTAGTCATTGTCATGTCTCGAACTTACTCAGCTCCCACTCTGCCTACACACCCCCTCCTCAACCTCCCCTTCGCCATCCCAACTCCCCCTGCTCCCTTACCTTCCCAGCTCCCCCCTCTCCCTTACCATTCTAGCTCCCTCACCTTCCCAGCTCCCTCCCCCCACCCTTCCCCAGCACCCTGCTGCCTCTCCCCTACCCCTCCCCTCTCTTCCTACAAACAGCCTTTCCTTGAAAGTGCCATTGCCTTAACGTTCTCCTATACCCCTACCCCCTCCTCTCCTTTCCCCTCCTCGCTAACCCCCTCCCCTTCTCCCTGCCCCTGCATTTAATATTAATATTGTAAATAAGTTCATATGTTAAGTTCTTAAGTGTACATGCATCCTTAACATCCTGATGCATACCTATTCTTAACATGGATAATCATCATCCAGTTTTGTTTTACAAAGTTGTATCCCTGCTCGTTGACTCTCTCTATCCTTGTTCCTAGTTCATTGTAATATCGTTGACTCTCTCTATCCTCGTTCATTGTAATTTCCTTTCTCAGTTAAATGTGAACCGACATGATGTGTCCTACGAATGCCGGTATATAAAATTGTTAAATAAATAAATAAATAAATGTACAGAACAGTTTTTGCCACTGTGATTAGGTAGGTGTATTACTGATAGACCCTGGATTCAAAATGTTATAGAAGGGGTTAACTGAAGGCAGACTTCTGTTTTTTTTCAGGTAGTGTGACAAGGAAAGTGTTGGATTCGTGGACCCTTGGAGCGAGGTGGAGTTGGCACAACCTGCAGAGAGAAGCCCCGCAGGTCCCCATTTTCTGTAGGCGGACCAGGATGAGGCAGAGGCCCAACAGGACCTTCGCCTTTACCAGCCCACCTTCTCCTTGGGTTGAGCCTTTGGACTGGCAGGTTTTAAGTGAGGGCTTCTGTTGACAACAGAGAGATCTGTTGGGGTTGCTGGGGAGGAGTAAGAGAGGCCAGGTGAATCCGGAAGAAAGCAATGGTTGGTGGCAGGTGGCTTCCAGGAATGTTCAGGAGTCAGGCAGTGTTCAAGAATGTCCAGGAGTCAGGCAATGGTCAGTGGCAGGCAGCAGGAATCAGGCAGTAGTCAGGGACAGGTGGCATGCAAGAATGGCCAGGAGGCAGGCCAAGGTCAATACCTGGAATCCATCTGAAGGGAAAGGTGTGACAGATAGGTGGGGCTGGAAGACAAGATACAGAAGAGATGGCCAGATGAGGAGACATGGAAGACTGAAGAACTGACCACAGGGGCTGACGAGAAAGACAAGAATCACTGGAACTGAAGATGAGGACAAGAACTGGAGAAAGACCTGAAGATGAAGACAAGGACTGGAAAGCGAAGACTCACTGAAGCAACTCACGCTACTTAGACAGCAGAGAGACCTGTTGCAGAGGTGTGAGTGGAGCATCTGCAGGGGCCTCTTATAGGCCAGAGGCGTGATGTCATCTGGAGGGGACTTCAGCCCTTTCCCACCGTGGGCCCTTTAAAGTTAGAGGCATTGTGGATGCACGTGCCTTAGGAGCGGGGTCAGAGGATGTCAGCGGTGTCCTGCCATGCGGGTGAGTGGCAAAGCGCCACGAAGATTCTGGGAGGCCAGCCGCATCAGGGAGTCGAAGGGCAAGGCCTGCCCCATGGCGGTAAGTGTGGCAGTTTGCAGGAGAAGCCCTATGAGGAAAGGCTGAAGAGGTTAGGGCTGTTCAGCTTGGAGAAGAGATGACATCACGCCTCTAGCCTATATGTATTCCACGCATTAAGGTGGAAGGAAGGCAAAACGATTACCGTCATGGTTAAAAGGTGAGGTGAAAGAGGCTATTTTAGCCAAAAAAACATCCTTCAAAAATTGGAAGAAGGATCCATCTGAAGAAAATAGGATAAAACATTAGCATGTCAAACTAAGTGTAAAACATTGATAAGACAGGCGAAGAGAGAATTTGAAATGAAATTGGCCATAGAGGCAAAAACTCATAATAAAAACTTTTTAAAATATATCCAAAGCAAGAAAACTGTGAGGGAGTCGGTTGGACCATTAGATGACAGAGGGGTTAAAGGGGCTCTTAGGGAAGATAAGGCATTGTAGAAAGACTAAATGAATTCTTTGCCTCCGTGTTTACTAATGAGGATGTTGGGGAGATACCAGTTCCGGAGATGGTTTTCAGGGGTGATGAGTCAAACAAACTGAACGAAATCACTGTGAACCTGGAAGATGTAGTAGGGCAGATTGACAAACTAAAGAGTAGCAAATCACCTGGACTGGATGGTATGCATCCTAGGATTCTAAAGGAACTCAAAAATGAAATTTCTGATCTATTAGTTAAAATTTGTAACCTATCATTAAAATCATCCATTGTACCTGAAGACTTGAGGGTGGCCAATGTAACCCCAATATTTAAAAAAGGCTCCAGGGGCGATCCGGGTAACTATAGACTAGTGAGCCTGACTTCAGTGCCGGGAAAAATAGTGGAAACTATTCTCAAGATCAAAATCGTAGAGCATATAGAAAGACATGATTTAATAGAACATAGTCAACATGGATTTACCCAAGGGAAGTCTTGCCTAACAAATCTGCTTCATTTTCTTGAAGGGGTTAATAAACATGTGGATAAAGGTGAACCAGTAGATGTAGTGTATTTGGATTTTCAGAAGGCATTTGACAAAGTCCCTCATGAGAGGCTTCTACGAAAACTAAAAAGTCATGGGATAGGAGGCGATGTCCTTTCGTGGATTACAAGCTGGATAAAAGACAGGAAACAGAGAGTAGGATTAAATGGTCAATTTTCTCAGTGGAAAAGGGTAAACAGTGGAGTGCCTCAGGGATCTGTATTTGGACCAGTGCTTTTCAATATATATATAAATGATCTGGAAACGAATACGACGAGTGAGGTAATCAAATTTGCAGATGATACAAAATTATTCAGAGTAGTTAAATCACAAGCAGACTGTGATACATTACAAGAGGACTTTGCAAGACTTGAAGATTGGGCATCCAAATGGCAGATGAAATTTAATGTGGACAAGTGCAAGGTGATGCATATAGGGAAAAATAACCTTTGCTGTAGTTACACGATGTTAGGTTCCATATTAGGAGCTACCACCCAGGAAAAAGATCTAGGCATCATAGTGGATAATACTTTAAAATTTTTGGCTCAGTGTGCTGCAGCAGTCAAAAAAGCAAAAAGAATGTTAGGAATTATTAGGAAGGGAATGGTTAATAGAACGGAAAATGTCATAATGCCTCTATATCGCTCCATGGTGAGACCACACCTTGAATACTGTGTACAATTCTGGTCGCCACATCTCAAAAAAGATATAGTTGCGATGGAGAAGGTACAGAGAAGGGCAACCAAAATGATAAAGGGGATGGAACAGCTTCCCTATGAGGAAAGGCTGAAGAGGTTAGGGCTGTTCACCTTGGAGAAGAGACGGCTGAGGGGGGATATGATAGAGGTCTTTAAGATCATGAGAGGTGTTGAACAAGTAGATGTGACTCAATTATTTTCACTTTCGAATAATAGAAGGACTAGGGGGCATTCCATGAAGTTAGCAAGTAGCACATTTAAGACTAATTGGAGAAAATTCTTTTTCACTCAACGCACAATAAAGCTCTGGAATTTGTTGCCAGAGGATGTGGTTAGTGCAGTTAGTGTAGCTGGGTTCAAAAAAGGTTTGGATAAGTTCTTGGAGGAGAAGTCCATTAATGGCTATTAATCAATTTTACTTAGGGAATAGCCACTGCTATTAATTGCATCAGTAGCATGGGATCTTCTTAGTGTTTGGGTAATTGCCAGGTTCTTGTGGCCTGGTTTTGGCCTCTGTTGGAAACAGGATGCTGGGCTTGATGGACCCTTGGTCTGACCCAGCATGGCAATTTCTTATGTTCTTATGTTCTTATGACAGATAGGCAGGGCAGGAAGGTGAGGACAAGAACAGACAGGAACAAGGCTGCAGACAAGCTGACGAAGATAGAAGACAAGCTGGTCAAGGACTGATGACTGGCTGGTTGAAGACTGAAGACAGGAACATTGGAAGCAACACGCTCTACTGTGAAGTAGTGAGACCTGTTGCTGAGCCAGCAAAGGCCTTTCAGAGGCCTAAGTGTGTAATGTCATTCAAGGGTGCCACGGATTTTCCTGCCATGGGCCCTTTAAATCCAGTGATGGCAGGTGCACACGTACCAAAGGAGGAGAGCGGTCAGTCGCAGTCAGCGGCATCCTGCCGTGTGGGACCTTGGTGGCATGCCGCCACATTGGAGCACAGCATTCTGCTGCCAAGAGGGCAGGAAAGGCTCGGTCACGTTGGGAGAACTGGTCAGAAGGGGGAGTGCAGCGGTTCGCAGTGGCCGCCCGTGGACCGCCAAACATAACAGAGTAGAAGCCAAGTCTATGCTATGCACTGTTCCACCATAGGCTCCAGGCTCCCTTCCTACCCTCCTGTTCCTTGCAGAGAGGAGGGGCTGGAGCAGGAAGCAGAGGGCTGTTCTCTGTTGCCTGAGATTCTGGGCACTAGCCAGTAAAGTCATAAGGGCAGGGCCCCGTGCACTCATGCCAAGGTTCCCCTAGAATATTCATAGATAAAAGCAATCCCATTGATTCCACCCCCCTTGAAGGCGGAGGGGAGGCCCCCAGCACTTGCCATCCCTCCTCTCCCCTATTCCCAGCGCTGCCACCAGAACAGTCTCTATGGTAAGGCCTGCATGGAAACCCGACTGGTGGTTATCAAGAAAGTCAGGTTCCTGTAGACTAGCAGAAAGCTGTATCAGTAATCTTCCCCAAGTAAGGTACATTGTAGATAGGATGATAGTTTTCTTCCAAACAGATATCAAGGTTAATTGTCTTTAGTCTAGGGTGAACAATGGATTCCTTTAATGAGTTTGGCAGTATACCAGTCTGGAGTGATAAATTAACAATATGTTTTATAGGCGCTAGTAAGTTAGCAATGCACACTTTAATTAGACCACTAGGACAAGGGTCAAGAAGACACTTTGTGGAATTAGTTCTCTTGGCATTAGATTAGATTTCTTTTCTAGTTACGAGTTCAAATAAAACAAAATCAGGGCTAGACATGGTCATGGGTTCAGTGAATAAAGGGAGCGGTGACATCTCATTAAGTTTGCAATGAATATCCATTTTTTAGAACGAAAAAATCTACACAAAAGTATTTGCTGAAGGAATCTCCAAAGAATCCTTCAGAGTTTGCTCTGGTGAATTCTTACAGCCATTAACTACCCTAAATAATTCTTTAGGTTTATTCTGGGACTGGAAAATGTTCACAGTAAGATTGGCTCTTCATTTCCCCGTGTTCCATGATAAACCTTTCAAGATGCAATCGATTGGTAATTAGACGCTCCGCACTCTTAAACGCATACCCGGCTTTTTCAAGCCTGCCCCCCTCTATTTTTAAGATGTGCACATCAGCAGTCTGCCAAGGGGAAGATCTGTTCTGAGTGCAACACCCCCGTTTATGAGGAGCTATTGTGTTCACCGCAATCCATCCACAGCCTGGGAAGCATCATTTTTGGCCAAAACATTATTCAAATCCTCCAAAACAGCAAGAGGTTTAGAGGGGGGATACGCTTATTTTGAGACCAACATTCCCGGAGGTAAACATTTTTAAAAAATGGTTAGACCGTGCCTGTGGAGAGAGCTTCAATTAGTTTAACTTCAGACTTAAATTATGATCTGAAAAGGTATGGGTTAAAGTATTTTCTCACATTCCTTTTGGAGAACTACCCGCCACCCCCTCTCAGCTTCATATGTTGATCCCTTGTTCTTAAGGTTTTCATTCCACAAAAAGTATTACCTTCTGGTATTTCCTTGGAGCCTGCTAAATATTAGAACGTTTATATTGTATCTCCCTTTTCCTTTCACCAGGCTCCTTAAGGAACAGTCAGATTAACACATCTCCATAAAAACATAATGGGGCCGATGCAATACAGTGCGCTCAGCCGAGCACACTGTGTATAACCCGCAGTCAGACGCAGGTTGAATAGGCGCCAATCAATCCCCTAATGCAATAAGGAGATTAGTGCATATTCAACGCACGTCCAACGTGGAGTGAATCTAACAGCGCTCATCACATGCAAATGCATGTGAATGAAGCTATTAGGCATTCACTCCTGATGCAAAAAAAAAAAAAAATGTACGTCTCGGACACACATTTAGAGCTCAGCTATTAATGCCTGCATGGACCCTAGGGCCTCTTGCTAACGTGACCCCCTAATTTAAATACTGCATGGCGCCCCCCTTGGGGGTGCCTGGGGTGCATTAAGAAAGCAGGCGCTGACTGTTCAGCATTCTATGCACATTTATTGCATCGGCCCCAATATAACCTATTGCACCAGATTACGCTAAATGCCAACCTGTAAGTACTACCAGCACACTAATTTGATTTTCCATAACTCTACAACCAAGGACACCCTGGGGACTCTCCCACCCAAAGCTCCTTGTACAACTCTCATAGATGGGGGCACACTTAGTATCCCCCCCACACAAAGTTATCCTTCTACATACAGTATACCTGGATAATTTTATTTGAGAATACACAGCTGGAAGTTTATTTTGCTGAATGTCCCTGATCATTTAACCTGCTAAAATTAGCCACAAAAGTTATCTATTTTCAATGTTTTTTTAATATTGGCCGCTACTCTTTAGAGCATGGCTTCCCAAACCTGTCCTGGGGACTCCACAGCCAGTCGGGTTTTCAGGATATTCACAATGAATATGCATGAAATAAATACTTTGTGTGGAGGGATACTAACTGTGCTCTCATCTACGAGAGTTGGACAAGGCGCTTTGGGTGGGAGAGACCCCAGGATGTCCTTGGTTGTAGAGTTATGGAAAATTAAATTAGTGTGCTGGTAGTACTTCTAAGTGACCACAGGCTGGCATTTAGCGTAATCTGGTGCAATAGGATATACTATGTTTTACGGAGATGTGTTAATCTGGCTGTTCCTTAAGGAGCTTGGTGAGGGTTTTCCCCTTAAGGAAATTGCTATTTGAGGACTGGTTGGGAGTGGCCTAGGAGGGTAAAAATTCTGGGTCAGTTTGGCAGGACTTACCCTTTCTGAGTTTGGAGTGAGAAAGAGAGGGATCTCCAGAATGTAGGGAGCCTGGAGGAGCCAGCCCTCGGATTGGTGGGCCTGCAAACCCTCCAAGTAAGTCAGTGAGTGGGCCTCTGCAGGAGCTTTTCCCCTCAAGGGAAGAGGCTGAGAGTCCTAGAGCTTAGAAGGCCAATTTCCTCCTTAACATGTTTTCTTATGAATTCAACTTAGCAGTAATATGAATGATTTATTTCCTAGAAATGAGAGAACAAAAATTCCACAATGTCGCAACATGGGTAACAACAGCAGGTGCAAAGAACTAATTACATAAACCTGCTGCATACCTTAGAGACTTTATCTTCAAAGATAAGCAAACATTACAATATTTTGGATCTTCCACATTATATTTATCTGAAATATCCTAAATGAAACAGCTCACATGGATTGTGACCTACAGCAGATATTCTATCAGTAAAGAATGTTATTTTTTTTTAGCTCTGTCATGGCTTTGTTTTTTTGTCAAACACGTCTGATATTTCTCAGCAGTCTCATTAGCACCAGTCTTTCTCCACCATTGCTCTAATCTATGGAGCATTTGTTTAAGATTCATGTAGAGTGGAGGTAAACCAGGGGACAAGCTGAGTGCACCTGGGCTGCATCATCCTCGTGGGGACCAATTCATCATTAGAACTAGTCAGCACTTGCTGTAACACATCAACAGCACATGTATTATCAGAAAGATTAAAATTATCCAACCTAGAAGTAATCTGCTCACAAAGGAATCAGGATTAATTCAGATGTGAACCATGAACTGAGACTGCACTTTTTCCCGAACAGCAGCCAAATCTGGAATAAATAGTTGGCATGAGTTTAAAAATGATCAGACCATAGTAGCTTTTTGGTGGATGTTTTTGGAAATTCTTCCCGAGTTGAACAAGTATTAGCAAAAATCAAATCAACATATGTCAAAATTTGTGGGTATGTCCTGTAACTTGAAGATCCAAACTCATCGCAGACATTGCCACCAAGAATACCTCATAGGATGATGATAAAGGTTACAAATCCATATGCAAGTTAAAAATACGCAATACAATAATTGACCTGGGATTGACTTCTATACTAGATAACACTTCAGAGATGGGAAGTAATTATGCACCATTAATCCAGGAGGGCAATAAATGAAATATTTACAATCTCATATGGGGCATTGAGACTACCAACAACAGGCTTAAAGGCAAGAGGATGCTTAAAAATAATCAAAAGTCCTCCACTCAGCAATCTCTCAGTTGTTAGGATGAGACTGTATAATCTGGTGGCCAAAACTGATAAACCAATATTATGTGTGTCTCAGTCAACCAGGACTCTGTAATGCACTCAGCAGCATAATATTAATTGATCATTATAAAAAACAATAAAAACGGATTTACCATAAATTGATCATTATTAAGGAGATGAAAATAGGAGTGATTCACCAGAGAAACCAAGTGACATTCAGTTCCAAGGTACTCACAGTGTTTATAAATGGTAAGAGAGCCATGCTTTCCCATTCCAGTGATTGTAGAAATCGGCTGAACAGATTCCTACAAACTATTGGTGACTTCATAAATAATCGAAACGGTTTATTCAAACAACTGAAAATTGTAATCTGCCTGGTAGAATTGCACTCAGAAAGGGGCACACAAAAGGGCGAGCTCCTTCGTTGTGCTTCTTCGTGTGAGTGCCACGGGCCTCCAAACCTCGGGATAAGTGGCCAGAATATTCAAACCTGAGTTTTTCCCGCTAACTCAAACGTTTTCTCCATAAACCCCGCTCTATATCTTTAGCTCCCTCAGCTCTTTGATGTATGGCTTATAGTATAGGCCATGCTTCGTGTTGGTGGTCCTCCTTTGAATTACGTCTCTCTTTACAACGTCCTTTTGTAGATGTTGGTCTCCAGAATGGAACATGGTTTTCAAAGTTGGATGTCATCAGAAACCTGTAAAAGTAATATTATTTCCCTCTTTCTGAGAGTGATACCTCTCATTATGCACCTAAGTATGCTATTAGCTCTCCCATGTGTTTTGTCACGATGATTGGCTTTCTTAGTCATCCGAGATTTTGAGCCCCAAAATGCCAATTAGCATATATTTATTGGAATGCAAAATTCACCAAGATTTTAACTGAATATTTTAGGAAACACGTTTATGTGAATGTTTTTAAAAACCAGAAATGTGACCCATAAAAACAAGTTCTGAAGTACTCTTACTCATTTTAGAAATACAAACGCTCCTCGTCACTGCATCCGGCACAACTGTTGCGTCACAGTCACTGTCCCAGTCTTCAAATAGTGTGCCATCTTCCCTGCCATTTAGGACATCGTTGATACCGTATTTCTTAAATGATTTCACAACAGCCTTGTGCTTCATCCACTCACACACCTGTGAAATTGTAAGCTGCGCGTCATTCTCCCTGATGGTGTCATGGACTCTGGGGTATTCATCCATTTGTTCCACTGCTTGCAGGTGAATGCCTTAGGACCTGTTAAGAGAAACACCGAGTGCCTGCAACTGACTAGACAGGCCCTCCAAAATAATGGGCTATGTATATTTTCAATATCACAGCCTTCCGTTTTGTAACTCTGATTATGCATGACATAAGCAAGTCATTTTGGAGCTCTCTAGGATGTGTGTTCAGAAGTATAAGCAACAAGGGTTTTAAAGCTTTTAAAATAGCAGTGTCTCAGAAAGCTTAACATGGTGAGTAGTGGATGGGGGGAACTACACCCTGGATTCTCGGTTCTGTGCTATAACCAATATGCAGTACTGCCAGGTGAAACAGAAACATAAACTCTGACAGCAGATAAGGATCATAAGGAGGCCCATCAAATCTGCCCACATGGAGGGCAATTTATTAAAACTATTTATGTGGGCAAATACTAAGTTACCTGGATAAATTAGCTCTGTCTAAAAATGATCCTCCTCAAAGTGGCTGAAAAATACCTGCAGGGTTCACAGCATGTGCACTTTTGGGCGTGTTTAGTTTGGGGAAGTAAAATATCCTGCGCCTTTGGCATTTTCAACAGTGTGTGCGCTACTTTAACCCTCCCCAATCACCTGTACCAGGAGCAGGTGCAAAGTTCACAGACGCTTTTAGCATGCATACCTCGCACCGGCTAATTCTCAAAGACCCTCACCCACTGTTTCCCTGTAAGAACATAAGAAACGCCATGCAGCGACTGATCAAGGCCCATCGAGCCCAGCATGCTGTCTCCAACAGTCACAAAACGTCTTTTAAACCACGCTTTGCTAGTCACCTTGACCGTGTCCTCTGGCAACAGATTTCACAGCTTGACAGTGCGCTGAGTGAAAAAGTGCGTTCTGGGATCTGCTTTGAATCTGCTGGTTGTTAATTTCATGGAGTGTCCCCCTTGCTTTAGAATTCTTTGAAAGGGTTAATAACCATCCTTTATTTATTGCATGATTTTACAAACTTGTGTCCTGTCCCATCTCTTTACCAAGCTGTTGTCTCTGAGGGCTAATTTAGGAAAGATTTTGTGTCTTTATATTTCACATTTACGCTTCTATATGGCCCTTTCCCCAAAAAGGGACCCAGAGCAGTTTACATCAAATCTTTAAAGTTAAAGCAAGTAATAAAAATATAATCAACTGAATCCAGTATCAGTGAAGTTTCTAAGGTCAAAGATAAATAAGAAGGATAATAGTGCTGTAAAATGAATGGGAATTTATTGGTTTGACTCTGTAGCCAAAAATGCACTAGACGTAATCTCCAAGTGCACTAAACACAGCTACACAATCAATCTGTTCCAATCACAGAGGATGGATTTGCCCTAAATATAACTTAAAATATAATGACTGTTTATTTAAAAAAAAAAATGCATTCAAGTTTTTTGGTACATCTGGTGCAAAGAATCAGTTATGAGTCACATTTCTGATTTCTGCTTCTCGTATGCCTGCAGCTGTTACCTGATGATTTTGGCAGTATGACATACCGATTAAAGAACCGAACTGCAGTGCAAACCTACACACAGGAAGGGACATTTTTAAAAGCCATTTCTATGGGTAAATTGGCTGTCTGAAAATCGCGAACTCTGTTTGCAGGTAAAATTACGGGTGGATATTAACAATGGGAAAAGCAAGTGAGCTTTAATTTGGGGTTAGGTCAAGGCAGGTTCCTCTGTTTTTTTAAATTCATCTACAGGATGTTATTTTATGGGCTTTGTGAAAGAGTCGGCTATTTTGGAATTTTTTTATTCATATCTGATTTTAATATGGAATAATTTTAGACAAAATTTCTCCGGGTCCCTGGTTATACTCCTTTGCTCCTATTTTTGTGTACATTATACAGAAAGGATATGGATTATTTTCCTATTTTTAATGTGGGTTTACATTGTGTTTATATTGTTCTGAGATTGGGCTATTTAAAGTTATTACAAATTGCTCCGTGTTATCTATTGCATTTATTCATATGTATGCGGAACAGTCATTTTTTTAAAGGTTGTAATCTGCTCTGAATAAAATATTTTCGAAATATGAAATATATAAAAAAAACAATGAGCATAGTTTTCTGTTTTCAAAAACCTCTCTGTGCTGTTTTTCAGGGAAAAAGTATCCATGCAAAAAGCAAGTGCAAATCTGTGCAGGAATTTTCCCAGGGCAAGTTCGAGGGTACTTTCCTCTAAAGAACTGTTGCAAAGTCTGCAGGGAAAAGCAACTATGGACTTTGCACCTACCCACATACTTTAGAAAATTCCCTCATAAAAGTCTATTTACCACTTACTATGTGACCCTAAGAAAGCCAACTGACCTCTATTGATGCTCAAACTTAGGGGCCTATTGACTAAAGAGAGTTAAAAACACATTTCAATAACATTCTTTAGTTCCATTCCACCTCCTGCTCACCCAGTGAATAAGGGATTTATTAAAGAGTTTGAAACCCTTAATAAATCTTGTGTACATCCCCAACTCTATTTAATATTTATCTAATACCACTCTGTCGACTACTGTCAAAACTGGGCTTTCCACATTTCATTTATGCAGATGATGTGCAGATCCTTATACCTGTAAACAGTTCTTTAGCTAATGCTCTGAATAGCTGGAACACCGCCCTCACCGAAATAAAAAAAAAACTACTCACTGACAACTTTTTGGCCATTAACACCAACAAAACTGAGCTACTCATCATCTCACCGCCAAACAACCCTGCAATGAATACAACATCCCTATCCCAAGTCTGCCCATCCACTGCACAACAAGTCCGCAGCCTTGGCATTATCATTGACAACCATTTTACGTTAAAAAAAATTCATCAATTCCACAGTTAAAAATGGATTCTTCAAGCTTCATACTCTAAAACGAATAAAACCTCTCCTACATCCGTAAGACTTCCGCACAGTACTACAATCTACAATCCTATCAAAGATCGACTACTACAACTCATTACTATTAAGCTTACCAAAAAATAGTTACAACCATTACAAATGCAGCTGCCCGCATACTCACCAACACTCATCGCCACGACCACATCACCCCTGCACTTCAGTCCCTACACTGGCTTCCCGTTGCTTCCAGGATTATATACAAATCCATTACGCTAACACACAAGGCCATTCATAACCAAAACATGCAATGGTTTTCTGAACACCTGTATGTCAATAAGACAAACCGACCAACAAGAACACAACACCTGGCCAAACTGCGGACACCTTCTCCTAAACTTGCCAAACATGTATCGATAAAGGAGCGTTCAATCATCATTGCAGGAACTACAATATGGAACAGTATGCCCACTGAATTGCGCCAGGAACCTTGCCACAGAAAATTTAAACAAAACCTAAAAACCTGGCTGTTCAGGACTGATTCGACCTTCTACCGGCCGCTCACTTCACTGTCAACCTCCCACCTGTTTCCCCCCCCCCCCCCCCCCATCCTGTCTGGCTCTTACTCCCTAGAAAAGCTCTCCACGGTATTTTTGCCTATATGTTGTTGCGGTCTCGGTCGCCACGCTGGCACCCGAGGCCTTACCTTCTTCCCGGGTCTCGGGCAGCTGCCGCGTTCCGCGGCCTCAGGACCCCAGTCAAGGCGTTCTCAGCCGTTCCGGTCCCCCCGCGGGCCTGCAGGGTCTTCGGCCGCCATGCTCCGGTCCCCATGCTGCCGCTGGCGTGCTCTCGCGGCCAGCCCCGCCCCCAGGCGCGCGCGCGCGACTGGTCTCTGCTTTTAAAGCAACCAGCGCGGGAAAACCCGGCTCCTCCCTCCTCTGACGTCAGACGCTGCAGGGCTATTTAAGCTCTGCAGTTCCTTCCTTTCTGTGCCTTGCAACGAGGTTCTCTACTTCCGGTAGTTCTTAGTTGCACTTCTGATTGACCTCTGATTGCCTGACTCTGTTTGCCTGCTACCAGCCTTGACCTCTGATTGCCTGACTCCGTTTGCCTGCTACCAGCCTTGACCTCTGATTGCCTGACTCCGTTTGCCTGCTACCAGCCTTGACCTCTGATTGCCTGACTCCGTTTGCCTGCTACCAGCCTTGACCTCTGATTGCCTGACTCCGTTTGCCTGCTACCAGCCTTGACCTCTGATTGCCTGACTCCGTTTGCCTGCTACCAGCCTTGACCTCTGATTTCCTGACTCCGTTTGCCTGCTACCAGCCTTGACCTCTGATTGCCCGACTCCGTTTGCCTGCTACCTGCCTTGACCTCTGATTGCCCGACTCCGTTTGCCTGCTACCAGCCTTGACCTCTGATTGCCTGACTCCGTTTGCCTGCTACCAGCCTTGACCTCTGATTGCCTGACTCCGTTTGCCTGCTACCAGCCTTGACCTCTGATTGCCCGACTCCGTTTGCCTGCTACCTGCCTTGACCTCTGATTGCCCGACTCCGTTTGCCTGCTACCAGCCTTGACCTCTGATTGCCTGACTCCGTTTGCCTGCTACCTGCCTTGACCTCTGACTACCTGACTCCGCTTGCCTGCTACCAGCCTTGACCTCTGACTACCTGACTCCGCTTGCCTGCTTCCTGCCCTGACTCCGGTTCGTATTTGACCTGCTTGTCTTCAACCTGCCTTGACTTCGGATTGTGACCCCGACTTCTGCCAGCTTGTTGTCTGCCCAGACTCCAGTCCGGATTCCACTCCTGGGTTTCTTCGCTCTCACCTAAGTCCCAGCGGTCCGGGCCCCTACGGGCTCCTCCTGGGGGGGCTTCGGGCTTCCAGGGCGAAGTCTCCTAAGTCCTAGCAACCCGGGCTCCCACAGCTTCTCTGGAGGAGTCTCGGGTTTCCAGGTGAAGATTCTTTTGCCCAGTGGGAGTTCTGCCTACCGACTGCTCCTTCGGGCCGGTCGGCTCAAGGATCCACATCCGGACTTTCTCCAGCTCAACATATGTAGATCAAATTTTCGGTATATCGTGTTACATATAAGTCAATGATATCTATTTGATTAAAAAAAAATGGTTCTAGTTGCTAAGATGATTGTTAAGCTTTCTGCATGTACTGCTCCGTTTAATATCCTTTTGTAAAGCCTGTTGCTGAATTATTGTTTGCTACAGTATGTTGCAGAATATAACCTAAGTTCTAATTAGCCGGATTAGTATTAGTTATATCCGGATAACTTTAAACCTGCTATAACAGGAGAAGTTGCCCCACCTCGATCTGCCCATTGCCCACCCCCAAGATATCCAGCTATCAACTTAGCTGGATAAATACTTAGCCAGCTAAGTGGTGGCCGCTGAATATAACCAGATATCAGCCTCTTTAACTCCCACTACAAATAATAGGCAACAATTGTTTGCTATCTATTTTTTTTATAGCATCTCAAAGTATTTTAAACTCTGCTTGAGTAAAGTTCCAGTTGAAGCTTACTTTCCCGTCCCAAATCATTCCTCTTCTCCCCTTCTCCTTCACCCTCACTCCAAGCCTTAACATAAAGGGGGTAATTTTGTAACAGCTGAACTAAATTTGAAATCAAATACACACTCAAACTACACCAAATTTCAAAGCAAGCTTAAGTATGTAAGTTCACTTTGAAAATTATCCTACCAAATTTCCCTGCACACAATTACACCTAGTAATCTGTGTGCAGATTTTCTCTGGAAAATTTAACTGCATACTTTTGAAAATGTGAACGTATTCACATAAATGTCAGTATTCAGCTCCTGAACAGCTTGGCTAGTTAGCCAGACAAACCTATCCGGCTAACTTTGCTTATATATTCAGCAGCACAGCCGTGCCGCCAAATATATCCGGCTATCTTAAACATAGCCAGATAAGTTATTTGCCTAACTCTGAATATTGGAGTTAGCCAGATAACTTAGCTGACTAACTTAGCTCCTCCCAGTTATGCCTTTGGAATGCCCCTGATCTGTCAGGCCAAATTTTATCCAAATAAAAGGTTATGTAGCTGGAAAAATGCCCAAATATTCATTAGTTAGATAACTTCTGAATTACTGGCTAAATGCTTCTGAATATGGAAACTCCACTCCTGGAAACGCCTCTGATGAGAATGGGTAAAATTATGTGCATGCATGACATATATTTCTAAGTTTACCCACATGTCAGGTGTACAATTTTGCATTTAGCCATGTATGCAGGTAAAACACTTTTATCCCATAAGTGAGCATCTGCTACAGGCTCTGGGGTCCTGGCATCACCTGGAAAAGCTGAGGGGAGGGGCAAAAAACTATAACCTGAGTCAGCAGGAAAGTAAAGGTGTAGTATGGAAATTACTACGTTCTGATCTCCAGAACCAAAGCATTTTTTCAGATATTAGAGTGAAATGTGTGGGCCTTAGCAACAAGCATTCAGAGGTTACCTGAATCAGCTTGGGTTGCTAAATGTAGCACATTGTTTCTGAAATTCTGAAGTTTTAGACGTATCAGGTAATGAATATTGCAAACCAGTTAAATGCAAGGATATGTCAGGGTATTTTTCTCATAAGACTGCGTGAAAGGGATGCTTTCTATTTCAGGCAAACAATCCAGGAGAAAACATTTCTTACATCAAGACAGTATTCATGTATGGAACAATAATTCAACGTCCTCTTTCAGTATACAAGCTGTTAATGAAAATGCTCTAGTCATATATTATATACAATGAAAACAGCTGGCACAGTTTTCTTATCCGCAGCTGGTGATATCAAGCCTTATCATCAATACTTGTTCTAGGCAGCTAGCACTAGGACTACCCTTTTCACAGGAAACAATGTTCTCTTCTCTGGAGCTTCCGTTGTCCTACAGATTAAAAAAAACCCAAAAGCTATGTTAGGAATGTAGACATAATTTACATCATTTATTGCTCCCCTGAGGGAGAGGAAGGAATATGGAGTTGAGTGGGAGATGCAGATGGACTAACTGGTTGGGCCATAACATCCTGAGCTGTTGTCAGGTTTATATGATTCACTTTGGGAGTGACTAAATGTGTTTTATTTTCATTGTTCCTGCATTCAGTATACCAAAATGCAGCAAAGGTGTTACGCCCGTCAGTCGCAGACGGCTGCGACCACTAATGCTCACCTCTTTCTTTGCTGCCCTGTCATCTCTTCGTCAACCTCCACCAACCACCGTCAACCTGCCTGGCGTTCCCGGGACTGTGTGGGCGCTGCCGACCGCCATCTTGTTTCAGGAATTACCTAGGCGCTCGCACAGGCCACCTTTGTACATGTCATGGCGGGAACCTCGGGGGCGTCCCCTCTGGATGTCGTCATCTATCTGTTGTACTTAAGCTGGCTGGCCCTACGGTTTGATGAGTTAGCAAGGAGTTCCCTAGTTGATGAATTCCGCTCCATCCTTGGTCTTCTGGTTCCAGATTCTACACTTGGGGTGAGACACTCTGGGTACCCGTTCCTCGGGGGCCCTCCTTCGTCTCTGGCTATCTGCTCCTCGGAGGGCCTTCTTGCCTTGGACTACTATTTATCCCGCTTCCCAGGATCTCTCCTTGAACAATCTACTGTGAGTACTATAATGCTTCGGACTTCAACTATACCAAGCCTCATTGTGGGATCCTCTTCGGTGTATCCCGTGCCTCGGGCTACTACCAAATCATCCCCAGTAGGAACCACTCTGGTATACCTTGTGCTGCAGGCCATTACCGCACCATCGCTACAGGACCCTCTTCGGGGTTCCTGCACCTCAGACTACCATCTCATTACCACTACTGAGACACCTCCTTGGCGTACCCCGCTCTGCAGGCCACTGCCGGATCTGTGCATCTGAGGTACAGCTACACTACTGAGAGACTTCCCGGAGTACCCCACTCCGCAGGCCACTACCAGATCTTCACATTGGAGGTATCATCCTTGGGTATACCCCTCTGCTCAGAACTGTACTTATACTGCACCCCCCGCTCCGCAGGCTGTGCCTCATCCTTGGGTAAACTCCTCTACTTAGAACTGTACTTATACTGCACACACACACCCCCCCCTCCCCCGCTCCGTGAGCTGTGCCTTCTTCTTCCTTAATAAAGTCTCTGTTCCACAGCTGTGTCTGACACCACTGAGACTGCGCCTACCGACGATGAGGCTCACAGGGCTCCTCCCTGTGGGCAGAGACACCTCTCACCTCGGCCCAGGGTTCATACTCTTACAAGTTATAACGAACGTTAATCCGGCATGCTCCCAATCTTCAGCCTGGGCTTGCAGTTCTATTGGTGATAGCTCCCCTCACCATGACAGAAGGTAACAGCTAACCTTACCAGAGCTGCAACTGCAGCATTTACTATCCAGTTGTGTCCAATGCTACTCATACCCTTCTCGTGCTCCTTTCCCAAAGTCTTCTTTTTTTTCCTGATTAGCAAATTAGCCACAATGCCTCTACAATATGCAGTCCTAGGTGTGCATTGTTAAAGCAACATTCCCATTCATTTTTCCTCATGTGACAGCCTCGTCTGACCTACTATTAGCTTCTAATCATACCTAACAATATATCTGTAGTCACCCTTAACCCTTCTCTATCATCCTCCTGTTCAAAAATAAAACAAAAGAAAATGACGGAAACAAGAAAGATAAATAACAACTAGTACCGATTGGTTTGCATATTTCAATAAATCATTTGTTTTGGTAAAGAAACTTTTCTAGGTAAATAAGCTGCAATAATTATCTGCCAATAAGACTACATGCAGTTCTAATGTTACAACAGTGTCTCTAGGAGTAAAAAAAAATGCATTGTAACCCTCCCCCATCGGGGTCCTAAGGCCAGTAATTGACAGGGGCTCACTATAAAAATAAGTAGCACCTCTATGTATCTGTAACATCACAAATAGTTTACAAAATTGGCAGGGGAAAGATTCACCAGAGCTCTCTGTTTGCTAGAAGTAATATCCACATATACAAATGGTTAATGCACAGTGTCCAGACATTCTCCAACTATTTCCTACTGGTTATAAATCCAAGAGCCATCCGTAATATACCTACATCTGTTATGTAATAACAAAGAAACTTTTACTTAAAATACCACTGGACATGGGTAACCAGCATAAGCAATTGTATTTTGTGCAGCAAATAACAGAAACTTAAGTATTAGTTAATTATATATGAACAAGCAAAGAGGAAGGGGCATGAAAAGAAAACATGGTTTAAGAATTCCAGTTCTTTAATGCACTGAAAATGCGTACACAGTCAAAAAGTGAGTCCTAGGAGAAGAAAATAAAAGCAGTATAAAGTTACCTTTCCGGGGAAAGGGAAAATATTGTATCTGAATGTAACTTGCCTAAAGCTACCAATGAAAAAGTGTGAGCTAAATCTAAATAAATGAGTTACTTTAGCTGGAACACTTAGGGGTAGATTTTACAAATCTGCGCGCGTGCGAACAAAAGTACATGGGATTTTATAAGATACGCGTGTATCTTATAAAATCCGGGGTCGGCGCGCGCAAGGGGGTGCACATTTGTGCACCTTGCACGCCGAGTCCTGCGTGCGCTGCCCGTCCCCTCCGAGGCCGCTCCGATTTCGGAGCGGCCTCGGAGGGAACTTTCCATTCACCCCCCCGCACCTTCCCCTCCCTTCCCCTACCTAACCCACCCCCCAGCCCTAACTAAACCCCCTCCCTACCTTTATCTTAAAAGTTACTACTGCCTCCGGGCACGCCCCAAACACGCCCCTGATCCTAAACCACGCCCCCGACCGCCCTATTTTGCAAGCCCTGGGACTTACGCGCATCCCGGGGCTTGCGCGCACCGCCGAGCCTATGCAAAATAGGCTCGGCGCGCGCAGGGGGGATTTTAAAGGGTTACGCTCGTACCTTATGCGCGCAACTCTTTTAAAATCCGGCCCTTAGGCTACAGGCCACTGGCCAAATATAGCAAACGTTCTAAAAATACTGGATGAGTGGAGTGAAACTGAAAGTATCTACTTGACTAGGAAGATGTTGGAGGACTGATAACAAAAGGTCATTATCCAGACCAGACAGCAGGAGTTAAAACGTCCTCAGCCATGTCACCCGATGTTGTGTGGGAAGGGTTGGGACTATAAGGGTTAACTAGATAGAATCAACTTGTACTAGTCACTCGAGCCTCCATCTGCCTTCCTGCCTATTATACTGGTCACACCAGCACAATCACCTGTACAGAACCATGTAAATGTATATACAATGTTTATTGTCTTTCTATAAGGGATGTACAAATGCAAAATATTTCTTTCAGTTTGTTTGATTCATAAATCACCTACCTTTTGTTGGGTTTGTAATAAATGAAAATAAAAATTTCATTTATTTCTACCATTCATACCATTTCCTTTTTTTGAAGTCAATGAGGGAAGCAATTTTTAGGCCCTATTAATTCCAATGTAAAAAAAAAAAATAGATTGGGCTGGGCCCTAAGGCTAAGACCCAGAACTGAAGCCTAGGCCTAATGCCAGGGCCCAAGCCGAGGCTGGGTCCCATCACTGAGACCGGGCCCCATCACTGAGGCCTAGGTCTAGGCCCAGGCCCCGGGCCTAAGGCTGGGGCCCAGCCGAGACCAAGTCCCATTGTCTAGGCCTAGGACTCAAAATCCAGGCCCAGGACTGAGGCATAGGCTTGACACCAGGGCAAGGATGAGGACAGGTCCTATCACTGTAGGTCCAGGCCTGATGCTGGGGCTTGGCTGAGGCTGGGTCCTATTGCTGAGACCCAGGCCTAGGCCTAGGCTCAGGCCCTAGGACCAGGCTTCACACTGTCCTCTTCAATATGATGCCATCCATTGGAAAGACATGCTTCAATGATGTCATTGTGGTGCCTTCTTTCCATGAGGGTGGTGCCATATTGATGTATGGCCATACATGTTAGCTGCAGTACATCAATAAGGTGCCATACGCTCAGAAGGAAGGTGCCACAGTGATGTCCCTGAGGAGGTTTCTTCCAGCGGATGGCTTCATTTGAAGAGGATGTTGGATGGAAGAGGTTGACATGAAGCTTGGTTCTAGGGTATCGGCGATGGGACCTGGGCTCGGCCAGACCGTGGTGTCCAGGCCTGGGCCTGGACCAAGATCTTTGGCCTGAGCCGAAGCCTAAGCCCAGGCCTCTGTGATGGGACCCGTTCTCAGCTGAGCCCCAGCATTGGGTCTGGCCTAGGCCTTACACGTGGCCTTGATGATAGGACCCTATCTTAGTCAGTCCCCTGTGTTAGCCTAGGCCTAGATCTGGGCCTCAGCAATGCAACTCAGCCTCAGCCAGGCCACGGTTTCAAGCCCAGGCCTAGGCTTAGGTTGGTCCTAGGCCTAGGCATGGGCCTGGGCCTTGGAAATGGGGCACTGTTTTGGCTTTGCCTGGACCTGGGCATAAGCCTCAGCTGAACTTTGATGGGACCCAGCCTCAATCAGGTCCTGGTGTCAAGCCTGGGTCTGGGCTTAAGTGATGGGATCTGACCTTGACCAGTCCAAGGAATTGAGCCTAGGCCTTGGTGACGGGACCTGGCTTCAGGCCTAGCCCCAGCAGCAGGACTAGGTTGAAACCTGGTCCCATAAGAGGTCTGTTTGGGTAATAGTGCATCCTATTTGCTAATAGGGCACACTATTTCCCGAAAATAAAAAATTCATGAATTTTTTTTCTGAAAAAAAAAATTGGTTTATTTAAAACAGAACAAAAACAGGCTCTTTCATTATATTTTTCATTTTTGTTTTAAAAGAATGAACATCCATATTTTCTGTCCCAGTTTCTCAAGTAAACAATCCTTCCATGCTGCCAAAGAAGAGTTCTGAGTTATTTCTGCATCACAATAAGTTTTTCTCTGGGAGGTGTAGGGGACCTTGCTGTACACATCCAGTTCTGACCCTGACAAATAGACTGGGCCAGATTAAATAGATTGGGCCAGATCAATATCAGAGAAGAAGGAAAAATATATCAGTTTATAGGCCCAAAGAAGTCTGTGAATGTAAAGGAAAGGTTCTGAATTGAGCAGTACTGATCCAGGGATATGCACAGAGCTGATACAAGCCTGAGCAGGCTACAGAGCAAAGTCAGAGGTCAGGGAAGACAAAGGACGTCAAGCAGGCACCCTGCTGCTCCGATCAATGAAACTGAGTACAACAATGAAATAAAGCAATTAACTGTGAAATCATGGCTTCCAGCATAGACCTCAGAGCAGCTGCAAACAGTTAAATGCAAGCAATTATCAGATATGGACATTTAAGATGGAAATCCTGGGAAATAAAAATGAATTATGGAACGTGGTATACAAGGATAGACCTATTGAAAATGTAGAGCATTGGGACCAGAGGGCTAAGGAGGCAATTGCATAATTTCTCTTCTTGTTGAGAATAATTAATTAATGCACATCTAGGGGGTTACCATGATGAAACAGATGTGGAAAGGTCTGAAGAGATTGCACATCAAACTGTTTCTGCTTCACAAATTATACAGTTTAAGACTGAAAGTCCCAAGAAATGGAGCATATTTGAAGAATGATTATTGTTGGGAACGTGGACCCTTGAGCCGGCTCGAGAGTTGATCCACTGAAGGGAGGCCTTCAAGTGGCACTTGTAGCCGGGAGGCGGAACAGGACCAGGAGACCTGACAGGAACTTCACCTATTCCTGCCCTCGTTCCCCACAGGTTGAGCCTTTGGGTGCCGGGGCCGGTATGACTTAGGCGGAGTCTCCTGGCGGAGGGCGATCCGAATCGAGGCTGGCAGAAGTCCAGAGAGACGGTGACGGTCCAGGAGTTGTGGCGGGCAGCAGAGGTGCAGCATGAAAAACCAGGCCAGAGATCAGGGCAGGCAGAAGCCAAGCAGAAGCCGGAGAACATGCCAAGGTCAGGACAGGCAGAAGCAGGAGAATCTAGATACCAGGCCGAAGTCAGAACCGAAGAGACAACCAAAGGCAGGAGCAGGAACAGAGCTGGAACAGGCAGGAACACAGGAACGGAGACTGGAACAGGCAGTAACACAGGAAAGGAGACTGCACAAGCAAGAACACCAGGAACTAGCAACTACTAGCTACTCAGAAGAGCTGATCTGTTGCCAAGGTGAAGGTCTGAAGTGGCCTTAAATAGGCCTCTGCTGGTGACGTCAGGTTTGGGGCTGGGCTGAGTTTTCCTGCTGCGGCCCTTCTAAATCCCAGGCTTGGGCATGTACGAAATGTCCATATCGCAATTCACGATAAATTTTTAGAATTGCGTTTTGGCCATTTCTGGACTTGGAGTGAGGGGGGGGGGGGGGGGTGAGAGAGAGGGAGAGAGAGAGAGAGAGAGAACCCCTGGGCCCTCACTGTGTGCACCTATTTATATCTCTATAGGATGGCCACCTAATAGGTTGAGGTGAGGTGTTAGTGGTAATTTAGTGTTTAGGGTCCAGTTTCACATGCAGACCGAGACGTACAAACAGCACAGAACACGTTGGTGAAGATTTGACATCATTTGGCGTGAGAAAAGTCTCACAAAAATGAAATTTTGTACTATGTTCTCTCACCCTAGCTTGATGGTACCCTGTTATAGAGTCCATTAGGCAGCTCTACATGAATGAGGGAGAAAAAGAGAAACAAGTTTTTCAAACCATTCTTGCTTTAAAGGGAGGGGCTGGTGGATGAAATCAGCCCAGGAGAGGAAAAATCTATTTTTTTATAAACATTTGATATTCCACCCTTTTCCATTAATGACTTCAAGGCAAATTATAGAGCAGGTTTTAACTAACAGTTACAGTGCATAGGTCGAAGGTCATTTACAATCGCTGTTGAATCAAATTTATAATGGATCGTATTGAGAGGCCAAGGTGTGTAACTTATAGTACTTACTTGATAGTTCCGATAAACAGATCAGAAAGACTGAATGTTTCTGTTGAGGGAACTCTAAGAGAAGATGTGGCCAAAGACTTTAGCTACTTTCTTAAAAGTGAGATAATATAGCTTGAGGCATAGGGGTAACGGTACCTTGTTCCAGATTGTTGGAGCAGAACAACTAAAGACTTGCAGTCTCATACAGGATAGCTGAAGCTAGAGGAAGGAAGGAAAGAAGAGCTATTTGAGAGGATTGGAGTTCTCCAGTGGGAGTGTAGGGGAAAAGAAGTTGTGAGAGATATTCAGGGGCTTCTTTATTGATGTACTTGTAGATTAAATAGAAGGTTTTGAGTTGTATCCTGCTTTTGAATGAGAGCCAGTGCAGCTGGTATAGTTTTGGTGTTATGTGGTCAGTTGCTTTGGCCCCTACCAAGATGGTTGCGGCTGTATTCTATTTAGACTGTATTGTCAGATGCATTTTAATGAAGAGATGCAACAGTCAATTCTGCTGGTGATTAATGCATACATCATAGCAGAAAGATTGTGTTTATTAAGGTTCCTCATAGAGCAGAGGGTAAAGCTCGTGGGCCAGTAAAGCTCAGGAAAGGCAGAAATACCTACGTAGATGGATATGTGGTCAATGGGTGGTCGCAACCCAAGCTATGCTATCATTACAGAGATGTGGGGCATTTGAAGAGGAGCTGCCCAGTTTAGAAATCTGAGAACCAGAATGTCACAGAAAGATAGGAAGATTAAGACTGTGAACAGCAATTTTGAAGCTGAAAGTACAGATGTGCATTCATATGACACAAATGGGTAAAATGCAACAAATAAGACCATTTTCATTTCATTTGTGGACCCCAAAATGAATGAAGGGTGCCCATTAATTTAAACACAAATGTTAATTTAATTCATATATATTTCTCATTCAAGACCATAGCTTATTGCTGCAGTGAAACTGGTAGCTATAGCAAATAACCAATGCTTGTGTGAGGTAGCAGCCTGGGAAGAGCAGAAGCAGGAAAAATAGGCAAGTAGAGAAGATGGAGGACCAATCAAATTGAAGCATTTTTTTAAAATTAATTTATAGCTAGCATCTCGATCAAGAAGATCTGAGCATGTGCAAAGAAACCCCATTCTCTCTGTTGGATTTCATAGAGCAGTGTTATCTTTTCAGAAGATCTCTTAGAGAGAGAGAAAAGATTTAAAAAGTAGAGAGAATAATTTTGGCATCCTCACTGCTGCAGTCACAGTGCTATCACTATGAAAGAGCAGTGCTGCTACTTTCTGTATGTTCATTGGAGCGGAGCAAAGGTTAATGGAGAATAGAGAAGCACTGCTATTGAACAAACAGCAGTGATTTTTGTCTTTAACTGCACAGAGTACTGCTTGACTAGCAGAGGGAGAGAGAAGAGCAACCTTGCTAGTTTTTTCTCGGTCAGATATTTTTTTGTGTACAAAAGATGTTAATCAGCAGTGCACACAAACACACATTGTGATGTGTGTATGTAAGCAATACATTTTTGGATGCATTGTCAGGAATAGCCCTAGAAAGACAGAGTCTGAGTTTGTGCCACTAGCAAGATGCTAACTCAGCTTGGCAACTTGGCATTGTTCTTGCCAAGCACCGAAGCAAACTCAGTCTGTCAACTTGATTAAGTGTGTATGACAGTCAGTATTAGAATGTACTGGTAAGAGGTACAGAATCAATAAAGTATATTGTGACATCAAAACCGCCAGTAACCACTTCTAATTTTATCATGCTATGATGACTAAAGAAGAGAGGAGGGAATGGCAGTGGACAGAAACATGGTAGAGGCAGAGGATTGGGTGTCGTTGCAGAGCCAGCCCAGCCTATCATAAATACAAGCAGTAACGGTTGTAGTGAAACAAAGGGGATCCTGCTCCTAAACTTAAAAGAGACTTTTTTAGCTGAAGAAAGCAGGAGTGGAAGCTGGCTCAAGCCATAAAAAAAAAAAAATAATTAAAATTGGGAAAGTATGTGCCACTGCTGCCTATTCCTCTCCCTCTTGCTTGGAGCAGGGGCAATAGGTGGGAAAGCCATACTAGGCTAGAATTAGCAGGGTAATGGCAAGTACAGGGGCAACAGAAGTGCAACACCTAAGTCCAGCAGCATGCTCCTCCATGACTACTGCTTCTGAGGTAATGAAGGCAGTATTTTTCAAAAACGGATTTTGAGGAAGAATCATGTCTGGGTTTCCCTGAATCAGAAGATATTGAAAAGCTAGTAACTGAAAAGAAATTGGGAGTTCTAATCAGTAGTGTCTTAGCCTCCAGTGATGAGTTAGGGGAGGTAGATGATACTGATGGTGTTGAGCTGAGCAATCCCCAGGAAGATCAGACAGTGCAGGTACAGAGTCATGCAGGCCTTTTTCTTTCCAGTTGTGGCTGGGTTCGGAGGCCTGATCTCAGGGAGAAGAGCAGGCATGACAGTGAGTTAGCTTCTGCTCTGCTTTTAGGCCTTGCCTTCACTACAGAAGACAAGAGGGGGAGTGGCCACAGATTCAGTCTCATGCTGGCTCATTAACACTCAGCTGCAGCTGCTCCCCTCCCAGAAACTGGGCTTTAAGACTGGCTGCAACTGTAAAAAAATGGTACATAGAGGAGGAGGTATTAATTGTTTTGCTGGCTGACAGGGTGGAGGAAAAAAGAAGGAATGATTTCTTGCCTATTTTTATTAATGATAAACTGCAAACCTTTCCCTTGTCTCTTCAAAGTTGCAATCCCTTTTTTGCCCCGATCTTCAGAGTTATGCTTCCCTTCAAGGCCCCATCCCTGCAAGAATGATCCCCCCTGAAACTACCTTCTATGGAACTGCAGCCCAATCCCCTTCTTCCTATTGCTCAATATAAGAAATATAAGAAACAATCTCTGATGGATCCGTGCCCCCCCCCCCCCCCCCCCCCCACACACACATGAAGAAGATCCCCAGCACCCCTCTGAAATCTCCACTTAAGACTGCAGAGGGTCTTACTTCTTCCTCAACAGGAAGGACACAATACTTCCTCCTGGCACCACTGAGATATGCTGAATAATGCTGCTTTCAGTGTAGCTCAGTGGCCATCAATTTAAATTCTCACTGGAAGCCAATGTAATTGGCGCAACAGTGGAATCACACTTACCCTTCTTAGACAGTCTTGCCACCTTATTCTGAATTGCTTGCAAATGGTGTATAGGTTTATCAGGCAAATATATAAACAATACATTATAGCATTCCATCAAAAGGGAAAAGTAAGCTTGAATCGCCGTCTGAAAAGAAGATGTACTTAAGAAAGGAAACAGTCTATGTAATTGGTGCAGCTTCAACAAAAGCTCTCTGTAACACTCCCATAATGTGCGAGCCTAGGTCAAATTCAGAGTTAAGCAGGACACCTAAATCTCGTACCTTCTCTACTGCTATAACTTTCCTATTAACTTTCACAGACAAGGAGGGGCATGGATCCCCCATCCCATTCACTAATAACAACTATGTCTTAGCTGCATTCAGCAGCAAATGATTAACAGGCAGCTATTCTGAAATCTTCTGTAGATCTTCATTCAGTTCTGTTAATGGTGCAAATCAGCCAGAATAGGATATTTTGCCTATTATATGTTTAACTGAACCATCGACAATTTTTTTATATAGATGTTACTGTTGATAAACTTACAGCCTAAGCTTGAGACATCGGGAATAGATTTATAAGGCTTCAGATGCTCGTTAACATCCATGTCAAATACACAACCTCAAGATTGGACTAGTGGCTCAGGAACAAGCAGTGTGCATTGTCATGCAGAGGATTTGCATTTAATTCTCAGGTCAGTTCTCCCTTCCTTTGGTTGGCCAGTGCTGTGGACGCTGTAGAGCAGGGGTGGGCAATTCCAGTCCTCGAGAGCCACAAACCTGTCGAGGTTTTAGGATATCCTAATGAATATGCATGACATAGATTTGCATACAACTGAGGCAGAGTGCATGCAAATCTCTCTCATGCATATTCATTAGGTATACCCTGAAAACCAGACTGGTTTGTGGCCCTCGAGGACCGGAAGTGCCCACCCCTGCTGTAGAGGCAGCTTTCACAGCACCTGAGCGGTGTGGGGGAGGGAAGGAGTCTCTGTCATCACTCAGTAGCGACATCTAGCAGTTGGACTTAGGGATCATACATGCAGGCTCTATTAACATGCATAGCGGGGTCACTAAGAGATCAATACTCATACATATTCAGCATTATTCAAATAATGAAATATTGCAAAAAAAAAAAAAAAGCATATACATACATCATTTTTGTGATCACATCAGATACCAAATGTACAATAATAAGATAAATGTCCTACAACAGACACATTGCTGGCCTAGGCATGCCCATACATATTGAATACAATTAAAGAGATGGATTTCACACTTCGGTTCTTGAGCTTTAATTCATTTATTTATTTAAAACAATTATATTCCACCTAAGATAAACTTTTTGTTCGAGGCTGATTACAATGCAACATAAAATCTTATTAAAACAAACTATTAATATACAAATACATATTAACAAACATAATCAATTAAATAAAAATAATAATAATAATAATAATAATAAATAAAACTATATAATTAACATTAAACATGCTACATGCTACCAAATGGTTCACAGAACAGCCAGGCATTCAAATGCTTGTGGAAAAGTTTATAATCCTTCATGTTTTTCAATTCACTAGGAAGTTTATTCCATGTTTCAGGATCAATAATAGAGAAGACTCACTCTCAAATTTCTTTTAAATGAGTATCTTTTAATAAAGGAACATCTAATAAAAGGCTCTGTCCTGAACATAAATGAGTAGGAACATGGACCTTAATAAGCACAATCTCCAAGTTATGTTTACAAAAGCCCTGGAGCAATAATAACTGTAACACTGAATTAAGTGGGGAACAGCAGAATCAGAGCAGAGAGATAGCTCATACTCTGCATTTTTTTTTTAAATGTATAAGTTTGTGCTGTGCAGTAAAAAAAAAAAAATGATGATTTGGTATTTCATTACTGCGGAAGATGCAATCTAGGGCTCAGCCAAGGGAATCTGAAGATGCTCTGATCAAGAAGAAGCACTAGGGGGGAGCCTGTTGCAGCAGTTGTGATACAGTACAATTTCAGCAAAGCATTTGTACAAGCAGCTGTTGCAGGTCTTCTCTGCTTGTATGTGTTACCTTCTCTCTCAACGTAGATTACTCCTGGTAAATGATACAAATTCTGTCTCAAAGCTCTGGAAAACTGAGAGTCTGTACTTTAAAACTGAACAGTTTCCCCCAAATGTTCTATTATGGGTTGCTACTAGGCTCTCAAAAGCCAGTCACCAATGTGTTAAGGTAGTTCAATGAAAAGGTATCACCTATAATGAATTTGAAAACTTTTTATTCTGCATAACTATTAGGTTTTGAGGGAATTAGACATGTATTCATTTTTTTCTTGCATAGAGAAATACTGTAGATCTTGCGTTCATTTTTAATTGCAAGTTCTCTAATAATTGCTAAGTGAGTATCTTGTTGAGTTGTAACACTAGTGATGTCTGTTGTAGCAGACATGATGCAGTCACAAGACGTGACTAGGGATGTGAATCGTGTGATCGATTGTCTTAACGATCGATTTTGGCTGGGGGGGGGGAAATCTGATCATCATGGGTTTTTTTGTTAAAAAATCGTAAATCGGGGGAGGGGGGAAAACCGGCACACCAAAACAACCCTAAAACCCACCCCGACCCTTTAAAACATATCCCCCACCCTCCCGAACCCCCCCAAAATGTTTTAAATTACCTGGGGTCCAGTGGGGGGGTCCCGGCGCGATCTCCCACTCTCTGGCCACGGCTGCGTTAATAGAAATGGCGCCGGTGGCCCTTTGCCCTTACCATATGACAGGGCAAAGGTAGCGCCGGCGCCATTTTGGTTCCTGTCACCCGACGTCACGAGTGCAGGAGATCGCTCCCGGACCCCCGCTGGACCCCCAGGGACTTTTGGCCAGCTTGGGGGGGCCTCCTGAGCCCCACAAGACTTGCCAAAAGTCCAGCGGGGGTCCGGGAGCGACCTCCTGCACTCGGGCCGTATTGCCAATATTCAAAATTGGCGCCGGCGCTACCTTTGCCCTCACTATGTCATCTGAATGTTGGCAATACGGCCCGAGTGCAGGAGGTCACTCCCGGACCCCCGCTTGACTTTTGGCAAGTCTTGTGGGGGTCAGGAGGCCCCCCCAAGCTGTCCAAAAGTCCCTGGGGGTCCAGCGGGGGTCCGGGAGCGATCTCCTGCACTCGTGACGTCGGGTGACAGGAACCAAAATGGCGCCGGCGCTACCTTTGCCCTGTCATATGGTAAGGGCAAAGGGCCACCGGCGCCATTTCTATTAACGCAGCCGTGGCCAGAGAGTGGGAGATCGCACCGGGACCCCCCACTGGACCCCAGGTAATTTTAAACATTTTGGGGGGGGGGTTTGGGAGGGTGGGGGATTTCAGGGTTGTTTTGGTGTGCCAGTTTTCCCGCCCTCCCCCCCCCCGATTTACAATTTTTGACGATAAATCGGGGGAATTGCTATTGTATCGCGACTCTAACGATTTTTGACGATTTAAAATATATCTGACGATTGTTTTAAATCGTCAAAAAACAATTCACATCCCTAGACGTGACTATCAGGCTAATAATAGAGCCTGCATCCCATTGCTGCTTCTTGTGACCTTGGGCAAGTGTCTTCAGCCTCCATTACCTCAGGTACAAACTTACAGGGCCATTCATCAAATTGCTTTAGGGCTTTATCGCAGGCATTAGGGCCCTGTGTATGGTGCCAGCTTTTCTCTCTTGAAGATGTCACACTATAAACTCTTTAATAGAAACATCCAGAGTGTCTAGTCTGGTTCTTTGACACCAATATCCAACAGAACTGCTTACTAACTTCACACCCATAGAAAGAATGTTCACCCTGCACCTTGAGCCGTGGAAGTCTACCTTCCTGCCTTCTCTTCCCCCATTGGAAAATCAACCTCCTGGGCTGTGTAGGACTTTGTGAGAACTTAGCCCCAGGACTGAGTATGACCCCCTGCCTTCTCGGCATTACCTAGAAGAGCAGCTACAAAGGCAAATTGGGGGAAAAGAAACGGAGAGCAACTATCATAAAATCAGGTATTCAGGAGATATTTGGCAAAAAAAGATATTTGGAATAGCCTTTAAAAAATAATCAGGGCACATAGGTGGAAGGCTCACCATAGGCACACTTCTCACTATCTTGTCTAGAAAGATTGAGAGGGCAATTTTAGCCAATTTATCCAGGTAAATTGGCTAAAAGTACACACAAATTTGCATAGAGCTCATACTTTATCTGGACTGCAAGGAGGCATTCCCAGAAGTTTGTTTATATTGGGGGAAAAATACAGCACATACATGACATCTTTACAAGTAAGAACATAAGAACGTCCATACTGGGTTAGACTAAATGGTGCATCGAGCCTAGTAACCTGTCTTCAACAGTGGACCAACCTGGTCTCTTGGAAGAACCAGCAGATCCTAAATAGAAGATCTCTTCCCTCATGTTAATTTCCAGACGTAAGAGGTGGTATATGAAAACAGAATTATAGAAAAACAGGAGAGTTGCTTGGTATTCTCAAGAACTCAGAGCTAAGAAAAGAGATATGAGTAGAGCAGAAAGACATTGGCGATGGCAGCCGTCAGCAGAAAATTTGGGACTATATCGACAAAGTCGCACAGAATACAGAGAACATTGCTACGGAAAATGTTATGTCTCATTGTGTTTGTTAAGCACTCTAAATAGAACAATTGAGCTTTTAATACCATCATCAATAAGATTGTGAAAGCCACCTCCTAGAGATTAACTAAATTTGCACCAGCTCCACAAGAGTTTGCTGATTATTTTCAAAATAAAATCAAGGATTTAGTAGCAGATAATGCAAATAGTATAGACAGTAAATCAAGTAATCAACTAATCCCAGTGACCTTGTGGAGTTCTTTTGAACTTGTTCCTTCATTAGACGTTGAAACTAAAAAAATTCTCACAGTCAACTTGATTCTTGTCATTCTTGGATTTTATCTATTCTAAAGAAAAGATTCTTAAGGACTTGGTTAACCTGTCACCTGTGGAAGGTATACTATTGGATATCCTAAAAAAATCTATTGTACGGCCGGTTCAAAAGAAGGGAAACTTATCTAGTGAATTTCCTTCAAGTTATAGGCCTATTACTAATTTAATAACTATGGGCAAATTGATTGAAAAAGCAGTATACGTGCAATTTACAGAATTCCTGGAGAAACAAGTGCTATATGTCAATCAATGTGGTTTCCGCTCTGATTTGGACATCTCGAAAGGTCAGGCCAGTGGACATTACAGGTTTGTCTATTTTAGGAGTTAATTTAAAGTTTACAACACAGATACGCAATTTAGGAATCCACTGTGATGCCCAGTTGACTTATTGTCCTCAAATTAGATCAGTATTAGGTAATGGTTAATTTAAATTAAAACAGCTTTGTCATTTGAGACCTGTACTGGAGCAGGATGATTTCAGAACAATTATGCAAGCGTTCGTTCTGACCACTATAGATTATTGCAATTCCTTGTACTTAGGGTTTCAAAAACTCAGATACGAACATTGCAATACCTACAGAATTCTGCTGCCAGATTGATTACATACACACTCATAAATATGATCGTATTTCTCCAGTTTTGCAAAGTTTACATTGTTGATTGTAAAGACATTTTAGACAGAATGATGAATCCTGCGAAAATGGGGGGGGGCGATGTCTTTGCTGCCGGCTTTCGCACCGAATAGCGCCACCATGAAAGGTGATGCTATTTTGCACACTACTGGCGACGATAACGTTACTAACCTTATCGTCACCAGCGAAGACACCGCCGAGTCCACCCCCTCGCCGCCCCGACTCCTCCCCACACTGCCCCAACTCCGCCCCCAGCATGCTATCGCATGAGAAAAGGGCCTTTTTGCGTGCGATAGAGGCTTATCGCACACGATAAGCCTTTGAAAATGACCCCCTTAGTATTATTTAAAGAATAATTAAGAACATAAGAAAATGCCATACTGGGTCAGACCAAGGGTCCATCAAGCCCAGCATCCTGTTTCCAACAGTGGCCAATCCAGGCCATAAGAACCTGGCAAGTACCCAAAAACTAAGTCTATTCCATGTAACCATTGCTAATGGCAGTGGCTATTCTCTAAGTGAACTTAATAGCAGGTAATGGACTTCTCCTCCAAGAACTTATCCAATCCTTTTTTAAACACATCTATACTAACTGCACTAACCACGTCCTCTGGCAACAAATTCCAGAGTTTAATTGTGCGTAGAGTAAAAAAGAACTTTCTCCGATTAGTTTTAAATGTGCCCCATGCTAACTTCATGGAGTGCCCCCTAGTCTTTCTACTATCCGAAAGAGTAAATAACCAATTCACATCTACCCGAGCTAGACCTCTCATGATTTTAAACACATCTATCATATTCCCCCTCAGCTGTCTCTTCTCCAAGCTGAAAAGTCCTAACCTCTTTAGTCTTTCCTCATAGGGGAGTTGTTCCATTCCCCTTATCATTTTGGTAGCCCTTCTCTGTACCTTCTCCATTGCAATTATATCTTTTTTGAGATGCGGCGACCAGAATTGTACACAGTATTCAAGGTGTGGTCTCACCATGGAGCGATACAGAGGCATTATGACATTTTCCGTTTAATTCACCATTCCTTTTCTAATAATTCCCAACATTGTTTGCTTTTTTGACTGCCGCAGCACACTGCACCGACGATTTCAACGTGTTATCCACTATGACACCTAGATCTCTTTCTTGGGTTGTGGCACCTAATATGGAACCCAACATTGTGTAATTATAGCATGGGTTATTTTTCCCCATATGATTCACCTTGCACTTATCCACATTAAATTTCATCTGCCATTTGGATGCCCAATTTTCCAGTCTCACAAGGTCTTCCTGCAATTTATCACAATCTGCTTGTGATTTAACTGCTCTGAACAATTTTGTGTCATCTGCAAATTTGATTATCTCACTCGTCATATTTCTTTCCAGATCATTTATAAATATATTGAACAGTAAGGGTCCCAATACAGATCCCTGAGGCACTCCACTGTCCACTCCCTTCCACTGAGAAAATTGCCCATTTAATCCTACTCTGTTTCCTGTCTTTTAACCAGTTTGCAATCCACTGGCTAAAAGACTTGTTCTGCAATACTCATGGTTTTATAAACTTCCATCATACCCCTTTTCAGTTGCCTCTTCTTCATGCACACATTATTTTCCTCCTTTCAACCGCCCATACACAACAGCCCATACACAACAGCATGTGCAAAGTATGTAGCCACTTTTGAAGAATTTTAACACAAAGGAAGTGGCTGAAAAAATTAAGGCAAAAAGAACAGCGTTCAAAAAGTATAAAGGATCACTAAAAGAGGAACACAGGGAAGAATACCTGGTAAAACTGAGGGAGAGGAACAAAGAAATCAGGATCACAAATGGTCAAGTGGAAGAAAGGATTGCCAAAGAGGTAAAGTGAGGTGTCAAAACATTTTTCAGATATATCAGAGAAAGAAGGAAGGTCCAAAGCGGAATAGTGAAACTGAAAGGTGATGAAGAGCAATGTGAGGAGAAAGACAAAGAAATGGTAGAAATATTAAACAAATACTTGTTCAATGTTCACTAAAGAAGACCCTGGAGAAGGACCATTGCTGGTAGACAAGATCGAGGATGGGGATGGGATAGACAAATCTCCATTTACAGAAGAGAATGTATGGGAAGAGCTAGGCAAACTGAAAGTGGACAAGGCCATGGGGCCGGATGAGGTGCATCCCAGGAGCTCAGAGAATGTGCTGGTGGGTCCGCTGAAACACTATTTCAATGGATCCCTGGAAACGGGAGTGGTGCCGCAGGATTGTAGAAAAGCGGTGGTGGTCCCTCTTGTGGTACCACAAGAGTGGGAGCAGAGAGGAGGCTGGAAACTTCGGGCCGGTCAGCCTCACCTCAATGGTGGGGAAAAGTAATGAAGACGCTGCTGAAGGAGAGGAGAGTGAACCATCTTGCATCTCGTGGGTGGCTGGATCCAAGGCAGCAGGGATTCACCAGGGGAAGGAAGGTCCTGTCAGACAAATCTGATTGATTTTTTTTTTTTTTTGATTGAGTGACTAGAGAACCGGATCGAGGAAGAGAGCTCGATGCGATCCACTTGGATTTCAGCAAAGCTTTTGGTACAGTCCCACATAGGAAGGTTTGTGAATAAAATGAGAAGCTTGGGAGTTGAGTGACAAAGTGGTGCATGGGTTACACACTGGCTGACTGATAGGAAATAGTGTGTAATCTGCACGGTTTTTCCTCCTCTCTAAGTGGCAGTTGAGGTGTTTCTTTTTTGCCATTTATCAGTCAGGATTTGAGTACCTGCTTTTACGTTATCCGCTTCTTTCCCATCCCCGCCATGACATGTACATTGAGTCTCTAGTGTGAGAAACGTTTAAGGACTGGCAGCAGACATGCCCAGGGCACTCAGATGTATCTCTGCATTTCAGTTATAAGTATTTAAAAGAATTTTGAATTGATTCACCAAATGAGAGGTGGAATACAGAAGTGAATCATTTAAAATAGACTAATAGTGAAATTAAGGGATATTTGAAAATATAATTTCGATATTAGATAAAGCAGATAAATTGATGCCCTGGCTCGTTGGGCTCCTTCTACAATAACTTAATGGCAGTAAATCGAAGAAGTTGGAACCTGATTTGTATATTAGAATTGTCCTTCTTTCTTTTTAGTGTGAAGCCGATAATTAAGATAAATGAAGTTGGGACAAAGGCAAAACGAAGTGACGCTCTCCTCTGCGATTGAGCCATGGCAGGGGGACGTTCAATTTTTCCGAGATGAGATTTTTGTTCCACCCCCCCACCTTTGCTCCCTCGCTTTCCCCGCCTCCCGGCCACCGCCCCCAGCAGAGGGAGAGGGCGTGCGGCCGAAGGCAAAGGTCAGAGCGGGCTGCGGCCATGGAGCTGTTCTCCTCTCTCTCCCCTTTCTTCGTGGCGATCCTAGGCCTTCTGGTGGCAATTATCCTGCGGGGCAAAAGGAGAGGCGGCCCGGAGAAAGCCAGGTGGGAAGAATCCCGCCCCTGGGTGGATGAGGACCTGCGGGACAGCACCGAGCTGCAGTTAGGAGAGGGAGGTAAGGCGACCCCTGCCGAGGAGGAGGTCGGGGGGAAACTGTGCGTTTGTTCGATCGAAGGAAAGGGGGTGGGTGCTGCAGTTTGCAATCCTCCATTGCTATGTAAAACAGATAAAGAAACATAAAAATACCTCCGGTTTCACAGTCAGCGAGTCTCTGCATTACCGTGGGGCGCAGTGTGATCAGACAGGAGCAAAAGCTGTGCTGTGCTCTACCGCTGAAAAGTTAACTCCGGATGCAGTAAGTTCATAGCGTACGCGTGCAACGGGGACTCTAAAACGCGTGTGGACTTAAAAATGTGCGTCAAACATCCCCCAAATAGCATGCATAAATCATCTTTAACATGCACACAGCACGGCTTATGCTTAAAAACCTTCCTTTTCAGTTTCAACCAATTTTCACCCATAATTTCCCTTATATATTTGCAAAGGTGACAATCGGTTTAAATGGATTTCCACCCTCATTTTAGGCTTCTTTTAGAGCAGCTCCAGAGCTGCAGTCGCAGCGTTTCAAGGTCTCCAGCCACTGCTGGAAGCCAGTGCGAGCCAAAGCAAGTGTACGTACACACACACACACGCACACCCCCCCCCCCCCCCCCTCTTAAGTCCCTGGTGGTCCAGTACTCCAATATTTCACTCCAGGGGAGACTTGGGAAACTGGAGTGAAATATTGGAGTACAGCTGGGCGAATAGCCGGTACCTAAAAGATTTTCAGAGAATGGTCTCACAGAAAGGTGCAGAGATGAACGACCATCCAGAATGATAATAGTTGCATGGGAACCACTGATTTATTAAGTTAAGTAATCCATATATGGACTTTTAAAATATTGCATATAAAAAAGCTAAAAAACTTGGTTTTGGTATATAACCATTTGTTACCAGTGATTGATGATTATATATAAGGCAGAGTCCACATCGATGAAGTAGTATGATGGTCACTCATTAGGAAATATGATACTGTTATATAATCAGTGTCAGAGAACCATTAGGAGCATAGCCATGGTTTTTACATAAAAGTTGTGCCCCTAAAAGTTGTACGCAGAGTACAACTTTTCCTCCTAAATTATATGCACAAAACATGAGTTAAGAGCACAATTTCATGCCTCTAATAGTCTTGCGCATAAGACCCAAATTCAGTGTATAAAATTTGTGCTTATAGATTTGTACAGGTGCATAAATCCTGAGCACAGGACCCTGGCATCCCAAAACTCCAGGTTCAGCCACGTAGGCTAATACTAGCCCCTGAAATTTTACTACGCCTCAGAGCAGCAGTTGAATTTCCAGCATTAATAACACACGAGGAAAGCCTCTGCATTGGGGAGTGAAAGCTAATGCCTTGATTAACATCAGATTTGCATGGATGAGTGCTTAGCTGTGCGTGCGTTTTTTGTGTGCAAAATGCCTTGCTACATCAGAAGTAAAGTTCAGCAAACAAAAATGTACACCGAATACGTGCTGACATGAAGTGCACCTTATTAAAGCAGAGCTTATGATAGGACTTTTTCTTCTTGTGTGTGTTCACTATATTTACATACTGGTCCATCACAATTCAAAATCTAGATTTCTTTTTTTTTTTTTATTTAGCCTTTTCATTGGTAGCTCAAGGAGAGTTACATTCAGATCTTTTTGCCTGCACCCAGAGCATTTACAATCTAACGAGTACATTTTCAAAGGGGTTTTGTGCACAAAGATGGCATATATGCAGGCAAATAGCATGTGCTCGGGAATATGATAATTTATAAGCATCTTAGGGTTTGTGTGTATTTTACATTTTGCGCACACATTTTACTGGCAGAAAAATGGCAGGGTGGAGCATTTTGGGGTATGGCTCAGAATTACATAAGGTAGTTGCTATTTTGTAGGAGATACATGATTACATTACCAAACTTCTATGTACACTGTTGCGCCTTCTAATTGAGTGGCGCCAGCGAAATCTGACTTGTCTATTGGCTACAGTTTTGGATGGGAGGTTTGGGTTAATTGATGGGGGCTCAGGGTGAAGTGCTAGAGCAAGCATGACCAACTTCAGTCCTGGAGAGCCATAACCAGGCCAGGTTTCCAAGATATCCACAATAAATATACATGAAATAGATTTGCATACAATGGGGCGAATTTTAAAAGGGTTACACGCATAACCCTGAAAACCCGCTCCTGTGCGCGCCGAGCCTATTTTATAGGCTCGCCGACGCGTGCAAGCCCCGGGACGCGTGTAGGTCCCGGGGCTTGAAAAAATGGGCGGGACAGGGTAGTCCAGGGGTGGGGCATGGGCGTGGCCAGAGGCCTCCCTACTGCCGCTGGGCCCGGGGATCGCACGCCGGCACTCGGCCGACACACGCAACTTACGCCTGCCCAGAGGCAGGCGTAAATAAAAAAAATAAAGGTGGGGGGGGGATTTAGGTAGGGCTGGGGGCGGGTTAGATAAGGGAGGGGAAGGTGGAGTGAACGGGGAAAGCCATCGGGGCTCCCCTGGGGCTCGGTGTGCACCCCCTTGCACGCGCCGACCCCGGATTTTATAACATGTGCGCAGCTGTGCATGCATGTTATAAAATCGGGGCGCCGGGTTGCGCGCACAAATCTACGCCCGCGCATATCTATTAAAATACGGCCCAATGGGAGCAGTGCATGCAAATCTGTGTCTTGCATATTATTGTGGATATCCTGAAAGCCTGGCCTGTTTATGGCTCTTGAAGACCAGAGTTGGTCACCCCTGTGCTAGAGGCTGTCGGTGAACTGGAGATGGATGGGGTGAATTGGTGAAGATATCAGCAAATTGGTGGTTTCAAGTATGCATACAAAGTATGCATCCAAAACCATATGCATACATCCTTCATGAAATGCTTGCCTCTGTGTATAAATCCGGATTATTATGCATACATGCTATATTTTTTACAAATGTAGAATATATGTGTTTATAAATAGGTAGAGAAAATATGCTTTCTTGTATTGGAAATATTTGCTTGTACTTTCAGAGCTAAACTACGTGATAGTTTTTTTAAAAAGATTTTTATCTTTATGAGATTTCACAAAATGCAGACAAGTACACTATTCCAGCAAAGACTGCTAACATAATTTCAGTGTTTAATGTAAGAATCCCAAACTTAAAGGAAATTTGACAGCAATCGAGTGGCACTTCATGGACTAACCAATTTATTGAAGCATGAGCTTTCGAGGATTGAGCCACTTCGTCAGATGCATGAGGCTTTCCTTCTGAAGATTTTTCATCTAAAGGAAATATATAAGGGGTATTCATTAGATCCCTAAATATCCATTTCACCCTAACAGGTAGATTGTAAAAGCGTAGCTTTTGCAAAACCAGCCCCATACACGCATATGTGGGCTGTGTGCGAGCAGTGCAGATTTTAAGAAGCCAGGAAGTACGTGGGTACATACCTGTGTGTGTGCTTCAGGAGTAAGGAGGCAGAAAAGGGGTTTGGTATGAGTGTTCCAGGGTGGGACCAAGATGTACACACGTAACCCCTGAATTCTGCAAGGCTGACCATGGCTTCTGGTCCTGATGAGTCACAAATCTGGAGATTTTGAGATCCTGAACACTGGGGGGAGGAGGGAGGGAGAGAGAGAGACTCTTTTAAAGAGGCATTTTGACACTCTATGTATCTCCCACTGTAAGAGGGGCACTTTCAACTCAGGGTGGGTTTTGGGAGGATGGTGTTACATTGGTCTGCCTAGGGCACAAGGATCTGTAGACCCTTGTAACACTGCCCCCCCCCCCCCCAAAACCCTGAGTTGAAAGTGCCCCTCTAAAGTGGGATATATAGAGAGTGTCATATTGTCTCTTCAACACACTCTCTCTCTCTCTCTCACATCACTTGTGAGTGCACAGCAGAAATATTTTAAATGCCACTTGCATGCACGATATAAAATTGATAATATTTTTGCTTGTGTGCCCAATATGCGCATTTATGGACGTACACGTGATCCTTTTAAAATTGACTTGTAAATGAGGAGTCAAAAGAAAAATTAATAAAAAAGACAGGCAATAACATGATAACATCCAAGTATAATAAATTACAGCACGATGCTCAAGCTATTTCTCTTGTGGACTCTAATGCTCCAGTAAATCTTTTAGAATCAATAAAGAAGAGCAATTGTTCAGGCAAAAATATTTGATACCTACTTCTAGTATATTTTTAGGAGGTACCTTATAAAGTGTGCAGATCCCACTACACAGTTTATAAAATGCTAGCAAAAATCTCCAAAAACGCTTTCCTGTGAATAGGTTTGAAAGTAAGATTCTAAGTTTTACCTAAGGCTTGCCTGAGGGCACAGGGAGCAGCAGCAGGACTTGAACCCAGTGTCCCAGGCTACTGCTCTACTCCTAGTCCCTTACCCTAACCCCTATAACATCCCCCACCGACAGTGTCCATTTGACATGAACACATCCACAGTCTAATTGCGTCCAGTCTATTCACAGTGAGATTTAGTCAGTTATATATAATACGGTATGGGTAGCAGATATACGGATATAATAGTACGAAACTCCAAAAACTGAAGAGGTTCCTCCCAGAAGTACAAGAGCCTGCCTCCCGGGACATGCACACGCGCATATCCACCGATACGTTTGGTTCAGATTTGAGAAACCCATCCCTATCAGAGCCCTCGTGTTTCCTCCCCGACATGTCCAGAAATCTGTTGTGGATACGACCCAAAATAAAAAAAGATATAAGATGGGCATATATATACCCTCGGATGCGCAAACATAATAATCTTATAAGCCTTATTCTCCTTCACAAAATAGGCTAAAAAGGGTAATCACCTCACAAAATAACTGTGTAGTTTATCTTTAATCTTCAGTGATGATTTCTTCAGATCGTGGACCATTCTATAATTGGGGGGGAATGGAAAGGTTTAGTCCATTTTTTATACTAAAGCCAGAGGACATCTAGTTGCAAGCAGAAGACCATTAATTAATTAGATTTTTAAGATCTACTCAAAAGAAAAATTACCAACGCTTGCAAATTATAGACCGGTTGCTAATGCTAAAGTTTCAAATTAAGTTAATAAAAATTGTAATTTCTTACCTTTTGAAGTTCCGTACAGCACATAAAGTCATGAGTAATTAAATTCCTCAATGCAAATTTAATGCAAAACCTATTCAGACTAATAAACAAGGAATTTATGTTTAAGTTACAAAACAAAAACATGGTCACACCTCCCCTAACATAAAAATAAGTAATAACTCCACACACCAAAAAAACAAGTATTTTAAATTGAAATTTATTGAATATAGCAGCGTGAGGCAGTACAGTACACTTTTATGTCGCGTTCATTTGTAAACACATTTTTTCTACAATGCTGTGCTCATTTGAATACATGAGGAGTTGCATGTGGGAAAAATTAAAAAGCAGCCACCCAAGTATTTTTCTTCTCCAGTCACCCAGGCGGCTTTCTCATTTATCTCCATATTACACCAGTCAAATCATATTTTTAAATCACCTGGACTGGCGAAATTCTCTCTTTCCCTGTCACACTAGAGGTTGTTGGCTTAAGGCTTGGGGTTTCCAGATTATTCACTATGAGTGGAGTTCACTAGATGCTAAAGCCCTTAGAGTATTTACAGGGAAAATAATGAAATGGCCTCTGTTTATTTAAGGTTATTAGGGGCAGTGTTTCAGTTCCAACCTCTGAAGATAGAAAGTTTTAAGCAGGCAAATAAATTGGCAGAGATAAGTAGATAAAACATTCAAAATAAAATTAATTTTATTTACCTTTAATTTAAAAAAAATGACATTGTCAGTAGGTTGGTTTTTATGTATATCAAACATATAACAATTTTCTTTCAAAATCAGAAAATACTATACATTTCAGTTTTATGATATCCTTTACCCTCTTTCTTTATACCAATTTGTTAATTATCGCAAACAAATCAAATTACCAAATGACCTTGTATTATCTCTTACAAAATAACTCTTATTACAGAGTTTTACTTCTCTGGAGAAAATATACTATCAGAGCTGTATCAGAACTTAACTTTCAGATAAGTATTACTTCTAATTTTTCCTAAATTTGAGCACTCAAATATTATGTATATTTATTGGTGTTCTTTTAGAAATGTGATTCTTTGGTGTATTTCCTTCTATAAGGTGGTCCAGATCTCTGGATGGTAAGTATGAAGCTACTTTTTCACTATTCATTCTCTTGTGTATTTTTTCTGTTTCCTTTGTTATATCTTCTATTTGTCTTAACTCTGTCTTCCTCACTATCTCACTTTGTTGTCTCAGAGTTTCTACATGTTTTATACTGTATGTTAATTAATTTTATATGATATGTTAATTATTATTTGTTGTAAACCGTTCCGATAGATTCTGAGGGACGGTATATAAAAGATGTTAAATAAATAAAATGTTCCTTTGCGCTTTGTTTCTGGCTCTTATATGTTGCATCTTCTTTTATTCTTGGTTTCCTTCTTTATTTTTTGTGTACTTTAATCTAGCTAGACCTTTTTCCTGTGTGTTTTTATTTGTATCTGTGTGCACACTTATCTCCCTGTAGGTTGTGTATGCAGTCTGAGAATGCAGCTAGGGAGCCGTGATCCTTTTTAAACTGCAGTCAGAGAATGTAGCTCAGATATGCAGCTGGCGAAACGTTGCTAGTGATGCTTAAGTAGAATATTTCATCACCCCCTCCAGGTTTTGAAGTCTCCAATCTGGTTTTCCCCTCTCCAGGCTTTGAACTACTATTCTATTCCTTTACTAACAAAAAGGGTGGAAAAAACTAACTACATTTCCACTGAATATCTTAACACTTCTAAGTGTTCCTTTTAGTGTGTCCTGAAGACTTGTTGAACTATTTCACTAAGTAAATAAAACCAAAGGATAATTATGATTCCCTATGTTCAGGATTGAAATAGAAGGAGCAACTATCATTTGTTGGTTCACTCACTCAACATCTTCCTTTTGACAAAAATTTCAACAGCTTAGTTTATTTAAATATAGGGTCTCCTGCTAACACAGTGGGAGGCCACTAACACAGTGGGAGGCTTTTCATGCAACAAGCAGAGACCTCACTGAGCCCCATAAACACATTTGCCTGCCTGTGAGAGCATATAGCTGCTGTCTCAGCAAGTCGGATTCTCCCACAAACCTCTGTCAGCAGAAAAAAAAATTAGCATCTCCAAAACAGCAACAAGCCCCTCCATCCATGGGATGACCACAGCCAGACACCTCCACAGAGCAGCAAAGGGGCAAAGCAGGTCATCTTTTTTAAAGAAATCAAATTTTTTTTTTTTTACCCTAGTCACACATTTCATGGAATTGATCTAGTCTGTCTTCCATTGTTACATACTTGAAAAAATGGTTTCCAAATCTCATGAAATTTGTGCTCAGTAACATGTTTATCTATTTGAGGTTTTCTGTTGAAACAATAACCCATACCCTGCTGAGCCACTCATTAAAACCTGGTCCAGCAGGTGATCTCCACTTTGCTGTCATCAAAATAATAGCAGCCAGCAGCAAGTTTGCAATTAATTTATCTTTCAGTGAGTAAAACTATTTTTATTGACAGTTCTAATATGAAAAAAACCCACAACATTTTTTTAAATATTATTTGAGTCTCCACTGTCTCCTGTATGGGACTTGGAAAATATATCCAAGCTCTTTTCCCCCTCCCTTTCAAATGGGACTGTTTGAGATCTACTTCAGCCTGACTGCTTGAAGTTTATATAAATCCTCCTAGAAAAGATTCAGCTAACCGGGAGTATTAAGGGGTGGAAGAGTAAGGAGGGGAGAAGAGATGTCGGAGTATTTTTTTGTTATTGTGCTTTGTAATTATGTTTTGCTTTATTGTTATAATCTTCTGATATTAGAGGACATGTTGGGTTTCTTTTTTTGTTAATGTTGAGAGTTGGAGGAATTACTTGTCTTAGAATTCGTTATTATTTTGTAACTCGCTTAGAAGCTTTTTGTAAAATTAAGCATGTGATAAATATTTTAAATAAATACATATATGCACACATCATAGGCTTTTCTCAGTCTAAGGCATGCAAAGTAGTCAAGTTCCAAAATTCCTCTAAACAAGCAACTATAAGGAAAGACTCCGCTTGCTGCTCTAATAGGAGGCCTTAAAGGATTTCAAAACACTAGGCACTTAGGGCAAATCCCACGATAATAAGTAATTGCCAGCCTGCAGGCCCAGATTTAGGTATAGGCAACACAGGCAATTGCTTCAGGCATCACCCTTGCATAGGCACTGGAGCATTGCCACCACTGCCATGACGATATGGGGGCACGTGGACTGCACCGCAGTGCGGTCCACGTGCCAGCAGCCACTGGAGAAATTCAATGCAGGCCCTCCTGCAGCCTTGGTGCGCTCACAGGTTCTGAAGCTCCCTGCCCTGTGCACAGGTTTCCACGGTAACAGAAAAGCCCACGTTGGGAAAAGGGGGGCAGGATTCTCCTAAGCGCTATAAGAGGCCCCCACACTGAATTTCTCCAGTTGCTGCTATGGGCGCGAGACTGATGGCAGGACTTAGAGATGAAGAGAGGGCCCATTCTGAGAGGGGAGAATTTGGGCAGGTCCATGGGAAATGTTATCCCCTCCCTATTTGTGAGGGAGCGGGCACTCCACCTTTGCTTATGGGTGCATGACTTAGAGTATACAAGTAGATTTCACTGAGCTACTTGTATACTCTTCTGACCTGTCCTGTCTTGTTCACATCCAACTTAAATGTGGCCCTGCGGGGCCATGTCCCACCTTGGGCCCTCTGCACATACTTTCCCTGTGAAAATTAGTACATCTGCTAGGAAAATGTACCTGCAGACTTGCACATTTGTGAGCGGTTATAAAATTACTCCCATAATCAGTGATGTGCAGCTGCTTTTCATATCACAAAGCTTTCTTCAGTTCTGCTCTATCTGGCAAGATTATTTTCATAAAAATGATTTAACTCTCTATATGTATTGATCCAAAAGATAGTAAATTGTATGCCTAGGATCATCAGCAAATATAAGGGTGTCACCCACATATAAAGAGATGACATGGCCCCCATTATGCACACAAATACTCTTAACACAACCCCGGAGTCTAAGAGAAACAGCAAAAGATTGTATTGCCAAGAGAAAGAGGAGGGAATGGGTCAGATTAATTAACTAGAAACCAAACACACTCTCACTAACTCCAACTCACTAAACACTTCCACGAGAATGCAAACTGGGTCCATAAGCATATATTTTGACAATTAAATAGAAAGTCTATTAAAAGACAGATCACTTCCATTAAGTCCCCAATCAGAGTCGAATTTGCCAGGAACATTGCAGCAGACACCTTTGCTGATTTTAATAGCAGTCTCTAAGTCTGACGTATGATAGTCTTGTAATCCCTGTTGTATCAGCCAATAGAACGTAGGGGCACTATTGGGATCAGTGAAGCAACGAACACCCGAAGCTCCCTGGGTCCTTTCTTGGCAGGTGACAAAGAAAAGTCTTTAATGGCCCTTTTGGCTTGTGAGATGTCTTCTGGAATCTAGGGGCAGTTGTACCATGAGGCAGGATGGGGCAGTTGCCTGGGGCACATGATTATTGATGTGCCATTGGGGATCCCACACCCACTGGCAGGAATAGAAAGTCCTGCCCCAGCGCCACGCCTGGAAAGACTGTGGCTGGCGGGAATGCTCAGCCCTGCTAGCAAAAGATGGTCCGTCAGCCCCACCGGGAGGAAAGCTGGCCCAGAAGCTGTGTCCTGTCAGCAAAATACAACTCGGTGACCCCGCAGCTGGAGGACAGCAGCTGCCAGCGAGGCTGGGTCCCTCGCAAAAGACCACCCAGGAGGACCATGGCTGCTGGAGAGGCCTAGGCCCTGACAGTCAAAGAAGAGCTGGAGCCTGCAAGTGAGGAGAGAGGATGGGCGCGTGAATGTTGGAGATGGAAGGAAAGAGAGCGAAGGATGGGAAAATGGAAGGGTAGGGGTGAATGGAGTGGAGGACAGGGGCTGAGAAAGGGAAGGATGGGAATTTTGATGAGAGGGAAGGGAGCTAATGGAGGAGGGAGTAAGGGAAAGGATGGAGTATGGGGTGAGTAGAGGGGACAGAATGGAAGGGAGCATGTGAGTAAGAGAGAAGGAGGGAGAGAGTGTGAGAGAGCTTGAGTGTGAGTAGGAGGTGAAGAAGAAAGTTTGTGTCTCTTGCTCCCTTCCACTTCATTCCCCTTCCCCAAGTATATGACAATCTCTGGGTGACTGGAAACCAAATGTTCCCAGGTATGGAGAGCAGGGAATTTCTTTTCCTTATTAGTTATAATTATTGGGTGTCATTTGATGTATACTGTTTTGAAATATTTTATTGGTTAAAAATTGTTTTTTATATGATTTTTTAATTATGGATGTTCTATTCATCACCGGTTTTAAAATATTATTTTTATTAATATGGTTTAATATTATGATTGATGTTTTATATTTCTTGATTTTGTTTGATATGAGGAACAATGTTTCTGTTTTTTTCCATTGTTGCACTGCATACAGGGTCAGTCTTGTTGTGATTTCCAGTTTGGGTGAGGGTCTGTCTGTGTTCTGCATGTATGAATTAGGTGAGGTATTCTCCTAACGTGTAGTTTCTGTGTAGGGATCTATAGTAGCTTGGTTTGTTCTGCTTTCCTAATAAAAGGTATAACTGTTTCAGGACCTGGTGTAATATTTGCAGTATTGCATTTTCACAAGTAGGGTTGTAACTGTTTGTGTGCTGGCAATTGGTGATGTTTTAGTATAGGAGATTTACTATATAGTAATTGTAGTTTAGTTTACTTATGGCTTTCTGTAGGGCATGCCAATACTTGTTACAATAGACTTATCATATGGATTCCAAGTGTCTTTTTTGCAGGGTTATTTGGTTGGCGCCACAGCAGTGCATGTAAATATAATATACATGTTGTAAGTGATATTTATTTCTCAGAAGACTGAATTTTGTCCTTCTTCTTGTAAACTCAGAAATACATAATTTTTAATTGTGTATCTATGTCTAAACAGTGCCTCCCTGTGGCAGAGACCTTTTATCGCTGTCATGGCCTAGGTTGGTGGAGTGTTAGATGTTTCTTTGTTGCAAGATATCTAGTTGGAACCTCACAGGGGATACTGTTTGATGCTCTCTTCCCAAATGGGTCTTCTGTTCAGAAATGGGATCTAGAACCCACTCAGCTGTTATGAATCGGCTCCTGTGGAAGGAGGAGTTAGCAATCTGTTGTAGATCTGATGCCGGATGGACGGAGACATCAGATAGGAGTAGCAATCTGTTAAGGATCTGCTAGGGAGTTAGCGATCTGTTATGCTTCGACTTCTGAGAGAGGAGGAGACAGCATTCTTGTTATGTGCAAGCTCCTATAGAGGGAGGAGCTAGCACTCTGTTATGGTTAAACTCCGATGAAGGGGAGGAGTTAGCAATCTTGATAGGAAAGCTCTATTGTGTACTAGCTCCAGAAGGAGGTGGAGTTAGCAAGCTGTATGAATCTGTTAATGAAGACTCCTGGTAGGAAAGGAGTAGCCATCTGTTACCAGCAGAGTGCTTGGAGAGGACACTCAGCTGTAGAGGAATGTAAATAGGTGAATCCTTGGGCCGATGGCAGATGACAGCGCCCCCAGGAGGATATCCTGAGAGGGACCACCGGCTAGGCTTGGGTACGGAGACAGACACAGATAATTATTTTATTAGACAGGTAGTAGAACCACCAGAGGTGACAGTAGTGAGCTGCTATGCCCGGCAGGGCTGAAGTCCCTCAGGTACTGGAACCACAATCCTAGGGAAGCTGAGCTGTAGAGAAACTATAGATAGTGAGTAGACAGGTATACTGTGTTCATAGCCAGAACTGGATGACAGATCTCACATAAGGGCTTTAGAAAGCTCAGTAGCTGGAAAGGGTTAGGCCCTCGAGGAGCGAGTACCTGGTTCCAGGGAAAGCTCTGAGAGAGCGATGATAACTCACAATTGTCTGTGTCTGTGATAGCTTCCAGGCAGTAGAGAATCTTCAGAGACTTCAGGAACATGGACCCTCGAGGAGCGAGTACCGGTTCCTATCGTCAATATGAAATAAAGAAAAGAGAGCGAGGCCCCCGAGGAGTGGGTACCCCTGGTAAGTCCAAGGAGGCAGAGTAGCATAGGTAGTGAAATCCTTTGCTAACTACATCCATTAGCAATTTCTGAGACCTTTTATATTGGAAGCAGATGACGTCAGTTTAGGGGAACGCCCCCCCAAAGTTCGCGCCCTTGCTGGTACATCATTCGGAGCGCACGCACGCGTCCTACATCATCAGGAACATGGCGGATCCACAGCGTCGTGCCGGTCCGGGGACGCCGGAGGAAGACGGCAAGAAGACGCTGCGGCAGCAAACCATCCATCAGGCCCGGAGGGAGTCGCCACAGTGGTAAGGAGGGCGGAGTGAGGGCATCGAGCAGCGATGGACGCAACATCAGCAAAGTCTCCTGAAAGTAGGGAGGGGAAGCAGGGATAAATTTAGGATTAATTGTCCTGAGAACCTCTGAAATAAATAACTCCTAAAGCAGCAGGTTTAACACATTTTATTTTACTAATATGAAAAAAATTTGAAATTTGCTGGCAATAGACAATACAACAAGAATTCAAGTTCTTTCAGTAGGAGTCTTTAAAACAATACTTAAACTTTTACCTCTTTTTTAATGTACATTAGACAACACATTTGAAATTTAAATGCTTCTAAACTTTTCTTAACAATTCTATTCTGTTTCTTGTAGGATTTTATGCTGGATTCACCTGAGTCAGATAAGTATTATTTTTTATATTTCTATTTTTGTTACTCTTCCAGACTTCCAAATTTGTACCTTAAAAAATTGAATCTTTTTCATTTTTTTCTTGTCTAGGCTCTTCAAAACAGAGAGTGCCTTCTATGGTAACTGTCATTGTCTTTCAAGCTCTGTATTTGTTTGTTATATTTTTTCAGTGTTGTCTGTCTTTTTTGTGTTGCTTTCCTATTGATCTAATAAATTTTCCTAGACTGCTAGTCTGGCCAGACCTAGGGTGTGTCTTTCAGATGTATGTACACACTTATCTGTGCCAACTCTGAAGTGATGGTCTCTGGTGCGGCCAACATCTCCTGGCAATGGGTCCTGATGTCTCGTGCATGGTGTCTTCTTCCATCTGTCCACCTCCAGCGAGTACCTACTACCTGGCTATAACAAATCTCTAACAGAGACCGACTCCCAATCCCCGAGTATCTTTCCGCAGCTAAGGGTTCCCTAGTGAGGGTGTCTGACGGGTTTCATAAACTGATGATCTAGCTAATTTAAAACAGATAATCACAAATTCCCTGTCTTGAATTTCTCAGGGAAACAGCAGTCACTTTTTTGCAATCTTCCTAACCTGGAGTCCTGGCACGGAGGCTTTCTCTGACCATATTAAAGTACCACTAACTACAAAATGTTTCCGCTAGACTCTTACTAGGGACAAGAAAATTTGATCACTTCACCCCTTTGCTGATAGAACTGCACTGGCATCAGATACAATCCAGAATTTATTGCAAAGTATTAACTCTAATTTTTAATATCATCAGCAACATTAATCCAAGCTTATTTGGAGTGACACTTCAACTATACACACCACAGAGAGCACTGCTAAAGGTACCCACAACACGGAACATACACCTAACACAAATAAGAGACCAACTGTTTTCCATAGCAGGCCCTAAATTGTGGAACTCACTTCCAGAGTCACTACATGACAAAAAGAAAGAGTTTCAAGTGTGAACTGAAAACATGGCTCTTTAGAGATGCGCATGATTTAACATAAAACACCAATAACTTCACTGTCAGGACCAGAGATTTTCTTAGTAGAATGAGAAATAAGTATAAAGCTGTATAAAGTGTAATGTAAGGAGAATTAGAACTTGTACACAATGTTATGTTGTCCTAGGAAATTAATGAATGAGTATGACCCAGAATCCCTTTACTGATGTATTGGTGACCTAAAATATGAATGTTAACCCATATTGTGAAAATTGAGCAAGGATATGCATATTGATTTCTAAACTATTGTGATCCTATTTTGGAACAACGGTATGTAAAACACCTGAAATAAATGTCATCAGCACTCTGCAGTGGCTCATGCTCATGTATCAGTTTCTTCTGGATAGAACTGGATTCTGCCTTATTAATCTTAAAGAAAACCCACTTCAACTTAGGCGCAGGACTACTTCTTTGATTGTTGCTGTCACTGCCAACCTGGCCAATTTTGGAATCAGTTGCTTTACCTGCTCTGCCTTTCCCTATCCCTGACATGAACGATTTTGTCACTATGAGTTTAGATATTAAAATGATTTTATATTTTTCAATGGTACTATAACTGACTGCATGCCTACTGACTGTGCCAGCCTAACGAGTGTGCATGGGGAACTCAGAGCCAATGCTGCACTGAGTGTCACACTGTTACCCATCTTGTCTTCACCGCCTTTTCTGGGCAGGTATTCAGCACTCTCTCCGTGCAGAAATATTTTCTGATGTTGTTTTTGAGTCTTCCCCCTTGGAGTTTCAGATCATGACCTCTAGTTTTATAGCCAACTTGCCATCGGAAAAGATTTGATTTTTGCACACCGTTATTTGCTTTCAAGAATTTGAATATCTGAAAGAAACTAATAAGATGCAAACAAAAAAATCAAATATTTTCCAGTGGCAAGTTGGCTACAAAACTAGAGGTCATGATCTGAAACTCCAAGGGAAAGACTCAAAAATAACGTCAGAAAATATTTCTTCACGGAGAGGGTGCTGGATGCATGGAATGCCCTCCCTGAAGAGGCAGCGAAGGTGCGGAGTGTAATGGAATTAAAAAGGGCTTGGGACAAACACAGGAGATCCCTGCTGGCTAGCAAATGAAAATGAAGAAATGGAGTAACTTTACTGTTTCTGCTTAGGGGGCAAGCCTGCACAGAGCAGCAGTTGCTACTACCTTTAATACTAATTTAAATTGTTATTTATTTATTTATTTATTTAATTAATTACTTAATTAGTTGAAAGGAACTTGCTAGACAGACTAAATGGACCATTTTGGTATTTATCTGCTGTCATTCACTATGTTGCTGTTTCTATTCATGTACTAGTTCTGCTGAGATTAGTGATAGGATCCACAACACAGCCTGGTGTGCTTCAGTCTCTGCTCATCTAGTGCCCACTGCCTAATGCCCAGGCAGATAAAGACAAAATCAGTAGCAACTCTGTAAGCAACTCTCCACATTCTGCCTCCATCCTCCCCAAAGGAAGAGAAAAAAACTGCAAAACGCTGACACACAGCTTCCACAGGTGGGCCTAGCTGATTTTCTCTGCTGCTGACTGACGCGACGGTCTAACATGGGCAGCAGCCAAAATGTTGTTTGAAAAAAGGTAGAGAGAGCTCAAACAGCATCCTTCACAAACAGTACCTATATAAAGAATACACAGAAAATATCAGACATGCTCAGACTTCAAAATCAGCATCACTAGATCTGGTGCGCAGTGACAGGTTGGATTGGGAAAATGCTTTGCTGTGATACGCCATCCCTGTTGTCTCCTTAACAAATATCCATCCTAGCCATGTCTGCTGGCTGGCTGCTCTGTACTTGTATCAATTCCTTTCTGTATACCTGTTGCTCTCCCATAGATTTCTATGAGGCCGTTGACTTTAATGCTCAAATAAATCATTCATTTCAAAATGAATGAAATGAATAGGATTCATTCAATTTGTGGGTCCTTCTCAATTCGTTTCAGGGAGCCCTGAAAGAAACAAATTGTCCCCAATTCATTTTGAGGTGCCCATTCATTTTAAATGAATGCACATCTCTAATGTTTACGTACTCTCCAGACAAGGAGATTTTCTGGATCAACAGGATTGCGTATTTCCTGATGTCTTCAGGGCAACTCAAACCAAGCATCCACATTGTTAGTAGAAGTATTTGTTAAATTTCATTGTAAAAGTTTGGCTATATTTAATGGAAATAACCATGCCTGGATTTTCTAAGTATTTCTAAGGCCGTTGAAACAAAACCTACTTGATATCAGATATTCAGAGGGATAGCCATGTCAGGCCTGGATTCATCATTCCTCGCAGAATGATGAATCCTGCGAAAACGGGGGGCGGGGGGGCGAAAGGGGGGTGGGCCCGCGAAAGCCCACAGCCTTCGCACCATAGCGGTGCGCCGGCTGCCGGCTTTCGCACCGAATAGCGCCACCGTGAAAGGTGGCACTATTTGGTGTGCTACTGCCGGCGATAATATTAGTAACATTATCGCCGGCAGCGAAGACACCGCCGACTCCGCCGCTAAATGACACAGTCATTTTATAAAGCTACTATCATATTAATCCCAAAATAAGAGAAGGACCCCAGGTAGTTAAAAAAAAATGATTGCCTTATCTTGTTACTTAACACAGAATCTTCACTAACATTGTGTTATTGGTGGGAGGCATATATGGCTTCTCTGGATTTTGTCAGGGACCATCATTGGGCAAATAACATGAAGAGATTGGATGGCGTGTATTGTACTGTTCTAAAAACTAATTTAAAACTTGCTGTACTCTCCCTTGATACCAAGAGTAGATAAATTGAAATGGGAATACTTTTATACAGGTGCTGTCAACATTTCAATTTAGGGATTTATTGCTTGAGTTAAAGCCCTTTAATTTTTTTTTTTTAAACCTGTAAGGCTGCCAAAGGCCTTTGGTCAGACTATTTTTCCATTGTAGGACTTCTTTTGTGTTATATCGTTATTAATTTTTTAAGAAAATCATGAGCATGAAATTGATATTATTTCATCTCTAACATTTTTTGGGCTTGCAGCCTAGTATAAAATGCAGTATATGCTTCAATTTACTGCAGTGGCTACATTTACAAAATAGCTTTATTTCAGGATACAGATTAGTACATGCAATTGACTGACATCTGTTTGAAGGTAAACAAAATTGTACTATATAATACAAAAATTCCTTTTATTTTTTTCAGTGTTCAGTTTTCGTTTTTTTGTACTGTATTATGAGATGCTTAATATTGGCTTTACATTTTTAGTGGCAGTATAGTCTGAACCTGTGAAAGTTTCAAATGCATATTTTCCTGCACATAGTATACCTAGTTAAATATATACAGTATTATTACTGGAATTGTATTTTGTGCACCTTCTCATATTGTCTGCACATGAAATGTTCTGTTCATTTCAACTATTCTTACCTCATTGTTCTTTGATGATAATTAGTATACTGGAAAGTATTTTTATTCTGGGCCTAGAAAAACAAAATTGCAATGGCATGAATACAAGAGATGTACATTAGCTTCAAACTTATAGGGAAAAAGAAACAAATAGGATCCAATTTGTTTCTTTCTGGAGCTTCCAAAACAAATTGAGAGGACTCACAAATTAAAGGAATCACATTTGTTTTATTTATTTTGAATAGAATGATTTCTATAAGCATTAAAGTTAATGGACTTATAGAAATCAATAGAGGAGCAACAGGTATTCAGTTAAAGGTGAGTTTTAAAAGGCTGGCATGCACCAAAACTGGGAGATACACGCACAAGTTAGGCCACTGTGTACCAAGCGGATTCAAAAAGCCACCTAGATATGCGTGACCTTACCACTGTGACCTTACCACAAATGAAAAGTTCAAAAAAAGGGATGAGGTGTGAGCATGGTCTGGGCGGGGCTAGGCATTCCTGGATTTAACTTGAAATTAGCACATAAATAGTTATGCACCCAGGCACGTTCTGGGGTTCCCTGCCACGTAACTTTACTTCTGCTATGGATGACGTGTAAGCTGTAAAAAAAAATAATAATAAAACTCTAGGCAGATCAGAGAGTCGTGGCTAACAGGGGAGAAGGAAGGCTAGTAAACTAGGGGGGGTTTGGAAGTCCTATTTCTTATCTGGGTGAACTGGGAAAAATGGTAATGGCATTGGTGCACGTGTCTTTTAAAACCCCCCACTTATGTGGAAACCCCCCACTGTGTCATTTGTGCGCATAAGTGCATGCCAACTTAAAATTGCGTGCACATGTGCGTGCAGCCAGGCAATTTTATAATATGAGTATATACACGTGTATGTTAAAAATGACCATGGGCTGATGAACATGCGCACATGTGCGCCTGCACACCGGTTTAAAAGGTACCATCCCTGTGTCATGGTTTCGCCTGCTATGTAGCTTCCCTATGCCACTCTTCAACCTGCTGCACAGTTTAGCAAGCCCCGCTCACAGCTGTTCAAGTTACCTTCTCACTGATCACCTGATGCCTCCGCCCCCAGCTTTGTTTCATCAGTTTGTCCAGTCCCTCAGTGCCTCTTCGTGGAGTCACCATAGCTCCTTGACCTGGCCAGCCTTGTCTCTCTATACTTTGCCTTGTAGCCTACCCAGGCCTTCTGCCTTGCATTGCAGCCTACCCACAACTCCTATTTTGCCTTGTGGGCTATCCAGGCCTTCTGCCCTGCCTTGTAGATTGCCCAGGCCTCTTCTCTTGCCTTGTTGTCTATCCAGGCTTCCTGTCTTGCTTTGTGGGCTATCTTTACTTCCTGTCTCACTCTAGACTATCTTAGCTCCCAGCCCTTAGCTCTGTAGCCTTCCAGGCTTCCTTGCCTTGCACTGCTAGGCTATCTTGCTTTGCCCAGTAGCCTTCTGGGTCTACCTATCCTGCCTTTCAGCCTCCGGGCCTACCAGGGTTACGTTGCCCAGTCTCATGCCCTGTTGGGCTCTCTTGTTTGTTGTTGCCTGTCTAGTTCTGTCCATATCTTGTCCAGTCTTGTCATTGTCTGCTTCAGTCCTTGTTCAGTCCTCTGCCTAATCCAGTCGCTTGTAGGCTTGCCCAGGCCTTGCCCTCAATTCCAGTCTTGTCTCTAGCCCAGTCTGTACCTAGTCCCAGTTCCCAACCAATACCTGTATCCAACTCCCATCCACTACCTGTATCCAGCTTCCATCCAGGACCTGTATCCAGCTCTATGCCAGTGTGTTGTCTCCAGCTTCCAGCCAGTATCTAAAGCATCATGATGTTCACCAAGATAAAATGCCTACTGGCCCCCAGAACCCAAGGGCTCAACCTGTGAAGGAGGGAGCTGGTTAGGCAGAAGATCAGCTCCAGATTTGCCCTACATTGCTTCTGCATGAGTGCTTCCTGATTCCAGCCTGCCAGACCGTGACAGTAAGGAATCGATACACAGTATAGAATTGCCAACAAGTAGACATGGGTAGGAAGGACATGTCAAGGAGGCAACAGGGATGACGTATCACAGTGAAGCATTTTTCCATTCCATACTATTGTTGCGCACCGGGTACAACGCGCTAATCTTGAACACTGAGCATGTCAGAGATTTCATATGCATTCCTTAGGCATTTCTTTGAGCTTTCTATGAGTTCCTAGATAACTTTTCCAATACAACATTTTGGCTGCTACCCATTTTAGAGTGTCACACGGTAGAGGAAAGTAGCCAGGTAGCACTGTGTCACAGAAGCCCTGTGTCAGAGCAGACTTGTGTTGCATGTTCTTATTTTTCCTTTGTGGAGACTGGAGAGTTGCTTGCAGAGTTGCTACTGATTTTGTCTTTGCCTGGCCAGTGGTCACTGAGCGGTTTGGACAGTTGGCACAAAGTGATCACTGAATGCAGTGTAGAGACTGAAGTATACCAGGTCATATTGTGGAGCCTGTCACTAAGCTCAGCAGTGTCAGAACTAGTGCATACAGTGTGACACTCAGTGCAGCATTGTTTCTGTGTTCCCCATGTGTGCACACTTTAGCATGGAACAGTCACTGGGCATACAGCCCCTCCACTATCTTAGCTTGGTTCTCCCAACCCGTTTGATGGTTTATTTCATTGGTGTTGTGTGTCCAAAAATGCCCTTCTTCAAAGGAAGAAGTAGTAACACAAGATAAAAGATGCTCAAGAGAAACAATTTCCTGTAAGGAATGTCATAAGAGGTTAGAGTTGTAAGAGGCAACTCATGCAAAACCACAAAATCAAGAAATTCAATAGCCAGAATTCAAACAAGATATGGGAATTTTTTTCTATAAATAAACAACCCTCACAACTTACTATACACGCCGGCCCCTATCATTGTGAAACCATGTTCATGTACTGACTGTGATATCAGTCTTATTTGGTAAGCCCATTTCACAAGAAAATCCAAATTCCACTATGCACCTTAGGGATAATTGTGCCACTCAATCTTGCTTCCATGCCCAGACCTTAAACCTTGCAGTTCTCTTTGCCACTGTGCCTTGCTGTGGTACCCCAGACCTTACACGTGGAGTTGTTGTTGCCAGTCTGGGGGCCTCTTTGTTCCTCTCATGATGTTTTGTAGTCTTGAAGCCACTCTTCATGCTGCATGGCCCTTTTATCAGTGCCTGCCTTGGGAGGCTTTCTGGCACTTTTTCTGCTTAGTTCCCCCTTTATGCTGCCTTACGAAGCTGCTGCCACGTTTGCTGCCAGTTTGCCTCTTGAGATGTCATCAAGGGTTCATTTTTCTGGTACCCTCTTTTGGAGCTTTGGGATGATGTTCTCACTTTTGCTGCTTTTTGGCTTCTCTGCCAATGATTTGGAGAACTCCTGCCAATGCTGGTATTCCTTTGCCCCTTTATGAAATCTTAGGCCATTCATGACACGTTTGGTGCCACTATCCACTTCTAGGTACCTTGGAGTTCTTTAACCCTTCCATAGATTTATTCCCACATATTTTAAGACAATTGATTAGAAAACCCCAATTTTGGAGTCCAATCTTGGATGCAATACTTCCGCCATTGACTTTAATGGAAAACGAAAAACAAATCAAACTAAAAAGTTCATTTTTTTTTTCAGTTTGAAACTAAAAAATTGAATTGGGGTCCCCACGAAATGAATTTTGAAACAAAATGAATTTTTCCTACTGCACATCCCTAATGAAAACTGGTTTATGTTGCTCACTGATACAATTGGTTTAAAAAAAATCTCCCTAATAAACATAGAAATTGACTAATTATCAGAATAGGTTTATTTGTAAAATAGTGAAAATCACACATTTCATTACCCCCTACACGATGCTTAGGGTCATGCATTGACCTCTCTAATTTATTTATGTGTGCCCAGTATAATGTAGTAAATGGTAGAAAAATGGTTGCAAAACTATTATCTTAAGGTTCATCACTTTAGTTTGGTACAAAGTTTCCTGTAAATACTTAGGCAGTTGAGGGAGAGTGGTCCTCCTATGTCATTAGTGCCAACATGCACCAGGACCATGGGCCATTCCCATCCCCACCCAATGATCTGTTCTCTCTGGATGTGGACTCATCCACCCCAAGGGCAAGTGCCATGACTCTATCTCTACAACATCTCTGAGTTCCGGTGGGTGCTTGAGGAAGTTGTACCCTCTAGTAGATCAATATCTTTCATGTATTCCCTTCCATTCTTTCTCAGCCTGACACATTTGTGGGTGTGATTATGGGCAGGCTCATCTGACATCGTCTCTGCTCATCTGCCTCTGGTCTCTGTCCCTTAGTAAACCCAATTCTATCAGATCTTGGAAGGTAAGCGGGGTTGGGCCTTGTTAATTCTTGAATGGAAAACCATCTGAGAAGAACAGGTGCTGTGTGCAGTAGAAGATAATAGCAAAACCACAGCTGTATGTTGATGGGGAACATCACAACTGCATGGAGAGTTGTGAGTGCTAACATCTGTGAAACCACCAATATGGTAGTCTAATGGTTAATTTGCTCTTATGCTTTTAAATAAGCTTTACCTGTTCAGCTGCAGTCAGTGCAGATTTTTACTTTCTAAACACAGGCAACAGTCCCAAAGAGAAATAAAATATAAACTGCGAGTGAGATATAGATTGCAAGAAGAAAAGAGCAAATTTAGCACTAAGAAAAAAATACAGAATCTAAGTTAAGTGTAAAGCCTTATAAACCTTGTAGGATTAGGGCTAAACAATTGGTGCCCGAACTGGGACTTGAAAACAGGAGAGCACGTGATCGTTAAGACAGGAGTGTTGCTCAGTGTTTATAAAGGATGATTTGTGCTGGCTGCAATAGTTCTTTGTAGTTTTACTGCTGATTTGATTGAGATTAAGCTCCTTTAAAGTTAAGGAAGGGATGCCGGCTGAGAGAAAAGGTGTGAGAAGAAAACACTTGTAATTATCTTCTTTGTGTATGAATGCAGGTGCCTGCCTTGACTGTCTTGTCAGTCTTGTCTGTCATCTTATGTCTTTTGCTGCTGTGTAAATAAACTGTTTTAAGGGGATTTGCATTGTGTTGCACACAATGTAAGTTGTAGTAATGTATTTAGAGGAAGTTATAGTAGAAGTGACAACACCGTTAAAAATAATATGTGATAAGAATCTGCTGCTGTGGAAGGAGGTGAGTCAATATTGTGAGAAATGGCATAAGATGAATAAAAAGAATCCCTTTCTGAATTGGCCAAGGGAATTAAGTCTTCTGCCATCTGATTTGTTTAATCTGTTGCAAATTTTGCAGGAAAAAAAAGGGATAAACATAGCAGACATTTACAGTTTTTTTTAATTTATGTACAGTGAGCAAGAAAGGAGAGCTATAATAGCTGAGGAAAAAGAGATACATAAGGATGCCCCTTCTCTTTATAATAGAGATTCTTCAGCTTTGTATCCTGTCCTGCCGGCATCACCTACTGCTCCTCCCGAGGAGGAGGTTGTAGAGGGATATAAACCTGTAGTCATTGATAAATTGGAGACCTTGGACAGTTAACGTTTTACCCTTGCCTCTGCTCTCACCGTAGTGCCTGCCTCTGCAGGCACTATTTTGAGATATGGATAGCAAAGGAAACTTGTGGGTAGCAAAGGAAAACAGAAATGATAAGGTATGCTCATCGTTCCCCTCACGTGGCATTGCAAAAGCAGGAACTTAGTCAACGCAGTGGACCAGTGCAGACCTAGATGGATGATTTATTTTTGACAGAACAGAAGTGAGAATTCTGTAGTGGGAAGCAGATGTTGGGGTTTTTGATGCAAGAGATTGGGGTAGTAAAAATCATTGCACGCAATCACATAACGGCATCTGTAGTTCACTGTGAACTTTTGTATCATTGCATAATGGAACAGAGGAAAGTGTGCATACATTGGATAAGATGACCAAGAGGGATGAAAAAAGGGTGGGAGTCATGTGTAAGACAAAGGAAAAATGTGTGGCCTGGTGTCATGAGGCGATAATTTATTACTCACAATGATTTTGTAAAAATCAGGTATATAAGGAGGTACAGTAAGCCGGAGAAGTTTGGAAAAGGCTAGTATATTTGCTGAGGCATGTGACTATGTTAAAGCGTAGCACGCCTTATCTTCTCTCCAGGCTAAACGAATAAGAGAGCTGATTTTGGGATATTACTTTTGTGCTTTTTCAATTATAGCTGAGCTCAAGATTATGATTATTATACAAATTATACTTATGAAAGAAATTATTATAACTAACTTGTAATATTTTTCATATTTTTTACTAATAAAAGAATTATAATAATAATTTCTGAATACAAGTTTTTCTCTTCTTAAAATATATATAAGGTAAGGGAGAAATGGAGACATTTGAGGGGGGAAGGAAGGTTTAGCCTGACTAAAAGTAGTCTTTCCCACTTCTAAAAGGGAGAAGTGAAACACGTCTATTTTTCAGATTCATAATTCGCCTATGTAGGGTAAAGCTATTAGTAAATGTGGGATAAAGTTCAGTCGGGCTAAACAACATAAAACTAGGTGGCATTTAAAAGTCATTCAAACCACACACACACACACACACACACACACACACACTTTATTAACCCCACAGCTAGTTAGGTTTTCAGGAGATCCAGAATGAACATGCATGAGATAAATTATCATATATCGAATCTCCAGTATATGCAAAGGTATCTCATTAGGAATATCCTGAAAACTCAACTGGCTTTGGGGCTACCAGGACAAGTTTGGGAAGCCCTTAAACAGAGTCACTTCTCTGCAGGAAGGAGATGAAGAGGGAGAATTGCAGGAAGAATGGGGAAAGGAGAAGGAATCATAAGGAGGAAAAGGACATCTTGGGATGGAAAAAAGGTGGCAAGTGCTTAGTGCAAGCAGAAGCCTCATTTAATCAAAGGCTGGGAATGGACAGGATGGAACAAGGAGTGGGAAGAAAACAGATATTCATAGATCCACACCCATACACCTCACCTGACTTTGGCTGGCCTAGTAAGAATCTTCCCCTTTTGCCAGGGAAAATGAGTGTAAAGGCAGGGATTCTCTCAGTGCCAAATACCCTACTCTTGCCAGAGAATTCCCTCAGCCAAAAGAGGCTGAGCGAATTTTCCAAGGAATTTTGTGGGTAAAAGTTGCATGTATCGTAGCAATTTTCAAAAACTCATTTATGCGCATAAAATCCATTTTCACTTGTAAAATCATTTGAAAATTCAGCCCACTTATGTGCATAAATCCTTTTGAAAAATTAGCTCCTAAGGGAGGAGGGTGCCTTGTTCCAGAAACCACATTAAATACATGCAACATAAACATACAACCACTAAGCTGGGATTCTGGCATTGCTTAAGGTTTAGGTTTCATCCTGTGGAACAATGGTTTCGTAAGGGCTTTGTGATTTATGGCACTGCAAACCCACCAGTTTGCCATTTTATCGCAGAGGCTGTAGCATTGTCCAGTGAAATGGAAAAAGCAGTAGAACAGAGTGAATGTCTTATTTTCTAACAAGATCATATGGCGATTGTCAGGTATTAGCCATATTCCGACTCGAGAGTTCCAAGCAAGGTTTTATTCACAGGTGTGCATAACAGAAATACAAGCGGTCCTGGCTTACATATAATGCAAGATATTAAATAACTCAAACAGGCTTTAGTTATAGCACGTCCTTGGAGATGCAAGGCTTTACCAGTTCAAGGCAAGCAAGGGTCTGTGGTTCAGGGCCTCAAGGTACAAGTCAAACAAGGATTTCTAGGACAAGGCTTCAAGGATACCAAGTAAGGCAGAGTTTTCGGGTTCTTGCAGTTGGCCTACTAGCCCTCAGATTGCCAGCAATCTGCTTTTGTGAGCCCTGAGGATCCATTCTTAGGGAAGGGGTTTGCAAGGCTAGGCTTGGGGCCGTAAGCAAGCCCTTCTACAGGCTCAGCTTTCCTTTAGCATAGCCACCAGGGGGCTCAGAGACAGAGCTCCTGTTTCTTGGCCTAGCAACTTGCTACGTCAAGGGCATCCAGAGCTTTTCTTTTATTTATTATTATTTCTTTTGCCCTGCCAGCTGCACAATATAGTGCATGGGGGCCTGCTAACCAGCTGTTCCACTATTGGTTAATGCCAGAAAATCGAGATGACTCTGAGCAGAAATGGGGCAAACTTTCCTCTCCGGAGAGGAAGAGTGGTTGATCAGTGATGCATGGTGAGTGGGCCCTTTCCTTGCTTGGATAGGCTCACTAGAGCTGCTTCATGGAAGGCTGGAAAGAGGTGATTGCTAGTGAGCTTTATTCTGTTATCTTTTCTCCGGTGAAACAAAGCACACTCGTATTCTGAAGGCTCTGCAAGCATACACAGTCAGTCTCTGCTCAGTGAGTACTTTCAAGTACAGTTACAGGTGAAAACATTTCAGACTTGCTTTTTGATTATTTAATTGCACTTACACAAAAAAAAGTTGTTTTTTCTTCTGTTACTTCACTGCCCAAGACTCTTCCTTTATTTATTTTTTTTGCCTGGGAGTGGGATTATGCCAACCAGATCAAAATGCAGTACAAATTAAAATTAAAACAAAAAGTTCTGGACTATGATGCACACCTCACTGAGAAGAGCTTTACAATCCAAGCAGAGCTCAGGCTACTATCCTACTATACAAGTTTCTCTCAAAAAATGCAATTATTTCTTTCCTCAGAACTAATATTAATATTCATTTGATCACTGGGAGAAGGAGCATGTGTTAGAAAAATATTGACTTCTTTCAAGCTGAGCTCATTTGTACCTGCCTAGCCCATCCCCTAATCCCATCTACTCATTGTACAGTGATGCTCGGAGCCATCAGGTTTATTATGCTTTCTGAAGCTTGACGTTCGCTTTGAAGATGTTTGACATTGCTGAAGTGAATGTCAAAAGAAGTCTACAAAGCCACTGGCAATGGAGGACTCTCAAACTGTTACCAATTACTTAAGCTCTGAAGAAAGCTTCAGATACCAAAAGATGCATCAATTTCAGCTTCTTGCAGGATGGCCCAGGCAGGGGCAAGCTTATGACTTGTGCTGCCTCCATCCCCCTGCAAACAACTTTTGTCTGTTATTGCTACTACTCTAATTATCTTGAATGTCTTACCTTTTCGTATCGCATAACCTCACAAATGCTCTCTGCTTGATGAATGGCAAGAAACGGAATGTTTATAAGAAGCAGGCAATTTTCTATAAACTCTAAAGCACAGGAATAATAGCAGCTTGGATCATCTGTTCATAAATGTCATTCAGGGACATTCATCAAATCACATTAGGGTGTTATTGCAGGTGTTAGGGACCTAATGCCTGCAATAATGCCATAACGCCCATGATAACAAATGCATCACGAGATGTGTATACAAAGTTTGGAGTTTATGAAAATGAGGGATGTTTAATGCTGGAAATAACGAGAGAGAGAGAGAGAACACCTCTAAGAAGGGACTGCTATTAATCAATTATTTATACCACTGTGGGAGGGTCAACTAGGAACTCAAGAGGAGGTTGTAGTGGTGGTTTAGGGTTTGGGGGCAGTTTTACATGCACATTCAGATATACAAATCAGTGAATATTTAATGTCATTTTGGAGTGAGGAAAGGGACACAAAGATGAGATTTGTACACTGTACTCTCGCCCTAGCTTGATAGCACTCAGGTACAGAGTGCATCAAACTAGGTCGCGAGTACAATCTACAAATCTCATCTTTGTGTCCCTCTCCTCACTCCAGCTCACATAAAATCTTCCCTGATGTGTACTGTGCTGTCTGTACCTCTGACTGTGATGTAAAAGTGTCCCCCAAACTAATATGAGAACCTTATAAAGAGTCTCTCTCGCGCACCAGGAGCAGCCTAAAACGCGGAAATGCCTGTCTGGGCACTTCTCAGCTTGCAAAGTGAAAATATCAAGGGTGTAATAAATTGAATGCGCATTGCGGTAAAATACCTATACGAAGTGATAAAATAGCGCGTATTGCAGTATCTGAAAAATTTCCCTAACACACCCCTTTTTTTATTGCGGATGCTATTCATGCGAAATTTATAGCAAAATGATGAATCTAGGTCAGTTTGCCAGGATTTCTAACAAATCACTAGTTTGAGTTTTGCAGACAATTTATATTGCAACTAGGGTAGTCGTATTCAATAAAGATGCTTTCCTTTTTGAATAAGGCCCTACGTCTCTAGTTATTCAGGTGGGACAAAGCACACCTTTCACTTTGTCAACATGCAGTCCTCTAACATGTATTTATTTATTAAAAGGAACAAACTGAATCATGATTTATCTTCTTCTTATTAAAAATCATCCTATTCATTATTGCATACTGATAGCGTAAAAGGCTTGAATGTGTCACCAGATGATTTTTTCTATACACAAAAAAATTAAGACAAACTTCTTGATAAATCAAGCTCTAATTTTATAGCTAATGAATATGAAAGCTTAAACGACAGAAAACAGAGAGTAGGATTAAAAGTTCAGTTTTCTCAATGGAAAAAGGTAAACAGCAGATTGCCTCAGGGATCTGTACTTGAGCCGATGCTTTTCAATATATTTATAAATGATCTGGAAAGGGATACGACATGTGAAGTGATCAAATTTGCCAATGACACAAAATTATGCAAAGTAATTAAATCACATGTGGATTGTGATAAATTGCAGGAGGACTTTGTGAGACTGGAAGATTGGGTGTCAAAATGGCAGATGAAATTTAATGTGGACAAGTGCAAGGTGTTGCATATAGGGAAAAATAACCCTTGCTGTAGTTACACGATGTTAGGTTCCATATTAGAAGCTACCACCCAGGAAAAAGATCTAGGCATCACAGTGGATAATATATTGAAATCAGTGGCTCAGTGTGCTGCAGCAGTCAAAAAGGCAAACAGAATGTTAGGAATTATTAGAAAAGGAATGGTGAATAAAACAGAAAATGTCATAATGCCTCTATATCGCTCCATGATGAGACCGCACCTTGAGTACTGTGTGCAATTCTGGTCGCCGCATCTCAAAAAAAGATATAATTGTGATGGAGAAGGTACAGAGAAGGGCCACCAAAATGGTAAAGGGGGTGGAACGGTTCCCCTAGAGGAAAGACTAAAGAGGTTAGGACTGTTGGAGAAGAGACGGCTGAGAGGAGATATGACAGAGGTCTATAAAATCATGAGAGGACTAGAAGGGGTAAATGTGAATCGGTTATTTACTCTTTCGGATAACAGAAAGACCAAGGGGAACTCCATGAAGCTAGCAAATAGTACATTTAAAACAAATCAGAGAACATTATTTTGCATTCAAGGCTCAATTAAGCTCTGGAATTTGTTGCCAGAGGATGTGGTTAGTGCAATTAGTGCAGCTGGGTTTTAAAAATATTTGGATAAGTTCCTGGAAGAGAAGTCCATTAACTGCTGTTTATCAGTTTGACTGCTATTACTGGTATTAGTAACATGGGATCTACTTAATGTTTGGGTACTTGCCAGGTACTTGTCGCTTGGATTGGCTGCTGTTGGAAAAAGGTTGCCGGGGTTGATGGACCCTCGGTCTGACCAGTTATGGCAATTTCTTATGTTCTTAAAAAGATTTCTATAAAAAGATAAGCATGAACGGACACCTGCGAGTGCTGTGCTAACAAATATTAGCAACTATGTGTGATGATTCTTTGGGATTCATTACCATTAAGGCCCTAGCTCAACTTCTTTAGCTAGGAACATTTCAGGCTAGTAATGTGTGGGGGGGGGGGGGGGGGGGTACCATTCGGTGAAGGAGCTGGAATGGCTGTCCCTTTGTGAGGAAATAATAAAAGCAGCTGTCTCCTGAGAGCTCGGGAGGCAATGCTCTTGAGTTGTGGAGTTTTGAGGAAATGCAGGAGGTTTTTCCTGCATTGTAATTTTGGGCCTACTTGAGGGGGCTCAGGCAGACTCTGCCCGGTATTCCTGAGAATGGTCGGGAAGATGCCCTTCCAGTCTCTACTCACTGGCTGATTGGATTTGTTTCCATGATTGTATTTTGGGGTGTTTGCAATGTATTCTTGACAAGAGGCCTTGTGAGACCCCTGGGTATCGCCTGGAAAGAGGTCATGGAGGCAGGTCTTCCTTAACCTTTCCCTGGGGGGCCCAGGATAAGGAAGACCTGCAACCTCCTGGAGGACAGAGATACGGTGGTGGTCTGTGCAGTCAGTTTCTGGTCTTTTGGAATCATTATTTTTTGGGAGAAGACTTTTTTGGTTATGGTTATGGTTCTTTTATTTATGCACAAAGGCAGCACATAAATAAAAAGAACCGCGAGGAGGAATTTTGCTGCCCCCTTCCTACCCTGACAAGCAGGAACATCAAGAGCTTCTGAGTGGATCCTGAGTGGATCCTTCTCAACTAAGGATTCGATAAAGACATTTGGAGAACTGTGAGTAGGATCAAACTAAAACTAAGTCTGAGGACTCCCACTCGGAGTCTTCACCCCTGGGGAGAGAGGAAATTGGGACTCTCTGTGCATGGACTGCTTTTTATCATTTTTACCAGCATTGGAGGGGATTTTCCTGTCCACTTGGGAACCTCCTTTATCCATGACCTGGAGGGTGAGTGTTTCCCCTGCCCTAATAATAAGAGAACCCTCGCACAGGGGGTTAAGAACTTTTTTTTTTTTAATAACTTTGCCATGAATTCATCTGCTCCACCTTCAGTAAAGTTGACTTTTGAACACTCCAGTCTGAGTCTCCTGCATATTATTGACGCCTACGGTACCAGGATTTATACCTCTTCCAGGGAAAAGAGCCACGGTGTGAACCCTGCCACTCCGGGTCTTGAAGGAGAAGTAAAAAACCTAAGCCCTGGGGAAAGATACTTGTGCGTAAGTGAGCACGACTGGATCCAGCTTCAAGATAAACAGATTCTTTTATGGCCCCCCTTGGTAGTGACCAGATACCCCAAAAACCGGGTTACATATGCTAATCGGACACACTAACCGTTCTAAACTCGACACACAGGCAGACTGCAGAGCATTATCTCTAGAGAAATACTGGGAATAATTCAAGTTCATGGCTATAGAGAAATACCGGGATGGTTAGGGATGCCTGCTGCAAAAGCATGCACATAGTTTTAAGCTCAAGCAAAAGCAGCCAGTTTTCAAACAAAATGTCTGCTACACCGAGCCAGTATTCAGCTGTGGGGGAGTCTGGCAAAGTTAGCAAGATAAACGTATCCATCTCAGTTATACTGGATAATCAGTGGCAGGGCCACACTGCGGACTATGCCAGGCTACCTTAAAGTACTTCAGTATTATCTGGTTAGGTTTGGCCCATCCCGAAATGCTCCCAAATTATCCATCTAAATTTTAGCCAGCTAATCACTTAGCTGGATATGTTGGTTGTATTTAGACTAGCAGGAATTTTACAACCCATACTTTCTCAAATGTAACCAGATAAACTGTTTCAATGTGAACCTCGTGTTTAAATATTACATTGCTAGGTGGATGAAAGTTTGTGCATACCCTTACATATATCTAAGTGATCATATAAGGTAGCTGCATTAGCAGCATGCCTGCAATCTGCGTGCTTTTTTGGAAGTTAAATATAGGTGTGTATGCCCCTGGGATTTCCTCCTGGAGCACCTCTTTTCTGTGTCTCATATGGTACACGTGTACTTTCAAGCAGATAAAAATCCACTTACTGAATATGACTGATTTTGACAAATTAACTCTATTTATACCTGACTCTTTGAATATTAATCCCTAAAATACTGGAGATTATCTCTGCTGTACCGGAGAAAGGACACTGCTTCCTCCTCCTCCTCCTCCACGCTCGGTATGATGGTAAATCAAATCCTTGCTTGAGATAAATCTGTTTTTTTGACTCGAGCCTTCAGAGTGGAGGAGTAACCTCGTGCAAACCAGGGTTCAAATCCCACTGCCACTCCTTGTGACCTTGGGTAAATTGTTCCATCCTCCATTGTCTTAGGTACAAACTTAGGGCACGGTTCATTAAGGGGCAGATTTTCAAAGCTTACGCGTGAAAATCCAGGTGGATTTACGCACGTAGCCGCTCCTGCGCGCGCCGAGCCTATTTTGCATAGGCCTGGCGACGCGCGCAAGCCCCGGGACGCGCGTATGACCCAGGCCTTGAAAAAAGGGGCAGGGCCGGAGCCTCCAGGCCGGCATGCGCAACTTACGCCTGATCGGAGGCAGGCGCAACTTATAAGATAAAGGTAAAGGGAGGTTTTTAGGTAGGGGCTGGGAGGCAGGTTAGGTAGGGGAAGGTGGGGAGTGGAAGGAAAGTTCCCTCCGAGGCCGCTCCGAATTTGGAGCGGCCTCGGAGAGAACGGAGGAAGGCTGCGAGGCTCGGCGCGCGCAAGTTGCACAATTGTGCACCCCCTTGCGCGCGCCGACCCTGGATTTTATAACATGCGCGCGCAGCTGTGTTGTGCACACAAATGTAGGCCGGCACGTACCTCTTAAAATCCGGCCCTAAGGCTTTTCTCCCATTTTGTCACTATGGGAAAAACCCTTAGTTAATCCAGTACTCAGATTGTGAGCCCTCTGAGGACAGGGAACTATCTCCAGTACCTGACTATAATCTGATTTGAAGTTTATGAAAGGTGAAATATAAATCAAATACAGACTGCAAAAAGTTAGAATTAGTAGATTTTAGGTTCTGTACTGCTGAGGCACCTCAAAGCAATCTCGTTTCCTGTACATTCAGAGTGAGAAACCCTTTTAAATGTGCACAGAAATGGGATTTTCCTCTCTCAGTTTTTTTTAATGATGTAGTTATGTGTTGCAGGATGTTGTGAAGCTCAGTTATTATATTTATTTGTTTTTTAGTGAGATAAATGACTTCTTTTAACATTCTATAGCCTACTGATCAGTGCAGTTGTAGATGAAAGCATCACAACAAACATCTCTACACACCAATCTTAGCCACGGAAAATCCAAAGCCAGTTATGATGTGAGTAATCATACAGCTTTGATTGTGTTATTGGTGGTACAAAATCTTTGCAGAACGTTTCTTATTGTAATTGTTTAAGGCAGTGCTTCTTTTAACCATTTTTTTATTTTGTAGCAGACAGCAGACTTTCAAGTTTTCTTAATTCTTGTGGCACACCGAACAACATATTGCAAGATCCTTGCACCTCGCCGCCTCCCCCACCACCACTGGCCAGGTAGGGTTTTGTTTGGTGCCAGCTGCCCCTTAGGTGGGAACAGAGTCTGGTGACCTCCATGGCACGGGAAGCGAGGAGGAGAGAGGGCCCAGAGCGCTGTGGTCGTTAAAGAACATAAGAAATTGCCATGCTGGGTCAGAGCAAGGGTCCATCAAGCCCAGCATCCTGTTTCCAACAGAGGCCAAACCAGGCCACAAGAACCTGGCAATTACCCAAACACTAAGAAGATCCCATGCTACTGATGCACTTAATAGCAGTGGCTATTCCCTAAGTAAACTTGATTAATAGCAGTTAATGGATTTCTTCTCCAAGAACTCAGCCAAACCTTTTTTGAACCCAGCTACACTAACTGCACTAACCACATCCTCTGGCAACAAATTCCAGAGCTTTATTGTGCGTTGAGTGAAAAAGAATTTTCTCCGATTAGTCTTAAATGTGCCACTTGCTAACTTCATGGTATCTTCCATAATGGGGTGGACGTCCCCCTTGGAGTTCTGAGTTGGTGGTGCCTCTTTGAGGCCACTGCGGCAGCATCTGTAGCGGGGGGGAAACCACCCCTCCCGGAGTGCTGCAGACAATGGCACTCCTGAAACACCACGCCTTGCACAGCTGCATACGTTGACCCTGCTGACAGGAGAAAAGCAGCACTTTTACCCATGTGTGCGCGCCTCATCCTGACATCTGAGCATGTGGAGTTAACCAGTCCTGCAAGAATCACAGGTCCCCCACACGTTCAGATGTCATTGAAGCTGGCAGAGGAGGCACGCACTGGTAAGAAGCGCTGCTATTAGTGGAAAGAGGGGAGGAAGGCTAAGGTTTCCAGTTTCTGGTGGGAGAATCTGAGACACTTGTCCTCCGTTGTCCCTGTTTCAACACTTGGCTCTTCTCAGCGCTCTGCCTCCCCATCACTGGCTTGATCCCCCAGTCCATCTCTTGGAATCTGGTTCCCTTCTTCCCTAGCAGCTACTCCTCTCTTGCTCCCCATCATCCCCGCACTAACCATTCCCCTCTTACTCTGATTTCTGATTTAGTTTTTTTTTTTCATTTGTATTCTGCATTTCATGACTGGTCAGCTGTCAGAGCTTACAGTCTAAATACCTCATTCCCCCGTGCGGTAAATGGCCAGAAGTGGGGGAGATGTGAAGTTCATCAAATATCTCACGTTATTTAGCTCCCGGCATTGTGCATATTTAAATGGCACAATGGGTACTTGCCAGGTTCTTGTGGCCTGGTTTTGGCCTCTGTTGGAAACAGGATGCTGGGCTTGATGGACCCTTGGTCTGACCCAGCATGGCATGTTCTTATGTTCTTAATAGCATATTTATTTAGCACATTTGCTAATCAGCTCCTCAGCCTGTCCTGGCTTTCTCACCCCCCTCTATTCCAGCACCTCCACCCTAGCCCTGGTCCTCTCACTCTTGCTGCATGGGCCTTGGTAGCTGCGAAAGTTGCCAAACAGCCCAGGTTTGCATGGTTCACTTCAGGGAGAAGGCAAAGAGAAGGCATTCACCCCTCTTTGTGCTCCCCCCCAGCATTCACTGCTCTCCTCACCTCCCAACATTTACCCTCTTTTTTTTTTGTCAGCCCCCACAGGCATTCACCCCTTTTTCGCACCAAGCCCCAGGAATTTATCACCCCCTTCTCGCTCTACTTCAGCATTCACCGCCTTTCCCTTTTCTCCATGAATCACCGCTGGGTTCTGGAGCTGGTTCTGCTCCAGCTCTTCTCCTGCCCTCTTCCTCTGCTGGAGAGAAAGTCGAGGAGGGGTGGAATCGACACAGCAGACGTAAGAAGATTACCCCCCCCCCCCCCCCCCCAGCCGCTCTCAGCCCAGCCCTCCCCTCCCATCATTCCTGTCAAGTGCTGCCTTTTACCCTGGGAAAGATGAGATAGGGCCTGGAATGGGCGAGTAAGGACCCTTCTTTGCTGTGTGAAGTCAAGTTTCTCTCCGCTGCCTGCTCCAAGCTCATCGCTTCCTCTTATTCCCTCCACAGGACAGGAGGAGAGGAGAAATGATAAGAGGGGAGGGGCTGGATAAGGGAGCAGAGTAGCTCTGCTTTGCTTTGCTATGTGCTCTGTCCAATCCAGTACCATCCCCTCGCCTGCTATCTGGGAGGGGAGGGGCTGAGAAAGAAGCAGAGGGATATTCTGCACTGCCTGAGACGGGTACTGACCAACAGAGTCAAGGCACATAACCCATTTCTAGATTATTGATGAATTTCTTATGTATTTTATGATGTATTATATGTTGCCTTTTATTGCTGCATTAATTATATGATGTATTTTGATTGTTGTATTTGCTTAATGTAAATTGCCTTGGGTTGAACTTGTTTCAAGGAAGGCGATAATAAACGTAACATAGGAAGGAGTTTCCCATGGTACCCTGAGAAGCAGTGGCATAAGGCTTAGAATGATGTTAGACCTTTGCAGGGCTGGCAGATCGTTTGGCTTCACTTTGCATATCTTTACTGTATCACAGAAGAAAATGAAAGTAAAAAAAAAAAATGCAAAAGTGAGCAAATCTTTAATTTTAAAAAAGTGAAAAAAAATCAATTTCACTTCTATGCAAAGTGAATACATTAAATTATTATTGTAGCGACCTCCTAGATCTCTAGATCTAGGTGGACTTTGTCTAAGCCCTGGGTTTAGAGAGTCAGGATAGGGGGCACAGCACTCATACAAAAGCTCCTCTGAGGCTTGCTGTAGTGATGAGCTCCTGTTTGAATAAGGGGTAGGGATGGGCTTTCATTTTTACCTTTGAACTAAGAGCATTGCGGGCAGCCTGTAGTTTCGCAGATTAAACAGAAAACGTCAAGAGCATTTGAAGACACTGTGTGTGCAGCTTTAGCCCCTGACGCAGAGCTCCTCTAATAACATAGTACTGTCTGGTGAATTTTCAAAAGAGAAGCAAGTCCTTTTATTAAATGTGTGCTTCACGCAACTTTTACTTGAAATACATATGAACAATTATATTGACCAACCAGGCAATTGATAGTGTGATATGGTGGATCTATGAACATACACGATCCATTTCAGTGGTATGGAAGCATAAAAACTTCTCCACAATATAGGTATTATGAAGTTCCTTTTTTCAACCGCACGATTTGTTTAGGAAGCAATGTTTAAAATATATTGAATGCTTTTGTGATTTGCTTTGAACATTGGTGCATTCAAAAGCTGACTCTCCATTTTTGGGGTAACTTTCATTTTTAATGACATTGGCTATTTTTATTTCATGTCATTTCTAAACGGAAGTGTTAAAATTCATAAAATTTCGATTTTGTTTTTTAATTTTTTGCTCAGTGTGCACTATTTCAGCAGTGCGCCCTGTTTGAGTTAGTGCACACTATTACAACTCAGATAGTGTGCACTAACTCAAATAGTGAGCTCTAAACTGAAAATAGTGCACACTAAAAAAAATTGAAAAAAAAAACCTGTTATTGAATTTTATTATTTCAGTTTAGAAATGACATGAAAAGAAAACCTAACAAAACAAAAAAAAAAGGGGGGGAATGAAATGAAACAAAAGTTTTATTGATGCACACATATAATAAGGGGGGGCAGTATAGAGAGGAGAGTGGCGTTTTTGGTTGGAGTTCGAAGTGGAAGGAGTTGGTTTTTCTCCTGTCCTTTTGTTTTGGCCTCACAGCCTAATCTTTTGAGAGAGAAAGGTTTTCCCTGCCTACAAAGATCAGCCTCAGGTTTTAGATCAAATGAACTGTTTTGTGAAGTTCTTTCTGGAAGTTTTTGTTCTTTTTTTTGTGAATCCCTGGTCCTGGCCAGAGGAGAGATGAACCCTGCCTTGGACAGGGTGGAAAAGACCCCTCTCTCCATCAGGGAGGGACTGTGGTGACTTGCCACAAAGTCAAGAGTTTCTTCTTGGAGTTTGAAAAAAAATTTGGTTTTGTCATTTTCTTGAGTTGGGGAGGAAGTTGGAAGCCACCTTTCCTTATCCCAAAGGTTGGGAAGGGTAAATATCTGGTTTTCATCCAGAGAGTCCAATGGAGCAATGTAGAGAGCAGAACAGGAGTAAAAAGAGTTGTGACATCTGGAGACCCCCATTGGATCCTTCACCCTGGGACACAGGGACAAGGTCTGGTGTTTTGAATATCTGGAGTTCACCTGGGACCTTGAGAACTATTGTGGAGGGGATCCCACTTCACTTAGGACTCTCCCACCTAGGACACTTATCTTTCGACTCCCTGGAAGGTAAGCCAATCTCAGGACTTAGCACTGAGGGACATTTACACAGATAGAGGACAGAAGGGTAGTGAAAGAGACCATTCTGGACATGGATTACATGGGAACAGCTTTGTTGCATTTTGTAATATTTATTTATTGTTTTTTTATAGTTGCAAGCTTACTTTGAGCACTTTTAAAATAGAAAGGCAATTTTAAATAACATTTGATGATAATAATGTAACCCCAATTCAGCTTGTTGACTGAACTTTGCAAGGGCCATAGTCAGTCCTAGGGCTATGTCCTAATTATACAGTCACCAGTCCTTTTACCCCGATGGGGAGAAGGCTGACCTTCAACACCCAAGGCATATGGGTGTTACCTGTGACTCTCAAGTGTGGGTGCACTGAATGAAACAAGCAGGACAAGCTGGTTGGGTGACTGTATAAATAGAACATAGCCCTAGGATTGGGACCCAACACCACCTCATAGAATGCTACTGGAGTCCATCCATGCCCTCCTGGGGAACCCAACTGCACCTCTGGACCTGCCGATGGGGTCCCCTTTGTACTGGGGGACTGCTCAATATTCTGCTGGGTTCAACACCCTCCTGGGGGACTTCTCAATCTGCTTCTGGGATCCAGGGGGACCACTCGATCTGCTGCTGGGGTCCCCTTCCTCCAGGTGGACTGCTCCATCTTAAGATCTGCTGCTGTCCTTCAGTTCTCCCTAAGTGTTTTCCCTGGCTTAGGTTTACAGCTCATAGGTTCATAGCCAGTCATTTGCTGTTACCCAGCCTAGATGGGTCACCTTCTCTTGGCCAAAAGGCCAAGACCCAGGCAGGACCATGGAAGAGAATATGTGCACATCTTTCCATTCTGCCAGGCCTTTTTTTCTGTTGTCTGAGAGCTGGGTGCCCAAGGTTCTGACTCCTCTTGTTAGTCAGGGTGAGAATCTGTTTGCTTCCTAGGACTGTTTTTTCAGTACATTTCTCTCATAAATCCCCCTCTCATTCAGAATTCTCCAATGTAGGACTTTTCCAGTCATAGTTCTGTAATTTAGTACTTTGCTATCCTTTGATTTAAAGTGATATTTCACTGCAAGTTATCAACAGTAGTACATGGGGCTGTGACATGCAAATCCCCTACCTGAGTCTCTGACTCAATCTATTCAATTATTATTTAAGCAAGTTTCACAGTAAGTAATAGCACTTGCATCAAGCTAGGTAGAGAGTACATTGTACAAATCAACTCCCCTTTTACGTTTCATCGCTCCAAAGGACAGAAAATCTTTAGTGATGTCAACTTTGCTGTTCGTACCTCTGACTATGTATGTAAAACTGCCCCCTCAAACATGAAAAAATTAGCGCTGATATAATAAATTTATCGCAGCTTGTGGAAATTACCTGTGTGATGCAGGAGCAGAGAAATTAGCCTAACCTAACTCCCTTTTTATATTGCAGGTGCTATTTTTGCTATATTTATAGCTTTTTGATTAATCTAGGCCTAAATTAGAGAGACTGCCCCTCACCCTTTACAGATCTTCTCAACATATTATGTGTCCTATAATTTACTTGTTTAAGTTAATTCTTTATAATGTTACAGTTCTAAAGTGCTGTATGAAACAGATAGCTTTTAGAAGTTTTTTAAAACTCAAAAGTGTATTAATGTTCTCCAGTCCCATGTAACTAGGATAATTCCTCATAGGTGAAAAGGAACTGAACCGTGAGTTCAAGGTCATTTTCTCAAGGATAACTAGATCCAGGGTTGCATAGTAATATTTATTATTTTCAGCTTCACCGCAACAGACATTGCTTTGGGGAAGCTAACTGGCTTGCTTGGCTTCAGTTGTTTTTGTTAAAGCAATTGTTTTAATTTTGCTTGTCTTCAATTTTATTGCTTGTTATGGTTTATTATTATGATGCATTTTCATATGATGGCTTAACGGTCATAAATTGTAAACCACATTGTGTCACCCCATTCAAGCCAGGATTGCAGTATAGAAATTGAATAAATAAACCTTGGTGAAGCACACAAAGGCCTCCCGCTTCCTTTAGCCTCCCCTCTCAACCCCCCTCACAAATGGGAGAGGCTCTAGCTGTGCAATATAAATCAGCCATTCCTCCAATCCACTGTCCATAGCTTCGCAGCAGGAGTAATCATAAACGTAGTGTATGACAGCAGATAAAGAGAACCTCGAGGCCCTTGTAGTCTGCGCATTCCAAAGGCAATGCTGCAGAGCTCGACTGATCTCGGGCCTTACTATCACTTTCTCACAGCCATGCTTTCCTGAATTTCGTTACTGTGGCTTCTACCACCTCTACTGGGAGGCCGTTCCATGGATCTACCACCCTTTCAGTGAAGAAATCTTTCCTTGTGCTTCTCCTGAATTCACCTCCTTTCAGCCACATGTCACTCACTGCCCTCTACTTTTAGAAGTTCCTTTCCATTTCAATAAATGTGCTCTTTTAGTAATACCGTTGAGGCATTTGAACGTCTTCTATCATATCTTCTTCTAGAGCAGAGGTTCCCAAACATGTCCAGGACCCCCCAGCCAGTCAGGTCTTCAGGATATCCACAATGAATATGCATCAGCTAAGTCGTCCAGGGAGCAATTTTCAAAACTAGGTGGCTTGTTGCACACTGTAAGTACTCTTCCCTGCACCCAGAAGACAAGCGTATTTTACCTTTTAAAATTGCCCAGGGAAAATGTACCTGCTGAGACTTCCACCCCTTTTTCTGCAGATAATTTTTCCCTGAAAAAAAGACACCTGTAGTTGTGAAAATGCCAAGATATTCACATTGTTCCCTCCCCCAACCTAACCCCACCTCTGACCCCTCCCCCCTTTCCTGCAGGCATTGCTGTTGATATCCACAGTGTACTTTAACCCACATTCAGGGTGGACAATTTTCAGACAGCCCATTGCCTGGGTTTATTTTATTTTTGAAAATTGCCCTCCATGTCTCATTTTATGGGGTTTCTGGTATAGACTTTGCACCATTTAGTAGCCCTGTTCTGGAGTGCCTCTGCTTTACCTAGATCCTTCTGGAGATTTGACTTTCAGAACTGGAGGCAATACTCCAGATGAAACCTTGACGGTGGCGTGAACAGAGGCATTCTTACCTTTTATTTTCTGGTCATACCCGCTCCCTATGTGTCTTGGAATTCTTCCAGTCATCCCCACCGCCTTTGGCAGGCTGTTCTTACAACCTTGAGGACACCAGATGTGCTCATACCAAGATCTGATTGGCTCACATCAGTATTTCAGCCCCCATCAAGTACTGTTCCCCTGGCCTTTTGTACCCCATGCATGACTTTAACTGTTTTGCATTGAAAGTGTGGTGGACACATGGGGAGGTCTCCCAGTGGGGACTGCTTGCCCTTTGCACCTGTTTTGCAGATGGGACAAAATCCACAGCTTAAACCGCACACAGGGATTTCAATATAAAATCCCTGTGCGTTGTCAGCCAGCTTCGCCCTCCACCCCATTCCAGACCCACTCTTTTTTGCTGCAGGTGCAGATATCTGTACTGTGAAACAGCACGACTAACTTTACCCATAGAGGCTTAGCGACCCTAGCAAAACTGATTGAAATATGTCCTCTAAAATAACAGGTTGCTTAGCCAGTATCTCTTTAGTTCAACAGATTTTCTTTTCAGCTCTGCTTAGTCACTGAACTGGTAGTTTTCCTGACTCTTCCACTCAGTTCCCTAGTCCGTTTCAGTTTGCATAGTTGCTTACCTTGTAATGGTTTACTTATTGGAATTCTTATCTCTGTAGCATGGTTTTTCTTGTGCAACACTCCTGCCAACCTGGTGCTAGCACAGCAGAAATTGTTCAGAGCTTTGCGGTTCGACATGGAAAGGGAGAGGACCTGGGGATAAACAAAACAGGGGATCTTCTTGCAGCCTCGTCTACCCGAGAGGGTGGTGTACAAAGGAGGGAAACTACAGAATCTGTCATGGATAAGGAGTGATATCTCACAAGTGATCAGCTCTGTGGCTGGCAGTCTTCAACGTGGGCAGGACTAACTGGGCAGACTAAATGGACTAGATGGTCTTTTTTGTGCTGTCTTCTATTCTCAACTCATTTAAAATACTTTTAACAATTTCACAATGGCGTAAATGGCCAAGTTGTGAAATTGTTAAAAGTATTTTAAATGAGAAGTTGAGAATAGAAGACTTAATGTGCTATCTTTGATAGGTTGAATCCCCTGAAGAAGGCGGTAACAGTCGCCGAAACATTGCCAATGTTGGGAGTTAAGCAGTGCGTGCAACGCGGAGGGCAGCATTAAATGAAAAAAGACAAAGAAGATAAGTTGAGAGTTGAATAGTGTGTGTAACGTGAAAAAAGAAAAGAAGAAATAGGTTTTTGGGTAACATATTGGAACACCGCGGTGTCGGCTAAGTTGAAGGATAAGTTGACCATAAAGTGTTTTGGGCAGATATGGGCACTTTGCACAAGGGTTTTTTTAAAGTGTGGTGATTATACAATGCATGATTGAAGTATTTAAAAAAAAAAAAGAAACACACATTGGGAAATGGTAAATGAAGTGATCTCAAGTGCTACATACACGAAACTGGTTGCAGCCCTTTGTGGGCAAGAGCCAGACGACTGTATTTGTTAACAGCACATTATTTTCTGATACTAATTCCCATATGTAATAAATAAGCTTAAATCCATTGACAAACATTGGGTTCCTCACAAGTGATGGTTTAATGTTGCATAGTTTTACAGTGAGGACATAGTAGGGGATTAGGGGGGTGATAGGGGGGAATATATATATTTAAGGCCTGTGTTGGATGTCAGTCATGTTTGTCACACTGTCGTGCCCGTCTGTGGCCCAAAATAGTGAAAGATGCAATATGCAAAGATAATATGTTCTGCCTGCAAAGCACTGTCACAAACACACCCACAGGCATGCACACACAGGCAGACAGACACACATACACACACACATGTTGTAAAGATGGTCCCTTAGACTAAGATGAGGTTGACACCACCTGCAGGGGGACGCCCTGCAGGTCCTCCTCATCGGCAGGTGGAACTGGCTGGTGCGGAAACCCAACAGGACCTTCACCAATACCAGCCCTTGTTCCCTTTGGGTGACAGGGCCGGCTGGACTTAGGCGCAGATTTCCGATGTCGAGGAATCCCACAAAGGACAGTAGGCAGAAACAGAGTCAAGATGTTCCAAAGGTCAGGGCAGGAAGCCAACAGCAGAATCCAGAAGATGTATCAAGGGTCAAGGCAGGCAGAGATCAAGCGAAGTCTGGGAAATGTACCAAAGGTCAAGACGGGCGACGATCAAGCAAAGTCCAGAAGAGATCTGAGGAGAAGGCCAAGAAGCAATCCAGAGGAAGACAAGACAAAGGCAAGGAGGCAGGAGCACGGAGTCAGGAACACGGAGACAGGCAACCAGCTACTCTTTAGAGAGTTTGACCTGTTGCTGAGGCAAGGACTGAAGGCAGGGACCGGCCTTAAGTAGTCCCTGAGTGATGATGTTATTGGTGAGGGCCACAGGGAATTTCCCTCCGCAGGCCCTTTAAATAAATCAGAGAGGCATGTGCGCGCACCTAAGGGAATGCCGGCTGGGACCGGAAGTAAGTGGCATGGTCGGTAGCTCCGGGCTGTGAAGAGGAGCTGCTGCATCAGCAGCGGGTCCCTGCTGCCATGAGAGAGCCCAGGGCTGGTCCAGCCATGGCGACGCAGCGATGGGTGAGTGAGGCCGGCCATAGGGCACTGCAGCTGGTGAGCGCAACAACACACACACACACACACACACACACACACGCTCCCCCAAACACATACAAAGGCAATTTTTGCTAATTCATTAATATATTAGCAAGGTGTGTTAGGCCTTTTTTGCTTTTGTTTTGTATGGCTAAAAAAACCCATCGTATTCTATCCAGTATTAAATTCAGATTTACAATTTGGAAGTTTGAACAGAGTGTGGCTATAACAGATTGTAGGTGAAACAAAACTGGTCATATGTTTATGTAATTATCCAGAGTAATAGCTGTCTAGTGAGGGAAAATCCCCTAACTGCTCTTGTATGTCACAGTACTTTCCTCTTCCTTCTCAGCCGAAGATGATGAATGGCAAGGTCTGGAAGAGAACCTCCAGCACGTCCCCTTCTCCTCTGAACGCTATCCTGAAGATGAAATGGTGAAAAGGTCAAGGGAGTTTTATGAGCTTCTCAATAAGAGAAGATCTGTGAGATATATTAGTGATGAGCCTGTTCCCAGAGAGGTCATTGATAATGTCATCAAAGCAGCAGGTATGTACATGGCAGTATGAGAAGTGCTTGGAAACAGGAAGGCTTGTGGATGTGGCTATGCTATTCCAGTTGTATTACACTGCAACTGTTTGTATTACCAGGGATTATAACCAAAACATGTTCTTGAAATTCCTTTTTAATATAATTTGGTACTCGAAGGACGTAAAAGCATCCCACTGAAATTATCCCTCACCTGATAGCTGTCTTACCTATGTTAACAACCCCGTTAATGCAGGGTTCAGGTGAAAATTCCAAAATGTCAAGCAGTCACTGAAGGTCCTTAGTGACTGCTTGTCACTACGGACCTTTCTGTTTTACTTTGTTACTCCTTTGTGTGCTGAACAGCTGAAATTTAAAAGAGAACTAAGCTTCCCTAGGATTAGCCACTAGTTATGTCCTTCTTGTTCAGACACAGCCTGCATTCTGTGAAATTCAGAGGTGTAAAACACTTTGGGGTAGATTTTCAAATACCGCGAATAGGCGTACTTTTGTTGGCGCTCCAGGCGCAAACAAAAGTACGCTGGATTTTAGCGGATACGCGCGTAGCCGCTAAAATCTGGGATCGGCGCGCGCAAGGCTATCGATTCCGTATAGCCGGCGCGCGCCGAGCCGCGCAGCCTACCTCCGTTCCCTCCGAGGCCGCTCCGAAATCGGAGCGGCCTCGAAGGGAACTTTCCTTTGCCCTCCCCTCACCTTCCCCTCCCTTCCCCTACCTAACCCACCCGCCCGGCCCTGTCTAAACCCCCTCACTTACCTTTGTTGGGGGATTTACGCCTCCCGGAGGGAGAAGTAAATCCCCGCGCGCCAGCGGGCCGTTAGCGCGCCGGGATGCGACCTGGGGGCAGGTCCGGAGGGCGCGGCCACGCCCCCGGACTGACCCGGGCCGTAGCCACGCCCCCGGGCCCGCCTCCGGAACGCTCCTGACACGCCCTGAAAATGCTGCTGCGCTCGGTCCCGCCCCCCGACACGCCCCCCTCCGAAAACCCCGGGACTTACGCGAGTCCTGGGGCTCTGTGCGCGCCGGTAGGCCTATGTAAAATAGGCTCACCGGCGCGCAGGGCCCTGCTCGCCTAAATCCGCCCGGATTTGGGCGGATTTAGGCGAGCAGGGCTCTTAAAATCCGCCCCTTTATGCATAGGAGTATTGATGGGAAGTAGATGACTGTTGGCTCAAATATTGTTTTAGTAACATAAGAAAAACCACCAGAGGCTAAATATCGCTAGATATTCGTCAGTGTCTGCAGCCTAGGAATTTAGTGGTATAGAAGCAGGGAGTTTTCCTGTGAAAACTGTCTTGCAGGCCTGTGCCCACTCTGAAAACTGGCTTACCCATATCTGATTTATGGTATAAAGATGACTCTAAAACTCCAGACAGTTGCAGCCCAAGGTAGCAGTAATATAGCTGCATTGTGCTTGCTGGAAGGCACAGGGTAATTTGAACAGAGCAGCAATTGCTACCCTAAAGAGGAAACAGTGGGTGCTGGGATCCATGTGTGAATTTGATTTGGGTAGCTATGCGTAAAATCACTGCTGGCCAGATAAATGGGCATTTTTGGTCTTTATGTGCTGTCATTTACAGTTTATTATGTGCACATTTGCTAAATTTTTTTCTTATACAGGTTGCTACAAAATTATCCCCATAATGACTGTAATTAACATTGCAAAATATTTAAGTACAAATTCATGGGGTTTCCCTTTCTCTGGGTCACCGAGAACGAATTGCCCAAATATGGTGAATTTGACAAAGAGTGATCTCGAAGGCCTATTTTCTTACAACCCAAGAAGTTAAACAATAATTCATAATAAATTATTAAGTTATATGGCATAGGAGTGCAGTTCAAAGTGTTGTATAAGTGCTCATAGTGCAGAACAGAATCATGTCAGAGCAGGAAATACTTTACATCAAATCTGTTTAACGCAATCAAAGTGGAAAGTACTTCTGTCTGCTCTTTGATAGCATTGAATATTCTCAGTGAAAGGTGTCAAACTATAATGCAGTTCATTTATATTATTTCTTGGATTGCTATGGAGATGAAAACTTTTTTGATGTCCTATGTCAAGTCAAGTCCTATGTCCTATGTCAAGTCAAGACGAAAGCATGACTTGAGTTGTCACTATTTCTCTGCCTTTCCAACCCCGCCCGATAGGAACCGCACCCAGTGGAGCACACACGGAACCCTGGACCTTTGTAGTTGTACAAGATCCAAACGTGAAGCACAAGATTCGGGAGATTATCGAAGAGGAAGAAGAAGTAAATTATAAGAAAAGGATGGGAGAGAAATGGGTTAATGACCTGAAAAGACTGAGGTACAAAACCACATGCAGACTGAATACACGAGACAGCCACATTGTACTTGCACTGATAAATGGATATTTATACTTAGAAATAGACTGGTTTAGCTTTGGTAATTTGTGATCTGCGAGTGCAGCTCGGTACCAAACTGGAATTGTGACTTAATGCCAGGCTGAGATCAAAACAAAGGTTTTTCTGGAAAAAGAAATGGGATGGCAAACCAGATCATTTCTCCTGGGATGGGGAAGAGAAAGAGAGAGAGAGGAGGCGACACACATAATGGGCTGAATTTTCAAATCCATTTCTGAGTGGAAATGGGCTGTTAGAAAATAGCCTGGGGCTCAGTGCACATAAAACTCTGCTTGTAACCCGGCGACGAGAGTACTTTTATACGAACTGCGAGAGGCAAGCCGGGGGGAGGGGGGGTAGGCGGAGTTAAGAAACTTTTGTCCATACATTTTGTATTTTAAAAACTATGGGGCGGATTTTCAAAGGGTTACACGTGTAACCCCGAAAACCCACTCCTGCGCGCGCCAAGCCTATTTTGCAAAGGCCTGACGACGCGCGCAAGCCCCGCGATGCGCGTATATCACGGGGCTTGAAAAAATGGGCGGGCCGAGGGCGGGATGAGGCCTCCGGCACAGCGGTCGTGCCAGGGGCTCGTATGCCGGCCGAGTGCCTGGAGGCAGGCGCAACTTGGATAACAAAGGTATGAGGGGGGTTTAGGTAGGGCTGGGGGGCAGGTTAGATAGGGGAAGGGAGAGGAAGGTGGGGGGGCGGCGGAAGGAAAGTTCCTTCGATTTCGGAGCGGCCTCGGAGGGAATAGGGAAAGCCATCGGGGCTCCCCTAGGCTCGGCGCGTGCAAGGTGCAAATGTGTGCACCCCCTCATGCGCGGCACCGACCCTGGATTTTATAACCTGTGCGCGTGGCTGCGCGCACAGGTTATAAAACTGGGCGTCGATTTGCGTGCGCCAGGTTGCGCGCACGAATCTACGCCCGCGCGCAGTTTTTAAAATCTGGCCCTATGTGCACAAAGTAACCCGCACAAGTTACACTTTTTTGAGGAGGAGGTGTAACTTTGTGTGAGTTAAATTTGTGCGCGTGCTGGACCGCAAACTTTCAAAATGAACCTATGTGCACAAGTATGCTTTGAAACCTGGGGTAGCGTCTAGCGCACAAACGTTACCTGCAGACTTTACTCAAACACACACAGCTATGAAACTACCCTCCCTCAGAACAATTCTCTCTTTATCAGTGTATGGATCTCTAGGATTAAGGGTTCTGGCTAGCTGGGTTGCTTGTATTTACAAATGTGTGTGGCTGCACCACAGGAAAAAATGAAGTCAAACAGAAGCTTCACTCAAGGGCATAAAGGAGTAAAGCTACTAAGGGCTTCCTCTCAAAACAGGCACAGAAATGTTAACTTAATTTCAAATTCAGAACGGTCAGGGTGACCTGCTGCGAGAGATCTGTGACGAAACCGTCGCGGTGACAATCTTATTTTTTACTTTCACCTTCCTCTGTGCTGCCGCATCTGACACATGTGAATTGAAACCACAGGATTGATCTGTCCTGCTGAGTTTACGAACCCTCTAAACTTGGAAATAAATGTTAGACATCACAATGTGGCACACTGGTGATCCAACTCCTTTAAATTTATATTTAAATTAATGGGAATAAAACTGCCAAAGCTTTAAAAAAAAATGCACAGCATGCTAAAATGCAGGTTATTTTTATTTGTCTGCCTTAATTGCTAATGTTTCATGATGCTCTGTTCGATTTGATTTATGAATGTTCTATTTGTTTGTACTTCGCTTAGTGCCCGGTGCGTAGGCGATTAACACATTTTAATAAAGATAAAAAATGGCATTGTTAAACCAGCATTCTTCTCTTCAACCCTGGGGAAGCCATAAATATTTTCATTGCTGACTTTCAGAATCGTGAATTAAGGAGAGTTGCATTTGTTTCTAACCAATGCCAAAAATGCAACTAATAAGGCCATTATTGATTCATTCTGAATGGAATTAACTAAAAATAGCCTTCTACAAAAATAACTAAAAACATTTGGGGGTATTTTCATGTTTGGGGCATTTAAAACACAAACGGGCCTCCAGAAGCTCTGGCTAAGCCTTCCCTGCCAAAAAAACTGCCCAGACTTGGTACCAAGGCCTAGGGCTAGGCTCACGCCTGGCACCTAAGTGTAGGCCAGGGTGAGGCCCAGGCCTGCTCCTGTCTGGGTCCTTGTAGTTTAAAATGGTGCCACTCATCTGGAGAACGGCATCGAAGTGACATCACTTCAGTACCTTCGTCCAGTGCAGCTGATGCCATTTTAAAGTGCAGCCATAGAAATCTAGGGCCTACAGAAAAAATGACACCAAGCCCACAAGGGGAAGGCACCAAGGTGTTAAATCACTTCGGTGCCATCCTGCCGGTGGTTGGCTCCATTTTTAAAGAGCCAGGACCCAGGCAGGAGCGAGTGGGGCATTGTTCCTGCCCTTTTAGAAGCAGGATCTGGGAAACAGGGAAAATGGGGGCCGGTGTCAGAGCTCTTGTGCCCCAGCTATTTTTACAGAGAGGGAGGGCCCGGCTTGGGCTTAAGCCTTGGTGCCAGGCCTGGGTCATCCCCTAGCCAAGGCTGCCAGAGACTGGTTTTTGGTTTGGGTTTTTTTTTAGCAATTCATTTTTTGTTTTCTTGTTAATGTGTTTTTTGTGTGTCGCGAACAAAGCAAACCCAACAAAAATAACATGGAATAAAATGAAAAAAATAACCTCCCCCCCCCCCAACCCAAAAAAATATGAACCAAACCTAAAATTTTGTGACTGCACATCCTTAGAGTCTTTGTTGATGCATGTTATGGTAATTTTTAGTTGTGTGCTCACCTGACTGTATTTTAGTAAAATGCAGAGTGCTGAAACATTTGACATGAGTCCTCAGCAGTATATCCCACAGACAGACAAGTGAGTGGGGGGAAAGCAAATCTTCTTTATTCTCTAAGCTAGCAGAACGTCAAATCAAATTCCAGAAAATTGTCTTCAAAGATTTTTTTTTTGTGTGTAGGACAAACTGGGTCAAAGATTACCTGGATACTGCACCATATCTGATCCTCATCTTCAAGCAGGTGTACGGATTGCTTCCCGACAACAAAAGGAAGACCCATTACTACAATGAGATCAGCGTTTCCATCGCATGCGGCATATTCCTGGCTGCACTGCAGGTACGCTTCTTACGCGGAGGCACTGTCAGTCCTGACACCAATAAGGTTTTTCCCCACCCACTCCCAAAATAGGACACCTCTCTTCCCCCACAGGCTGAATATGAGACTATAATGAACGGCTATGACTACTAATAATTAAGCCAGAAAAAAAGAAAGGCGTGATTACCAAAGAAATGCTCTGCAGACATCATGGAGTTGATTCACTGCCGGCGTTTTTTGGCTTCTGAATATTGGCAGCTATTTGGGTTTTCATGGATGGCAGGGTAGTTTTTTCAGGGCTGATCAAAGAATGTCCGGCCTGACCTTCCAAACAAAGTTTCACAGAGTGCAGCAGGAAAAGCCACCATAGATGCCCCATTGTTGCCCTCCGCTTCTGCCACAAGTTAGTCTACAAGGAGCCTTTCGCTCACACGTTCATGTTTATTTGGCCTGCGCAGCTCTTCACCCCGGTTATAAATGTACTCCCGTTCAGCACAGAAGTAAGTCCCGACTGAGTCTCCTGAAGCTTTTTTTTCTACAGGAGAAAAATTTGTCAAATTATTTTGTTTTCTTCCCATGGAAAATAATGGGAATTAGAATGTGGCACCTTCTGTCCTTTTACATATTTCATTTGCGTGTAAAATGAAAGAAAGGTCAGTGCAGAGATCCCAGAGGGCTCCATTTTGGAAGCCTTTTCAACACTTTTAAAGTAACCGTAGCAGCTCTACTGCAGGAGATAACAGCACTTGCTGTACCTTTTTTAAAGCACGTTGCCATACCCTAAATACTACATAAGCATCCTAATACTTTCAGCTACTACTCTTACTACTTATCACTTCTATAGTGCTACTCAACATACACAGCACTGTACAAAAATATATAAAACAACCCAAGTTCATTGGAGCTTACAATCTAATCAAGGGAAACCTACATAGCAAAAAGAGACTTCTGGAATTTCATTTATTAAGAAATTGGTTAAAATCATTGAGGCTAAATTGTGATTATCAGGAATTAAGATTTTTAAAGCAGCCTCCAAAATGTGGGTTTTTGGACACACATGCTTCTTCCTTCAAAGGCTCTCTCAGCCCTCACATACAAACACTGCCTGTATCCACAATGTTGTTCCGAATGTGGACCCTTTGACTGAAGGAGAGCGATCCAACCCGTGAGGAGGAATCCCCCACTAATCCCTTCCTGCAGGAGGCGAGGCTGGAGAGAATCGGAAAGCCCGCTGGAGCTTCGCCAATACCAACCCACATTCCTCTTAGGTTTCCTCGGGTACCGGGGCCGGCTGGACTTACGTGGGGTCTCTGATAGACGTCTGGGCACAGATCAAAGCAGGCGGAGATATTCGTGGTCAGTCAAGTGAAGATCATACGGGTGTCAGTCCGAAGAGTAAGAGGAATCAAATTCAGACAACCGCAGGTACCTCTGAAAGCAGCGGAGGACTTAGGAAGCACAGGAAAAATCAGAAGTCACAGGAAACCAGGAACCACAGGAATGTCTGGAACAAAGAGAAACTCAGGATACGCAGGAAAAACAAAAGAGCCAGGAGCTGGAAAAGTCGTTGCCAAGGCACTAGTACAGTGCATGCACTATCCTTATACAGTCCCTGCACTGGGGTGTCAAAGAATAGGGCCGCGAGGAAAAAGGTACTGGCCCTTTAAAACAAAAGGTAAACGACGCGCGCGCCTAAAGAGCCTCGATGACAGCGAGGCCCAGCGAAGACGGCAGAGCCTCGATCGCCTGAGCCACTCCAGCCGCGCGCCCAGCAACATCCCGGCAGCGACCCGACCCCGGAGGCAAAGCCGAAGCCAGAGGAGAGAAGGCTCCAACTCCCACGCGCACAGCAGCGACCGCGCTGCGGTCAGATCCCGGCCCAGTTCCGCGAGCACAGCATCGGAGGCACCGCGGCCGGGCTCAGCGCCGCGGTCAGGCCCAAGCCCCAAACTACGGCCAATTTCTTTTCAAATTTTCTCTTCGCCTCTCTTATCAATTTCTTACATTTAACTTGCCAGTGCTTATGCTTTATCCTGTTTACTTCTGTTGGATCCTTCTTCCAATTTTTGAATGAAGATCTTTTCACTAAAATAGCCTCTTTCACCTCCCCTTTTAACCATGCCGGTAATCGTTTTGCCTTCCTTCCACCTTTCTTAATGCATGGAGTACATCTGGACTGTGCTTCTAGAATGGTATTTTTTAACAACATCCACGCCTGTTGCACACTTTTTACCTTTATAGCTGCACCTTTTAGTTTTTTTCTAACTATTTTTCTCATTTTATCAAGGTTTCCCTTTTGAAAGTTTAGCGTTAGAGCCGTGGATTTGCTTACTGTCCCCTTCCAGCCATTAATTCAAATTTGATCATAGATAATGATCACTATTGCCAAGCGGCCCCACCACCGTTACCTCTCTCACCAAATCCTGTGCTCCACTGAGAATTAGATCTAAAATTGCTCCCTCTCTCATCTAAAATACTTAATACCGGATATTCCCACTTGAACCTTATGGTCCCAAGAAAAAGGGTTGTAATGGATCCGTTCTTTGAAAGCTGCCCTCTTAAGTGACATCAGGAAACGGGTGTTTTCCAGAGTGGGTCCCACCTTATGGAATGAGTTACCTGATTTCGTACATGGTCTGGATGATATCGTCTTATTTCAAAAACAACTGAAGACCCTGCTGTTCAGTGAGGCCTTCTTGCCGGGTTAGACTGATAAAAGGAGATAGTCTTTTAGTGTTGAAGTACAAATATGCCATTTGTTATTTTAATTTACTTTTAACCTTTTGGGCAGATTTTAAAAGTCACGCGCGTGGCCTATATTTGTGCGCACTACCCGGCGCGCAGAAATGTACGCCCAGTTTTATAACATGCGCGCGCAGCCGCGTGCATGTTATAAAACCAGGGGTCGGCGCGCGCAAGAGGGTGCACATTCGTGCAACTTACGCGCGCCGAGCCCTCGGGGAGACCAGCTGCCTTTCCCCTTTCCCTCTGAGGCCACTCCGAAATCAGAGCGGCCTCGGAGGGAACTTTCCTTCCCCCCCCCCCCAGCCCGAACCCCCCTCCCAGTACCTTTGTTGTGGAAGTTACGCCTGCCAGAGGCAGGCGTAACTTCCACACGCCGGCCAAGTGCCAGTGCGCGAACCCCCAGCCCAGCGGCCGTACGGAGGCCTCTGGCCATGCCCCCGCCCCTGCCCCTGGATTGTCCATTTTTTCAAGCCCCGAGACTTTCACGTGTCCCGGGGCTTTACGCGCGCCACTGGGCCTTTTGAAAATAGGCCCGGCGCGCGTAATCCCCCCTACGCGCGTAAATCCTCCTAAAATCTGCCCCTTTGTGTTTTTTGTTTTATTCCTGGATTCATTGTACTCCGCTTAGCACGGCGGGTCCAATATAAGCATACAATAAAAGATGTAAATAAGTAAATCAAGATATTGAAAATAAATAAATAAATAAATGGTTGTCAAGTTAAATTATCAAAATCTCAGCGAGGGGTGGGGAAGGATGCTTATGGGCCTGAAATTTAATGGAATGAGGTGGACGCACAAGGCTGAAGGTTCACCTTGGGTGCCTACTAACCCTGCATCAGCCCTGGTCACAGGTCTTCTTTGCTCGGTTGCCTCCTGCAGAGTGCCACAGAGCTATCTCTAAATCCTGTAGGGCAGGGTTTCCAAAATCTGTCCTGGGGACCCACAGCCAGTTGTGCTTTCAGGATACCCTGAACAAATATTTGAGATAAATCTACATACTCGGTATATGCAAATTTATCTCATGCATATTCATTATGACTATCCTGGCTATGGGGTTCCCAGGACCGCTGCTAAGCAAGGTTTCAACGGTAGATAACCATCCCAGACTCATACATAGACCCAATTATCTAGGGATCCCCAAGCTTAATGGAGCCCTGGTTCTTTTTGCGAAGGGGGTAACACCTAGAAATCGAACGAAGAAACCTCAAATAAGAAAATGAAACAACTAGGAAAAAAGATAAGACAGATTTGGAACTAGGTCTTGTATTGAACACTGTTAATATGTCACATTACAGGGTCAGTGTCCATAATAAAGGGACAGTGAGGAGTGGGCTTTGCTTCGCTCTTGACTGCACTGTGCATCCAGTTAGTATAGTTATTGAACCCAAAAGCCCTAGGTATGGGAATGTATGAGAAACCTGAGCTAATATTACAATACTTTTAAGCTCATCATTTTGGGATATTTTCTATATTCGTCATCATTGTAATTGTATGAAAAACATACCTTAAAGCACCCTTTTAACATTCTTTAGTAACTAAACCTCCTTTGTTTGAACTGTCATGCCTTTTGGGTAATTCCTTTAATTCATAAGTGGAAAAAAAAAGTCCACAGAAAAATAATCAGGCAAAGCATAAACCAGGGCAAAAGGTAGAGGGGGGCTCTAATGCCCTGAGGTGTTAAAGCTCAGAATCGAGCAGTGAAGTCTCAACGTGCCACTCTTGCTGAAGATTTTACCCTGCACGTTTCTTTCTGTGGTATTCACTCCCTTACAGCACTGGGAGCAAAAGAAAGCCGTGAACAAAAGGTGCCCTCTTCCAAAGCCGTCCAAGCACATTGAATTGGAGTCTGCTTACACTTCTGTCTTTTGACCAAACTAAAACCTGGCCCTAATGTCTTTAGAGGGTACTTTTCCAAACTTTTGGCATGGGAAATGAGCTTATTTAAAATTGCCTTCCTCCTTCCCCACTCAGTGCGGGTGTATCCCATGGAAAATTAGCGGTGCAGGCCTTCGGGTAAACGTTGCCACTCTAAAGTCCTTTGGGAATGAGCAGCTCTATGGGCACTAGGGCGCCATTAAACAATGAACTTGTAGCCAAAGAGGATATCCAGGCAGGTGTGCTAAAAGCAACACTAAACCAGTGTCTCACCAGTTCAATGCACACACCTCTTGTTGTCCATGCTAAGGTAGTTATTTTGGGAGATATGTAAATTAGCAGGAATACAGTATATTCAGAAAGTATCCCGACCCCTTCACTTTTTCCACAGTTTGTTACGTTACTGCTCTATTCTAAAAAGGATAGTATGCATTTTTTCCCTCCACAATGCACATCAATATCACATTGACATAAGTATTCAGACCCTTCTATGACATTCAGAGTTGAGCTCAAGCATCCTGTTTCCTTTGATCATCTGTGAGATGTTTCTCCAACTTGACTGGTGTCCACCTGTGGTAAATTCAATTGATTGGACATGATTTGGAAAGGCACCCACCTGTCTATGTAAGGTCCCACAGTTGACAGTGCATGTGAGAGCAAAATCAAAGCCATGAAGTCAAAGGAATTGTTTGTAGACCTCCGGGATAAGATTGTATCAAGGCACAGATCTGGGGAAGGGTACAAAAAATTGCTGCAGCATTGAAGGTCCCAAAAAACACAGTGGCCTTCATCATTCTTAGATGGAAGAAGTTTGGAACCACCAGAACTCTTTCTAAAGCTGGCCACTCTCCCAAACTGAGCAATTGGGGGAGAAGGGTCTTGGTCAGGGAGATGACCAAGAACTCGATGGTCACTCTGACAGAGATCCAGACTTCCGCTGTGGAGCTGGGAGAAACTTCCAGAGGGACAACCATCTCTTCAGCACTCCACTAATCAGGCCGTTCTGGTAGAATGGCCAGATAGAAGCCATGCCTCAATAAAAGGCACATGACAACTCGCTTGGAGTTTGCCAAAAGGCACTTAAAGGACTCTCAGAACATGAGAAACAAGATTCTCTGGTTTGAAGAAAGCAAGATTGAACTTTTTGGCCTGAATGTCAAGCGCTATGTCTGGAGGAAACCAGGTACCGCTCATCACCCAGCAAATACCATCCCTATGGTGAAGCAAGTGGTGGCAGCAGCAGGCTGTGGGAATGTTTTTCTGCTGAAGGGACTGGGAAACTAGTCAGGAACTAGTGAACGGAGCAAAGTATCCTTGATGAAAACCTGCTCCAGAGCACTCTGACCTCAGACTGGAGTGACAGTTCACCTTCCAACAGGTCAATGACCCTAAGAACACAGTCAAGAGAACAAAGGAGCAGCTTCGGAACAAGTCTGTGAATGTCCTTGAGTGGCCCAGCCAGAGCCCGGGCTTGAACCCGATCGATCATCTCTCCAGAGACTTGAAAATAGCTGTGCATCAACACTTCCCCATCCAACCTGACAGAGCTTGAGAGGATCTGCAGAGAAGATTGGTGGAAAAGCCCCAAATCCAGGTGTACCAAGATTGTAATGACATAACCAAGAAGACTTGAGGCTGTAATTGCTGCAAAAGGTGCCTCCACAAAGCATTGAGTGAAGGGTCGGAATATTTATGTAAATGTGATGTTTTAGGGTTTTGTTTTGTTTTTTTAATTAATTTGCACAAATTTCTACAAACCTGATTTTTCTTTGTCATTATGGGATATTGTGCGTAAATTGAGGAGGGAAAAAATGCAGATTATCCATTTTAGAAAAAGACTGTAATGTAACTAAATGAAGGGGTCTGAATACTTTCTGAGTGCACTATAAATCAGTGAATGACAGCTTGTGCGGAGGTAGCATACACCATGCCATGCATTGAGGCATGAGCTTTCGAGGACCAGAATCCATCAGATGCATGAAGCATAGTATAAGAGGTGTCTTCTCTTTGTTCTGTATCCCCCAACACTCCCCACCTCCCGCATCCCACCCATCTTCATGTATATTTACTCACCTCCTGTACTGTGCTTCATACATCTGATGCTGTGGACGCTGTTCTTCAAAACTCGTGCCTCAATAAATTGGTTAGACAATAAGGTGCCACCCAACGCTGTCATTTAATTACCCTGGACTAACACCCTTTGAAGATCCAGACCATGTATATTATTCAGTTCAGATAGTCCTGTTATAGGAAAGGCTGCTCAAGGGACATGATGTTGGCATAGGTTTAACAGTCGGTAAGCAAATAAGGTTTGGAATCTGAGATAATTTATAACAGATACAACAGGTGAGCTCCTTCAGCTTTTAATTGAGAAAGTGGAGTTATTGCCAGTCCCCAGTGGAGGGTGTTTAGTAACTTATTAGTACCTCCTCTTTCTCTCCTTGCCCCACCCACTTTTCTTCTCCCAGAACGTGGGCCTGGTTACCGTGACCTCCACTCCCCTGAACTGTGGTCCTCGCCTGAGGGTGCTACTCCAGCGCTCCCTGAATGAAAAGTTACTCCTGCTGCTCCCTGTGGGGTATCCCAGCAAAGATGCAACCGTGCCAGATTTGAAACGGAAGCTGCTAGATGAAATCAGGGTGATTGTTTGAAAAAGTATAACAGATACTTTTCAGAAAACTCACCAAAAAGACCATGGTCTACGGTGTACTGTTCTTTTTGCTTAATTTTCATTAAACATGTTTCTACAGTATTTGGGGGACTTTTGTTTTGTTTTTAAATCATTTATTCGCCTATCTTCTTCTTTACTTTCACCCTCAGGCTACTACTGACATTCATGGATAACAATATAGGCTGTAAAGTCTGCGGAGTAAACAATAAGTCCGGGGTCTTTTGCATTCCCTTAGGGAGCACTAGACACACCAAGGAGTGACATATTTAGAACATAAGAAAATGCCATACTGGGTCAGACCAAGGGTCCATCAAGCCCAGCATCCTGTTTCCAACAGTGGCCAATCCAGGCCATAAGAACCTGGCAAGTACCCAAAAACTAAGTACCCAAAAACTTATTCAAAACAATTCATTTTAGGAAAAAAATGCCTTTACATTTCCATTTTATCAGCAATCACAAAGAGAGTTTTCAAGCTGATTATATAGCCACTAACTAGTGAATATATTTAATCCTCGGCCATTTCACTAAGCACTTAAAAGGTTCAGTCTAGGAAAAATGCCAGTGATATTTGCTGAAGGTATAGTTACGCTCCGAAAAGAGAGAAACTAGTAAAAAATCAAAACTAACATGTTACCATATGGACATTACATTCGTACTGAACTTGGGAAGAACTGCTGAAAAATTTTTATTCACTTTCACCAAATATATTCCGTGGGCCTGAGAGTAATTCCCTGTGAAGTGCGATAGGATAAAGGGAATGCAGAGTCACTTGCCACAACATTTTCCAGATGTGAGTTCCCTTGCTGGGTGTATCATTCCAATGAAATGTTATTGAAATTGCATTGGATGAAAAATGTATCAATGTAAGCATTCAAACAGTAGACAAAAACCCCAAGGTACAGAAATGAACCACCCAGAAAAAATACTTTGAAAAGATGCTGGAAGCACAATCAAGTAGTGAGTGATTTTGTAACAATTATTAAAGGAGGAGAAAGGACTTCAGATGCTATGTTTTAGGCCTACTGGCCAAAAAGACAATTCACATTTATAAAGCCAAATTAAGGCCTGGATTTATCAAAATGCGATAAGTATCGCATGAGATAGCAAAAGGGATGTGTTTTATGCTAATATACAGTTTATTGCAATTTGCACTAATTACCTAGGGGGAAGAAAGGAAGAGAGTGAGAGAAAGCCTAGCCATAATGTCCTCTCCCAAGATAGGTATTTGTATCCCTATGGGAGGCCCACCTAGCAACTCGAGGTGAGATTTAGGTATTAGTGTAGGGGGATAGGGGCCACTTTGACATTCAATGTGAGACGTAGGAACAGAACAGTGGTCTCTTGTGAAGATTTGATGACCTTCAGAGTGAGAAAACTCACCCAAAGATGAGATTGGTGCAGTGTTCTCTCAACCTAGCTTGATGGACCCTATACCTGGGTAACATCAAGCTAGGTTGAGAGAACATTGCACCAATCTCATCTTTGGGTGAGTTTCCTCACTCAGAGTGTCATCAAATCTTCACAAGAGAGCACTGTTCTGTTCGTACGGCTCACGTTGAATGTCAAAGTGGCCCCTATCCCCCTACACTAATACCTAAATCTCACCTCGAGTTACTAGGTGGGCCTCCCATAGGGATACAAATACCTATCTAGGGAGAGGACATTAAGGCTACACTCTCACACTCTCTCCCCCCCCCCCCCGAGATGGCTAGGCTGGTGCTCCAGGAGCTTCAAACCTACTAAAACAGGCCTTTCAGGCAAAATGCACTAACACTTTACTGCCCCATAACACAGCTTAGCACTACTGAAAAAGGTGTAGTTAAAATCAGCATTAAGTCTGTGCAATAGCACTTCACAGACTGGCAAACCCAGCCCACTCCCACCCCTAACTCCTCCTCTTTTTTGGATTTGCATCACACCATACGATATGGTGCGATCACATGCGTTAAAGGCATTTTCACATGGGTTAAGGGCCTATCGCATGCGTCAATGGGGCTTTTCGCATGCGATAAGCCGTTAATGCATGCAAAAACGCCTTAGTGCATTTTGATAAATTACCCCTAAGCCTTTAAAATGATGATTTTTCACATAATCATGAATCCACAAAAAAACCTCCTTGTGATTGAAAATAAGTGTAATCATTTGCTTCTCACTTTTAAAATATTGTTCCTACTTTGAAATGTTCAGATTTTGAAAAATTTATATGGGTAGATATTTAAGTTAAGTTTTCCTTCCATATTTTTGCTAAGAGTTGTTACCTATCTTGAGTTTTCGTGAAAATAAGTTTTGAACATTCTAAATTGGGAACAATATTTTAAAAGTGAGAAGCACATTATTACACATTTATTGCATGATCAATGTAAGTATTCTCCATGAATTGTTTACAGCACGGAAAATATTTTCCCAATAAAAATTAGTCCCTAATTAATGTCTTAAACATTACAAGCAAGACGACATAGAATTTTCTGCTGAGTTTGTTGCAGCAAGATTTTACACATTATGGGCCGGATTTTCAAAAGTCCCGGCAATGCGTGTAAAGCGCCTGGGACGTGTGTAAGTCCTGGGGCTTTACAAAAGGGGCGGTCCGGGGGCGGGGCGTGGAGGGCCGGGGGTGGTCAGGGGCGGGGCCAGAGGCCTTCACATGACCACTGGGCCGGGGATTGCGCGTCGGCAGTTGGCTGGTGCACGCAACTTACTTCAGCCCCAGGGCTGAAGTAAGATTTAAAACAAAAAAAGGAAGTCATCAAAGGTAGGGGGGAAAGGTCAGGGGAGGTAAGGGAAGGTGGAGTGGGGGGTAGGAAAGTTCCCTCTGAGGCCACTCTGATTTCGGAGCAGCCTGGGAGGGAACAGGGGAAGGCAGTGCGACTCTGAGCGGGCTCGGCGCGCGCAAGGTGCACAATTGTGCACCCCCTTGACCCTGGATTTTATAACGTGCGCATGTGCACATGTAGGCTGCGCGCGCTTCTTTTAAAATCTACCCCTATATGCTTGTTAATATAGTATATGCAATGATCCTTTGGATTCATGGCCAATAAGGTCCTAGTTAACTCCTTGAGCTAGGACAGACAGGGTAGTATCTTAGGGTAGGCATCATTCGGTTCTGCCCCTCTCTTTGAGGGTGCTGGGATAGCCATTGCCTTGTGGTATAAAAGCAACTCGCTCTCTCTCTCTCTCTGAGAGAGTGGGGCAGTACAGCTTGATGTTTTGAGTTAGAAGAAGCAGGAGTTAAGGCCTCAGTTGGATTTTTGGGCCTGTCCTTGGGGCTCAGATACTCCAGTCTTGTGTCCTTGGGACCAGGTTGGGCAGCTGCCTTTCAAGTCCATTCCTTGGCTGGTTGGGTTTGCCTTGTAGGTTGTTTTGGGGCTTTTTTCAGTTTTAGTTGTAAGAAGTCCTTTGAGACCCCCTTGTTTTGGCCTGGAGTTGAATTATGAGGAAATCTCTGCCTGGAAGGGCCAGGATAGAGAAGATCTACCTCTCTCCACCCTCAACAAGGTGATCACCCACTGCAAGTGACTTCTTGTGTTTGGATTTAGTTTTGAGGAGTAACCTTTTGGTTAGAAGACCGGAGAAAGTTTTTTCTTCCCCCTTCCTGCCCTGAAAGAGGAATATCGGGAGAGCTGTGATTGAATCCTTGTGCCAGCGAGAAAGAGACATTCTTGAGAACTGTGAAGAAGACCATTCTGCGATTTTTCTGAGGACCCCCAACAGGAGTCTTTACCCTGGGGAAGAGAGATTTGGGGGCTCTGTGCAGAGACTGAGATTTACTATTTTTCTTCTCAGTTTTGGAGGAGGGTTTTCTGTCCAAACAAAGATACTCCTGGCCACTTGGGAGCCTCATTTTTCCACCTCCTGGAGGGTGAGTGTTTCCCTTGCCCTGGTACAGAGAGAGAGGGAGACCTTTGCATGGATAGAGAAGAGTCTGTATTCCATCTGTAATGCCAAGAACTGATGTGAGCTGCGCCATTTATTCAGGCAAGAACGTCCACAGAAACGTTTCCTTTTTTGGGTTTTTTTGGGACACTCACCCCCTCACATTGCTAAAGGTGGAAAGGAAACCCATAACTTCTCCCTGGTAAAAGAGATACTTTCATCCCTGCTATCCAAGGCCTTGGAGGAGACATTCCGGCTCCCCCCTCCCTCCCCAGGCTAAAAGACTTGTGTGAGAGACACTGGAGTCGGAAGAAGGGCCCCCAGAGCCCTATGCGCCCCTGCATCAATGCAAACCGCCAGAAGGGGTTGCACATGCAGCCGTTAGAAAAGTTACTCGTGTATAAAAATTCAATTAAAAAATATAAAATGCGTATGAAAATTGGATAACTCTTGCTTTCAGCCAATTTTCAAAACTTTTTGGAAACCCTTCTTGTTTTATCATCATTAGACAAAATCAAAGGCACGCTTGTCACTTTCTAAACGTTGTGGGATATTTCTACTCAGCGCAGGTGGGAATTTTATGCAACATTTTTGTATTTCCTCCGTTTTTGAAGATGATTTTCCTGACATGCACACTACAGCCTTAAACTTTGCAGCTGCTAGATGAGCACAGCATTCTCTCCTAGGAGACAATGAAAGGTCAATGAAATATGAAGATTTTACGCACTAAAAGACTTCTCTGTAGGCCACAGAATATATTTAGCGGAACGGAATACAAATTTTTCAGTAGGTAGGTTTTACGATGTGCAAATGTAATGTCCATATGGTAAGATGTGGTTTTGACTTTTCCTCGTTCCTTTCTTTTCAGAGCTTAACTATGCCTTCGGCAAATATCACTGAACCTTTTAAGTGCTTAGTGAAATGGCCAAGGATCAACAAATATATTCATCATTTATCCTCTAATTGGAGCATTTTCCTCCCTAGTCTAAAGGCTAATTGATGTTTGTTTGCATACTCTGCAGATGAATTTCTTACATGTCCTAATCACAGTAGCAAAACTGTTGAATTGTATATGTGGTGGCCTCATCATTAAGTCCTGGGTGAGCCCTTAGTTCAGCTACAGTAATGCAGTATAGTGTGAAAGGGGGAGGTACCATTCAATTGCAGCCCCCCCCTTTAAGTGGTCTGGGGTCACCGGCCCCCTGAGAGTCTGTTTAACAGCTCCCTACAGAGAGCTCAGGAGGCCGTCCCTTTAGGTTTGCTGAGAGTTAGCAGGCAGAGAGGAGCTTTTTCTTGAGCAGTTTTTTCCAGGCCCGTTAGAGGAGCCAGGCAAGCCCTGCTTGCTGGTCCTGACCCGGACTGGAAGGGGTTTCCTCTTCCAGTCCATTCACTAGTTGGTTAGGATTTTCCCTGCAGATCTGTTTTAAGTGGTAGGCGCCTTTCTTGGACTCAGGGCATGGGGAACCCTGTGTCTGGGATAAGCAGGGATAGGGAAGACCTGTCCTTGAAGTGGTGGTGACCCAATGTGAGGATGAATTCCAGTGTTAAATTCAGTTGGGGATAAAGGACTGAATTCAAGATCCAGGAGGACGTTTTGGCTGCCCTTCCTTCCTATAACAAAGGGAGGTGCTTGCTTCAAGGGGGATCCCTCCCATCAGGGATCCAGAAAGAAGAGATAAAGAGACTGTGTCAGAACCAAAGAAATCCAGAAGATCTGCTAACTGTGAGTAGGGGAAATCAAACATCACTGTGGATACCCATCTGTGTTTTCACCATCCTGGGGGGAGAGAGAGAGTTACTCTCTGTGCCGTAGACTCTTTACCATTTGAAGCAGTTTGGAAGGAATTTTTTTGACCATATCTAAAGAGACCCTGCCCCCCTGGGAAATTCATTTAATCAAGCCCTGAAGACCTGATATTTCCCTGGCCCTGATATGTGAGTCCTGCACAGATAGAGGAAAGAGAGTGCAAGAGAATTCTGTGGTGCTGCAGTTTGACTTATTCATCATCATTATTCGAACTGTAAAGACTTTAATTTTAGACACTAACTCAGTGACTCCAGAGTATTTCTTTCACACTCACTGCACCCACCAGGAGGATAAGTCCCTTCTCACAAGGGAAATGTGTAAAAAGGACGCCCCTCTCACATTGGGCCTTGGAAGTAAATCTCTCCCCCCCCCCCCCCCCCAACCTATAAAGGATCCGGCCCTGGAAGTAAGTCTATGTATGTGTGTTGAAGCCTCTGTGTGTGTGTATGGGGGGGAGGCTGTGTGTGTGTGTGTCTTTCCACCTGTGCCTGTGCCTGCGTTTGTCAGGGCTTTGCAGACGGAGCATATTCTTCTTTCCAGAGTGCACCTTCCAATGTTCCAGATGCCACCTGGTGGCTATAAAGAGACCCGACAGTGTGACCAGCACAAGCCTTTTATAGGTCTTCTATAGAAGATGCATGGCAAAATGAAAAATATCTGATAAACCCCATGAAACACAGCATATCAAGAAATGGAGAAAAGGCCTCGCTAGAGAACTGCCTGTCTAATACTAAACCTTTTAACACTGTGTGCACATTCTTCATGTAGCAATCTTTGTTGACAGGTTTCATGATAACGGTCTCATTGAATAATTGTCAGAATATGAAATATAGAAAAATAAATATGAGTCATAAAAGCAGAAACCAAAATACCCCAAATTTTAAGCCTTGTACTACAGTTTACAAAAACAGCCTTTTTTCTTCGTTGTCTGATTGTTGCTGTAGGAGGTGGTAGCACTGTTTAGCCAAAACCCCCAACCCCAAATATATTATAGGCACTGCTGCCAGCACTGTCTATGATACCTTTAATGTCTGCAGCCACGCCTGGTTTTCAGGCTGTCCACCCTGACCGTCTATGAAATCTGAGAACTGGACTCCTTTGCAGATTTTGGTTACCCTGAAAATCGGCTCTGTTTGGGAGCCATGCTGATCAAAGTTGCAAACCACTGCAGCATCAGCCAGAGCAATGGCATGGTTCCCCTCACACTTACATCGTGAGATCCCGATTGTTGCGGCCGTCGGTCTGCGACGGCTTCGCCCCCGCCTACCTTATTCTTCTTACGGCTCCTCCCGCTCACCTCGGACTGCTGGCTGCCGCGGCGTCTGTCTGCCGCCCTCTCCGGCGTCCCCGAACCGGCTTTGGTGCTGCTTCCCGCCAAGCTCCTCCAAGGTACCATAGGGCGCGCGCGCGCACGCCGCCCTCATCTTTATTTCCTCAATGGCGCGAACCTCGGGGGCGACCCCCTGAGATGACGTCACGCTGCCCGGATATTTAAGCCTAACTCCTTTGCTAGCTAATCGAGTTAGCAACAACTTGGATTCTACGGATGGGATTCGCTCTCCGTGCCGAAGCTGCTCTGCCACTCCAGCGATATCTGGAGCTCTTACTGCTAACGGGGTACCCGCTCCTCGGGGGCCTCTTCTGCTTCTTTCAGGTGCTATCAGGAAACTGGTACTCGCTCCTCGAGGGCCCATGTTCCCTGAGACGCTGCCTGCATCTACAACCCTTTCTACTTGGAAGACTTCACTAACAGTTTCCATCTGTGAGTACAACTACCATCTATTCCACAGTACTGCTTCCCTGGAACCAGGTACTCGCCCCTCGAGGGCCTAACTTCTGTTCCAGTGCCAGACCTCTCGTCTAGTGGAACCGCTGTGTGAGTACAATACCACTGAGTCTCTCTAAGGATCAGGTACTCGCTCCTCGAGGGCCTGCCCTCTGTTCCGGTGCCAGACCTCTCGTCTAGTGGAATCTCTGTTACTGCTACGTGAGTACAATATAACTGAGTCTCCCTGCTCTGAGGGACCAGGTACTCGCTCCTCGAGGGCCTGCCCTCTGTTCCAGTGCCAGACCTCTCGTCTAGTGGAACCGCTGTGTGAGTACAATACCACTGAGTCTCCCTGCTCTAAGGGATCAGGTACTCACTCCTCGAGGGCCTGCCCTCTGTTCCAGTGCCAGACCTCTCGTCTAGTGGAACCGCTGTGTGAGTACAATACCACTGAGTCTCCCTGCTCTAAGGGATCAGGTACTCACTCCTCGAGGGCCTGCCATCTGTTCCAGTGCCAGACCTCTCGTCTAGTGGAACCGCTGTGTGAGTTCAATACCACCGAGTCTCTCTACTCTAATGGATCAGGTACTCGCTCCTCGAGGACCTGCTCTCCCTGTCACGGAGCTTCTCCTATTCTACCTGGGACTCTGTGTGTTTCTCACTGTGTACTCATAACTCTCAGTCTCTTTCCACTACAGCACAGCCAAGCAGAGGATCTGCTGTTCCAGCATCCTGTGGATACTATCCCAGTCGGGCTCAACATCTACTACTCACTACTGCCACCTCTGGTGGTTTCCAAAACTGTTTAAATAAAGATTCACTCTGTGTTTGTGTGGCCAGAGTTTAGCCTGACACTGTGGTCCCTCACGGGACTGCCCCCCCTGGGTGTGGTCAGCTGCCACAGTGTCCAAGGATTCCCCCAAACACCAATAACCATAACACCTATCCCTTCAGATCTATCTAAGTCCTGTTGTAAATCTCAAACCAATACCCGTGTAAGACCCCTGGGAATCTGAGTGCCCTGCTTGACCAGAATAAAGACTATGGAGTCTGTTATTAAGTTTCCATAAGTTCCAAGTGGCTGATATTTTGCCCCTGTAATTAAAATGATTGCTATGCATGTTGCATGTTTTATTCTGGGACTGGTTATACCCCTTCTGTCAGTGAGGTGTGCAGTGCACTACCTGCACTAAATCATTGCATGTTATGCTGTTGAAATCAGTGACCCTGCATCTCTAGACCTTCCCTTCACCAACAATAAAGTCAGCATGGACCTTTCAAGGACCTGCCAGGATCAGATACTGATGATGCGAGTCCAATAACAGCAGCAGGAGTTTAACTCCCATCTTCAGTCAGTTTGGATAGGGTGAAATCCAATTCCTTGGAGACTATACCCAAACCAAGTGGATTCTGTAGGGTCAGTGCTAAAAGAAAACCAACAGACAGTCTATGAATTGCAATCTGTAGAAGCATGTCCTTCTTTTACAGAGAATTGCAGAAGTCTGACTGAACACAAATTGCCAGAGGATGCACAAGGGAAATGTTTACTCTTTATCAGGCATGATTTCTAGTGACTTTTACCCTGGCCTTATAGGGGCCACCAGAGCAACTGTATTTGACTTTTTTTTTTTTTTCAGCTTTGCTGTGACCTCTAGTGGTCAACTAGAATATTACAGATTTTGTTTGCAGTAATATATTGAAAGTGAAACTGGTTTGCTTAGTTGTGTTTATTACGGCTTATGTTTTTTTATTCCATAAATAAATACTCTAATTTATTTTTGTATTGTGTAATATATTTTTTGCACTTTTGTAGTATTTAAATATCATATCTCTCTAACCTTGCAAAGTGCCCAGGACATTGTGCATTCTATAATTTTTCTTCCCGAGTAGCACCCGCCTCCCCCCATACTCTTACTGGGAAGGCACAAGATGGGTAGAGGAGTTGTTGGCGCTAATTGTGAAGAACAGAATAGGGAGGCATTCGCCCTCATCAGCTGTGGAACGGAATCCAGGACCTGTGACACTGCAGAGAGTGCTGGTGAGGAGCGTTGTGCTAGAAAGCAGGAGTGCAACAGGGCCATAGGAGTTTCACCAGTAATGGAACATACACAGCCAACCAGTTTTTGCATAACAGAAGTTTTTTCTATTTAACACAACACAAACTGAGGCCAATGATTTTTCTAGATAATGGGAATTTTTTGATAGAGGAATTTTGGATATAAGGTCCTCTAATCTAGTTCCCTGACGATGATATATCACTCAACTGGTGTGGTCTCCAGTTTTGAGATTGAAAACTACACAGCCTTCTTGGGAAGAGGACACAAGTAGAAGGAAACTATCTTTACAGAAACAAGGTAGATACAGATCTTTTACAGCAGAATTTGCTGTTCGACATGAACAATTATTTTTATGGTGGGAGGGTCGACAGTTTGATATAAATAAGATTTATTATTATGCTTGATAACTGTAGTTCACGAAGCACCAAAGCAGACCAGATAGTTCAGTCTGTCTGCACTAAAGCACTTTGACACCATTGATTTTCTGGTTTTGGGGACAACTAAAGTAAGTAATTTCAGTATCATACTGTGCTCACACAATTGTCGGGTGTCCTAGACTGCAGTCAAACTTGACAATCTGCTGGAATTTGTTGGGAAAATATAAGCGTCCCTGTACGTGAAGTGATAACACATTACACTCCATTTCTACAAGGCTACAGCGTGACAAGTCTCCAGGACATGCAGTAAAAATGAACGGCGTGTGAGTTCAGGAGTACACCGCATGTCAGGACACAAACTGTCACTCTGTATGACTGAATACGCAGACCTGAATGCTCCACCTGCTCCTGATCCTTGAAGAATGCTGTAGACGTTATCATGTTAACAATAGTGTCCCTGTCCGCCTACCACAAAGATAATATTAACCTCATAAAATATGCAGGTAATAACATAAAGTAAAGAGAGGAGAACTGCAGTTCTCTCTGCCAGCTTAAGCTCCCCAGTTTACTTTCTGCCAGTGATAAATTTCCTCTGTGATCTGAAGCTGTTTCTGCAAAAATGTGGTGAGCTAAGCAGCTAGCAGAGTATCTTAAAAAGGCAGGCGTGACCCAGGTCAGCACCAGCAGGCTGAACCAGTCCTGGTTGTGCCCCATTGCATGCATGGAGATGTAGTCCTACTTCTAGGGAAGTCTCAATTATAATTGAATGCATGCATTTGAGCACAGCCAGGACTGGAGCAAACTGTCCGAGTTGACCTGGATGCATTGCCAAGCCCATCTGGAGCTGTGCTCAGTATGACACTGACAGTATATACTAAGATTTCACTTGAATGAACCATGCAAACTGCTTGTTAAATAATATTAAATGCTTTGCTTAAGGTGACCTCATACAAATAGGCACTTTGACTGCAACATTTAAACTGAAAACATGCCAAGTTATTTGGAATCATCGATCCACCATTTACTGAGGGTCCCAAGTTTTATTTTAGGGGGGGGTTTGAGAAAAATGTTTTATATGCAAATAAAAACGTAGCAAAGAGGAGATAAAGACTGACTACTTAGCTTATAAACTCCAGAAGGTTAAGTGTAGCCGATGATTGCTTGTAAAGAACGTCAAGTCCACAGGAATTGGTTGGTATAAACAAATTGTCTCCTATATTATCCTGATCACCGATGATTATAAATAACTTGGCATGCTCTCAGTTTAAGACGTAAGACATCCAACTAAATGGTGCAATCAACGTGCCTATTTTAATGAGGTCAACTTAGAAAAGAAAAGGTGATCAGGATAGTATAGGAGACCATTTTATTTATACCGACTGATTTCTGTGGAAGTTCTTTACAAGCAATCTACGGCTACACTTATCCTTCTGAAGTTTATAAGCTAAGTACTCAGTATTTATCTCTGCTTTGCTACATTTTTATTTGCATATAAATAATTTTTCAAAAAAAAAAAATATACTTGGGACCCTCAGTAACAAGTGTTATCCTGGACCGATGATTATAAATAACTTGACACATTTTCAGTTAAAGACAAGACCTATGCCTATTTGTATAAGGTCACCTTAAGCAGAGCATTTAATATTATTTAACAAGCAATTTGCCTTGTTCATTCAAGTGAAATCTTTGTAGCTACCATTTGATATTTTTCACTTCATGGTTTTATTATATTATCCAGTGACATACTGAGGCAGAACTAGGGTATGAGGGCAGCAGAATAAGGATTTTAAACTTCGAACTTGTGCGTAAGCCCCTTTTCGGTGGGTGTCCTGAGTACAGGGGTGCACGGTTGTCCTGGAGCCACAAACTCCCTCTTACTTTCTCCAGTCAGTCCATAGGCCCTGGGTGCTGGGTTTGTACCAGAGATGGGGAAGAGGTTTCAGGTTCCAGGGGCCCACGGCACACAGGGGTGGCAGGACTCTCAGTCTCTCTCTGCTGCTTACTTTCTTGGATGTGCTCACGTTTGGGACGTCCTTGCTTTAGGGGCATCTTGGAATGCTCACAAAAGGCACTGGAAACGCCGATGGGGTGTTCCAACAAATATTTACTGTAACCAAAAATATCTTCAATCCAATTAGCAACAAAAAATTCTCCAACTAATCTTTACAAACAAAATTCCCAAAAGTGCTGCTTGTCTCAGACCTGAGCAGCCGAGCACAAATCTACGCCCAATTTTATGACACGCGTGCGCAGCCGCGCGCATGTTATAAAATCCGGGGTCGGCGCACACAAGGGATGCACACTTGTACACCCCTTGCGCGCGCCAAGCCCTGATGGCTTTCCCTGTTCCCTCCGAGGCCGCTCTGAAATCGGAACGGCCTTGGAAGAAACTTTCCTTCCGCCCCCCACCCTTCCCCTCCCTTCCCCTACCTAACCTGCCCCCCAGCCCTACCTAAACCCCTTCCCATACCTTTGTTTTGTAAGTTGCGCCTCTTGGCCAGCGCGCGATCCCCCGGCCTAGAGGCCCTACGGAGGCCTCTGGCTACGCCCCCACCCCACCCGGACTGCCCACGCCCCGCCCCTTTTTTCAAGCCCCGGGGCTTGCGCGTGTTGCCGGGCCTATGCAAAATAGGCCCGGCGACGCGTAGGGCTTTTAAAATCTGCCCCTATTTGTTTTCCAAGGCATTTCCATAATACTTTACAGACTCTGCTCCTTTCCAGAGCTGTATTGTATAAATAGTCTTCTTAGCTATTTTTTGTGAGTTTGTGTTTAATTTGTGTATGGTTTTTATTGTAATCTGGCTCGGATGATTTTTGTGATGAGAGCAGACTATAAATCTTATAAATAAATAAATAAATAAATAATAGAGATGGTCTAGTAGAGACTGGGGATCTCCTATCTCTTTCTCTGATGTTACTATGGACATCTGGGTTAGAAAGTCCCAAAAAAAGCAAAAAAAAAATAATATATATATTTTCTCCTTCCCATGGGCAGAACCTGGTGGCAAACATTCCTCCCAAAACCACAAGAACTCAACTCTTCTCAGAACCACTGCTCTCTTCTTCTCTGGCAAGACGCTGTTGTCCTTCCTTTGCAGGGCAGGCAAGTGAGCACAGTTGCTTTATCTGACCTCCTCGAGACAGAGGGGAAATCCTCCCGAGGCAGGAGCAGGCTCCACACAAAAATACAAAACTCATTCAAAAAAACAAGACTCGCACAAAACTTCTTCTTCCACTCCACTCCCAGAGGCCACCCCTGCCAGACTACGGACCTGGAATATACTTCTTCTCCTGGTATCAGACAGACTTCGGGCCTAAGATTGGGGGAAAACTCTGCAACATTCTCCAGATTCCTGTAATTCTGCCTCACCACTCCCTGTGCTCTCCCTGTTTTTACACTAAAATGACTCCTACCTAATCCTAATTTAGGGCTTAACATAGGGACAGAATAGAAAGATGAGATCTAGAGTCTCTACATATGTGTTTAGCTTCACAGATAAATGTTAATTGCGCTCAATAAGGAGCAATCAGTTATATTCTGATCGGTATCTACTCTGTCTGCGTATCTGCAATCAATAATTGCAGGCACAAAGAGCCTGAAAAAGCCTGTGTTAGTGAAATCTCTGCCTCTCCTCGCACACTCTGGGCGATGCATCACGACATGTTTTACTCTCTGCCCTCTTTCTCTCATTGTTTCCAAAGAGCCTTTTTATTAGGCATCTTTGTCAGTGCAAAATGCCTATTATTGATGATCAGTCCATGGGTCCGTCTGTCTGTCCATCCGTCTCTACACATGTTGCAGCAGCACGGTCACTGTACAAATTTGCCTAAAAATCAGTGCGATGTTGTCCACTGAAAGTTGTTAGGGACTCCCAAAATTTGGATCAGATAGGCCTTGCCCTGGATCCACTTGAAACCCAAATGTGCCCCTATGATACACAATGTGCAACTCTCTTCAGTTGGTTAATTCTACAAGGAGATGGTCCTGTTTTCCTGCACAGTTCATATTGGGGACAACTTTGACCTTTTCATATCAAATTTAAACTAGGGTTGCCATCTTCCAAAAATTCTGCCCTACTATCCCTTATCCCTTCCGTCACATGCCTTCTCTGCTGATGCATAGTTGTTGCACTGGCAGAATTGCAAGCCTGAGGGGGAAAGAAACACATGTGCATGTTTCCCCATCCAGTCACCATGCTTCTCTACTTAATGCAATGCACTGTGTTATCCCTGCATGCTCCAATGCTCTTTAATCTCCCTCATTTCTACCAGTCTGGGCCACAGCAGCTAATGATATAGCAGTACCAGCCATCTGGCATCACACTGTAACAATGTGCTCCATCTGTATTGTTGTGGGTGCAGAAATACATTTCTCCACAAATACACATTTTAGTTATTCATTCGCTTATTTGCAGGAAATATATTATTCATTTACCTAACTGAAAGAGTGCTTCAATATAAATCAGTAGAGGTGACATCACACTTTTAATATGAGAGAAAAAAGAAATAGAATTGCCCCTTGTTCTCTAAAGGCAGTATAGAGGAAAAAAGGATGGCGTATAATTAGGAAAATCCACAGCTGAGGCACTAATAAAAAATACTGCAGAACTAAGAGCTTATCATGGGCAGAGAAAGCATAATTTGCAAAAAGTCATAGTGCTGAGTGCAGCTGTTTACAGTGGTAGGATGAAGGAGTTAAGGAATGATAATTACCTAATCAGGGAGCACAGACCTTTAGAAACAGAGAACCCAAAGTTTTAGAACACAGTTATAATTTAAAGAAAAGATAGCAGCAATGTATTACAATACAGATTGAAATATAAATCCAATGGTGATGTCATGCATTTAACACAGAAGAGAGAAGGAATACTCCTTTTAACCTGTACTATATAAAGGCAGTGTGTAATTATGGAGACTACTTCAGGAGGGTAAATACATTTGTCAGTTTCCTCAGACTAGAGCAAGGATGAGGATCTTATAGATGCATTTTTCTTTAGAACACAACCATAACTTAATTTCAAAACCTATGTAGCCAAAATGGCACAAGTATAAAGTATAGGCAGAATATGAAAGGGAACAGAAGAAAATCATTCACTTAATATAAGGAGAGAGAGATCTGACAGAACTGATAGTCAGCAAGTAAGAAAATAAGCAGTAGAATCTGGAATGGGATTTCAGATAAATCAGGAAAAATCTAAGCGGTCAATATTCAACTGCGGAGTGGCTAGTTAAGTTAGTCGGATACAGCTATCTGGCTAACTTAAGAGGGATATTCAGCAGCACTGAATATACCCAGCTATCTTAAAGTTAGCCGGATAGGTACATCCTACGGCGTGACCAGAATTAGCCACATAACTTATACGGCTAACTCTGATTCACTCCGCAATGCCTCCCACCCGCCCCAGACCACCCCCAACTTATACGGCATACGGTTTTAAATTTAGGCGGCTAGCCATTGAGATGGATAACTTTTCAAAAAGTATGCCGATTTCAATAGATACGCGGGTAGCCGCGCATAGCTTTTGAAATCCAGGGTCAGTGCACGCAAGGGGGTGCACAATTGTGCACCTTGCATGCACCGAGCCCTGCCGTGCGCTGCCCGTTCCCTCCGAGGCCGCTCCGAAATCGGAGTGGCCTCAGAGGGAACTTTCCTTCTGCCTCCCCCCCACCTTCCCCTCCCTTCCCCTATCTAACCCATCCCCCAGCCCTACCTAAATCCCCCTATTAACCTTTATCCGCGAAGTTACGCGCGCCGGCTGTCTGCTGGCACGGCAGGCCCCGACACAGGCCGCTGTGTCAGGGCCCCCGAACACGCCCCCTGGCCACGCCCCCGACTGCTCCTTTTTGCAAGCCCCGGGACTTATGTGAGTCCCGGGGCTTGCACGCGCCACCGAGCCTATGCAAAATAGGCTCAGCGCGCACAGGGGTTTATTTTAAGGGTTACGCACAGAATTTATGCGCGTAACCCTTTTAAAATCCGGCCCAAGCTGTTTGTAATCAGAGAAAGAACAGCTCAGAAGAATAGCTTTTGGACATTACTCGGGTTAATGAAGTACTTAATGAGCTGTTGCTGGTTTCCCGGCGGGCTGTGTTTCCGTTCTTCCAAAGATATATCAGACTTACATTGGGGAACTGTGAGGGGAAGTATTTTTGTGTATATATTCTTTTATGCAGACTCTTATCTTGTATGCTTTTATTGCTTATTCTCAGACTTAAAAGTAAAACTTCTACACTTAATCTATGACAAAATAATCACCAGTTTTCCTACCCACTACATTGGTGTCACTAAGGAAAAGTTTAGTGAGGGTGCAAAGCCGCCATCACATGCGTATTGTACTAAGTGGGTATCCACTCCTCCTTCTACCAATTGCCAGATTGGCAAAGGAATCCCTTAGACTAAAAGACACCAAGATGACTGATAAAACTTCTCTTTCTGAGGTAGGAAGAGTGGATAAAACTTTCTCCTAACAAAAATCAAACAATCAACATACACTTTGAAAAGGGAGATAAATTTATCAATCGCTGGATATGAGTTGAAATGAATCTCTTCCCTGACTAAGATTCCTCAGCCAAGACTTTTAGTCCCGCAGATATCCCTCTTTCACTTGCAGAGTTCAGGCCACACATCCACTCTGAGCACTGTCGCAGGCAGGATCATGGCAATAATTAATATTTGCTGCTGAAATCTTGCATGATCCAGAAGCACATGGAAGACAGCGCAGCTAAGCTTACAGCCTAGCTCTGCAAGCCTGCCCGAAGACCATCTCTGAAGGTGGTATGAGATCTGCCATGGGAGTGGCAGGGAAGGGGGAGAGAGAGAGAGAGAGAAAGAGAAAAGTACAAGGGAGAACATGCCTCTATTTATATTTACCACTGTAAGAGGGTGGGGGGGGGGGGGTGTTACATTGGTCTGCCTAGGGCACTGTAGCCCCTTGCTAAGTGAGAAATATGTGAAGGTTCTTTGTTTTCTGTATTATTATTTAAATGAAAACACTGGATTACACAGAAATGCAAAATGATACTATTGTGTCCGTCGGTCTTCGACGGCTTTGCCCCGCTTGTTGCACCCCTATCTCGGCTCCTCCCGCTTACCTGGGCAAGATGGCTACCGCAGCGTCGTCAAGCCAACTTCTCTGGCATCCCCGGAATAGCTATGGTGCAGTCGTATGCCATTGCTCCTCCCAGGTACCTGCTAGGGTGTGCGAGCGTGCAACCCACGTCTAAGTACGCCCAGTGGCGCGAACTTTGAGGGCATTCCCTCATCTGACGTCATGCCAATCCGGGTATATCTACTTCTCATGATTGCTGGCTCATTGAGTTGGCAAAGGCTCAAATAGACTCAAACTGTTCCTGTCTGCGCTACTCTGCCGCTTCTCTGCTGCCTGCAGGAAGCCTTCCGTCTGCCCTTCGGGGTTTACTACTAACTTGGGTACCCACTCCTCGGGGGCCCTCTGTTCTATTTCAGGTGCCATTCAGGGATCAGGTACTCGCTCCTCGAGGGCCTGCTCTCCCTGCCTCAGTGCCTGTACCTACAACTATCTGGTGGAATCGCATCCATAACAGCTAACACCGAGTGAGTACTCTAATCTCTCATCTGTCTCATCCACAATAACTCCTTGCTGCGGAACCTCCTGACGTCATCTAGGAGAGAAGGGCTCCCTCTGCCGAGGACCCTGAGACTACAACTCACCACTGCCACCTGGTGGCTACTTCAAGCTATACAATAAAAGAGTTCAATTCCGGTGTTTTGTGTATAAGAGTCTAGCCCAGTGCTGTGGCTCCTCACGAGGCTCCTCTCTGTGGGCGTGGTCATCTCCACAGCACCCAAGGATCCACTAAAACACACGTAATAACAATAGATAATTTGCAAAAAAATATTGTATTATTTTGACAAATAAATGTGCAGAATTTTGCAGAATTTAGAAAGTGTATGTGCAGAATTCTTTTTGCGCAGAATTCCCTCAGGGGTATTGGATCTGTACTATACAAACCTAAGGGAACTGAAAGAAATAGATTCTACTCTCTCAAAATCAAAACTAAAAATCCATACAGACACTAGGGATCATTTGCTTTTTTTTGCCAGCAGCAATAAACTATTGCAGCAGCTTCCAGTGGGGATGCTATGACAAAGACAGTGCATTCCTCTGCTCTGTACTGCTCTGACCTAAATACTAGGCCAGACTCCTCTAGGGATCTCAATGGGGCCCTACACTAGTATCGCTGACTATAGATTATTATAGATTTGGGGTTAGGCATGAGAAAGGTGGGAATTGGAGGGAATTAAATGTGGAACTTGTATGCTGTTCTAACCAAGGAGGTTGAATCCAAAGGAGGAAGACAAAGGAGAAATCTGTTGCTGTCAGCTGAGATGTTTCTTTAAATGAGGGGATAAGATAACTAGGCAGAGTGGATGGGCTGAATGGTCCCTTTTTGCCATCGCTTATCACGTTACTATGCAGCACAACCCGGGGTTGTCGTTTTCCCTTCCTTTGGATGGAGAACTATGAGTAAGACCCGCACGATGCCTGCCCTGAGTAGAGTTCAAGAGCATTGGCTTCACACAGCTCAGGGCGATAGACGCATCAGTCCCCCAGCTATACCAGAAACATAGAAACATGGTGGCAGAAAAAGACCAAATGGTCCATGGAGTCTGCCCATCCGTCTACTTTATGTTGCCCTTACAATTCCCGTGACTCCCTCAGATATCTCCTGCATTTATCCCTTGCTTTCTTGAATTCAGATACTATTCCCTGTCAGCTCCGCAGAGCTGTGGAAGGAAGTTGTGCTAATGTTTTCCAGAAGCAAGTGCTGCCAGAGCTGTGTATGGTGTATGCTGCTACCGGGATGTGCATTAATTGGATTCATTTCATTTTCAGATACTGTGAACACTAGCACGCATTACATTTCTTATAGTGTGCACTGAATGGCCCATCCAGTCTGCTTGCTGGGCAGACTGGATGGGCCATTCGGTCTTCTTCTGCTGTCATTTCTATGTTTCTATAACCCCATCTTCCCAGGAGGTCACCTTCCCAGCCATGTGTGTGTATGAGAAGGTGCATGCGTGTGAGTGTGTATGTGTATGTGAGGGTACGTGTGTGTGTGTGTATGGGTAGGAGAGGGTGCGTGTGTGAGTGTGTGTTTGTGTATGAGAGGGTGCGTGTGTGTGAGTGTGTATGTGTAGGAGAGGGTGCGTGTGTATGTGTGTGTGTGTGTGTATGTGTAGGAGAGGGTGTGTGTGTGAGTGTGTGTGTGTGAGGAGAGGGTGCATGTGTGTGTGTGTATGGGTAGGAGAGGGTGTATGTGTGTGTGTGTGTCTATGTGTAGGAGAGGGTGCGTATGTGTGTGTGTGTGTGTGTGTGTGTATATGTATGAGAGGGTGGGTGTGTGTGACTGTGTATGTACCAGGGCATGGGCTGGGGCAGAATCCCCTGAGGACCCAAGTGGGTCACCAACAGCTTGAGAAGGCATAGTTCAGTCACACACCAGTACTTGTGCTCCAAAAATAATATTTTTACTGTATATTAATCAATGTGACAGAAAACAGAAAAAAAAAACCACGCCACAGTTCAAAATCAATTCTGCAGCAGTAATGTCAAAATCAGCAAAAATGTTCCAAGTTCAAAAATTCATTTTTCAGTTCAGAGAACCAAGAGTAGCAAAACACAGTTCTCAGCTTTTATCAAAATATCAATTTCCTCTTTTTTCCTGAGATCAGCTGTAATCCTAGGAAAGAAGTACATTTTCTATTTACTCTTGTTCTTTACCTGGAAAAGTTCCAACACTTCACGTCTCAAAAATCACAAATGGGCTTAGCTGTATACCCCAGAAAAGACAGTTCAGGGTAAATAGCACAGGTCACACTCCCTTTCTCCACTTCCCCAGTTCCTCCTCTTCCTTTGTATCAGACCCTCTGCAGATCCTGTGAGTTACTCAAAGTTACCATAAAATCTAGAGGACATGAATGAAGAGTGGGTGACTACTGCGTGGAGATAATACCCTTATTCAATAAACATACACACGGCTAATGTGACTCCAACATTGCTCTAAGCTTCAACAGCAAGAGGAAATGTGGAAAAAAGGATTTGCATTCACAAAAAAGCGGGGAGTAGCTTGCTTGTTACGGTGGTTACTACCCCAAACCAAATAAGCCTGATACTTCACTTTTAATGCATATCCAGCATAGCTCTCTGCTTCAACGGCAGGGGAAAAAGACTGATACTTCACGCATTTCCAGCATAGCTCTCTGCTTCAACGGCAAGGGAGAGAGTCTGATACCTCACTTTCAATGCATATCCAGCATAGCTCTCTGCTTCAACGGCAGGGGAGAAGGACTGATACTTCATGCATATCCAGCATAGCTCTCTGCTTCAGCGGCAGGGGAGAAAGTCTGATACTTCACTTTCAATGCCTATCCAGCATAACTCTCTGCTTCAACGGCAGGGGGAATGAATAAAAGTGGATCTATATACAGACAACAACCAACAAGGACTGAATTACATAGTCTGGGTAAACAAAAAGCATGGGTGTAGCTTGCTTATTGCAGCGGTTACTACCCCTAACTAATTAAGCTAGATATTTCACTTAGATGCAGTTCCAACACTGCTCTCTACATTAATGGTGGGGGTGGAAGGGAAATAGAACCAAAAGGTTACTAAGAGCCAAGAGTAACAGATAAGTATGAGAAAAAAAAAAGTGTGAAGCTTGCTGGGCAGACTGGATGGGCCGTTGGTCTTCTTCTGCCGTCATTTCTATGTTTCTCTGTCTTTTTAGCCAAAAAAAAAAAAGTCTCTATTCACAGACACCAGGAATGGATCCCCGTCCCTTGGGCCATTTGCGGTTCCTTCTCTCTGTGCTGAGGCTCCAGCAGGCATCTTTCCCTTAGGTCCTGTGGCCTCCAACCCCAATATCCAGGCCTGTATCACCAAACCTCTCTTCCTCTGCGTCTCCTCCGCTTCAGCTTCTCCTCCAGCTTGAGGGCTTTCAACACCTCAGGGCGTCACCTCAGACTCAGGGGCACCACCGAGGATGGAACCTTCTACAAACACTCATACTGAGCCTCCGTTGTCCTAACCCGCACTGACAGCCATGTCTCCTGGGCGCCCAATGCAGAGGAGATGCTAGGGGCTCGCAATTTCCCCTAGCGCCTCCTTTTCTACGTGGCGGCTCATTACCCTATTGCATCACGCGCCCGGGAGAGGTGGGTGGGCGCACACTAGGAAAGCGGATACTGAATCCTGAGTGCCCATTTCTCGCGCACCGATATTGCATCGGCTCTGATGTTTATTAATCTCTTCCCATACCTGCTCCTCCACGTGGGAAGCACCACCTTTTATACAACTCCCTCTTAAAGCACTCCCCTTATTGGGATGAACCACTCTGTCTATCAAATGAATAGCCTGCACACCCAATGGCCTCTTAGTACCCTTCCTTTCCAGAAGCTTCCTAGTGTTAAAGTATGGGCACCCTTTGAATGAATTTTCCTGAAAATGCAAACATGAATTTAGACTCAGGGGCCATTGAAAGAATAAGCTCCACAAACCACTAAAATCCAGGCGCCATCTAGTGGCTAGGGCCACATAGAAATAGTGTGCACTACATGGGGTTTAATGGGGCTGATTCAATACCGTGCGCTAGCCGCTGCGCACAGCCCAACACATAAGCCCCGATCCGATAAGGGGATTTGCACGTCCAAAATGCCCGTCCAAATCTCCGAGTAGCTAATAGTGCTCATCACATGGAAATCCATGTGGATGAAGCTATTAGCTAACCCCCGCGATCCAATACATTTTCCGTTCTGCCAACGCGCCCTTGCAATGCAGCATATTTTACAGCGGCTGGCGTAAAGGTAGGCCATGCTCAAGGGTGCATTGAAAATAAGAAGCAAAATCCCGCTTTTGAGACTCCTCCTAATAGTATCATAGCGATACTATGTGAGGAACCAAATAAAGCAGGATTTATTTCTAAAAAAAAATTCTTTGAAAAAAAAAATGTTGAATGTCCAGTACACACACAAGTTGCACAGTCCAGGCTGTGTATCGCGTGCATGGTGTATGCCGGTAGCAGGAGAAAATGGACGCTTGTAGGTTGAGCATCCGTCTTCCCAACCGGCTTGACAGCCACCTCTCCTGTGCGCCCGATTACGAGGAGGCGCTTGGGCCGCACATTTGTCTCTAGCGCCTCCATTTTAGCGTGACCCCCCTGTTTTAGTATTGGATCGGGAGCCCAGGAGAGGTGGCTGGTCGTGGGTTAGGAAAACGGGCGCTCAACACCGAGCACCCGTTTTCAGCGCACATTTAATGCATCGGCACTAATGTGCAGTAAAATGAAACAAAATGAAAAACCCAAATGAAATAGAGAAAAAAAAGCAAACAAACATTTTCTTGGCTGCACACCCATATACTGTTATCATCTTTGTGAGAAGATGATGAATTCATTTACTGTGAGCTGTCTGTGCAGAGGATTTATCACTAATTTTGCTCCAGTAAATAAAGAGACCTGAGGAATCATCACTACAGTTTCAGTCAGATCTTTTGGAATAAGATCTGACAGCTATAGTTACACAATGTTGGGTTCCATATTAGGTGCTACAACCCAAGAAAGAGATCTAGGTGTCATAGTGGATAACACATTGAAATCGTCGGTACAGTGTGCTGCGGCAGTCAAAAAAGCAAACAGAATGTTGGGAATTATTAGAAAGGGAATGGTGAATAAAACAGAAAATGTCATAATGTCTCTGTATCGCTCCATGGTGAGACCACACCTTGAATACTGTGTACAATTCTGGTCGCCGCATCTGAAAAAAATATAATTGCGATGGAGAAGGTACAGAGAAGGGCTACCAAAATGATAAGGGGAATGGAACAGCTCCCCTATGAGGAAAGACTAAAGAGGTTAGGACTTTTCAGCTTGGAGAAGAGACGGCTGAGGGGGGATATGATAGAGGTGTTTAAAATCATGAGAGTTCTAGAACGGGTAGATGTGAATTGGTTATTTACTCTTTCGGATAGTAGAAAGACTAGGGGGCACTCCATAAAGTTAGCATGGGGCACATTTAAAACTAATCAGAGAAAGTTCTTTTTTACTCAACGCACAATTAAACTCTGGAATTTGTTGCCAGAGGATGTGGTTAGTGCAGTTAGTATAGCTGTGTTTAAAAAAGGATTGGATAAGTTCTTGGAGGAAAGTCCATTACCTGCTATTAAGTTCACTTAGGGGCGGATTTTAAAAGGCGCGCGAATAGCCTATTTTTGTTTGCGCTCCAGGCGCAAACAAAAGTACGCTGGATTTTAGTAGATACGCGCGGAGCCGCGCGTATCTACTAAAAAACCTGGATCGGCGCGCGCAAGGCTATCATTTTGTATAGCCGGCGCGTGCCGAGCCGCGCAGCCTACCCCCGTTCCCTCCGAGGCCGCTCCGAAATCGGAGCGGCCTCGGAGGAAATCCTCTAACACCCTCCCCTCACCTTCCCCTCCCTTCCTCTACCTAACCCACCCGCCCGGCCCTGTCTACACCCCCCCCTTACCTTTGTTGGGGGATTTACACCTCCCGGAGGGAGGCGTAAATCCCCGCGCGCCAGCGGGCCTCCTGCGCACCGGGCCGCGACCTGGGGGCGGGTACGGAGGGCGCGGCCACGCCCCCGGGCCGTAGCCACGCCCCCGTACCCGCCCCCAAAACGCTGCCGACACGCCCCCGAAATGCCGCGACGACCGGGCCCGCCCCCGACACGCCCCCCTCGGAGAACCCCAGGACTTACGCGAGTCCCGGGGCTCTGCGCACGCCGGGAGGCCTATGTAAAATAGGCTTCCCGGCGCGCAGGGCCCTGCTCGCGTAAATCCGCCCGGTTTTGGGCGGATTTACGCGAGCAGGGCTCTGAAAATCCGCCCCTTAGAGAATAGCCACTGCCCATTAGCAATGGTAACATGGAATAGACTTAGTTTTTGGGTACTTGCCAGGTTCTTATGGCTTGGATTGGCCACTGTTGGAGACAGGATGCTGGGCTTGATGGACCCTTGGTCTGACCCAGTATGGCATGTTCTTATGTTCTTAAGAGTTATTCCCATTAGGGGGACAAGAGACTGATAGCCAACAGCAAGGATAAACCCTTGGGTCTAGGCCTTACCGCAAAGCCTTGACAATCTTCAGCGTAAGTTAGTCAGCCATTACTAGTGAATGTTCCACCGCAGATGACCCACTACACCATCTGTTTCGACTATTGTCAAATCCAGGGCCCAATAACCCAGGCAGGAATTGGAATCCTCCTTCCAAGCAAGGATTAATAAAATCATACATTTTCATCTAGGACTCTGAATTAATTATGCTCCACAAGGTTCGACAGCACCAACACTTGACTGTGCTTAGTATCAGTCCGGTTATGATACAAGCTCACCCTGACCTGTTTACTGATCAGTAGGAATGTCCAGGAATGCCAAATGAGCCACTCTATACATCTTGAAAGCCACTAGATGGCGCTCTACAACTACAGTACAAAATCACAGCCATTCACTGTCACAATACAGTGTTTCTTAAAATGGTTTTCAGGCATATTATTTATTATTGAGCAACTCTGAAGGATTTCATATTAATTATCAGGTATTTAATTCTTCCACAAGCTGAAAAATATACCTATCATGTTTAAGGACTTAAGAAAGTACTAATGTCCTTCTGGATCCTTATCTTACACATAGGAGCCTAGGCATTACAACTTGCTCTAAAATTTTAAAGCGTGTAGCCCAAACATTTTTAGTACACATGATAAAATGCTATTTAATGGACAATGCATTAAAATATTAAGTGTGCCTGCAACATTAGCAAACATGTTCAGGGCTGTGCAAGATTTCAGGCTGCCTTATGTGGCTTCAGATTTGTTGCCCTCCCCAAAAACCGGTGTGATATCTCAATTGAGATGAATGTCGGTATATAAAAATAATTAATAAATAAATAAATAAATAAATAACTTCTGGCTAACACCAGTGCTGATAATGCCTCCTTTCTCCTCAGTCCCTGCTGAGGGCATCCGACATGCCCACCCCTCCCCTCTGGCTGCTGATTCCTCTCACCTGGCCTTCACCATTGCTCACATTCTCGCTCGACTCCTCAGATATACAGCAGGCAATCAGGCACTTGCCTGAATATGGGGACTCTGAACTACTGCATGCATACAGACCCTAATAAGATGTGGCCTTGCCTCTTCTCCTTGATTTGCAAGTATGCCCAAGAGAAGGAGGCAGCATCACAGAGATTGTGGGCATGCAACACACAACCTGATCCATCACTACCTAGGAGGACTTCAGTGAAGAGCTAGGGGTTGCCACAAAAACATAGAAACATGATGGCAGAAAAAAAAACCATATGACCTATCTAGCATGCCCATCTCTGCAATCCCTACCACTCTCTCAGAGATCCCTGGTGCTTGACCCATGCTTTCTTTAATTCAGATACTGCCTCTGTTTCCACCACCTCCGCTGGGAGGCTGCTCCATACATCCACCACCCTCTCTGTAAAGAAATATTTCCTAAAATTGCTCCTGAATCTATTACCAGTCACTCTCATCCCATGACTCTTCATTCTAGAGCCCATCTCCTGTGCATTGATAACCTTGGAGATATTTAAAAATCTCTATCATATCTCCCCTATCTCACCTTTCTTCTAAGATATATATGTTCAAATCTTTAAGTCTGTCCCCATACACTTAATACAAAGACCAATGACCATTTTCCTAACCACCCATTCTTAAGGACTCCATCTGGTTTATATCCTCTTGAAAGTTCAGTGTCCAGAATTGTATGCAATATTCCAAATGATGGCAATATTATCTCCCTTTTTCTGACAACTATTCCTCTCCCTATGCACCCACTCATCGTTCTGACTTTTGTCAGCACCTTCTTCACTTGTTTGGCCACCTGAGGTCCTCAGATACGATCACCCCCAGATCGCACTCTTGATTCGTGCATAGAATTTCACTCCCTCTACTGTGTTGCTCCTTTGTTTTTTTTTTGCAGCCCAAATGACTGATCCTGCATTTTTTTTAGCATTAAATCGTAGCTGTCAGATCATTCTTCAAGTTTCACTAGAAGGACGTCAGCAGTGAGGAGGGGGTGGTAGCAGAAGGCAATTTTACCTCCACTTGCAATTTGCCTCCTGGGTAGCATGAGCCCTGAGAAGTCGCTCTATAGTGCACATTCAGACAGCCCAAGTTTGGATAATGGACAAGGGAAACAGGTGTGTGTGTGTGTGACAGAGGAGAGAATGCAGGGGAGAGAAGCAAGTTACATCCCCCACTCAGAATTACAAGACATAGAACTAACAGGGCTCAGGTATTATAGCAGAATTTAAAAAAGGCATGTCATGTAATCAGATATTAAATTAGAAAATAAACCATTTTGCCTTTTTTTGCCCCACATCATACTGGAGCTGATACTCAACTGGCAGGTAGCTGAATAAGTAGTAGGGATGTGAATCGTTTTCCATATCGTCTTAACGATAGAAATCGTGTGGCAGGGCAAGAAAATCGTCTTAGGCACGATTTTTTAGTTAAAAAATCGTTAAAAATCGTTTTTTTCCGATTAGTGCGCACTAACTGGGAGTTAGTGCGCACTAACTGAAAATGATACAATTTGACACTTTTCAGGTCAGTTAAGGTCAGTTTAGGAATGAATATGTATTCCTATTGGCTGCCCTCTTATTTATTCATGTTACCAAGTTTCCTACTGACAGTATATGGGGGATGGGAAATGGAAACAGTTGGTAGCTTGACAAAACAAGTAATGTGATCAGTCAATGTGACTAGAACTTGTGCCCTAACCCTGATACCAGGGGTATTGTGATCTTCCTGCACACAGTGCCCTATCCCTATTAATACCAGGAGTGTTGTGATCTTCCTGCACACAGTGCCCTATCCCTAATACCAGGGGTGTTGTGATCTTCCTGCACACAGTGCCCTATTCCTGATACCGGGGGTGTTGTGATCTTCTTGCACACATCCCGGTATCAGGGATAGGGCACTGCATGCAGGAAGATCACAACACTCCTGGTATTAATAGGGATAGGGCACTGCATGCAGGAAGATCACAACACCCCTGGTATCAGGGATAGGGCACTGTGTGCAGGAAGATCACAATACCCCGGAGGAGTGAGGGTCAGGCAGCTCCCCCCTGTCTGTGAAGCCAGCCTCTCACTAGTAATGCAGGGAGGGAGCTGTCTCAGACTTCACCCTCCCCCCCCCCCCCCCCTCACCCACACACCAGTCACTAGCTGGGACATGGGGGAAGTCAGGAGTGAGGGTCAGGCAGCTCCCCCCTGTCTGTGAAGCCAGCCTCTCACTAGTAATGCAGGGAGGGAGCTGTCTCAGACTTCACCATCCTCCCCCCCCCCCCTCACCCACACACCATTCACTAGCTGGGACATGGGGGAAGTCAGGAGTGAGGGTCAGGCAGCTCCCCCCTGTCTGTGAAGCCAGCCTCTCACTAGTAATGCAGGGAGGGAGCTGTCTCAGACTTCACCATCCTCCCCCCCCCCCCCTCACCCACACACCATTCACTAGCTGGGACATGGGGGAAGTCAGGAGTGAGGGTCAGGCAGCTCCCCCCTGTCTGTGAAGCCAGCCTCTCACTAGTAATGCAGGGAGGGAGCTGTCTCAGACTTCACCATCCACCCCCCCCCCCTCACCCACACACCATTCACTAGCTGGGACATGGGGGAAGTCAGGAGTGAGGGTCAGGCAGCTCCCCCCTGTCTGTGAAGCCAGCCTCTCACTAGTAATGCAGGGAGGGAGCTGTCTCAGACTTCACCATCCTCCCCCCTCCCCCCTCACCCACACACCATTCACTAGCTGGGACATGGGGGAAGTCAGGAGTGAGGGTCAGGCAGCTCCCCCCTGTCTGTGAAGCCAGCCTCTCACTAGTAATGCAGGGAGGGAGCTGTCTCAGACTTCACCATCCTCCCCCCCCCCCTCACCCACACACCATTCACTAGCTGGGACATGGGGGGAAGTCAGGAGTGAGGGTCAGGCAGCTCCCCCCTGTCTGTGAAGCCAGCCTCTCACTAGTAATGCAGGGAGGGAGCTGTCTCAGACTTCACCATCCCCCCCCCCCCCCCCTCACCCACACACCATTCACTAGCTGGGACATGGGGGAAGTCAGGAGTGAGGGTCAGGCAGCTCCCCCCTGTCTGTGAAGCCAGCCTCTCACTAGTAATGCAGGGAGGGAGCTGTCTCAGACTTCACCATCCTCCCCCCCCCCCTCACCCACACACCATTCACTAGCTGGGACATGGGGGAAGTCAGGAGTGAGGGTCAGGCAGCTCCCCCCTGTCTGTGAAGCCAGCCTCTCACTAGTAATGCAGGGAGGGAGCTGTCTCAGACTTCACCATCCACCCCCCCCCCTCACCCACACACCATTCACTAGCTGGGACATGGGGGAAGTCAGGAGTGAGGGTCAGGCAGCTCCCCCCTGTCTGTGAAGCCAGCCTCTCACTAGTAATGCAGGGAGGGAGCTGTCTCAGACTTCACCATCCTCCCCCCCCCCCCCTCACCCACACACCATTCACTAGCTGGGACATGGGGGAAGTCAGGAGTGAGGGTCAGGCAGCTCCCCCCCTGTCTGTGAAGCCAGCCTCTCACTAGTAATGCAGGGAGGGAGCTGTCTCAGACTTCACCATCCTCCCCCCCCCCCCCCTCACCCACACACCATTCACTAGCTGGGACATGGGGGAAGTCAGGAGTGAGGGTCAGGCAGCTCCCCCCCTGTCTGTGAAGCCAGCCTCTCACTAGTAATGCAGGGAGGGAGCTGTCTCAGACTTCACCATCCTCCCCCCCCCCCTCACCCACACACCATTCACTAGCTGGGACATGGGGGAAGTCAGGAGTGAGGGTCAGGCAGCTCCCCCCTGTCTGTGAAGCCAGCCTCTCACTAGTAATGCAGGGAGGGAGCTGTCTCAGACTGGTATCAGGGTTAGGGCACTGTGTGCAGGAAGATCACAACACTCCTGGTATTAATAGGGATAGGGCACTGTAAGAGATGACTGTAGTAGATTGAATAAAGATCTGATGTTTCTGCTCTCCTCACACCAAACAAAAACAACACACAAGCAGAGAAGCCCTTCTTACAAAGCTGAGCTAGTGAGTTAAGTAGGAGGAAAAGTAAACATACTGGTGCCAGTGTGGCTACTTAAAAAATACACTTACCAACAATCAATTACATATATTTGAACTGTGTACAGTTCCAGCCAGGACCACCTTTCTAAATGCACAGTGATTGGCAAATTCAACATGCACTAGCATTTCAGGTGCCTGCTAACAAAATAATAAACAAACAAGTTCTAGTCAGGTGAGTGCTGATCATTACATTACTTTTTTTGTCAAGCTTCCAACTGTTTCCATTTCACATCCCCCCAACCATATTGGTAACATCAATAGATAAGAGCACAGCCAGCCAATAGGAATACATACATACATATTCATTCCTAAGTGACCTTTACTGACCTGGGAAGTGTGAACACTTTGTTTCATTTCTGTTGGTGTTCGTTAGTTTCCAGTTCCATTTCCCATCCCCCCAACCATCACCTCAGTGGTAACCTTGGTAACATCAATAGATAAGAGGGCAGCCAGCCAATAGGAACACATATTCATTCCTAACTGACCTTCAGTGACCTGGAAAGTGTTTATTTGTATCATTTTCAGTTAGTGCGCACTAAATCCAGTTAGTGCGCACTAACGGGGAGTTAGTGCGCACTAACTCGAGTTAGTGCGCACTAACACGATTTAACGATTTTTAACGATAAATCGTTAGAATTTCTATTGTATCGTGTTCTATAACGATTTAAGACGATATAAACATTATCGGACGATAATTTTAATCGTTGAAAAACGATTCACATCCCTAATAAGTAGGACTTATCCAGCTGTCTAGCAGCTGCTGAATATCCACTCAAGTTCAGCAGCCACTAGATAGCCCCAGTTACTTATCCAGCTGTCTAGTTAGCTGGATAAAAGATGGGCGGGCAATGGGAAGATAGGGGCAGTGCTATATAGCCAGATAAGTTACACAGCTAAGTTGCGATATTCAGCTTTAGCTGGTTAACGTATCTGGCTAAGTTAGACCTGCTCAATAAGACTTATCCATCTAAGTGGTGCTTTTAATGGAGACATTCAGCTATTATAGCCATGTGTCAGAATGTCCCATCTAAGTTAGCCAGATCTAGCTATCCGCCTAACTTAGATACACGGCTTGCCTTTCAGTATTGACCCCACTGTTTTCACTTCTCTGCTGTCACCTTCTGGCTTCTCCTGACTCCTTTCCCTGGGTTTTTTTCCATGTTATTTTTTCTTTCTATAACTGTTCTCCTTTCACCAGCTCTCCCTCCATTCTCCCCATCTCTTTTCTCTGCTTCTTCCATCCATTGCCACATCACAACTCTCAATGTTTTGCATCTCCTCTATTTTTAACTCTCACTTCTCTATCCCCAAGTTACTCTTCCATCCCAGCTGTTCATTTCTCTTATCCTATACCTACCTAGCCATCTTTATATAACCGGCAAACAATACTCTCCCCTCTTACATCCATCTCTAGCTCCCTTGTGCTTCTTCTGGCTCTCTCCCTGTCAGAATCAACAGTGCTTGATTCACCATCACCTTAAAAATAGTTACTCATCTGCATCAAGTCAGCCTGTGGATTACTATTAAACTTAAGTTCTGTGTTGTTTCAACGCTCACCCTTGAAGTTCCAGTCCCATCACCATATCCCAGGGGCAGGAGGGGTATCTCCGTGTACATCCCGGTTAAACTTGTGGTGGGCTTGACTATTGTCTGTTGCCCTCAGAAGGCCAAAGGCTCATAATGTGGCTGCAAACTCTTCAGGGTTATAGAAGAATAAGCACCACAGTACATCCCTGAAGAGAGCCAGGAGACAATTGTATTCATTACTGCATGTGTATCACTGTGCCTAGTGATTAGTGTGGTGTTACACGCTAAAGTGAGCTTACTGATATAATTTAAAGGTGTATCAGGCCTTGGTACCAGTAAATACAAGGTTACATATTATTCATGGTTTGCACTGATCATGGATGTATGCACCTGTATATGTTTAACCCTTTCTGTCCAGCTCTCTCAGTGCAGTCCCTGCTCTTACATAATAAAAGCAGTGTTGTTTCACTTGGGTGCGTTTGTTATTCACAGAAACAGTTCCCCTCAGAGGTCTATTCCCAGAGAGGGAGTCCGTCAGCAGGCAGGCCCCACCTGTAGAAAAGCAATTGCTGCTAATTCATGGGCTCTTCTTTTAGCCCTGCCAGGGAAATATCCCCAGTGCTGCCTCTTTTTATCTGGCTAAGTTATGCCGGAGTTACCCAAACAAACGTAGCTGGGGAGCGGGGGAAGTGATTAAATCTTGCAAAAATAACCTGGACAAACTCTTTGAAAGTTGATCTTGTAGGCTACTTATTGTAACCCCATCCTGAAGTACAGAAAACGATGGGAGGGATTTCGCTATTGGTGGAAGGGTCCTTCTCTCAAATGTATTTAGTGGGCACTGGAGTTAGGTCATGCTGAGGGTGAAGCAGCTCACATCTCCGTCGCTGACTGGACGGCGAGATGACCCTCCTTCTCTCCTGCATGAATTTTTGCCCCTAGAAGCACTACAAACTATCCCATAGTGCTATTAGCACTGCAGCATTAATGAGGGTCACCCGGAGAAGAACCAACTCTTAATTTTATTTCTGGGTTCACACGAGCACTATTTACAGGAATAGGGTAGGGTAAACACATGCACATACTGAATACTCAGAATTCATGGGATAACAATAGCAGTAAAATCTTTTTCCCCACACATACTATATGGTACTTCCTATGATTTAGTGTTCCAGACCCTCAGCCTTCACTTGAAAATTATTTAGATCTCCTAATCTTGCCATTTTACAAGAATATAAGCTTTACATTCCCCACATTATAGTTCTTTCACTTTTCCTGTACAATGCTCCTCATTCTCCATATCTCCGTCAAACCTCAAGGGACCCATACCACTTTCCCAGATTCCTGTTCAAGTTTGACCCCAATCACAAACTCATACAGGGAATGAGGTGCAACCCTTCTTAGCATTTACTCACAAATCCTTCTTCATGTGACCTCCTCCTTCCAGCTTCTCTACTCCAACCACACATGAGGGTTCCCCGGTATCCTCCACACTCCCAGATATTAAAAGGGCACTCCTCCTACTTCCTCCTACTTCCAGTCGGCTTTTTCCTCAGGGAGAGGAATTGCCTCTGCTACACCCTTCACTCAGACAAATCCTCATGGGGAGGAATGCCTTCCTCACTCCGTACTGGAGTGGCCCCCGGGCCCACTAGCCTGCAGGCTAGCTACTCCAGACTACTAAATCTTGGAGATCCCTTCCTCTAATCTCTCAACTTAGAGAAGGCAGGAAAAAAGGACAAGCTTATGAAAAATCCCCCACTTTTATACCTCCCGCCCAACCATTTTCCACCAATCGCACACTCCAGATTCTTAAAGGGACTAACATACCTCCCCTTTACCCAAACCACATTAATACATACATTAACATTCTCACTCCACTAAAAGTTCCATCCAGTGGTCATTTGCTATTACTACATGAACAAACATTCAATCACTTCCCAACGAGGTCAACCATGATAAATACCGAGTCTCCCCCACCCAGAATATCTTGTGCAACTGGAAACCAAAAAGAGGGTAACATTTGGGGGTCTCCCCACATTATCAATTTATAAAATATAAATATCATGTTGAGATGAATAGTAATGAGATTGTCCCACCTTCTCAAGAGGAATAACGATGAAGCCTGATTGGTTGGCGATTCAGAAAGTAAGTCAGGGAAAAACTGCAGCAAATCCATTGATCAATGATAAGCTGCACAGTACTTCATAGCCATGAAACTTAAATTGTATTGCTCAATTGAGTTGATGACACTGTTTTTAAGGTGGTTTTTATTATTCTAGTTATGAAGGGCAGGAGTCTAGCTGTTAAACTATAATAATGTTTGTTATATGCGGTTTTTATTGACTGTGCTGTTACTGCATAATTTGCATTTTATTGTAACTCATTTTATGATGACTGCTGGAAAGGTGAGCAACCAAACTCAGGTAGGCATGTAAATGAATAAATATTTGGAGGGTGGAGTTTCTTCCTCGAGCCCTAGAGTGGGGGGGGGGGAGCCCACACTCCTGGGGGAATTCTGCACAGAAACGCCAGAATATTCAGAGCCCCGCACGTAAAATCCGCTCGCTCGCTGAGCGCACGGCCCGGCCGCGCGCATATCTCCCGATGTGCACAGAAGTGCCAGGCTTGATAAAAGAGGCAGGTCGGGGGCAGGGTCCGGGCGGGGAGGTGTGGAGGCCGGCTGGGACAGCAGCTATCACCTGCTCGGAGGAGGGGGTATGATTCAAAACAAAGAATTCCAGGGTAGATAGGGTTAGTTTAGGGGTTGGGGAGGAGAGGGGAAAAGGGAAGAAGGGTAGGAAGGGGAATAGGGAAGTTCCCTCCCAAAGGGAACTGGGTAAGGCCTACTTGCGTCGCCGCTCATATTTTTGTAAAATACCCCCCTTTGCGCGCGGGAGAAGACACCCGCCCCCACACGCGCGCGCGCGGATATTAAACTTGTTTTTTATAACATGCACGCGCCAACGCGTGCATGTTAGGAAATCATCACATCCATGTGCGTGCACTGGGAACTGCGCGCACATGGACGCACCTGTGTGATTTCGAAAATCAAGTCCCAATTTTTCATTTCGGCACAAAAACATTAAAAAGTCTGCACACCATATTTTTAAAATTCTGCAAAATTCCGTGTATCATTTTAAGCAAAATATTACAATGTAATCACTGTCTTTGAGTAGTAAATTAATTTAAACTCAAACAATTAAAAAATTCTTACTCAAAGATGCACAATATTTAATATTTTGATTCCGAATTCTCAAAGCAATCCTGTAGCATATCTAGAACTTCTGTTTTTTTGGGGATTTTACTTTAGCAATCCATGGAGTATAAGGGGAGCTCCAAGCTGCAGGCAGTGCTGACTTCTTGCAGCTGCTAATACTTGTGGCAATACATCAGTGTCAGCAGTTGTAGTCCTGCTGCCTGCAGCTTCATCTGGGCTCCACCAATGGCCAAATGAAAATCCTTGAAGTCCAGCAGCCTTAACCATAATGCAGTAGATCGTATTTCCACTAAACACACTCGCTCTCCACTTACCCCCAGTTCATCCCTTCTAACACGCTGCTTCTCCCCGTTTCACCCCCTCAAACACTCTCAACCTCTCCCAGCTTGTCCCCTCCAACACTCTGTCCCCCTTCTCGTCAGTTCATCCCCTACAATGTTCTGCCTCCCAGCTTGTCCTTTTCAATGCTATCCCTCTCCTCTCCCAACGCCCTCTCCCCAGCTCACACCCTCCAGCACTCTCCCCCCAGCTTGTCCCCTCCTCACATCACTCCCCCAACTTGTCTCCCCTCAATAGGTTCCCTTCTCCCTGAATTCTCTCCCCCCTCCCACAGCTCATCTCCCAGCCTCTCTCATCTACCTCTCTCTCCCCCCTCCCACAGCTCATCTCCCAGCCTCTCTCATCTACCTCTCCCAGATGTCAGTCTTCACCAGCGATCCTGGCACAGCCTCCTCTCTTCCTGCACCAGGGGGCTTTGAGGGAAATATCTGATGGCAAAGCTATTCTCAAAGACTCATGAGGACAAGCACCACCCTTCTCAAATTGTAAGAGCCCCAAGATGGCAGCAGCTCCTCCTCTCCCATGAAAACCTCACGCTGGCTTTTCTTTTTCTCATGGACTGGTGGTGGAGGAAGAAGATTGTACCGGTTCCTCCTCCCACGAGCTCCCCACACTGGCTCTTCATTTTCTTCCTGGAGCAGACAAAATTCTGCAAAGGAAGCAGTAAATTCTGCACTGGGGAACATTTTGCACAAACCCTGTCTTGCACTGTTGCGCAGAATTCTCCCAGGAGTAGCCTTGACGCTTTTCTGTACAAAGCCCTGTAATGCTGCAGAGTCTCTTTCCGGGTGGGGTCCTGTCACTACAGTCACTTGGGAGTATAAGCAGAGGAGTGGCTATGGAAGGCTAATAGGATGAATGTTACAGAGGAGACAAAACCATGACGATGAGTGGCGAAGTGGTGGAGATCAGGGGAGGCAGTGCCCAGACAAGCAGCAGGCAGGACAAGGTCAGCTTCCGCTCCGTTCATCCACCCCTACCGTGCCACCCTATGCAGTTACATATGGATCAGAGAAAGGCAATCAAAATTAGGGATGTGAATCGGGTGCCCAATCGTTCCCGCTTTCGGGATCGTCTGGCCACGGGAAAATCTCGTTTTCCCGCAGATCTCCATTTTTTTTTTAGTGAAAAATTGTTTTTCGGGTTAGTGCGCACTAACATGTTAGCGCGCGCTAACAAAAATAGCAAAAAGTAACAAAAAATAACAAAAATAAATGTTTTTTTGTTAGCGCACGCTAACCCAAAAAATGATTTTTATAAAAATTTGGGGAGAAAAGTGATTGTTTCTTTTTTTACCCGATATATTAACAAATTTAGAAATATTGTACAATATTTCAATTCGTCAGAAAAACGATTCACATCCCTAATCAAAATGGTGTAGGGTCTGAGTCCTGAGATGAGGCGGAAGGACCTAGCTATGCATACCATGGAGGAGAGGAGAGACAAGGGAGATATGTTACAGATTTTTAAATACCTGCAAGGGATTAATGATGTGCAAAAATCAAGCCTTTTCCGATGGAGAGAAAGCTGTAGACACTAGGGGATGGATCATGATATGAAACTCTGATCAAGTAAACTCAGGAACAACGTCAGGAAATATTTCTTTACAAAAAGGGTGGCGGATGCATGGTGGCGAAGAGAAGAAAGCTCATGGAATTCAAAAGGGCTTGGGATAAACACAGAGGATCCCTAGTGGATAAAGGATGGACAAGAGAAAAAGGGGTAATCTGTGTTAACTTGAGGTGTAGCATTTCTACATGGGGGTAACAACTTGCTGGGCAGGCTGGATGGACCCCTTGGGTCTTTTTTATTATGTTACTATAAGTATGTTGGCCCTGGAAAGTTATTATGTGCTTCAAACTATCAAGAGTTGGAGGACTTTGTGTTTCACCAGGTAAGGCCAAACCTCACTGGTGAAATACAGTACAAACTTTGGGCTGTATCAACTTAGTACGGTAGATATTTATCGCCCCCGCCCTCACCAATATCCCTGCAGCTGGCATATCTACAGTACCTGGCTTGATATTTCAGTCTGGACCAGATCTGTTCTGACTTGGCTTTAAAATGATCTTTTACTTAACAAGCATTGCAAATCAGATTACCTTCCAGCTATAAAAATGTACAAGACGAAACTCTAGAGTCGCTCTGCGGTTCCAGTTTCTGAGTCAGCAACGTACAGGCCCCTGGGAAAGGTGAACTCCGGGCCGAGCAGACACACTGTAACCGCAGCAGAACTAATGTTCCTAGGCGATGGGATGGAGCAGGCAGATGGTCATGGGAGAAGATCTGAACACTAAAACATGCCATAATTTAAGTGCAACCATGCACTGTTTATTAGTATGTAGAGTTAGTGCCATTGTAGAATAACCCTTTCAAAATACATTTTCCATTTCCCAGCAGCAGCAGCAGCAGCAGCAAGGGATCAACCGAAAACAATATGCTTAGGATTATATACAGTAAAAATATATTTAAAAAAAGCAAAGCTATCCTCTTTCCAGGAAACATTAGGCCAACGGCTTTATTCACCTTTCTCCTTTTGATATTTGTAGCAATGCATATTATACTTTATTCTGATTATAGGGTTTGCCTGTGTTAAATAGCATAATGCACATTATTAAAAATGTGCCCGAAGAAGGAACCAAGCGTTTTGTGGCAGAGGCAAGGGGCCATAGAGAGGTGCAACTGTTTCCTGAAAATAAAATGTGTCTTCTCTCTTCTGCTGTTTCCGTCCCAACATAACAGTTTGCATTTTAGTTCTCAGACCATTACTCGGATGCCCCCTCCCTAGCAATAAGTCTTGCCATGCATTTGTGCAAAACTTGCACGAAAGCCTGGCAGGAAATATTATCAGTCTTAACAAATCCTTTACTTTACTGAGGGAGGGATTACGACCGAAAGCACATGTGCAGAGTACCACCTGTAAAACAATCTATAAGGCAACACCATGGGCTCAGCCCTTACTACTCTGACATTTCAAATAACTGTGATTTCCTAAAATGATGAATTCATTGCTTGATGTGAGGTATGAATGAGTTTCAGAAAGATTTGTAAGCACATTCCATTTCCAGTTGCTGATTGCCCAGGAGGGCATGAACGCAATACCCAAATGAGGCCTGAGATGACTGTTTTCCCTCAGAGGCACAGTATGTGGGGGAAAGGTTATGCGGTATTTAAGGATCCCTTGGATCCTTGCCAGAGTAACGTGTGCCAAGGTGTTCACATAAGGTCAGATTTTAAAATCTGTGCGTGCGTAAATTTCAGGGGGTTATGCGCATGGCCGGGCCTTGCGTGTACCATGCTCATTTTACAACGGGCCCAGCCACGCGTGTAACCCTCAATACGAGCACAAGTGCCAGGCCTGCTGGAAGGGGTGGCCAGGGGGGGACGTGGTCTGGGCTGGAAGGGACGTGGCAGGGGCGAGCCGGGACAGCGCCATTAGCCGCTGTCCCGGGGAAGTGCATGCTGGCAGCCGCACAGAGTCTACTGCTGTTCCGAAAGAGCAGCAAGGTAATAAACAAAAAAATTATTATAGCTAGGAAAGGATTAGAGATCAGGGAGGAGAGGGGAAAAGGTAGAAAGGTTAGGTAGGGGTGTAGGGAAGTTCCTTCCCAGTCCACTCCTTAATTGGAGCGGTCTGGGAGGGAACTGGGGTAGACCTACTTGCATTGCCATGCGTGTTTTTCTAAAATCCCATGAAAATCCGGACATGAAAATCCGGCACGCATGTGTGCATGGGATCCGTATTTTATAACACGTGCTTGCCGACGCACACATGTTATAAAATAGCCATGTCCATGGGTGCGTGATGGGAACCGCTCGCACATGGATGCATGCATGCACACTCCTTTTAAACTCTCTCTTTAAGTTGGATCTTCGTGGGGCCCACAATCAGACACGGCAGTGAATGGAAAACTGCCTTTATCATGAGGGATGACCACTATGAGCATATTATGATGCCATTCAGCCTCTTTAACATCCTAGCTGCCTTCCAAGCCTTTAATTCTATCTTCCTGGACCTGCTTTCATAGTATCCAGAGGTCTATCTCGATGATATTCTGATTTTCTTCTAGCCCATTCCCTGATCCCCCCTGACTCCCTGGACTTTACCTCAAAAGCCCTGTTAGTCTAGTAGAGGCCTACAGCATCCCCTAGAGCTCCAGACCTGGCATGGCATTTTTAAAATGGAACTGGCCAGACAATATTCTTCCTTTTCTCTTATCCTTTCTTAACTGGGGAAAACACCATTGCTTAGTAAATGCTTAGTAAATGACCCCCCATAAAGTCATAACTACTTCCCACCCACTCCATACATAGCATAATTAATTAATGCCTAACAATAATATCCTAACTGCCCAAGCCTATTTTGTCTTAACAATAAAGATCACTTGTACTCACCCATCTAATCCGGTATCTCACTATACCACTCTTCAAGGAACATTAGTTTCCAAAGGCTTCTGCCAACAACCAGGACTTAATCAGATTTCAAAATCTGAGACAGTTTCCCTCTCGTATTCCCAAAGGAACCTTAGCCCATAAAGCGAATGCAACACAATTAAAGGCAACATTGCTCATGGCAGCTCTATCAGCCCTAAGATGGTGCTGGGATTTTTAAAGGATCTTGATCCAAAGATATTAAATTCCTAGAAGAAACATGACTGATCAAACAGTTTGTTAAATAACCTGGGCCTTGAATATTAGGTATTATAAGGAAAGGTGTGAAGGAATGTATAGATTAGAACCTCTGAACACCTTAAAGGACTGGGACCAAATAGCTAATCCAATCCACCTTAAATAACCAAAGTGGGAATTCAGGCAACAAGGCATTTCTCAGGGGAGTGGAATAAAAGCCCAGACTCAGGACAGTGCAAGAAGGCCCAGAACCCTGTACATGTGAGTCCCTGACTTCTGGTGTAGCTCTACTGAGGTAAGCAGGCTTTTGCTGTCTTTCTGATTATGTAAAGAATAAACGTGCTTTTCTATTGAAAGCCAGCTGTTTTTTCTGCCCTTGGCTTCCCTCCACCAAAGCCAAGACCGCCTGATGCAAAAAGAAAAATAGAACTGAAGATTTAAACATATATTTATTTAAATTTATTTGTTGAATGCATCTGTATCAATCCATGGTGTGTCTGCATCATGTACCTTGTGTGCAGTTCTGGTTGCCCTATCTCAAAAAAGATATAGCAGAACTTAAAAAGGTACAAAATTGGGTTACACAATGACAAAGCGAATGGAATAGCTCCCCTATAAAAAAGGACAAACAGGTTGGGGCTAAGAGGAGATATGATAGAGGTCTATAAGTCATGAGTAGGATGGAATGGATAAATAAGGAATACTCTTTCCAATAGTACTAAGACTATAGGATACTTCATAAAGCTAATAGGTAGCACATTCAAAACAAATCAGAGAAAGTATTTTTTCACACAGCATACAATAAAACTGTGGCATTTGTTGTCAGAGGATGTGGCTAAAACAGCTAGCATAGCTGGATTTAAAAAGGGCTTAGACAAGTTTCTGGAGGAAAAGACCATAAACCACTATTAGCTATGTAGATTTGAGTAAGAAGGATTGGATCTATTCTTTAGAATCCTACTGGGAACTTGTGACCTGGATTGGGTGCTCTGTGAGATAGGATGCTGAGCTTGATGGACCTTTGGTCTGACCCAGCATGATATTTATGTTCTAAAAAAAGTTGTTGCAAAGTTCAGCCTAATATATTTTTTGCTTACTATCTAGCCCTTTCAGTTTCCGATAGATTAACTAATGTAACAGCTAAGCAAAAGATAGAAAGTAGTGTTCTATTAATAGCTGAACGTGCTTAATGCAAGAGAAAACAATAACATTTGCTAGAATTAGATACTGAAAACAATTTAATGCCCTACCCCACCCCCATAGCATGCATGATCACATAAGGGGGTAGGTGGGACATACATCTTGTATTTTTTCTTGCTGCTTTGAAAAGATCTTGTGGCTATATATAGAAATTCTTGTGGAGGAGATACAGAAAACAAATATGCAAAGCTATGTTCACATTGTAGCATGCTATAAAAATAAATGTACAAATAAATAAATAAATAGGCTTTTCATGTATATGTGCATGGCTTTATCTTGTTTGTGCATGTGTTTTTATGCAATCCACACTGAACAATTTTTGGAAAAGAGTGGAATATAAGAATTTACATATTAATTAATATGATGGCGATTCACTGGTCAGGCAATTCTAATATGAAAGAATGATGCACAATCTGACGGATGATCAGAAAATTGGTGCATTATTGCATTTTATAGAAGATGGAAGGTTATTTGATCTGAAGAGAAACTAGTATATTTAATGTTTGTTATTTTTAACCTGAGCAAAACGCCAATATTCAGTTAGCTGAATAATTGAGCTAGTTAACCCTGGTCAGTCCATACACCTGTCCTACAGTTACGTGGATAAACATATCCTGCTATCTTTAGGATATATGGGTATATTCAGCGGCACGGCTGCACTGTGTCACTGATATTCTAAAGTTTATCCAGCTAACTTTAGGACAAGTGTATGGGTCAGCCAGGGTTAGCTGGATAAATTATCTGGCTAAGACTAAATATTGGAGTTATCTAACTCATCTCCTTCCCAATCTGCCCATTCCCTGCCCCTGAGTTATCAGGCTAAACATTTTGACGAATAAGTAACTTATTTATTTATTTATTTATTTATTTATTTATTTATTTATTTAGTATTTTTCTATACCGACCTTCATGGTTAAATACCATATCAGGTCGGTTTACATCGAACAAGGGGATAGTAACAGAAAATACATATTTAAATAAGTGGATAAACAGAAGAATCAAAGTTACATTCAACAGGGATGGTAAAAACTTGGAAGCTTAAGCAGCTGGAAAGAAAGGCCTAAGAAGGCATAAAGTTAAGTAAACATAAAAGCATAAAAACCAACACGGTAACATGGTTAGTGCTAGATTAAGTGGTTAGAAGAGACTTGTGCTTGTGGGAGTTAAAGGATGTCAAAGTCCATAGGTCTTGGGAAGTGTTAATCATCTATTGTGTGTCCGATGGATCTGGGAAGGCTTGTCGGAACAGCCAAGTCTTGAGTTTTTTCTTGAATGTAAGTAGGCAAGGTTCCAGCCTGAGGTCTGAAGGGATGTTGTTCCACATGGCTGGGCCTGCTATTGAGAAGGCTCGGTCTTTGGTCGAAATGAGGCGCGAGGCTTTGGTAGGAGGGGCTTGTAGAGTGCCTTTATGGATTTCTCTAATCGGTCTGATTGACGTATGAGGTTTGAGTGGGATTTCCAACTTATCCAACGAAGGGGGTCATTTTCCAAAGCGATCACACGAAAAGTCCCTTTTCGCGTGCAATCACTAAATGGGGCGGAGGCGGGGCGGCGACAAGACCGGAACAGGAGGAGTCGCGGTGGCACCGGGGCGGACGCCGTGAAGACATCGCGGACAGCGAAAAGGTAGGAACCCTTTTCGCTGCTGATTTCGTGCCCAATAGCGCCACCTTTTAAGATTGCGCTATTGGGTGCGAATCGCTGCTGGCTTTCGCAGGCCCATCCCCCGCTTCGCCCCCCTGTACCGCGCGATTCAAAGAGCCCGGCGGTATTAGAGAATCCAGTCCTAAGTGGTGACCGTTGATCCTAGCTGAATATCCTAGCTAGTTTATCCAGCTAACTAGTAGAGCTGCACAGCAGCTGAATAAGGACCCCTTAGTGACTAGTTGAGAACCAGATGACTTGGTCCTAGGGACAATACTTTCCAATATCTCTATTATCAACATTGCAGAGAAACTTGAGGGGAAAATATGCTTGTTTGTAGCTGTTTGTAACGGGGTTGATGCACTGAGGTGAAAAACTGAGAGGATGGTAGAAGGAAAGAAAAGAACTACTGAACTAGAATAGCGTCTGCAACACAGGGAAGCTTGAGATGCTCAAAGAGGCTGGAGAATGAAAGGAAAGGGGAGTATGAAAGAAACATTTAAATGTTTAGCAAGCCGGAGTACATGAAGATGCAATTTCCATAGAAAAATACATTCAAGGACAGAGGAGGTTTAGACCAAATATAAAGAAATACTTCCTTACTGAAAGCGCACTAGTAGATATCTGTAATAACCTACCAGCAGAGGTGGTGGAAACCAATACTGTGACACTATTTCATTATACTTCGGACAGTAGTAGAGGGCATTGGTAAGAAGAAGGTGAGAAGTGGGATAAAAGACATGGGGGGAGGGTGCTGGGTGTTTGTCTAATTATGGGAATTTGCGTGATCATTACCCAAAATGAGAGAAGACCCAAAATGGAAGATAACAAAACTGAATTGGAAAAGAATTGATATCCTGCATGGGTGAAGCTTCAATGGCTGATAGCTGGGATACAACCTTAACATGAGCAGTGTAGACAGGAACAACTGGGCAGACCAAGGGGGGGATTTATCAAGCCGCAATTTTTTATATCGTAGGAGGGGCCAAATGATACGATAGAGTGATGTAGCTGCTACACACCCTTCCTTTCTTCTCTCTTCCAAATCCCCACAAGCTAAGAGATTCACCTCTACAACTTTCATAGCCATAGCTGACTTCAGGCAAACCCCGGAAGCAAGAGACTTGATTTAATTCTTGAGATCCAAGTTACCTGTGTAGCAGTGCAACATGCTGTTACTCACAGGATCATCCGGTTAGTCTAAAACAATTAAAGGTGAATTTTCAAAGGTTGCACACATAAAATACACAAGTGCATGCTATTTAAAAAACCTGCCACATGAACTATTCCCCCAAATGATTTTAGTGAATACAAATCATAGCCATCATACTAGGCACTACCCGTTCTAAAAGGACCTTCTTTGCCTCATGCATAATCATATGGCCTGATGTTAATCAATTTTTGTTTTGGTTTTTAAATTTTTGATTTTTAAATGCATGGTAAATGCATTTTAAAATTTTTGATTTTTAAATGCATGGTAAATCAATTCAAGTCCCGACTCGCGCAAGTTATAAAATCAGGGGTCGGCGCGTTCAAGGGGGTGCACAATTGTGCACCTTGTGCGTGCCGAGCCACGCTGCCTTCCCCCGTTCCCTTCGCCCTAACCTGACCTTCCCACCCCTTCCCCTAACCTTTCCCCCCCCAGCCCTACTCTAACCACCCTCAAAAATTGAGTTTTACCTTTTGCGCCTGCCTCTGGGCAGGCGCAAGTTGCGTGCGCCGGCCAACTGCCGGCACGCGATCCCTGGCACAGCAGCAAATATGGCCGCTGTGCCGGGAGCCTGACCCCGCCTCCACCCCGCCCTGTCCATGCCCCGATCCGCCCCTTTTTGCAAGCCCCGGGACTTACACGCGTTGCTGGGCCTTTTAAAAATAGGCCCGGCGCGCGCAAGGCCGGTTACGCACGTAACCTTTTTAAAATCCAGCCCAAAGCCTCACCCAAAACCATTTCTAACAGGCCTAATACCATATGGCTACAGGTAGTTTTTTTTGCAGTTTTCTTATTGGTACCATAGCAGTGCATGTAAATAATTTACATGTTGTAAGTGATATTTTACCATAGAAATTTGTATTTTGAATGTTCTTTTTCATGTAAAATCTGTTACCCTTGGCTGCACTGGCTCCATAAGAGAAAGCTGAATTCCCATCTGGTGCTGTGGTGGTTTGGGTTAGTGGCTCTCCCTAGTCTTGGCCAGGGCTTATTTTATTTCTTTTTATAGGCCCAAGGAAAAGTATGGATCACTTCTGGTTCCCCTTTTCTCTGGAGTAAGTAAGTAAGCAGAGCTGAGCCTGAGGAACCATAAAAGCAGCAGATTGCGTAGTGCACCGTCAATGGGAATGTACTGGAGTGTTGGAAGGGTGGCGGAGAAGTGGACGCAAGCTACAGGCACAGGAAGGGAGGGCATGAGCCAAGAGGAAGTATTTGTACAGTGTTGGGAAGACTTCTGTCTGAGCTGACTGGACTGAGCTCTGAGAGGAGCTGCTGGTTGTGGAACCAGAATGTCTTTTTTTTTTTTTTTAATTTAAGCACATGAAGGAGAACAGAAAGTGAACATGAATAAGAATTGAACAAATATTACAAACATTGTTTATAATCTTCGGCAATAGGTTTACAATAAAATCACTGTTTATCCCATCTATATGCATATTTTCAAGTATTTTCTACATTAAACATTACAGCAACATACAGCCTTATTCACCCATTTATCATTCATACACCTCACCGCCTAATACAATTCAGAAGAAAAATATCTATTATATGTCCAATCACCATTTACTGGAGTATCCATTAGCTAATAATGATTGCTTAAGGGATGTCGGTAAAAGGTTGTATGTAAGTTCCCACAATTGTACATATTCCTCTTGTATGTTCCGTCTAGTAAACTTGACATCTAGTCTTTCTATTTGCATCCAGTCAGCAATATTTTGGTACCACATCATCGGCGTGGGGCTTTCTGGGCTTAATCTACCTAAAAAGAATACAGGATTCTCCCAACAATGTCAAGATATGCAGATATTCTACTTGACTTTTAAAGGAAGTACCGTAGATAGCCATCTTCTGACCCTAGCAAGATAAATTCCCCACAGAAGGGTGGTTTTTGCTGGAGAAAATTCTTTTTCACTCAACGCACAATAAAGCTCTGGAATTTGTTGCCAGAGGATGTGGTTAGTGCAGTTAGTGTAGCTGGGTTCAAAAAAGCTTTGGATAAGTTCTTGGAGGAGAAGTCCATTAACGGCTATTAATCAATTTTACTTAGGGAATAGCCACTGCTATTAATTGCATCAGTAGCATGGGATCTTCTTAGTGTTTGGGTAATTGCCAGGTTCTTGTGACCTGGTTTGGCCTCTGTTGGAAACAGGATGCTGGGCTTGATGGACCCTTGGTCTGACCCAGTATGGCAATTTCTTATTTATTTATTTATTTATTTAAAGATTTTTTTATATACCGGGGCACGTTAAAAACATCACCTCGGTTCACAATGTAACGTAACATAGCAACCAGCTTTACAATAATTTAATGTAATGCAAACAGTAAGAAAACTAAGTCAACTTGAGACAGGTGGTTACATAATTAACTCTTAAGGAGAGTAGAGTAGAGAAGGTTACATAATTAACTCTTAAGGAGAGTGGATGAAAGAGTTTTTAACTATTAACAAGGTGACAGGATGTAAGGGATGAGTGAGAGGTGGAGGGATAGTGGAGGGGGTGAGGGGTGGGAGGGTGGGAGGAGGGGGAACAGGAGGGGGACAGGAGGAGATGGTTGTTCAGTTCGATGGAGGCGTGTCAGTCGGGGGGGGGGGGGGGTGAGGATCGGGAATGTATCTTTGTGAGTAAACGGTTAGTTGGGGTATGCTAGTTTGAAGAGCCAGGTTTTAAGATTCTGTTTGAATTTTTTATGGCAAGGTTCCTGGCGAAGGTGGGGTGGCATTTTGTTCCAGTGAGACGTGCCTGCTATGATGAATGATCTTTCTCTGATCGTGGCATGTTTGATGACTTTAGGGGAGGGAGTCGGGAGTTTGGCTTGGTGTTGCTTTCTAGTTGGTCTGGTTGGGTTGTGGAGATGGAGATGTTCGGGGAACCAGTGCATGTTTTGGTTGTGGATGGCTTTATGTATGAGGGTGAGGGATTTGTAGATTATCCTGGAGGTTACTGGGAGCCAGTGTAGGGATTGAAGAACTGGGGTGATGTGGTCATGACGGTGAGTATTTGTGAGAATGCGGGCGGCGGCATTTTGTAGGAGCTGTAACGGTTGGAGAGTATTTTTTGGAAGGCCTATGAGGATAGCGTTGCAGTAGTCCAGTTTGGATAGGATCATGGCCTGCAGTACTGTTCGGAAGTCGGAAGTGTGTAATAGTGGTTTTATTCTCTTCAAGGTGTGGAGTTTGAAGAATCCGCTCTTTATAGTGGTAGATATGAATTTTTTGAGGTTAAAGTGGTTGTCTATCCATATGCCTAGGCTGCGTACAAATTGTGTGGGAGGGCAGCATGGTGGTAAGGGGGAAGGAAGGCTTATTGTGGGAATGTTGGGGGGCGAGAGGATGAGTAGTTCGGTTTTGTTGGTGTTGAGTGCCAGAAAGTTGTCAGTGAGTAATTTGTTTATTTCAGACAAAGCAGAGTTCCAAATCTTCATTGCGTTAGGGATAGAATCGGTTATAGGTATGAGTATCTGCACGTCATCTGCATATATGAAGTGCTGGAAGCCCAGTTTGGAGAGCAGAAGGCAGAGGGGTATGAGGTAGATATTAAAAAGGGTTGAGGAGAGGGATGAGCCTTGTGGTACTCCTTGTGATAGCCTGACTGGTTTGGATTCATTGCGACCGATTTTTACCGTATAGCTCCTGTCGTGTAGGTAAGACTGGAACCAGAGAAGGGCAGTGTCCGAGATGCCAATTTCCTTGAGGCGTTTAATGAGTATGTTGTGATTAACTGTGTCGAATGCCGCCGATATATCTAGTAGTGCGAGTATGTTTTTAAGTAAACCAAAATGACCTTGATCTCTAAACGTTTAGCTCCACCTTATACTCTTGGGATAGCCAATCACAGTCAGCTTATTAAAGAGACTGAAAAGGAATGGAAAATTCCACTAAGCTGTTACTAATCCTGATGGTAAGGGACCTAGGGCCATCTACTGGCTAACCGAAGGGTCAGATACATTTGAATATTTATAATATTATTGCAACTAAAAAAAAGTTATATACTTTGAAGTTAGCTTTGGCTGACAATAGGCCACAAGAGGTGTTTGGGCATCTAAAGCAGTTTACATGTTAATCTAATGTTGGTTCTAAAGTAATAGATTCAGATTTATTGGATTGGATTTCTAGGCTCAACATTTTTTTTCTAAGTTTTCTAAGATATGTGCTGAATTGAATAACAGGTGTAATAAAACAGCCCCAGAAAGCTCTGTTAATAATTTATCAATAAATACATGTGATAATACAGATATGTTTCTATCTAAAACCCATTCTACCATGTGTTGTTTATTAGTCCCACCTCAATCAACTTTGATCAAGGAAGCTAGAACTGGCATTTTCAAAGTTCTACATAGGATTATTAATGCCTCTGTGCAGTCCAGGATTTTTCCTACACAATTAAGAGATAATTATTCCCCCTTCCCCCCACATACACTTAAAAAACATACATTAGATTTTAAGATGATAGAAAATTACCAGCCTATAGCAAACTTAACATTTTTGGCTAAGTTTATTAAGAGAGCAGTCCTATTTCAGTTTCACAATTGTTGATTGAGAATGAAATTCTGGATATCAACCAATCAAACTGCCATCTTTTCTTTAGCATAGGAACTGTATTGTTATGCTTGTTGGATGATTTGTTACGCTTCTTGAATAAGGGCCAGGATTCAGTCATTATAATTTTGGATCTCAGTGCAGCTTTTGATACCATAGACCATAGAATTCTGTTAAGTTGTCTGTGGTTTTGCAGAGCCAAGGACTCGGCCTTCCATTGATGTGTTTACGTTTTTTATGGTATCATTCACAATGGATATTGTTCTCTAATCAGTTATCTTATTCCTGGTATTTTCCCTCTGGAGTACCAAAGAAAGCTATTTTATCCCCTGTGCTTCTCAATGTATGCATCCAGCCTTTGTCAGAGCTTATTAGGTTAGAGGGAGTCCAGTTCCAGATGTATGTAGATGATATACACTTGTAATTGGAGCTAGGCACTAATAGAGAGGAAGCAGTGTCTCCAATGAATATTTGGGAACATTTATTATGGAAGGGCAGAGATTAGGCTCAAACATAAAGCTTTGTAATCCACAAGTGTTGTGGATTACAAAGCCCTCTATTCATGCACGTGGACCAATTTTATCTCTCAATTGAACTCCAGAGAAGAGAACAAGTTCATATTTTGGGTGTACTCGTGGCTAGCAATTTAACAATGATTCCCCATATATCAGCAGTGGCAAATTCATGTTTGTTCTTCCTCTTGTAATGGACTGGCTGGACTATTGCAATTCTCTTTGAGTGGCCTTACCAAAGCGACATCTGGCAGCTGGTTCAGAATTCTACAGACAGGCTAGTAAAAGGTTTGTGCCCTGGGGCTCATTTATCTCTGGCACTTAATATTTTATACTGGCTTCCAGTGGCTTTTAGATGTCAGTTTCAATTATTGTTGCTGATTTTTAAGGGTTTGCAGAATCTGGCTTCGGTTTATCTGAAAAATCAAATTTGTCGCTCTTCCCTGCTGGTAGCTTTAATCATCTGGCAAAGTTTCCTTGTGTGATCTTTCAGCGTCTGATGCAAGCTGGTTGGAACGAGAAACTGAGCCATAGCTTCCAAACTACGGGACTCAATTGGGGATATGACTGATTGCTGTAAATTCAGGAAGCTAGTGAAAAGCAGCTTGTTTCGGGCATTTGAATGAAATATTTTATGCTGATGTTTTGGCGGGGGTTTTTTTTATCTTTTATGATATTTGGTTACTAATTTGTGCATTTTTTTTTTTTAGATAATAGTTGTGTATTTGATATTTTAACATTAAGCAAAATAAGCACGTGATTAAGGGCAGCAAGGGAAGGGGGAACCAGAGTTTTTTTCCCCTAGCTATCATGCCCTTTCACCTAACTTTAGTAGAATTTTTTGTAATTGTTGTTATCTGCCATGTTTGACTTTAATCTGCGCATCCAAGGGCCTGTAAAAATTCAAACATTCAGATACAGACATGCTTCTACTGCTGCTCCTGTGCTCACTTAGGCCTGGATTTATCAAAATGCACTAAATATCACATGCGATAGGAAAAGGGGTGTATTTTATGGTAGTAGGCAGTTTATCGCAATTTGCTCTAATACCTATGCGAATCACTATCTTAGCGCAAATTGCAATAACATTTTCACACAAGTGCCAGAATTGATGTATTTCCTACATACAACCACTGGGGGGGGGACCATGTTTAAGCTCTTGGAGAGCCAGCCAAGGTGGGGGGGGGGGGGGGGGGGGGGGGGGGAGAGGGAGAGAGAGAGAGAGAGAGCGAGAGAGACCATCAAGCTAGGTTGAGAGAACATTGCACAAATCTCATCTTTGGGTGAGTTTCCTCACTCCGAAGGTCATCAAATCTTCACAAGAGAGCACTGTTCTGTTTAGGGATGTGAATCGTGTCCTCGATCGTCTTAACGATCGATTTCGGCTGGGAGGGGGAGGGAATCGTATTGTTGCCGTTTGGGGGGGTAAAATATCGTGAAAAATCGTTAAAAATCGTTAAAAATCGAAAAATCGAAAAACCAGCACATTAAAACCCCCTAAAACCCACCCCCGACCCTTTAAATTAAATCCCCCACCCCAAATAATTTAAATAACCTGCGGGTCCAGCGGCGGTCCGGAACGGCAGCGGTCCGGAACGGGCTCCTGCTCCTGAATCTTGTCGTCTACAGCCGGCGCCATTTTCCAAAATGGCGCCGAAAAATGGCGGCGGCCATAGACGAAAAAGATTGGACGGCAGGAGGTCCTTCCGGACCCCCGCTGGACTTTTGGCAAGTCTCGTGGGGGTCAGGAGGCCCCCCACAAGCTGGCCAAAAGTTCCTGGAGGTCCAGCGGGGGTCAGGGAGCGATTTCCCGCCGCGAATCGTTTTCGTACGGAAAATGGCGCCGGCAGGAGATCGACTGCAGGAGGTCGTTCAGCGAGGGTTCCGGCGCCTCGCTGAACGACCTCCTGCAGTCGATCTCCTGCCGGCGCCATTTTCCGTACGAAAACGATTCGCGGCGGGAAATCGCTCCCTGACCCCCGCTGGACCTCCAGGAACTTTTGGCCAGCTTGTGGGGGGCCTCCTGACCCCCACGAGACTTGCCAAAAGTCCAGCGGGGGTCCGGAAGGACCTCCTGCCGTCCAATCTTTTTCGTCTATGGCCGCCGCCATTTTTCGGCGCCATTTTGGAAAATGGCGCCGGCTGTAGACGACAAGATTCAGGAGCAGGAGCCCGTTCCGGACCGCTGCCGTTCCGGACCGCCGCTGGACCCGCAGGTTATTTAAGTTATTTGGGGGGGGGGGGTTCGGGAGGGTGGGGGATTTAATTTAAAGGGTCGGGGGTGGGTTTTAGGGGGTTTTAGTGTGCCGGCTCACGATTCTAACGATTTATAACGATAAATCGTTAGAATCTGTATTGTATTGTGTTCCATAACGGTTTAAGACGATATTAAAATTATCGGACGATAATTTTAATCGTCCTAAAACGATTCACATCCCTACTGTTCATACATCTCACATTGAATGTCAAAGTGGCCCCTAATCCCTACACTAATACCTAAACCTCACCTCGAGTGACTAGGTGGGCCTCCCATAGAGATATAAATACCACCAATCTAGTGTGAGGGCACAATGGCTAGGTGCTTTCTCTCTCTCTCTCTTTCTCTCTCTCTCCCGCGATAAAGCCCTATCACACGGCCTTATGCAAATGAAAAAGGTGTAGTTAAAGCCGTGCAATACAGCTTCGCAAAACTGTGAGCCCAGCCCACTTGGCCAAAATTCCCTCCCCTTTTTCTCATTTGCATCGCACCAAATGTTATGGTGCTTTTGCATGCGTTAATGGCGTTTTTTGCATGCGAAAACGCCTTAATGCATGCGAAAACGCCATACAGCCCTTTGATAAATGACCCCCATTATACAGTGACTTTGATACTGGCGCATGGGCACACATGTTTGTGATGTTTACGCTGGTTCGCGCCAAAGGACGCGGCCATATTATAATTTATGCATGTATATTTGTGCATGTTATAAAATAGGCTCTATGCACAATTCTTTATGGACATATGCATGTGTGTGCTGCCTCTACAGCATTAGTTGGGGGGATTTTAGTAGACATGCACGCTGACGCAATTACCAGTTTCCCCAATTCATTCCCAGTTCACCCAGGTAAGGGATAGGACTTCCTAAACCCCTAGTTAAATAGTCTCCCTTGTACCCTGTTATCACCAACCCTTAAAACCCCGCTGACTAGCCCTAGAATTTTTTATTTTATTACTTAAAGGCCGACCATAGCAGTAGTAAAGTTATGTAGCAGGGGGATCCTGGCACTTGCTTGTGCACATAAATACTTAAGTGAACATTTCATGTTAAAGTCCCGGAGCACCCATGCCCCGCCCAGACCATGCCCATTCTCCGCCCCTTTTTGCAACTTCTTATTTGTGCACATTCCCGGGAGATGCGCGCGTACTCAGGCGCCTTTTAAAATCCATGCGGCGTACACCAGCCAGACAGACTGGCGTATCTCGTGGTTTTGGTTCACGACAGACTTTAAAAATTCACCCCTAAGACGGTAACTTTCAAAGGGGCACACGGGCGTAATTATTTGTGCACACATCTCCTGGCCCCACCCTGGAAAGCCGATGCCCCATCCAAACCACACCCAGTCCATGCTCCTTTTATAACTGAAGTGAGATATCCCCGCATCCGGAGATGCCTGCTCATGTGGGCGGTTTATTAAAATCCGCCGGGCATGATCAGCATGTCAGTCAGGCTAAATTTTATAAAATAATTTTAGAAGACAAAGCTGAGTGTGCAGTTCCAAATGTAGACATTGTCTTGCGTGTATTTGGTCGCAAATTGCACAGCTGAGCGTTCATTTTCTTAGCTCAAGCCTATAAAGAATCCCAACAAAACTACTATGCAACAAGACAGGCTGGATGCTTTTTGCCTCTGCTATGTATAGAAGCAGATTTGTTACGCCAGGTTAGTTTTGAGGACTTGGTCAAAGACTGCAATTTAAAAAAGTAGGAGAAAACTTTTTAAACTATAAATAAAATTATAAATAGACAACAATAAGCATTATTTTGCATCTTTTGATCCATGTATGTTGAAATGCTAAATATCTTTAAGGTTAGAAAGCAATAGAATAAAAGATGCTTAGTTTGGTTCAAATAATGATATTTCTCCATTAGAATACTTTTTAAAAAAAAATTGTCCACCAACATTAATTTCTATGGAAAGAGGATTTTCAAAAATGAAAAGTATGATCTTGAGGTCACATAATTTCAGTAGAGATCATATCGAATCTTATTTGCCATATAATCTTTGGGAGTGTGATAAAAAAAAAATTTCTATAAATTTTTGATTGAATTTTTTCCCTTATAAAAATTTTATTAAAAAATGCATTAAAAAAGTGTTGAGAATTTCCCTTTATTGTTTACTGCTATTTAGTATTAAATAAATAAAACGTTTAAAACGTTTATATTTAATATAGTTGTGGGGGATGGCCTGGAAGAAACTGAATTTTGAGTCTATTTCCCCTTCAGCACTTATTGAGTCTTAATGTGTTGCCAATTAAGAGATGGAAGGACTGAGGAGGCTGTGCTACTGCTTAGGGCATCAGTTGGCCTTAATCTGGCCCTGTATATGTCAGTCATTATTGTACATTACTATGAACATTTGTTTCATTAAGGCAGACAAAGTGAATTAATAAATAAAGAAAGAAATATTAACCTCTTCAAAAAAAAGTAGCAAATTGATGAGGCAAGACTTCTCTTGGGTAAATCCTTGTTGGCTGAGTATCTGTATGTCCAGTAATTATGTTCCTTAGAATAGGTTCTACAATTTTTCCCAGCACTGAGATCAGGCTCATTGATCTATAGCTTCCCAGATCACCCCTGGAGCCCTTTCTAAGGATTGCCATTACATTGGCCACCCTTCAGTCTTCAAGTAGAAGAGATGCTTTTAATGATAGGTTACAAATCACTAGTAATAGGTCTATTTTCAAAAGCCCCGGGACGCGTGTAAGTCCCGGGGCTTTTGAAAAAGGGGGTGGGGTGTGGGAAGTCCGGGGATGGGGTCAGCGGCTCCTGGCAGAGCAGCCATTGGCCACTGTGTCAGAGATCGTGTGCCGGCAATTGGCCAGCGCGCGTAAAAGGTAAAATAAAGATCGGGGGGGGTTAGAGAAGGGCGGGGGGGGGCGAGGAAGGTTAGGGGAAGGGGTGGGAAGGTCAGGTAGGGGGAACGGAGGAAGCCAGTGCGGCTCGGCGCGCGCAAGGTGCACCCCCTTGCATACGCCGACCCTGGATTTGCTCGCATGTTCTGAAATTAGGCGTAGATGTGCGCGCGCTGGGTAGCGAATGCACATATAAGGCCGCACACGCTTCTTTTAAAATCTACCCCTTAGTTTGCGCTGAGACCTTTCTATTTTCCCTAAGTAAGTCCTCCTTTCCCTTGCAAACGTACAGGCAATCTATGGAGGCTGGCAAGGCTGAGGCTTGGGCTGGTGGGGGGCTGGCTGTGCTGAGGCTGGGAGTAGGGGCTTGGCATGGAGAGAGACAGTCGGTGTATTGGGGCTGGGGGTAGTGCAGGCTATACTGGGGCTGCTGCGGGGAGGGCAAGCTGTGCTGGGGCTGGAGATGTAGGAGTGGGGGACAATGTGCTGGGGCTGGATAGGGAAGACAGACTGCTGGGGCTGGAGGGGGTGGTGAGGTAGCCTGGGCTGGAACTGAGGGTGAGGAAGACAGACTGCTGGGGCTGGGCAGGCTGTGCTGGGTCTGGAGGACATTAAACAAGAGCCTCTGGGGAATTTCCATGGGTGGTTGTGCTGCTGCTGGAGCTGGGGGGGGGGGGGGGGGGGTAGCCTTGGCTGAGGGTGAGGAAGGCAAGCTGTGAATGGGGCTGAGTAGGCTGTACTGGAGCTCGGAGCAGGAGAGTAGGCTGTGCTTGGACTGGGTGGGGGGGGGGGGGGAAAGGGCAATTCATAGGGTCCTCCAGGGAATTTCTACTGGTGTCGGCTAGTATAGATTTACAGGTAGATTTTCAGAGGCCTATGCGCTGGGTGAATTTTCAAAGAGGTCCGGTTATGCGCATAAAACCTGGTCTGCGCACAACTGCCAGGCCTCTTCAAAGGGGCGGGCTGGGGGCGGAGTCTGGGCGGGGGAGGGGGCGGGCCGGGACAGCGCCATTGAATGCTGTCCTGAAGACTCGCACGTCAGCAGGTGGCCGGCGCGCGCAACTTACTTCAGCCTGGGGACCTGAAGTAAGTTGTGAAACAAACCAAAAAAAAAAAAAGATAGGGTTTAGGGGGTGGGGAGGAGAGGGGAAGAGGGAGGGAGTTTAGGGAGGGGGGAGGTAACTGGGGAAGGCTTGAATGCGTCGCTGCGCAGAAGTTGCATTTATTCTCCCCCCCCCTTGTGCACGCCGCCCGCACATACGTGTGCGGATTATAAAATCCGGCTTGCTTGTTCATGCGGCCATCGGATTTTATAACATGCACCCGCAGGCGCGCATATGTTATAAAATCGGTGCGCGCATGTTTTAAAATCTACCTCTTAATGAATTAACATTTTTTTTTTTTTTTTTTAATAAAAGCAATAGTATTATTTCTCCTTGAGGTTTCATTTCAGAATAAATGATACAGCTAGTGGTTCTCCATAGCCATATATCTGTGTAGATGATCTTTTTTTAAATCAAATAACATGTAATCTGAACTGGTTATGGTGAATCATTATGGTAAGATATATGCAACCGAACTTCTCATAAGACACTTCATCAGAGCTACTTATGGTATAGTAAAATATTTCACTATGATTAAGATATTCCCTAATGTTCTACATAGAGAAATAGTAGATACAATTCAAGTATCTTCTAAAGAAAGGCTTTTCTGTAGCCACTGAAATATGGTGTGCGTATTCTTTGTTAAATCCATCCCTTTCTGATAGTTTGGACAGATCGAGCAAACACAATAGGCCCTGATTCAGATTTTTTCCAGCATATATCCCCGAATGTGTCTCCTCTGTGTGGTGTGCATGCACCAGGGGGTTTCCGCAGGTTGAGCCCTTGGGTACCCGGGCCGCCTGGTCTTAGTAGGCCTCGCAGGGTCTCCTAGAGAGGAAGCACAGGGGCATGCGCCCCATGAACAAGGGTGTGCGGTCGATGTCCAGGCGAGAATGTTCAGAGGTCACAGGAGGCCAAAATAGAGTGGATAGCGAGGATCAAGGCGAGAGTATCAGTCCAGAATGGTCAGCCGAAGCAGGGGTCAATACCTTTAGTCAATCCGGGAGTAGTCAGGTCAGGCAGAGGTCAAGTTCCAGCAACGATCAGACGTGTTCAGTGAACAGGCAGAGGTCAAGATCCGGGCAGCAGTCAGACGAGGTCAGGAGCAAGCAAAGGTCAGTACCATGAGATCAGTCGAAGGGTACTACCAGGAATGGAGAGACGAAGGAGCAGGAGACGCTGGAACAGGAGACACTGGAACAGACAAACTAGACAACACCGGAGTGAACGACTGGATTGCCAAGGCAGGGATCATGGGTCTGAGCCCTGCCTTATATATGGTGGTTCTGTGATGTCATCAACGTGCGTCTCCTGGGGTTTTCCCGCGCTTGGCCCTTTAAAGGGCTGCAGGTTGGCCACACGCGCGCCTAGGGACGGGTCCGAGGATGTCAAGGACGTGGAGCCCTGACGGGAGCTCCGCTGTGAGGCCTGTACGGGAGGCTGAGAGCGGGGGAGCCGGGGATGCCGCGAACTGGCTGTGGCTGCGAAGGAGGAGAGCCCGGAGCTTATGGACGGGAGAGCAAGGTGAGCAGGGCCGGCTGCGGAGCAGACGCAGCCGGGACGCGCAACAGAGCCTCCTTTCCATTGGAAAAGGCTCACCTCCTGTGCATGGAACCTTTGAGATATTTAAATGTCTCTATCATATCTTCCCTTTCTCACTTTTCCTTTAGGGTATACATGTTTAAATCTTTGAATATATCCTGATATACTTTAGAACAAAGACTACTAACAATTTTAGTAGCTGCCCTATGGTGTGCATATTCTCCAATTTATTTCTTGAGACTCCAGCTCATTTCCTTTAGAAAGTGCAGTCTCCAAAATTGTACACAGTATTCCAAATGAAGTCTCACCAGGGACCTATACAGGGGCAATATTAATTTCCCTTTTCTTCTGACCATTCCTCTCCCTATGCAGCCAAGCATATTTCTGGCTTTGACCATTGCTCTATCCATTTATTTGGCCACCTTAAGATCATCACATACGATGACCCCTGGATCCCGCTCTTCTTTCATGCAAAGAAGAATTTCATTCCCGATATTGTACCTCTCCTTTGGTTTCTTGCAACCTAAATGCATTACTTTGTATTTTTTAGCATTAAATCTTAGCTACCAGATCCTAGACCATTCCTTGAGTTTTGCTAGATTCTTCCTCATGATTTCCACATCATCTTGGCTGTCTGCCCTGTTGTAGATTTTGGTATCATATAGAAAAGACAAACCTTTCCCGCCAATTATTACAGTATGTCACTTTCGAAAATGTTGAAAAGAACCAATCCAAGGACAGATCTCTGAGGCACACCACTAGTAATGACCCCATCCTCAGAGTAAACTCCATTTATCTCTACCCTTTGTCATATCCCATCCAACTAGTCAGTCATTCTAGGTCTGATACCAAGGGCGCTCATTTGATTTACAAATTGCCCATGCGGAGCCGTGTCTAAGGGCTTACTGAAATCCAAGTACACTACATCTAATGCTCTCCCTTCATCCAACTCTTTGGTTACCCAATCAAAGAAATTGATCAGGACAAGATTGACCTCTGTTAAAATCATGCTGCCTCCAATCTTGCAATCTATTGGATTCCAAATACTGGACAATCTTCTATGCAATTCCATTAAAGTGGTCACCACAGAGGTCAGACTAACTGGCCTGTAATTCGCAGCCTCCTCCTTACTTCCACTTCTATGAATAGGAACCACATCCTTCCATCTCGTCCTCCGGATCTAATCCCGACACTAAAGAAGCATTGAAATGGTTAGCCAGTGGAGCTGCCAGGACTTTTCTAAGTACCCTTAGAACCATCAGACGTCTTCCATCTGGCCCTATCACCTTGTCTACTTTAAGTTTAGTTAACTCCTCACAAACACACTGTTCTGAAAATCGATTGAGGTTTACTTCACTTCCAATTTTGTCTTCGCTATATGGCTACTTTCAGTTACTTCCTTAGAAAACCATAGCAATCTCATTTTCCTCTTTTCTTTGTTTACTCTCCTAACAAAAAGTTTAGTTGTCCTTATAATATCTCCTTTTAGTTTTGCCCACTACTCTTCTGCTTCCCCTAGATTTTCCCACCCCGATTTTAATAAAGTTAGTTTTTCTGAAGTCTGGGACCCTTACCTTTGAATGAATCATCATCTCCTGTGCTCTGATGCTGAACCATACCATGGCAGGTAGGCATGTGGCAGCAAGACTCGTAAGGGGGTATCAAGAGCATGGAAGGTAAGCAGAGCAGTAGCAGCAAGATCCGTAATGTGGTACATCTGAAGCATAGCAGTTAGGCAGAGAGGTAGCAGTCAGACCACTAAGATGGTATATCTGGGGCACTGCAGGCAGGCATGTGGCAGCACGACCCCTAAGGTGGTATATCTAGAAAGGGCAGGTAGGCAGAGCAGCAGCAAGGCCTTCAAGGCACTTTCAGTCATTTTGCCACTCATGGAAATTATGGAAACACAAGCAAAGGCAGATAGATATTCAAAAATACCAGCTTTTCCATCTACTCTGGCACTAGCCTTGAGTAATGAGGGGGCACGATATCCCTGCCATTGAGTCACTGGGCACGCTGGTTGGTAGGCAATAAAGATATTGCTGAGCCATGTTGGCTAGGTCTAACTTGTATGCCCAATATGCCAGCGCATCTTAGTCCATGTCCTCAATGGGCTCTGCAAGATAACATATCACAGAAAGTTTTGGTGGGGTTTTTCTTGCCAGTTGCTTTAGCTATAACCTGTGCTAGGAGACTCTGGCATATTGAAGTGGGGGAGAAAGTGCTAGTTGACAGGGTGCTGACAGGGTGCTGCTTCTGCTTGCACCCCTCTCTGATGTGGCCACTGTTTCCTTGCTACATCTCCATTGTTCCTCTGCCTCTGGCACTCCTCTTAACACACTCTACCTACCAGCATCTCCTTCATAAATGTGAAATGCTGGGACTGAAGGTCGTGACTCCCTTTTACCCATGGATCACAAAGTGTATCACTTTCTGTGAGAAGTCTCAGTCTCTCTTGAAACCTGCTGGTGCAAGAAGTCCAGAAACTGCAACCCCTCTGCTTCCATTCCCTCTTGCTCATGGAAGCCCTGGGTAGTGTGCAGGAAGTCAGGTTCTCCATGGCACCTTGGAAGGGTTTCAGGATTTGTACCAGCTCCCTCATCATTACCCAATGACGATGACCCAGGGGCATCCCTGTTTCCAGAGCCAGATCATGAAGGGATGTCTGCTGCTCCACTAACCTCTGCAGAGCATATAGGTGGATTTCCAGTGGGTACCAACAACTTGAATCAGACCCTTGTGAAGCATCCCAAATTGTTCCTGGGATGCACAATTCCCTAAGAGGATGGCTTTGTATTTAGTAAGGCAAAGGGGCCTTACACTCTTTATCTGCTGATGTCAGCTCCAGAAGAAATGGCTCTGAGCTCTGCCTTCTCATGCAGTTACTTTTTTTTATCACTAAGGGGCTGCAATACAGGCATTAATATTTCAGTGTAGCGCTCACAGTGAAACCCTGAGGTTTAGTTTAGGCAGTGTTTTCATAGCAGAGCCAAACAGCTTTGCATGTGTTTTCTGTGCCGAAGCCATGTTTCAATATTCCTCCATGCTCATTTGTAATTTGAACCAGATTTACCCTGGGATGTTGTGGATCTGATTAATTTTTTTGCATAGTGCAGATCAAGCAGCATACTTGCAATTTCACTTTAATCTGTGCAGACTTTAATCTGCGTGGAAAAGCTACGACAGGATCACGTGACTAAACCGAATCCTTCCTTGAGCCCCTTTTCATGTCCTCCTGCGGCAGATTGCAAGTTGTTAGGCGCTTGCTAGTTTATCTTGCCCTCGGCCATTCTTCTCTTTCGTTCTTTTGCCGCTCCCCCGGGGGCTGCCCACTTAAAGAGTTTTCCTTTCACAAAAGAAGCTGGAGGGAAACCAGTAAACATTTTACTTGGTTCAACATATGTTAAGGAAAAGGAAGCAGCTGGGAGTGGGTGGCTGAGGGAGGAGGGCTGGGCTGATTGTTATTTTTAATGCAAGGGAAAGGGTTGGCAAGATGTGTTTGTACAGAAAGGACACCAACCAGTTTGAATTCTTCTTTTTCGGCTTCTATTAGGTCTTGGCAGTCCTGGCTGGCGGGTTCTGGTCTCCTCCTATACTTTGCTAATGGTGACTCAGCCACTCACCATGATCGATTGCACACCCTGCGTCTTTCTCCTCCTCCGTTTGTGTGCCCCCTGGTCATTGTTTTGCCCCAGAACAGCATAATGGCTGTGAAAGAGGAAGAAATGCACTCCTCGCCAGTTTTGTTCTCTGCCTTGCAGGCATCCAGCGTGACATAAATCAGCGAGTGAAAGCATCTGGTGCATCCAATCTGTGCTTAATTCAGCAAAACAAGTCAAGCTTGAGTTTAGATAAGAATAGGGAACCATTATGGGGGGGGGGAGAGGGATGTTAGAGGTGGTTTGGAAAAATGACCTCCTGCGAGGGAATTTCTTGGATTAACAATGGGACGTTTTGGTCTTTATTAAAGACATTCGTTTTCATGACAGTCCCCAAAAGTTTAAAAAGGAAAACACAAACATTTGCTAGTCTACAAAAGCAAAAAGACTAACTTAAAAATAAATGTGTGTGAATGTGAACTAAATGTGTGTGTGAAGTAAATGTGTTAAACCAAAAAAAAAACCCATCCCCCATCAAGCTGATCTAAGTAGCTATAGCCAGAAACCTTTAAATAAGGCAGTCGTCAGGGGAAAAAAGAACATTGTTAGGATAAGCAATATGGCAAAACTTAATTGTGACTATGAAAGTGAAAAGCATGATGAGGAAGCAGGAAGAAAAGGACAGGTTTTGATAGTAGGGCCTGCACTTTTAATTGAATATATGATTCCGGAGCCCACAAAATTTCAGCACATGATTAAACTGTCCACTTACTGAGATATTTGTGATCACCCTTGCAAATTTGCAATGTAAATATTTTGATTAACTAAGCTTTATTTGCATAGACAAAGAATGGGAGAAAATCATTAGTAAATCAGGGCCAAAATAAGAACATAAGAACAAAAGAAATTGCCATGCTGGGTTAGACCAAGAGTCCATCAAGCCCAGCATCCTGTTTCCAACAGAGGGCAAACAGGCTACAAGAACCTGGCAATTACCCAAACACTAAGAAGATCTCATGCTACTGATGTAATTAATAGCAGTATCCATGCTCTAAGGGCCAGATTTTCAAAGGGTACGCGCGTAAGATACGTGCGTACCCTCCAAAAACCTGCCGAGCCTGCCGAGCCTATGTCGAGTAGGCTTGGCAGCGCGCGCAAGCCCCGGGATGCGCATAAGTCCCAGGGCTTTCCTGGGGGGGGGGTCGGGGGCGTGGCACGGTGGCACGTCATTTGGGGGCGGAGGCCACGGGCGTGGTTCCAGCCCGGGGGCATTTTAGGGGTGTAAGATATGTGTATACCCCCCAAAAACCTGCCGAGCCTATGTCGAGTAGGCTAGGCGATGCGCGCAAGTTACGCCTGCCCGAAGGTGGGAGGGTTTAGGTAGGGTTGGGGGGGGGGGGTTAGGTAGGGGAAGGAAAGGGAAGGTGTGGGGGGGTGTAGGGAATGGAAGCAGGCTGCGTGGCTCGGCGCGCACAGGCTGCTGATTTTGCACAGCCTTGCGCGCGCCGATCCAGATTTTAACAGATACGCGCGGCTACGTGCGTATCTATTAAAATCCCGCTTACTCTTGTTTGCGCCTTGTGCGTGAACAAAAGTACGCATGTGTGCAAATTTGTAAAATCTACCCCTCAGTCAACTTGATTAATAGCAGGTAATGGACTTCTCCTCCAAGAACTTATCCAAACCTTTTTTAAACCCAGCTACACTAACTGCACTAACCACATCCTCTGGCAACAAATTCCAGAGCTTAATTGAGCATTGAGTGAAAAAGAATTTTCTGCGATTAGTCTTAAATGTGCTACTTGCTAACTTCATGGAATGCCCCCTAGTCCTTCTATTATCCGAAAGTGTAAATAACCGATTCACATCTACTCGTTCAAGACCTCTAATGATTTTAAAGACCTCTATCATATCCCCCCTCGGTCATTGGTTTGCTAAAACTTTGCTTTCAACATTATTCTTTTCTCATCAACCAATGACTCTAATATATAACATTATATTTACTAGGATCCTATGCAATAAAACTTCTGCTAAAAAAAGTTTAGCATATCTGTTAATAGAAATGTTAGGTTCATGGTAAAACTGAACTTAACAACCAATGTTAAAAGATTTACCATATGCAAGTTAAAGTTTTGCTGCACTAGCCTGACCATGATAGTACCCAAAAAGTTGTACCATCTATACTAGCTCCATGTTCAAACCCCCATGGTAACCAAATTATTTCACCTTAGGCCAGTTAGCAGGGGTGAATGTTATCCTACCCACCCTCCCTGAATATAGAATGAAGAGATTATGGTTCCTCAACAGAGCTCATCCCTCCCCGACCCCATACCTCTATGATCAAGGAGAAAATGCCCTGATGCACTTCCCACCCTCTGCACAGATACAATAGAAGATGCGTGCCCTGATTCCCACCCTCACCGTCACACAGATACTGGGGAGGCCACGTTCACACACACCCCTCCACCACCAACTATCCTCGCCACTAGCTCCCCCTTCCTCCCTCTGGCAAGTCCCACCCCTGCCTACCCCACTGGAAGAGGTGCTAAAGTAGAGTAATGCAGGAGAGCGTATGACTCTCTCCTGCCCCATCGCTACTACTGGCTGACATTTGGCACTACTTTCCCCACCCTGTGTATAGAACTGTGGCAATTCTTACTGAAAGAAATGCAAATTCATAGAGATTATAGTTAAAAAAAAAAACAACAAACATTTGATAAGATGAAGAATGGTCAACTATATCTGAAACCTTTATTTTGTGGATTTTTGGGAAATGCAACTTGCTAGTGCTTTTGCCTTATTGTTTAGATGCTTTTTTTTTTTTTCAATAGGTAACGAGTTGCAGAAAGCCATGACACTGTCTAGTAGCCATATTTATTTTTCTTTATTTATTTAAAAGTTTTTTATATACCGCACATGGGATCACTTACATGTCCGTCTAAGCGGTTTACAAATTTACATACACAGTAAAACAAGGTTTACATACTTGATATACTAAAAATTTACATACATGATAGAGCAGAGTAATACATAATAATAGCGGAAACCGGGATGTGAGAGAGTTTTAAGGGGTTGATTTAGGTGCGGGTACTGTAATTGTATGCCTCGTTAAATAAGAAGGTTTTAATCATCTTTTTGAAGTCATTTCGATTGGGTGTCATTCGGATACGGTCTGGTATGGAGTTCCACAAGGATGGGCCAAAAACTGAGAAGGCTCTTTTTCTTGTTAGTGCTAGGCTGGTAGATCTAACTGACGGTATTTCTAGTAGGCATTTGTCTGTTGATCGAAGTTGTCTTGTTGGTTTGTATATGTGCAACATAGAGCAGATCCATACGGAGTTGGGGTTGTAAAGCAGATTGTGAATGGTAGTTAAGATTTTGTATTTTATCCGATGAGTAATCTCTCCAAATTCACTCTTTGAACAATGCAATTTATATTTCGGAAACCACACGACATGTGGATTTCAGAAACAGATGAAATATCTTTGAACATAAGAAATATGAAGCACTATAGTACATTTCAGCAAGAATGTGTCAGTCAGGTCAGGGAGAATTACAGAAAATAATCGTGTCACCCTTCCATGAAACCATGGTTTCATCTTCCTTTAGAAATGTGGCTTGCTGCCAAGATGTTTTCCTCGTACTATTTTCATAGCAGAAATAAAGAGGGCACAGACAACTCTGCTGAAGTCTGTGATCCACTCTCTCTTTTTTTGAAAGTGCACCAAATAAGAATTTCAGATGTAAGTGAAATGTTTCCCTCCCAGTACTCATAATCCCCCTGAGCCATGGTTTCCACTTCGCCCCTGGTCAAACTGTTCTGATTTTCATAGGGAAGTAAATGGGAAAATCAGAACTACAGTTGCATAGCATTCAACAGGGCAAAATCAGGACAGGATCTGCCTGTTTGGTTGATATGGGGGTGAATTGCAACCCTAACTGGGACAGAACTACGTCACTTCTGAGTAACAGTGGCTCAGCCGAATGGTGATCGATGGTAAAAGAAAGATCCATAAGGTAAAATAAAATGGCCACCCAGCTCTAAAGTTCTCATTTAGTGTAGTTTCTAAAGAAGTCTAACATTTGCCAGGCTGCATTATTTTTCAAAGACTGTTGGGCGGGTCCTAAGCTCGTTATAGGTGAGCCGTGAATCACTGCCGGTTGTTGGGGGGCCCATCTTCCGTTTTTCACTGTAAGGAATTGTGGCTGAATTCATTGTAAGACCTTTAGTCACATTTTTTTTCTTTTTCTTTTAAAACGAACACTAACGAAGAGATCCTTAGATGCGGGCTCTTGCCTTGCAAAGTCTGGTTACCCATGATGCCTCTTGAGTAAAAATAATGGTCTGGAACTGCATTGTAGAACTCTGCAGGGAAAGCATCTGAAAGCCTCTGCTTTTACAAAATATCACTTGGGTCAGGCTACTATATTGTAAAGTCATTATTTTCCATCATTTGAGAAATAAGCAGTGGGCCTTGAGAGCAGACACACTACATTTTGACAAACACTAGAAAAACAAACTAGAAAAACAAAAAACTAGACAAACGGCCAGAATTTTGCCAGTTCACTTTAGAATCTTATATAAGTCCATTCCCGCTATCTACAAAGCTATCCATCAATTCTCTCCGCTCAACCTACAAATCCCATTCAAAAAACACACCTCCACCAGACCCATCAGAGAGTCCCTCAGAGAATCTCTACAGGTACCACACTCCAAAACTTCTCAGCACATAACCTTCAGAGACAGGGCTTTCTCCACTGCTGGACCTACTCTATGGAACTCCATCCCTCCAGATCTGAGACAGGAACCCTGCCTTCCAACATTTAGGAAAAGACTCAAAACGTGGTTATTTATGAAAGCCTTTCCAGACTACAACTGAACCGTAATTCACCTTAAACGACTCTTATTTTCTTAACATGGTAATCAACAACTTTGCCAGTTCCATAACTTTGCAATCACCACTTAATTGGCAAGTTTGTTCTCTTTGTTAAATTACTATCGCCTTTCCACTACTCCAAGTTGTGTTATTTCCCTGTTTTATTGTAACTGCTACTTTTTCGTTCAGCACCTGTTTATGTTATTATTATATTTCCCTTTGTCACACCTTGTTAAATTGTAAACCGGCATGATGCAATTCCCATCGCGAATGCCGGTATAGAAAAACTCAAAATAAATAAATAAATGCATACATACATCTATTAACATTCTGTCCTTTTCTCAAGATTTCTGTAATGTTTGTAGCCCTCCTGCCATGTTCTTACTGAGCAGGGGCGGGCTGAGGGCGACACATGCTGAGGGGCTGAGTACTAACACAGCTCAATTAAGTTCCAGTTTCGTTGGAAACAGGATGGTTAGTACTCTTACTCACTCCACGAAAGCACTCTCCATAAAGTAGGTAACCCTACCTTAAGAAGTGTGTGTGTAGGGGGGGAGGGGGGGGGAAGGAGTGGCAGGTCATCAGTGGTGGTGTTTCTTATTAAAATCTGGAAGGCTTGATATTGTATGCAAATGACAGAAGCATCAGAAAATATTTAGCTTTCTTGGGTTTCATTGAAATTTTAATTCTTTAATTTCTCATGAAAAATCTTAGCCTCCGCTCTCCCCAACGCCATCCTAGGTCCTCCCCTTCCCCTCAAGCTCCATCCCACCCCTTTTCCCCCTTCCCCTCCTCCTCAACTCCATCCTCAGTCCTTCCCTGCCCTCTTCCAACCCCCCCAGCTCCATCCTAGGCCCTTTCCTAGTAGTATCGCGAAAAAGAGCAAAGTACAGTCTCCCCCTGTAAAAATATCACTTAAAACATGTATATTATATATGTGGAGCCAACCGGAAAAACCTGCAAAAAAGACACTTGGAACCCATATGATATTAGGCCTATTGTAATGATTGTTGGGTACAGGGTTGGCTCTCAGAAAGCCATGGGTAAACTAAATTACAATTACAATACAGTAACTCTCCCATACCAAACAGCACTAACTGCCTGCACTGAAACAGAACCAATCCTACCTATGAAAAGGCATCATTGGAAATATCACACCAGGCCCTAAAACACTAATACACCTATTAGGAAACAGAACAAGCCAGACTGCTATAGATTACTACACAGAAAGTACATGCTAGCAGAGTACCTCACCTTGCTCCCACATGCAGAACACAGTCAGACCCTCAAACACAGAATAAACGGACCATAAAGTAGAAGCAGAAACATGCAGTTCAAAAACTGAACTGGAAACAGCAACAAGTTAGACTTTAACGGGTAGATTTTCAAAGGGGTACGCGCGTACGATACGCGCGTACCCCCTGAAAACCTACCCCAAACCCCCCCCGCACGCACCGAGCCTATTTTGCATAGGCTCAGCGGCGCGTGCAAGCCCCGGGACGCGCGTAAGTCCCAGGGCTTGCATGGAGGGGCGTGTCGTGGGGGCGTGCCACGAGTGACGCGGCGTTTAGGGGGCGGGGCAGCCGGCCGGCGCACGCAAAGTTACGCCTGCTTCCAGCAGGCGTAACTTTGCCGACAAAGGTAGGGGGGAGGGTTAGATAGGGCTGGGGGAGTGGGTTAGGTAGGGGAAGGGAAGGGAAGGTGCGGGGGGGGGGTGGAAGGAAAGTTCCCTCCGAGGCCGCTCCGATTTCGGAGCGGCCTCGGAGGGAACGGAGGCAGGCTGCGTGGCTCGGCACACGCAGGCTGCCGATTTTGGGCAGCCTTGCGCGTGCCGACCCCGGATTTTAATGGATATGCGCGGCTACGCACGTATCTATTAAAATCCTGCGTACTCTTGTTCGCGCCTGGTGCGCGAACAAAAGTACACGATCGCGCTAATTTATAAAATCCGGCCCTAAATGTAGTGCAGCACTGGAAAAACAGAAGAAAAAAATCAAAAAATAAAAAGCATTAGTCATAAAATTTAAACCATACTAATAAAAGGAATAGATATTTCAAAACAGCTAATGAACAGAGCATTCAATAATTAAAAAGCATGTAAAAATGTTCAAATATTTCCCAAACACCAATAAAATATCTCAAAACAGAAGGCAAATCAAATAACACTGAATAATTAAAACAAGGATTAAAAAATACCCCCCACTAGCCATTCCTGGGTACCTTTCATTTCCAGTCACCCTGAGATTGTTGTGGATTGGGGGGATGCAGAAACTTTCTTCTCTCTCTCATATGCAAATACTCTCACATACACATTCTCTTTCTCTCACTTGCACACACATGCTCACACACTACTTCTCTTACACATAGACAATCTCTCTCAGTCATGCTCCCACTCACATATACTCTCAATCATGCCCCCACTCACACAACACACACTCACTCACGTGGGTCCTCTCCCCTCTATTCTTCAGCCAGCAGCAGCCCTACTGGGACTTTCTACTCTTCTTGTCTACTGTGCCCTTCCTGCTTCTTGCCACTGTGCCATCTCTTGTTGGACCTACAGGGCCTGATTTACATGTGAGCTGCACCACAGTCAATCCTTAGCTGTCAATCACAAATCCTGATACGGTAATACTTAAATAACTTCCAGTTCCCAGCTTGTTCTCAAACTATTGTGGAGATATTAGTTGCCACGCATAATAATCGCTGCACACAGAGCACCATCGTTGGTTGACTTTGCCAGAACTTTATTTAGTTTTTCCTTCAATTGACCAGAATTCACATCTAGCAAAATTGAATTATATAAAAACGTTTGGATAAGCCTCTGACGCAGCCATTGTGCGAAACTTGGCCAGAGTTGGGCTCTTTTTATCAGTTTATATGTGCGAATAAATATCTCCAATCTAAGGCAACTGATCTGTCTTGCTTCTGTTTTGCCTTCTGGTTTCAACAGATCGTCTTCCAGTCTGCTTTGTCCATGTTCATTCATGCGAACCAGCATACGCGCGTACATGTACACCTGCACGATTGTTTAAAAGTTACTGTCCCCTGGCATGATTACGTGAACAATGCTGTATTTTTATTTTACAAATACTTAATACTGAATTTGATTGAGATATTATATCATAAAACATTGTTGAATTGTAATAATTTGGTTTGGGGCATTATACTACAATAGTTTCAGTTTTGTCAATGCCTTTCCTCATGGTGACTTGATAGATGACGTATGTTAGTTGGATCAGATAGGTCATGTGATATAATCCAATGTTTATTTAAAACTGTTTCTCCTTAGATGTCTAAGAGTTGCTGATTTGAAACAATAATACCTAAGAATTATTCGTTGGACATTATATGAATTGTTAACAACCCCTGAAGCAGGCATATGCAGGTGCCAAAACAGCCCATGTCAGAAACGAAAAAATAACAAAGGGCTTACCGGTATATGGTCGAAGGTTCAAAAGATGCTGAGAAGTTCTTATCATCATAAGAGCCACAATTTGATTCTAATATGAATTCTCTCTGAAACTAGATTTGATTCGAACATCTATACAGAGAAGTGCTATGGAATAATTTACTCCTTACTCTCAGACAAGAAGTAGATACTAATGAAATTTAGAAAAAAGTTGAAGGCTCACATATTCACTGAAGTATTTTAAGAAACAAGAATTTTCCATACTGGTTAAGACCGAGGGTCCATCAAACCCAGTGTCCTATTTCCAACAGTGGCTAATCCAGGTCACAAGTACTTGGCAAGATCACAAACAGTAAACAGATCCCATAAGAACATTGATAAGTACATAAGATATGCCATACTGGGTCAGACCAAGGGTCCTTCAAGCTCAGTATCCTGTTTCCAACAGAGGTCAATCCAAGTCACAAGCACCTGGCAAGTACCTAAACATTAGGTAAATCACAAGCTACTATTGATTACCGAAATAGCAGTTTATGTATTTTTCCTCTAGGAACTTATCCAAACTTTTTTTAAGTCCAGTTACACTAACTGCAATAATCACATCCTCTGGCAATGAATTCCAGAGCTTAACTATGCGCTGAGTTAAAAATAATTTTTTTTGATTTGTTTTAAATGAGCTACTTGCTAACTTCATGGAGTACCTCCTGGTCCTTCTATTATCTGAGAGAGTAAATAACCAATTTACATGAACTTGTTCGTCCTTTCATGATTTTGTAGACCTCTATCATATCCTTCCCTCAGTCGACTCTTCTCCTAACTTAGGGGGTCATTTTCTATCCCTATCGCGTGCAATAGCTAGATAGGGGAGGAGTTGGGGCGGCGTCAGGACCAGAAGAGGAGGAGTCGGGGCGGACGCTGTGGAAACTTCGCTGGCGGCGATAAGGTAAGAACCATTATCGCTGCCAGTAGCGCGCCCAATAGCGCCACCTTTCACGGTGGCGCTATTGGGTACGAAAGCCGGCAGCGATAACATCGCGGTGGTGCGATCGCTGCCGGCTTTCGCAGGCCCGCCCCCCACTGCTCCCCGCCCCCCATTACCATGGATTTCAAGAAGAGGTGCGCCATATGAAAATCCAGGCCTTAGCTGGATAAGTATATGAAGCAATGGTTTTAGAAAATGTATCGCTATTTAGTCTACATCAGAATGGTCAACATCAAAGTGTTATGGGGACAAATTTTAAATTATCAGCAGCGTTTGCAGGAGTTAATCCGCAGCATTTTCCTTAAAAGATTCAAGCCAGCGGGGAAATGGTGGTATATTTGTACTCGTGTACTTTGCACCTAACTGAAAGTAAGCACAAGGGTTTAAAAATGAAATCCGTCACCCAACTTCCCCCCATCCCTTTTTTCTCTAGGTTAAATTATACCCATTGTTCACTGGTGCAAGCTTTTATCGACAATGGTGAGGGATGGGGTGAGGGACAGATGTTTTCAGACAAGGATTTTACATGAGTAAACACTTGTTTACCTGCGTAAATTGCCCTCCCCATGTACAGCTTCTTTACAGAAAGAGATTGTCGCTGACGAATGGTCATACATGTAGCAATTACGGGATGTTATTAGCTGAGCTAGGAAGCTGGCAGGACTCGTCCATAGTAAAGAATGCACAGCTCAGGAAGCCCTGGCAGGTCTGCATCAGAAGGCAGATCTGCCTGCTTCCTGTCTTAGCAGATAAAATGTTGTGCCACATCTCGCTGCTCGTTCCGACTTTGCACTGACAGAATAACCGTGCCTTCTTCAGAACTTTGCATTACAGGTGAGGCAGTCACTGCAAAATCAGACCTGCACTGCAGCAGGCACTGGAGCCCTCTTAAACCAGGGGATGTACGTTTACACTGCAGCATGGTAAATACTATAATGAAGGGGGTGTGCTTTGAACACGGGCCAGGCAGATTTCTGCCTAATTCATATTTGAAAACATATCTGGGTTATTTCCCTCCCCTACCCCCCAGATCTGCGGGAAAAATCGGCTTCCTTAGTTTTTGTTTGTTTGTTTGTTTGTTTTTTGCCTTGGATCTCAGGAAATGTTCACTGAGATTCACAAAGCCCCCCCCCCCCCCAACACACACACACACACACACACACACACACACACACACACACACCAATCCATGGTGAATTTTGGTGGATGTGTTCATACATTTTCAAAGATCTTGTTGATAAATGCCCTATTTTTTCAAAAACATTTACAAACCACTTCCACATACCTGTAGGATTTCCACAGGGTCAACAAATTATTTCACAAACCTCTTCCAACATCCTATGCACCTCCCTCACATACAGTCATTCTTGTGCAAAGACCCTGAGTAATCTAACAATAATAATGCTCAGTATCTATCTTTTATATTTAACCTTGTGAGTTTGGAGCTCTCATTATCTGCCCTCTCCAGAGGTGATAACTTTCTGAAATGGCATTAGAAATAAAAGAGACAGCAATAAAAGAGATAGCAACGTGATGAGTATCAGCTCTCCAGGAAGGATATCCCACCATCATCTTCCTTTCTCTTTCTGTGTACAACACACAAATCACCATTTCAAACTGAGGTGCAAAATTCAATCTCACTTTATTTTTTTGCAAACTTGATTTTCTTTCTTCAGAACATAAGCTCTTTGAGATCTATGCCGCAAAGACATCCAGGGCAGCTAAGGGACAGATATGGTGCACTATTGCCCAGAAACAACAAATGGACACCGCTCAATAGCCTTGTATATTAAATGGTTGACGCCGTCATAAAGCCAATTTTAGAAATGCAATTTTTAGGACTGGAAACCACGTCAGCAAGCCTGACAACAGCTGTGCATACAGCAGAGCCGTCCGGACTGATCCTCATATGCAGTGTTTTTTCAAATAGAAAAATGGATGCTTAGAAACATGATAGAAATAGATTTGGAATAATTTTAAACACTGTAAGTCCGTCTGTGCCCGTCACATATAGTAATTAAATAGACCCGACACGAAAGTGGCCAGTGTTTCGCAACCTGATAGTTGCTTCTTCAGGAGTCTGATTGACATGCAAAATGCTTATTCTTGTGGACAAGGGGTGTCAATGAAGTTTCAATGTTGGCATGGGCACTGCCTCCCGCCGTGCTCCGCTTGTACCATAGGGCGTGCGCGCCGCGCAGCCCTTCTTCTTATTTCCTACTTGGTGTGAACCTCCGGGTCATGATGCCCGGATATTTAAAGTCTACAATGTTTGTTAGCCTTTGAGTTAGCAAGGGGGTAATCCTACGGATGGGATTCACTCTCCGTACCCAGCTGCTCTGTCTCTATTGGACTCTCTAACGCTAACAGGGTACCCGCTTCTCGGGGACCTCACTTGCTTTCCAGGTCGCTATCAGGAAACCAGTACTCGCTCCTCGAGGGCCCATGTTCCCTGACTTGCTGCCTACTCCTACTTTCTCTTCTGCCTGGAAGGATTCGCTAATCTTCAACATCAGTGAGTACTACCATCTTCACCTCAGAGCTGTTCCCTGGAACCAGGCACTCGCCTCCGTTCCAGTCCCAGTGCCATCTCCGTGGAACCGCTGCGTGAGTACATCATCTGCAAGCCTCCCAGCTCTCAGAGTTCAGATACTCGCTCCTCGAGGGTCTGCTCTCCCTACCCTGGGGATCTCCATACTGGGGTCTTGTATATTCTCCACTGTACTCATTCTCTCAATTCTTTCCACTATAGCACTGCTACCGGAGGAGTCGTCGTTCCAGTGCCTGAAGGATACTAGCCCTGCTGGGCTACTCCGGCTGCTCATTACTGCCACCTCTGGTGGCTTCCTTACACAGTCTAATGATCAATCTGCCCTAAAAAGATGATACATGCAAAACACCACTCATGCAATCAATTGTGAACTCATCATAGATGTAGTTGATGTTAGATGAAAATGCAAGTAGGACCAGGAATTTTGCACCATATAGTGAAACTACCTGCTTAAATTCAATCTGATTTGATCAACAGGAAAATAATTTGGAAGAGATTGGATATCCTATCAATCCTAATGATCATCTCTCTGGTGTAATAAACATCGTCTCCAGGAAAATATGCCAAGAAAACGTAAACATAGATTATGCAGAAATTGGTCTTGCAGACAAACCTTAACTTGGTTTTCTTCTTTTCTTTCTGAGCGTTCTTTTCAAGTCGAGTGGGATGACAGAATATCCAAGGTAATTAAACTTCCTTTTGGTGTCCCACAGGGCTCCATATTGTCCCCATTATTATTCAATATTTTTGTCTCTCCTTTGGCTACTATGATCTAGGATATGGGCTTTCATCCTTCATTTTATGTAGATGATGTTATCCAGTTGGAATCCACCAGAGAATCTTAATTTTCAAGCTCTTTCACTTTGGAAAGTTCTAACTTGATATTTGCTTTATATCTGATTATTTAAAGTTTAGAAAAGCTGCGAAGTCCTGGTTCTTCAATAAGGCATTTGATAACATTTAATTTGTTGTCTGATTTTTCCTAATCTACTTTGATGTATTGACTTTTGTTAGTCCGAATGGCCATGTAATAAGGATCCTGATTTGATGATTGTATTTCTTGGTTTGTGTTTTTAATTTGAGTTTTTTACATTGTTTTAAGTTATGACAAGTTTTGTATTGTTTGGTTTGCTGTTTTTATGTTGCATTTATATTTATTGGAGAATTATGATTGTCTTTTATTGTATTGCCGCTTGGGTAACACGTTTTATCAAGTGGGATGTTTAAGTTTTAATAAATGAGATGAAATGAAAAAAGATGGGGACAGAGATTCAAGATACAAAGTAGATGGCTGAATAATAAACAGTAATTTTCTGTTTGCTTGTAACAGCATTTCTTTTATGAAGGTCCTAATAATTTATGCACCAGTGCGCTGAAGTTAAATCGATTAAAAGGTAAAAACAGACTCTAACAACTGGAAGCAAATATTTATTTATTTAAAACTCAGTAAAGGGTCAACCAAAGCGATGTACAAGTTAAAAACAGATAACAGAAGCACAGAAAACCATGACAATAAACACAGAACCAGAGCATGTTCTTTCACACGTGGGACACGGATCTCTTTCCTATTGTTACTGATGACATAACCATTCATTTCAAGCATATCTTGTCATTCCTGCAGTTCTGCTGGAACATGCCTTTAGGTGACACGTTTTTCCTGTCCTGTTCTGCTGGCCCCAACGGCAATGACAGCATCTTCCTTTCTCCATTCTTCTGTGCTTCATTTTGTGAGAATATCCTTGAACATCCACTTGGAGAGGAAAAGGGGTGGAATGACATAATCTTTTTCTTAAGTCAATGAATAAAAATGAAGCCTTTTGATTCTGCTAAGTTTTGCATTTTTTTTTCTCGCAATGGAAGCAGAGCCATGACACAAAGTATTTACCTCTCAGCTAGCCCTCCCTGAATTTAACTCATTCAAATGCAGGACACCTTTAGGTGAATTTTAAAAGCCCGCCGTGCGCATTAAGTAGTGGATGCGCAAATAAGTAAGGCTTGCACGCACCGACCATATTTGAAAAAGCACCCAGATACATGTGTAAATGCCACGGCACGCACATCCCACAACCTTTCAAAAAGGGCGAGGCAAGGGCATAGTCTGGGTGAGGCATGGGCGTGCTGGGGCTCGGCCAAGAGATGCGCATGTAAGTACGTGCCCTGGCACACGCCAAGGTCCTCTGCCACATAACTTTACTTCTGCTATGGATGGCGTATAGGTTATTAAAAAAAAATGGAGCCATTTTAGAGGGTTTAAAGAGTTTGGGGTAACTTGGGGGAGTAAAAGCTATTAAACCAGGGGGATCTAGAGGACCTAGCTCTTAAATGGGCGAACCGGTGGACAAACTGGTTAACAACATCCACATACAACTTAAAGATAATGTAAAAGACCTTGGTATCTGGATTGACAGCGAACTAACATTCAAAAAGCACATCACTACAAAAACTAAAGAAGGCTTCCATAAGCTCCAAATACTTAAACATCTAAAGCCGATGCTTCACCACCAAGATTTCAGAACCGTCTTACAATCTCTCATCTTCACCAGGCTTGACTACTGCAATTCACTCCTGATAGGCCTTCCTAAAGTGACCTTAAAGCCACTTCAATTACTACAGAATGCCGCAGCCAGAGTCCTAGCTGGCAAAAAGAAATCAGAACACGTCACACCCGTGCTCAAAAGTCTACACTGGCTTCCAGTAGAAAAAAGAATTGAGTTCAAATTACTAACAATACTACACAACGCAATCTACAAAACAGATAACACGGCTTTTGACAATGTCTTACACATACACAGATCGCAACGTATGACCAGAACAGCAAGTAAAGTACAGTTGGAAATACCAGCACTCCCATTAGCCAAGCTGTCCACAACAAGGAACAGAGCCATATCCATCGCTGGTCCGAAGTTATGGAACTCACTACCAGAACACCTGAGCTCACAAAGCAACATTAAATCATTTAAAAAAGAGCTTAAAACCTGGATGTTCAGTCAAACTTTCAAGATGGTATTGGCTAAGATTACACAAATTATCCCCATGCATAACCCTCTATCGGATATGCAAAGACACTATTAAGACTTTGACACTGAACGTATTAAGTTCGAAAAGACATGGTTTAATCGCTGACACTCCCTATTTAAACGTTTGATTTTACGTGTATTAAGTTAGTTTGAAGTTCTTTGTTTTCTCAGTTTCTCAGTTTACTGTTAAATGTAATAGGTTGTTGTACTTGTAAACTGGAGTGAAGGCTCTAGCTATACCTCGGTATAAAAAAACCCTCTTAAATAAATAAATAAATAAACTGGTAATGGCATACACCCTTTTTAAAATCCACCAAACTTACACAGTAAAAGTGAGATTCGTGCGCCCATGCAGCATGTCCACTTAATAATTACCATAAGTGTACACATGGCTAGGTTGTTTTATAGCATGCGTGCATAGACGTGCACATGTTATTGCCACTTCCCCGGGCGCAGGCCAACGCACACGCGCAATAGGGATGTGAATCGTGTCCTCGATCGTCTTAACGATCGATTTCGGCTGGGAGGGGGAGGGAATCGTATTGTTGCCGTTTGGGGGGGGGTAAAATATCGTGAAAAATCGTGAAAAATCGTTAAAAAATCGAAAAAATCGAAAAAACCGGCACATTAAACCCCCTAAAACCCACCCCCGACCCTTTAAATTAAATCCCCACCCCCAAATAACTTAAATACCTGCGGGTCCAGCGGCGGTCCGGAACGGCAGCGGTCCGGAACGGGCTCCTGCTCCTGCATCTTGTCGTCTTCGGCCGGCGCCATTTTCCAAAAGGGCGCCGAAAAATGGCGGCGGCCATAGACGAAAAAGATTGGACGGCAGGAGGTCCTTCCGGACCCCCGCTGGACTTTTGGCAAGTCTCGTGGGGGTCAGGAGGCCCCCCACAAGCTGGCCAAAGTTCCTGGAGGTCCAGCGGGGGTCAGGGAGCGATTTCCCGCCGCGAATCGTTTTCGTACGGAAAATGGCGCCGGCAGGAGATCGACTGCAGGAGGGTCGTTCAGCGAGGCGCCGGAACCCTCGCTGAACGACCTCCTGCAGTCGATCTCCTGCCGGCGCCATTTTCCGTACGAAAACGATTCGCGGCGGGAAATCGCTCCCTGACCCCCGCTGGACCTCCAGGAACTTTTGGCAGCTTGTGGGGGGCCTCCTGACCCCCACGAGACTTGCCAAAAGTCCAGCGGGGGTCCGGAAGGACCTCCTGCCGTCCAATCTTTTTCGTCTATGGCCGCCGCCATTTTTCGGCGCCATTTTGGAAAATGGCGCCGGCCGAAGACGACAAGATGCAGGAGCAGGAGCCCGTTCCGGACAGCTGCCGTTCCGGACCGCCGCTGGACCCGCAGGTTATTTAAGTTATTTGGGGGGGGTTCGGGAGGGTGGGGATTTAATTTAAAGGGTCGGGGGTGGGTTTTAGGGGGTTTTAGTGTGCCGGCTCACGATTCTAACGATTTATAACGATAAATCGTTAGAATCTGTATTGTATTGTGTTCCATAACGGTTTAAGACGATATTAAAATTATCGGACGATAATTTTAATCGTCCTAAAACGATTCACATCCCTGACGCGCAAATGTGAGCCTGCGCCTGTTTGAAAGTTACCGTCCCTACTGGCATAATATGTTTTTATTTCAGAATCTGAAGTCGACCTTCAATATGTTCATCCCGTGAGCTGCAGAAATTGGAGTTAAAAATAGCACTTTTTGCACGTTAAACTAGTGACGTTGTTTAAAAGATGATATTTTGTTTACAGCTTTTAAGCGTTGATGCAATGCAGCTAGCCTGCCCCTTCCAGCACCCCCATTAAAAGAAACATTCTTTGGGTGGTGAAAAATAAAGCAGAGCAAAGAAGGAAGAACATCCCGAAACTGAAAAATCTGTAAGAGGTACTATGGCTTAACACATTCAGTGACCCATTCAGAGTCTGCCAAGGGTCAGAAAGGCAATAGGCATCCTAAAATTATTAGAAGCTAAAGCTAATAAATTGTGTTAACAGCATATTCAGACTGAAGAGTAATGGGAATAAAGGATGCAAGTCCATCACTTGTATATAGTAAATGATGGTGCTGTTTCCGTTCTTATCCACAGAAGCATCTGATAGGGAACCCCTGCCCTTCAGATAGATATGCACATGAAAATTGAGGAAAGGGAAGGCAGGGACTTACATCTTCTCATATAACATTTTTTTTTTCATATTTATAATTTGATTGCATTACCCCTTCTCGTACAGATCAAGGCTACATACAGATCTGGAACTGATACAAAACATGGCGATAAGTGTGGAGATGGAGAGGGGGTGGGGGGGGGGGGAGGGGAAAGAGGACTAGCCCTGAGGAGAGAAGTAGAGCAAAGAAACGGAGAAGCTTATCCTGAATCTTGGTTTAGTCATGGAAACACAAGTACCCATCTACCAGGAATAGTAAAGGGTCAAAAGGGGGTCACAAAAAGCTGACCCGTGTCCAGCAACTAGGTGGACAAGGTCAACCATCATAGACCAGTGGTAGGGTCAACTCTCTACCTGGGTAACATCAAGCTAGGTTCAGAGAACATTGCACAAATCTCATCTTTGGGTGACTTTCCTCACTCCGAAGGTCATCAAATCTTCACAAGAGTGCACTGTTCTGTTCATAAGTTGCACTCTGAATGTCAAAGTGGCCCCTAACCCCTACACTACTACCTAAACCTCACCTCGAGTTACTAGGTGGGCCTCCTATAGAGATATAAATACCTACCTACTATGCAGGCTTTATAGTTAGGTGCTTCTCTCTCTCATCTCCTCCTCTCGTCTCTCTCTCTCGTCTCTCTCTCCTCTACTCTCTCTCATCTCCTCTCTCTCTCCCCCCCCATGGTTGTAGGTAGGAAATGCAAACCAATTCTGGCACTTATCACAAAGTGCAAAGAATGATATCACAGTTTGTGCTAATACCTGTGCTAAGTTAGCTCACTTTGCACTAAACAGCCTATTACCATAAAATACATCACCCTTTTCCTATCGCTACAATATTTAGTGCATTTTGATAAATCCAAGCCATAGTTAAGTAACATAGAAAGGTTAACGCCAAAAGTAATGTATTGTATTCATTCCAAGTGTAGGTAGTACAAAACACGTTACTTAAGTATAAATAGTTTCTTGCAATCTGAGAAAAGGTAGTGCAGTAACACTATCCAATGGGTTATATAGAGAGTTTACGTAGAGTTTGTATTATTGGGCGGGACCAAACGTTGCTTCAAAGAGCCAGGATTTTAGAGCTGACAAGGAGATCCATAGGGTCCGGACTGATCCAGCAAAGGTTTTCTTCCTGGTACTGGTGAGGCTATTTGTTTTTAGGGAGGGGATCTCCAGACATGCCTAAGTTTGTAAACAGAAAGGGGCAGATTTTCAAAGGAGATAAGATACGCGCGTAACCCCCGAAAAGCTGCCCCTTCCACGCCCTGCGCGCGCCGAGCCTATGTGGTCTGAACTTCTTCTCAACAAATAAGTGCCGGCACGCGATCCCCAGCACAGCGGTAAATGGGCACTGTGTCAGAGGCCTCTGGCCCCGCCCCCGCCCTGCCCCGCCCCCGGTCTGCCCCACCCCCAGACCACCCCTTTAGTAAAGCCCTGGGACTTAGACGCATCCCGGGGCTTTACGTGCGTCGCCGGGCCTTTATAAAATAGGCCCGGCGCCCGTAAGGCGATTTACATGCGGATGGCTTTTAAAATCAGCCCCTATGTTTACTTATTCTGGGAAATATTATTTCTATCTTTTCCAAAAGAAAACCTGGGGTCGGGGATGTACGTTTTCTGCCAGGGCACGGTTTTTCCTTCCCTCTCTCCCACCACGGAGAGGCTCACCTGGGAGGCACAGAAAAAAGATGTAAACGTGGAATCTAGGCAGCTTGCCTTCCTGAATTCAATTTTTGTTTTTAGGGTTTTTTTTCACTTCAGTGTTATTTATCTGAAGTTCCGGGTACAATGTCAAAGCCCGGAGAACATTTACATCCACAGGAGGAAAAGGGCATGCCTATAACAAAATCTGAGAGCGCTACCTCCATCGCTCCCTCTTCTGCCACAGGAATCAAGAACAATAACAACAACCTTTACTGAGCAGTACCCGTGGTTCCAGGAACGGCGGCTGCTGTTTACAGAGCTATCTCTTTCGGGCATAGAATAACTGGTCTGTCCATCTGTCTACTACTGTAAAATGTGAAACAAAAGGTGTCCATTCATTCAGGCATTTGTTGTCTTTAAACAGCAGGGTAGGCGATCCAGTGAAGCCGTAAGGAAATGACAAAATGGTGGATGCCACAAGAGAGTCTTTTTCAATCTTTTAAAGATTGAAAAAGACTCTCTTGTGGCATCCACCATTTTGTTATTTGTTGTCTTTATCCATTACTGAAGCTGTAAATTTCTCCATTTCCATGTTGCTCCAGGAAGGTGTTTTCTTCCCATCTAGTTGCAGTTAGTCTTTTGGCCAGCAGAAGAAGGCTACTGAAAACATTTTTATAATGATTATTATGCTCACTCCTTTTCATTGGTAGCTCAAGGTGAGTTACATTCAGGTACCCGAGACCAAGCCCCTTTAGGCTTCTCCCCCTAGGATAAGAACGTCTGCCATGTCTGGGAGAAGAGCATCGGTCATATGTTAGAATGATTGACTAACTGAACAATATCAAATATATGAAGTCATGCGCCCAAACTGTTTTCACTTGGAGTGCTCCGTTTAAAAAAAAAAAAAAAAGTTCATTGATCTGTGACCTGTTTTCACAGGCCTGCCTCACCAAATTGCTGCAGAAACCCCTTAGGAAAAAAACGTTTTCTCAGTAGGCGACTTAACATAAATTACGGACTCTAGTCAAAGTAAGTGGTTTTTCATTTGTTGAGAAGAAGTTCAGAGATGGAACGGCTGGATCCATTTGTCTTTCTTCAGTCACACACACAACAGTCAGCCAGACGTCACATCAAATGTTTTACAGTTCTGTTCTTGTCTTCAGAAGTCCCTTCGGTTAGCAATGGATGGCATCTGTTTACCATGTCTGCCGCCTGTAGCCTTTTTAAAGTCGCCTTCGTATGCTGGCTGCAGCTTGTGTGGGCAGCTGTCAGTTCCTCTCCCTGCTGGACCCAGTCAGAAGACCTTGGGCTACCAAAACCGCTCTCTGATAGGCTGATAAGAACACAACAGATAATGCGATGCGGAAAATAAACCTCTCTCGGACACAGAAGTAAATATATAGCTTTTAAAACTTATTTGATTTCCCAAGGGTATGTGGATCTGAAAAGTAATGTCAGAATTCAGATATTTTTTAGAGCAGTAGAGCATGTTGAATTAAAACATTTTGTAAAAATGACTAAGTGAAAATCAACTAGATTTATGAGCTAATACAGTAAGCAGGGCCATCAACTTTTTGGTTTAAAATAAAAATCACACACACACTTTGTTTTTCACGTATATAACCTTTTAAAAGCTAATGTAGGATTGATTTATTTGTAATGAACAAGGGAGGTTACTTTCAAAAATTTGATGTGGCCTCATATTTATTTACCAGATTGCTGGTGTGCTAAATCCAAGGGACTACACAGTTCCCAGGAGCCTGATATTCAAAACAATGCTTAGCCGACTAAGTTGTGCTGTATTTGGTGTTCTGCAGAAATCCTTAACAAAAATTATATAGTTTGAAGTATGATTGGTGTGGATGAGGTGTATGTATGAGTGCTTTACTATTCATCAATATGGAGGGAGGGTATTGCTATGTGGTTTAAGAGTAAAGATTTTTATTAAATGAATGAATAAAGTACCAGTAATTGGAAATTTTTGTACTGAAGAAACGGTAGGGTATATTTATTTTGTGTATTAATTCCATATATATATACGCCAGTTATTATACTTTTGATAGATAGATAAAGCTTACATTTTACAAGGGAGCAGTCTGTGCTGTCATGTCCAGGAAGCACTCTCTCCCTCTGTCTCTAGCTGTTACATCTTCTTATACTCTAAACACTAACAATGTCTCCTCCTTCACTGCGTACTTTTATTACTTCCAAGAACAGTTGTGTGGCCTTCATTCTCTCACAGGCCAATGCAATAAAGTGTACCCAACCTAGCTCACGGGTTTACATGCAGTTGGGCGCACATTTTGGGCATTATAATTGTGAATGCTTCATGCAATAATCTCTTTTGAGTGCCAGAGATGCACATTCTCCCATAGTGTACCCTTTTTAATATTTAAATATTGCATCAGGGTGCACAGGGATGTGCCTGCATGCATGCAAGCACATTAGGAAAACTGGCGCTCAATACGAGCACCCGTTTTCAGCATGCGTCTTATTACATCGGCCTATCAGTCTTTAGTAACAATTAATTACTTACTTTACCATCCTGGAACTACTGGCTCTACAGTTTTCTGATTATTGCCTGTTCATAAGCATTTCATAGAGCAAACAGTAAAAACAGTTCACTTAGGGCTGGATTTTAAAAGGGTTACGCGCATAAGTTCTGTGCGTAACCCTCTTAAAAGGCCCCTGCGCGCGCTGAGCCTATTTTGCATAGGCTCGGCGGTGCGCGCAAGCCCCGAGACGCGCTAAGTCCCGGGGCTTTGCAAAGGGGGCGTGTCGGGTGGGTGGCGCGAATTTCAGGGCGGGGTGCAGGCCCGGGGGCGTGGTCGAGGCCTCCGGACCAGCCCCCGGGTCGGGTGATGGCGCACCAGCAACCCGCTGATGCGCGCAGATTAACGCCTGCCTCTGGCAGGCGTAAATCTGCCAACAATGGTAAGGGGGGGGTTAGACAGGGCCGGGGGGGGGGGGGGGGTTAGGTAGGGGAAGGGAGGGGAAGGGGAAGGGGAAGGGAGGCAAAGGAAAGTTCCCTCCGAGGCCGCTCCTATTTCGGAGCGGCCTCGGAGGGAACAGGCAGCGCCCTTGCGCGCACCGACCCCGGATTTTATGATACGCTTGGCTAAGCGCGTATCTTATAAAATCCAGCGTACTTTTGTTCATTCGTGGTGCGCAAACAAAAGTACGCGCGTGCGCTGTTTTTGAAAATGTACCCCTTAGGGTTTGGCCTGTGGCCTTCAAACTAGCCTGTGTCTGGGTGAGAATTCAGAATCCATTACAGCTAACCTCTAAATACATCCTAAGCCAAAGTAGTCAGAAGAAATTCCATTATAGAGTTGCTGAGGGGCATGAGGAAAGGCACAAAGAACTAGGAGCAAGGTCAGCATTTTCAGTCATGCCACCCTAGGCAGAAACTTGTGCTGCTTAGTGGCATTGTATTGACAAATATTTTTGTATAGACTCATTTTTACAACCTTCTTATATTAAGGGCACGGTACATTTATTGAATAATTTACAAATGTTAAAGGTAGGACAGTCATTGATATTGGTAACAATGGACATACAATCTCTGTATACACAGATCCCATAACAGGCAGGATTACAAGTGGTTGAGGAAGCGTTGGTGCATCGGAGAGATGACCATTGTATTTCTACAAGCTTTTTTGGTTGATCTATCACAGATTGTTTTGTTTAATAACCCATTGTTGATACCAAGTTTCACCATCAAGTTCATGGGATCCCTATGGGATCTTCTCTCGCACCATCAGTGGCTAATTTATATGTAGCTGCATTTGAAGAACAATGGATTTACAGCTCAAAATGGTGGCAGAACTTCATCAGATGGCATCGCTTTATAGATGATATTCTGATGGTTTGAGCGGTAACAGAAATTGAATTAATAGAATTCAACACATTGGATAGATATCTTCAATTTACATTCCAACACATTGGATAGATATCTTCAATTTACATTCCAATGGGACAAACAAGTTATTTCTTATTTGGATGTGTTGATTCGAATACAAGATGATCAATTCTTTACTATACCGCAAATCCACTGAGAACAATAATCTTTTGCATTATCATAGTCCTCATGCTACATCTTTTAAATTGGGTTTACCGGTGTCCCAATTTTTTTGACTTTGTGTATTTGTTTAAATTTGGCTGAATATGGGGTACAAGCTGCCATTTTAACTTACAGGTTTAGAGCAAGCGGATATCCATACTGAACAATCAGACGGGCTTATAAATGAGCTAAATACAAGGATAGAGATGTTTTATTGCAGTGCAAACCAAGGAAAGAAAGTGATTGTATAGTTTATGTTTTGCAGCAAACCACTGCTACATCATTAGTAGCAGTGTTAATTAGAAGACATTGGCAGGTCTTATCTTTTCATGAAATCTTCTGAGAGATGCCTCTTATAACCCTCTCTCATAGCCTTAATATAAGAGATCACGTAGTTTATTCTTTTTTTGATAGACCTGAGGACCTTGTTGAAGACTCTCATCAGAGATGCAATAAATAAAGCATGTGTGATTATACTATAGAAGGGACAGACTGGAAAGACCCAGTGACAAGTTATCATGTTAAGAGAAAATCAATCACAGATTGTGGATCAGCTAATGATATATATATATTCAATTGTCCATGTCCTAAATTGTATATTGGACACACAAGTCATCCAGTAAAGTTGTGGCTAATTGAACATAGTTCTAGGCTCCACACTCAGTCTATAAATGCCCTGAGGGTATGGCATTATCTTGATCTTTCAAATTGAGACTAGGAGAGCACAAGAGTTGTTTAAAGAACAGGAAGACAGCTGCTCCTATCCTGACACACTGCATTCAGGAGAATCATAGTATTAAGGACTTAAGGTGGTTTGTGTTAGATCACATCAAGCAAGATCTGAGAGGAGGCAATCGGGAAAGATGTCTGTACAGGAGAGAACAAGAGTGGATTTTCAAGTTACAGTCAGAAGAACCCAACGGTCTTAATTCAAAGATAGAATGGAATAGTTTAATAAATTGAGAACAGGAGAACATAAGACATTGAACAGAAAGTTGGTATTATTGTGAAAAACATTTTGGTCAGACACAATCTGATATAGTTCTAGATATCAGAAGAAATAGCAAAAAGAGGATACATTGGATTTATTGAAGATAATATCATCAAGATATAATTAAATCGGCAAGTTTAAATTGGCTAAAACTAAGAATTAGCGATTAAAGAGCATGTATGGCAGTGCATTATTAAAGATCTTTAAATCAGACGTCATCACGCTGAACTAGCATTAGGGAAGTAGAGGATGCACAGACCTTTAAATATGACATCAGCACATATTCAATTCAGACACTACGATTGGTGCATTTTTAAGCCAATCAGTGGTTTAAAGTAAGCGCAGCTATGTCAAACACAGTTTCAGTTTGAGCCCGACATTTAAAGAAGGAGGATCATTTTTTCAAACTGTGAGTATTCCGGATAAAACCCCGATTAAAGTTGTTATGAGTAAATAAATATATCAAACTATGTTTTAAAAATTTCAGAGTCCGCCCTGAAGCAGCATTTTCAGAGCGAAACGTTGGCCACGTTGGCGGTGGTCAAACAGACCTTTTGAGTTGGAGGCACGGCAGCACGGCAAAAGAGAAGTTCCATACTGCAAGCGCCAGATAAGTGCTCTGCTATAAAACTAAAAAAGTTGTCGGGATTTTCAAGGAGTATTTGATACAAGAAGCACAAATATGTGCTCTACAAAATGGAATTGTCATTTGTTGGAAGTTTGAAATAAAAAGGAAATTTGAAAGAAGGGCTGACAAGAAATAATTTTAATCACTGCTGCAGAGAAAAGCATTAAATGGTGTCATTTGATTCACCGGCCAGTGATGAGCAATAGTATATAAATTATAATACTTCAGCATTCAAAACACAGCTGAAGAATAATGATCAAATTACAAATATAAAAGCTGAAGATAAGTGCCAATGTTATAAGGACAAAAAAAAGTAAAAACATCATCATCCAAGTCAGAGATATAATGAGACAGCTATGACTGTTGGAGAAAAATGATAATATCATAAGGATCACAAAAAGCAGAAATATTGGCATCTAAGTCGTAACTGTGGATAAAGCAGTAAATAACAATTAAGCTATAAGGATTGTAATTTTTTCAATTAACATAAATATTGTGAATAAAAATTCATCAAATAATTGGGCAATATTAAATTACAGTGACATCATTATAGGAATATAACTATAAAAAAATAAATACAAAATAGTCTTTTCAAGCAATTTTATTAAAATAAAAAATAAGAGAATATAAGACCGGTGATTGAAACAATTGGCTTTAAAGTAGTTTATGAATTTTCAGATCTCTTGCCAATATTGAGGTCTTTTCTCTGAAATAAAAATAGTTGAGTTATATTGAGAGAAATAAAGTTTAATCATTTAGATAGTGATAAATTATATTGGAGATTCAAGTTGGTTTTCAGCAGCAAACATATAGCTAGTTATTTTTCATATGTGATTGTATACTAGTTATTCCCCAATTTTTCTGTTCGATTATCTTGAAGCACAACATACCTTTGAACAACCGCGATGGACTGTTATAGAGCAAGTACAAAATACAGTTCAAGGGAGCGATCTTTCAGTTTGTTTAAATTATCGCAAACAATTTTGGATTTTTACGTTAAAATCATTAGAACCACTGGGAATGAAAGAGGACCTTGATTGGTTTTCTTTAGTTAAACAGCTATAAAATGTGGCGTTTTGTCTTCCAGTTTCAGGATTGGTTATTTCCAGGTCACATGGGATCTTTATTGTTCCAGAAGATATTTGGAATCAGTTCACTGAATGACTGTCCATTGACTGAGGAACATGAACTTCGTTTGATTATTAAGAGTGCTGTGATATCCCCTGATGAAGGATTATTCTTCGAAACGCAGCCATGTTGGGATGGCCTTATAAAGCTGGGATGGAATCATAAAGCTACATTCTTTTGCATTATTGCAGCAATAGATATTAGATTCTGAGTATTAAATGTACTCAAAATAGAGAAATTAAAAGTCAATAATTTTTGTTCTTCTGCAAAGTATTCATTCACGGAGCATCGGTGTGTGCATTCAACATAGTTTATACGTTTTATACATTTTATTAAAGCAAATAGTTTGGGGTGGAAAACAATTTTATGTGCATTGAAAAATATAAACAAAATAACAAAAAATCAGTTTTGGACTCTATTGACTGTAAGGTAACATGGAGGGTCGGTAGAGGTTAATGATTAGCATGTTTAATGGTAACCTGATAATCTTGACTATCTCTACTCTGCTTTAAATATTAATGTATCCACTTGACAGCCAAAAGAGTAAAAACTATTTTATCAAGGTGTTTCTTGAGCTTAGTAGGAGGTTGTGCCAACCTTATTCAGGAACTATTCCTCTACTGCAATCTTGAGGTCAGAGGTGACAAGAATTTCTCAATACATTTTGGAAAATGAAATGGGCATATTCTTCTGGTAGAACTTCTAATAGCTCAAAAGGTTTTTCAGCCAGTGTAAGTCACAATTCTATTTAGAAATATGTGAGAACATTATTTAATTTCTTAAGGATGAATTCTCTAAAGGACTTTATTTGCTCAGAGTTCACAGTCTTTTACTTGTCACTTAAGCATTTCAGTTTCTCTGTATTTTTCTACAAGGCTATTGGAGCAGAGACTGAGGACAGCTCTGCCTTTTAGGATAACTTTATGTCATTGCACTGATTTACATCAGCTCCTCAGAATAAAATAGCTTTGTATTGTTTAAGGAATTAAGGCAAATTTTTCAGTTTTAGGAGAGCATATAAACAGTCAGCTTCTTTTCTCTGTTTTCCAGCTTTTTCTACTTAACCATATGAACCTCTACTTATGTTCTTTAGTTCTCTACTAAATGGGGGATTACAGGCCGCATGAATTCTCAGACTCAATTGCATATTTTTTAATTTGCATTGTTTAGCACCATTTTGTATACTTTTGCTCTTCACTGAAGTATATAACTTGTGAAAATAGAAGAGTACAGCTCTGCACATAATAAGATTTATCGTCAGTTTTTCTTACCTATCGCTTTGTGTCTGACTAGATATATGGGACAACACATAGTTGATTTCCTAAATTATGACTATAATATTTTTTACATTTTTTTCGTAGCAAAATGTAAGATTTTATTTTCTTATGGAATAACCAAACTTACCCACTAAAGACAGTATTCATTCTCAGTTTCCTAAGCATTTTGACGATTGCTCAGAATGCATGAAAATCAGGTAGAATGCTATTTACAGCAGAGATGGGCATAATTTTATGTTGATCACTCTTCCCTTACCTTCCTTGTCGAAATGATGTGAAATAAACAACATAAGAAAGTGCTTCCAAAGTGAGCAAACAGGCTCTTAGAAAACAGAGACAGAAAACAATGAACACAAAAAAACCCTCCTGATTCAAAATACTATAGTAAGTCAGCTCTAGTTTTCTTCTGCAGCTGCCTGTGCTTATCATGTTATTGGGGGAAATGCTTATCTATTTGCTGACCAAGACAGCTTTACATGAAGTTGAGCCATTTCAAAGCAGTGTAAGATGCTGTCTAAATGACTGAAATATCCTAAGAACGTAAGCAGCGCCATGCTGGGTCAGACAAAAGGTTTATCGAGCCCAGTTTCCTGTCTCTAGCAGTGGCCAGTTTGGGACACTTGCAAGATCTTAACGGGGGAGGTCCATTCTCTGCTGTGGCATTTCCCAAGTCTAATAATTGTTAGTGTAGCTGTCTTACAATTGTTAAAAGGAAAATATCTTTCTATTTAACGCCCTCCTTTGCTTCCAGGCACACACACTTGCATAACATTAGTGCAGGTAGGGCAGGGATTCTCAGCCCAGCTCTACCTGCCACTCTTCCTCCAATCAGGCTGACTTTAAGCACATCCACAAGGAATATGCACAAGATCCGTTTGCACACATACAGGTGGATTTTAAAAGCCCTACATGTGCCAAAGCCAGGAGAGACGCACAGAAGTTGTGCCTGTATGCTCCACGCGGACTTTAAAAGGCACACAAGTATGCACGGATCTCCCGGCATGCGCACATAGGGGCAGAGCGTGGGAGGAGCCTGTAACCCGGAATATGCGTGTAAGTATTTACGCGCACAAGCCTGCGCCGTGGAAACCCTATCACTTAACTTTCCTTCTGCTATGGATAGCGTGTAAGTTTTAAAACAAAAAAAAAATCAGGGCTTGTCAGCAGGGTTTGAAGAGTCAGGGCTAGATAGTGGGTTTGAAGTGTTAGCTATATAGCTAGGGGGGTAAGGAAGCTGGGAGCCTTTACCTGTGCGAACTGGGAACAGACTGGGGAAATTGGTACTTGCCTCCGCGCATGTATTTAATAAAATCTCCCCCACTTAACTGGTAGAGCCGGCATTTGCGCGCACAAGCATGTGTCCATACAAAATTATACACATGGACGCACGTACAGCCGATTTTACATCAAACATTCATATATGCGCGCATGTTATTAAATGGCTGTGTCCATTCGTGCGAGCCACTATATGTGCATTCATAAATGCCCGCACGGCTGTTTAAAAGTTGCCGCCCTGGGTCTAAGTCTCAGGAAGCAGCTTTGAGAGCGTTGTGGGAACAATATTGAGAGAGTGGGGAACAATATTGGCCTAGATCAGGGGTGGCTAATTCTGATCATCAAGAGCCACAAACAGGCCAGGTTTTCAGGATATCCACAATGAATATGCATGGGATAGATTTGCATGTATTTCTTCCATTGTATGCAAATCTATCTCATGCATATTCATCGTGGGTGTCTTGAAAACCTGGCCTGTTTGTGGCTCTCGAGGACTGGACTTGACCAACCCTGGCCGAGACCACCACAGAGAAGGAGCTGTCTGTCTGTCCCTGGGCGGGTGCAGAGAGCTCCCCCTCCAAACTTCAGGCCAGCTCCAACTTCATTGGCGGGAGGAGACCCGCCAATGGCAAAGCTGCCCAGGATACTCCTCTGGTGATGTAGCCTCATTCTAGGGGCTGCAGGAGATCTTAAGACGGGTCTTCTGTTGCAGTGGCGGCAGCAGCTTGGAGCGCTGGCACCCCATCCACTGCTGAGGCATACTGGCATGGCCCGCACAGTCGCTTGCCTCTCCTGCTCCTTCCAGAAAGCCCTGCAGCATGGAGAGGAACAATTATTTTGAGTTAGCTATGTTGCTGCACGACAAAACCCTTAACATAGGAAAAACTAGAAATGTTATTTCACAAGAAATGGAGTACTGAATTAACCAACAGCACACAGCAGCCCCCCAGTACTGATATAACCAACAGCACACAGCAGCCCCCCCAGTACTGAATTAACCAACAGCACACAGCAGCCCCCCCAGTACTGAATTAACCAACAGCGCACAGCAGTCCCCCCAGTACTGAATTAACCAACAGCGCACAGCAGCCCCCAGTTTTGTAGTTGCCACAGAGCAAGCATTGGCCAACATACAATGCCAGATTTCAGTTTCTTCAATAAATTCACTGTTTTTAGACCTTCTCCCTACACGGTGAGGGTCTCACATACTCTGCATGACAAATACTAAGAGACACGACGCAGTTCTCCACATTGCACACTGGACTAAGGAAATACCATGTCAATAAATAAAAGGCACCAGTCTGGTGCAGTCCCCATTTTCCTGTGTTTATGCCTCGCAATTGCTGTTGTGCTCCGTTGCACGTACCTGTGTCTCGTCTCCCGTTCCTGTACGGTTGCTGTCAGCTGAATAGAGACTTCCCTAGCGCCAGGCTGCCTCCCTGCCCCACTGCTGACTTCTGTTTGATCTCTTTACTCCGATCATCATGACAAATATATTCAGCCTTCTGCATATTTACAGAAGACAAAAATCAGAGAAAATGTGAGTCTCAATGCTCCCGAAATACATAAAAAGTTGCTCATTTACCCTAATTAAAGAAAAGAGAAAGTCCTATAAAGATGTAACCCCTGGGTGGGATAGGTCCCTGATGCTGTCTCCAAAGGCATTAGGAAAAAAATGGGACCCTAGCTACAGCCAGTTCTCCATGGATAGCTTTTATTTCTGAGGTCCAGGGCTCATTGTAGGGAGAAACATAGCTTCAAGGCCCTTTTGCATTTATTCAAGTAGAAAGCCCTTTTCCCAGTAACTCTACATAGCGCTGATAATCTCCACAGTCTGTAGCAGTAAAAAAAAAAATCACACTGAGAAGCAATGTGATTTCCATCTTCTTTACTGATAGCTAATTAAATAGAATGAAGATTCTTTGCAACACTTAGATGTTAAAACAGAGCTGATGAACAATAATGCAGAAGAAAGCTTAATGAAGTTGAGACCTCAGCCTTTGAAGCCAATTACTTAACAATTGATCTCCTTCTCCTTCCAATTACTCAGACTGAAAAAAACCATAATCTTTCTTCCAACACCCATATTTATATCAATCTTCTCCCCCCTGTAGAATGGTTAGAATTGAGTCCCAATTACTTACCAGAACACAGCGAGTCCCAACTCTCATGGCTCTCCTGTAGTCTACGTCAGTATCTTAGATCTCCTTCTGAAAGCACCGGTGGGCATTCCCCTCTCGAGGGCACCACACTTGAATGAATAGAAAAAAATAACCCTTGCACAATACCTTCACGTCCTTCCCTCTGGTAATGGACGGGGATCTATTCCTCTCAGATGACTCTTCCTAGGTGAAAGACACCTCCTTCCATCCAATGGGTTGGAAGTCGGGTCCCTGGTACCAAGGGCACTCAGTTCCATAAGGAACAAAAGTAGCCTTTAACCCCAAAAGGAGAAAAAAATAAACAAGAGACAGGAAAAATCGCCGCGTCTCCCAAAGTGAGAGGATAGTTATTGAAGGAAAACCACTCATATGTGGAACTCTTCCGCATCAGGTCACTGACTGATCTATCCACTGGAGGTGAGCTAGAGAGAAGCAGAATCTTCCCTACCCCTTGATCTAACCTTATACAGGGACTTCTCAAGTCCTCTGTGAAGGGATACAAGACCTCTCACAGGAAAGGCATCCAAAAATGGACAGAAAAGGGTAAGCAAGCCAAAACTAGATTAGACCAAAGACTGATCCCAAGGTTAACTCAGGAGTCCCATAAGACTGGCCAAATAACAGGCCAAATAACAGGCCAAATAACAGAGTGCAGGAACCTCCTGCACTCTGAAACGTTAAATAAAATCCACAACAGAAATTCACACCCTAAGATGGTGGCAGGGGTTTATATGCTGCTAGAGCACACCATTTGCAGCTCCCACATGGGGGAGTCAAACCCAAATCTCTCTTCACTAACTCTGAGCTTCCTCAGCTAGTTAGTACATTCCTTGCAAATGGATATGACTTGATGATGATCCACGGAGAAATCCACGTCTCCCTGGCAGATCTTTATGGATTTGCAGTAAAAGCCTTTGATTAAAGCCCTAATGAAAGTTAGTGCAGGGCCACCACAAGGGTATCAGGATTCCCATGGACCCTTCAATCTGACACCCTCCTCCGTGCACACCTGCCTATTGGTGGCAGCTCTGGAACTGCATCCCCCTTCTCTTACTTCTGTCAGCATCCATTTCTCACTCTCCTCTCACCCTCTGCCAAGTCCTGCATCCCCCCTCCCTTTCCCCTGTCCTCAGTGCCCAGCATGCCTTTTCTCTCTCATCTCTTCTCACCTGCAGGTGATACATTGCTTGAGTCAAAGGCAGGCTCTTCAACAAAGGAGCACGCTCAACATTTCAGAAGGTGATAGGGCATTTATTTACAAAAAAAAAAGTGCAGCTGGGAGTGTGTCTGGTGTCTACCCCGACACGCCCCCAGCACGCCCCTGTTTTGATGCGCACATGTTTGCGCACGCAAGTATACATACGCGAACTACCGGCCACGCAAGATAACTTGTGCGCACGCCGGCATTGCAACTGCCTATTAGGTATGCGCGCGGGATACAGAAAGTAAAATGTACAGCCAAGCCGCACATTTTACTTTCGGAAATTAGCGCCGACCTTTGGGTCGGCGCTAATTTCTTCCGGCACCAGGAAAGTGCACAGAAAAGCAGTAAAAACTGCTTTTCTGTGCACCCTCCGACTTAATATCATGGCGATATTAAATCGGAGGTCCCAAAGAGTAAAAAAAGGTTAAAAAAAAAAAAAATGTTGAATTCAGCCCGCAGCTGTCGGGCCGAAAACCGGACGCTCAATTTTGCCGGCGTCCGGTTTCCGAGCCCGTGGCTGTCAACAGGCTCGAGAACCGACGCCGGCAAAATTGAGCGTCGGCTGTCAAACCCGCTGACAGCTGCCGCTCCTGTCAAAACGGAGGCGCTAGGGACGCGCTAGTGTCCCTAGCGCCTCCTTTTGCCCGGATCTACTGCCAGGCCTCATTTAAATACTGCATCGCGCGCACCAGCGAGTGGCCGGTGCGCGCGTCGGGAGAGCAGGCATTCACCCGCTCTCCCGCGGACTTTACTGTATCGGCCTGAAAAAGATTAGTGGCCAGTATAATATCTCCTTTTAGTTTCGCCCACTGCTCCTTCTACGTTCCCTAGATTTTCCCATCCAGCAAACAACTCCTTGAGGTATTTCTGTATTTTAAAAAAGTTAGTTTTCCTGAAGTCTAGAATCTGCACCTCTGAATTATCTTTCATCTCCTGTGTTCTAATACTGAAACCACATCATCCGGCCATCAAATTATTCAACGTTTTATTCTAAATAATAAAATGTGTTCAAAACCCAGTCAGTGTGAGCCATGTTATCCAGCTGACTGATTTCTTTTAGGACACCTCTTGCAGCCTGCTGAGATTTGTATCAGTCTGCTGTTTGAATGCTGCTTTATTGTATCCCACCCTGAATTATGGAAGGGCGGGTAAGAAATCTTTTAAATAAATAAATGTATGCCTTGGCAGACCTTAGCAGTACATTTTGTCAAGGAGACAGCATATTGCAATGAAGCATTTTTATAAACCAACCTATCGCTGCTCTGCAGATCCAGGAATGCGGATCTTGAAGACTGAGCATGTCCGAGAAGTGCTGTGCATTCCTTCTGTAGTCATTGTCATGTCTATCTGCTGCTTGATGCCCAGCAGCTATACCCCTAATACCACCATACCGGACTTGCTGCTTCATTTCTAGCTGTCATGCCCCATGGGGGACTAGCTGGCACTACCTACCTGCCATGCCCCTAAAATCATCATGAGGGACTTGCTGGTACTGCCATTCCCATAATACAACCATGGAGGCCTACCTGCCATCCCACCAATACCACCATTGCTCCTGTTCTACCTACCTGCTATGCCATTGTCTAATTATGTGCATGGGAGTTTTGATGCTTCTGTGTTTGCTGTTTGTTTCTTGGTTTCACTTGGGCTGTTTGGTTTTCCCCATAAAAAAAGTAAAAGATAAAAAAAAGAAAATTTTCTTCCCCCTCTACCTAATTTGTGGTTCATGTTTTGTTTTAACTCATAAGAACATAAGAACATGCCATACTGGGTCAGACCAAGGGTCCATCAAGCCCAGCATCCTGTTTCCAACAGTGGCCAATCCAGGCCATAAGAACCTGGCAAGTACCCAAAAACTAAGTCTATTCCATGTTACCGTTGCTAGTAATTGTCTACAATGATCCCAGCCTGGCTCTCCCACTCTGTTTGTTGGTTCCACTAGGGAGTTTTGTCCATAGAACAAAATGTGAAAAAGCAAAAGAAACAAGTTTCTCTTATCGTGGACTTGCTGTCTCATACCTATCTGCCCAGCTGCCATAATGTTGCTAGTGCCCTCTTTTGGAACCTTGGGTTGTTCTTCCAACACTTGCTTTCTTCTTGGTTTCTTATACTGGGGAGTTTTGTGCCCAGATCAAAAATTTGAAAAAGGATAAAAAAAAAAAGACACATTTCACTATGATGGCATGCAGTATGCTCTGTAGTTCTTCCTTCTTTCCAGCCCTTACACAATCTCAGCCTTGTTCTCCCACCCTGTTTAATGAACATAAGAACATGCCATACTGGGTCAGACCAAGGGTCCATCAAGCCCAGCATCCTGTTTCCAACAGTGGCCAATCCAGGCCATAAAAACCTGGCAAGTACCCAAAAACTAAGTCTATTCCATGTAACCATTGCTAGTAATAGCAGTGGCTATTTTCTAAGTCAACTTGATTAATAACAGGTAATGGACTTCTCCTCCAAGAACTTATCCAATCCTTTTTTAAACACAGCTATACTAACTGCACTAACCACATCCTCTGGCAACAAATTCCAGAGTTTAATTGTGCTTTGAGTAAAAAATAACTTTCTCTGATTAGTTTTAAATGTGCCCCATGCTAACTTCATGGAATGCCCCCTAGTCCTTCTATTATTCGAAAGTGTAAATAACCGAGTCACATCTACAAGACCTCTCATGATCTTAAAGACCTCTATCATATCCCCCCTCAGTCGTCTCTTCTCCAAGCTGAACAGCCCTAACCTTTTCAGCCTTTCCTCATAGGGGAGCTGTTCCATCCCCTTTATCATTTTGGTTGTCCTTCTCTGTATCTTCTCCATCGCAATTATATCTTTTTTGAGATGCGGCGACCAGAATTGTACACAGTATTCAAGGTGCGGTCTCACCATGGAGTGATACAGAGGAATTATGACATTTTCCTTTTTATTCACCATTCCTTTTCTAATAATTCCCAACATTCTGTTTGCTTTTTTGACTGCCTCCATAACATGCAAATTTTCTCTCATGCATATTCATTGTGGATATCCTGAAAACCCGACTGGCTGGGGGAGTCCCTAGGACAGGGTTGGGAAGCCCTGTTATACTCAGTAGAGAAATTATTTAGATGTCCACATATGATAACCGTCTCCTTCAGAAAGCTCATTTCTAAGAAAATCTAAATTCCACCCAGCAGCTTGGGGGTTTTTTCTGCCACACAGCTTTGCTTCCATTCTCAGACCTTATAGCTTGGAGTTCTCTTTGCCACTGTGCCTTGCTGTCGTAACCCAGACTTGAGTTGTTCTTGCCATTCTGAGAGACTACTTTGCACCTCTCATGTTGCTTTAGAGTCTTGAAGCCACTCTTTGTGCTGTTTGGCCTCTTTATCAGTGCCTGCATTAGGGTTTTCTGCTTTATTCTCCCTTCATGTTGCCTTAGGATGTTGATACCACTTTTGAAGCCAGGTTGACACTTGAGATGCCATCAAGGGTTCATGTCATTGTTCCTGGTGCCCTATTTTGGAGTCTTGGGGTGTTCTTCCTATTTCTGTTGCTTTTTTTCTCCTCCCTCAGTGATTTGGAGAACTTCTGCCAATGCTGGTACCCTTTTACGGAGCCATAAGCTATTCCTGTCACTTTTGTTGCTACTTTCCACAGTCATTCCAGGTACTTTGGAGGTTATTCCTCCTTCTGATCATTTCTTTCTACACAGGGCCGGCACTAGCTTCTGAACCGCCCTGTGCCTAGAGTCCCCGCTGCCACCCCCACACCACCACGCCCCCACACCCCCCGTGCTGCCCCCTCCATGCCACCCCGCTGCACCCCCCCCCTGCAGTGACGCAGGCAGCCCTCTGTTTCTTCACCTGCCAGAAAAGGATATGAGCTCATATCCTCTTCCAGGGGCCAAAGAAGGAGAGAGTGCCGCCGACTCGCCAACCGGCTGGCCTGCCGCCTCCCTGAGTGTGCCGCTCCATGCAATTGCACGGTTTGCACACCTGATCACGCCAGACCTGTTTCTACAAGTTCTAAGTCACTTGATTAGAAAACCCCAATTCTGGAGCTCAGTATAGGCTGTAATCCTTCCCCCATTGACTTTAATAGCAAACGAAAAACAAATCAAATGAAAAAACTTTTTTTTTTAAATTTAAAACTAAAGAAATGAGTTGGGGTTGCCACAAAAAAATTTTGAAGCAAAACAATATTTTTCTCCTGCACAGCCCTAGTTCAAACACAACTGCCGCACATTTAAAAAAGTAAAGTATAATTTTAAGATACTATTTTGGGGTTATTATTTGTACTGAGCACACACTGAGCCACATTCAGCGTTTGATAATTTTGCAGCCAGCCTTGCAAGCTATCACCTCACGGGCAGAAAGAGCCCATCATGTTGTACTGTACTGTTACTGCATTTTCAAATCAAGATTTTTTTCAGCCAGAGGAAGGTCACCCTGCATGAACAAGTCCGGTTTAAAAGTTTCCAAATTTAGCCTGTATAAGGCTGTCTTCCTAGCAGGAAGCTTAGCTCAGACATGTGGCATTTGATCCTAGAATTTTGTTTAGAACAGTAGACAATGTTCAGAGGAATTACAGTACTGGCAGCTGCCAGATTTTTTTGTCTCCTATATTTTAATGCAGATTTTTGTCAGGCAAGAGATATGCAGCTACAAAAACAAGGCTTTTCAGAGATGAAAGTGTGGATATGTCAACTTTCTGGCTTCTGTATCTGCTTTATTATAAATTTTATTTTTATTACCTTTGGTAATGGTTTACATTTAGACCTGAAACTTTAATAAGAATCCCTGTTAAACTCTGAATCGGCTGCCTTTCAGAATTATGACCATTTCTTTTAGGGATGTGAATCATTTTTTGACAATTTAAAATATCGTCCGATATATTTTAAATCGTCAAAAAATCGTTAGGGCCACGATACAATACCAATTCCCCCGATTTATCGTCAAAAATCGTAAATCGGGGGAAGGGGGAGGGCAGGAAAACCGGCACACTAAAACCCCCTAAAACCCACCCCCGACCCTTTAAATTAAATCCCCCACCCTCCCGAACCCCCCCCAAATGCATTAAATTACCTGGGAGTCCTCCGTAGCGGTGGTCCGTGGCTAAATCGGGGGAAGGGGGAGAGCACGAAAACCGGCACACTAGATCGTGAGGTCTTCAGCCGGCGCCATTTTTCAAAATGGCCGCCGCAAAATGGCGGCGGCCATAGACGAAAACGATTCGACGCAAGAGGTCGTTCCGGATCCCCGCTGGACTTTTGGCAAGTCTTGTGGGGGTCAGGAGGCCCCCCCAAGCTGGCCAAAAGTTCCTGGGGATCCAGCGGGGGTCAAGGAGCGATTTCCTGCCGCGAATCGTTTTCCGTACGGAAAATGGCGCCGGCAGGAGATCGACTGCAGGAGGTCGTTCAGCGAGGTCCGGAACCCTCGCGAGATTTCCGGACCTCGCTGAACGACCTCCTGCAGTCGATCTCCTGCCGGCGCCATTTTCCGTACGGGGATCCAGCGGGGGTCAAGGAGCGATTTCCTGCCGCGAATCGTTTTCCGTACGGAAAATGGCGCCGGCAGGAGATCGACTGCAGGAGGTCGTTCAGCGAGGTCCGGAACCCTCGCGAGATTTCCGGACCTCGCTGAACGACCTCCTGCAGTCGATCTCCTGCCGGCGCCATTTTCCGTACGGACAATGGCGCCGGCCATACGCGTATGGCCGGCGCCATTTTCCGTACGGAAAACGATTCGCGGCAGGAAATCGCTCCTTGACCCCCGCTGGACCCCCAGGAACTTTTGGCCAGCTTGGGGGGGGCCTCCTGACCCCCACAAGACTTGCCAAAAGTCCAGCGGGGGTCCGGAACGACCTCTTGCGTCGAATCGTTTTCGTCTATGGCCGCCGCCATTTTGCGGCGGCCATTTTGAAAAATGGCGCCGGCTGAAGACCTCACGATCTAGTGTGCCGGTTTTCGTGCTCTCCCCCTTCCCCCGATTTAGCCACGGACCGCCGCTACGGAGGACTCCCAGGTAATTTAATGCATTTGGGGGGGGGGGGGTTCGGGAGGGTGGGGGATTTAATTTAAAGGGTCGGGGGTGGGTTTTAGGGGGTTTTAGTGTGCCGCTGGACCACCAGGTAATTTAAGGCATTTGGGGGGGGGGGGATTTAATTTAAAGGGTCGGGGGTGGGTTTTAGGGGGTTTTAGTGTGCCGGCTCACGATTTTAACGATTATGACGATACTTTACACACACAAACGGCAACAATACGATTCCCTCCCTCTCCCAGCCGAAATCGATCGTTAAGACGATCGAGGACACGATTCACATCTCTAATTTCTTTACCTCCCCCTCCCCTGTCTCTTTTTCCCCCGACCTTCTTTGCCTACTAAAATGCACTATGGCAAAGCATCTTGCAGAAGTCCCAATCTGCATAACTTAACTGAAATTCAGGGAAACAAAATGATTGTAAAGCAGCAGTCTATGCCAATCTCTTAGCCCAGCATCTCTCTGGGTTTCAGGCTTTAACTCCTGCACAAAGCCTTAATATCCCCTAAATGTAGCTTGATGAGCTTAAAGGGTAAACATAAGGGTGCAAAGAATTGTAAAGGGGCCTATGGTTCCTTCATTAAGGACTGTGTTCCTCCCGCAGAGGACATATTGCGATTGTTAGAGTAGTGAGTGGAGTGAACCTATGTATGGCACTGAGAGAGGCCACAATGGTGCAGTCTAGGGTGTTGGTCAGAGGGTTTGGAGTAGAGAGAGAGGAGAGAGAGAAAGGAGATCCAGCCTTTTGTCTCTCTACAGGAGTTTGGACTCAAAACCTGTCTTCTGTGTTACAATCAGTGGTCCGCGGGCTAAAACTGCAGACCACCGCTCTTACCTCCGGTCCGGAGCCAGGTGACTATGCCACATCTCGGCGAGATGGGGGCCATCCTCTGGCGCCAGCCGTGACAGGGGCGCCGTCTTCACCTCTGGTCCCGAGCCTGGGGTGCCCTCCCATGTCGGGCAGGCCCTTCCCATGTTTATGCAGCAAACTGCCGTGTTCAGTTGGTCTTCTTGCCGGCTCCCTGCGACGCCTGGCCAGGTCCCTGTTTGGGGATGCGACAGGCCTTCTGCGTCCAATGCTGCTTCTGCCTCAGATCCCTCTTAGGTGTCCCTATTAAAGGAACCGCGGCGGGAAACCCCGGAGGTGCCTGAACATGATACCCACTGGGGCCTGTAAGAGGCCACTTCAGCACAGTTCCCTGCCTTGGCAATAGGTCATCTCATCTTGAGAAGTGCATTGCCTCTGCTTTTCTGTTCCTGGTTCCTGACCATGCTGAGAGTGTTCCTGAGTCCCCGTGTCTGGTTTCTGGTTCCTTATAATTCTGGTTTGTTTTCTGTCTTTGTGATCAGTTCTTCCTTTATCTGTCTTCAGCGTCTGTCTTGCTCCTGTGGTCCCTCGTCTTCTCTGCCCTTCTTCGTTCCTCATCTCTTAGATTGGACTACTGGCTTTTGACGCAGACCGGCTTCTGGCTTCATCTTGGATTTACCTTCTGACTTTGACCTCAGCTTGGACCTTGATGCTGCTTGACCTCTGCCTGCCCATGACCATAGCCTGGTCTCGCTCCTGACTGGACTCCGCCTGCCCAGTCCACTGCCTGAACCACAACATTGTTTGAATGCTGCCCGCCTAGACTTCAGCCCAAACCTGACTCCATTTGCTCTTACAGTGCTGGCCCATTGCATTCTCATCCCTATAGCTCTTCACCTGCCCAGAGGCCCGTGCCTAAGTCCAGCCGGCCAAGGCACGTGAGGGCTCAACCTAAGGGGAATGAGGGCTGGTATTGGTGAAGCTCCAGTTGGGCCTCTGCTCCAGTTAGCTGTTCCTGCCGATGGTGGAGACTTGCAGGGAGTCTCCCTGCCGGTTGTGCCCCTCAGCCCAAGGGTCCACTCCCGCAACAGATTACTGAGACCATGGACCTGGCAGATCTAGCCACCTTGAAGGCCATTTCCGGCCTAGCCTAGAAATTGCAGACCTTCCAGACAGCTCTGAAACTTCTGTGTGCCTGTACTCCGTGACCCTACCTTCTGCCTCACTGCCACGCGCTACAGTTCCAACTCTGGTTCCAGAGATCTGTCAATCAACAATTCCACTACCTGCTCTGCCCCATTAGTCAGGAGACCTGAAGCAATGCCAGGGATTTCTTAATCAATACCATATGTATTTTTCCCTTCATGCGGCACTCTTTTCGGTGTCTCTATTAAGATGACATTCATTCTCTCCCTCCTCGATGATAAGGCTCTAGCTTGGGCTTCCTCCCTATGGGAGCACTCTGATCCCCTTCTTATGAACCTCCTTCAATTCGTCTCGGCCTTCAAGTAGGTCTTTGATGAATCTGTCCGGCTGTCCACACTGGATTCGGACCTCCTGCACCTGCATCAATGAAATTGATCTTTAATGGATTACACCCTCGAGTTCTAAACCCTGACCACAAAACTAAACTGGCAGGGAGCAGTTTACATGCAAAATCTTTGGAAGGTCTAGCTCCCAAAATTAAAGATGAACTTGCAGCATGGGAACTTCCCACCTCTCTCAAGGGCCTTATCGATTTCATGGAGAAGATTGACAGATGGGTCCAGAAGCAGGCTCAAGAGATACATTCAGCTGAAAAGAGTCCCTCCAGGACATAGCTTCCTTCCACACTTGATCCCATCACACCATCAGGGGGATTACCTGAGGAGATCACGCAACTGGGTCATTCCCATCTCACAAACAGAGGACTCAATGCCATCATCTTGGCCTCTGCCTTTATTGTGCAATTTCTGGTCACCTGTTGGCTCAGTGCCGAGAGAGAAGGGGAACCATCCGATGCCCCAGGGCACCAGAGCAAATGACCCTCGGTCTGGCTACTTCATCTTCTCAGTTTCTGTTGCCTGTCTCCCTGGAATGACCCCCCTCCCCCCATGTGCTCCACTGTCCAGGCCCTGGTGTATTCCGGTGCTAGAGGGAATTTTGTGCAACAGTAGCTTATCAACCGGTACCAAATCCCAATGATTTTCTTACCACCGCATTTGGCACTTTCCTCCATCCACGGGGATCCCCTTCCTGGATTGGTGACTCATACCATGGTACTGCTCATACAAATAGTAGGACCCACACAGATGGAACTCACCACCTTCCATGTTCTTCCAAAAGCTGTGGGTCCAGTCATCCTGGGCCTGCCATGGCTGCAGAGACACCAACCAGATTTGACTGGTCCATGATGGAACTCACCCATTGAGGACAAAGGTGCATTGGATCTTGTTTGAGGTCTGAGGACCTCTCTAGCTCGCTGATTGTGGTTGCTATCCTTTTGAACCTTCTTGCCCCCGGCAGGGAATCTTGCAGACTCAAACTGCCCCACAGTGCCTCAGAGAGAATATCTTAAGGTAGTTTTCACCCAATTGAAAGAGCAGTTGGCTCACGAGAGATTGAAACACGAAAACCTGCAAAAGGAACACAACCGGGCTAAGAAAAGAGTTACATCACTAGTCTCTGAGAAAGATGAAGAAATATGAACTGTGTACGCCCTTCTGCAACAAGAGAGGGAAAAGAAAGCTTCATTTCAATTTGATCCTACTTGTCTGGATTCCGAAAAGGAAAAAGTAATCTACACCTCAATAATAGCACTTGTTATTTGTCAAAGTAACCCAGAGTTGACCATCCCTTCACCGGTGGCTCAGGTTCAGTACCTGGAATTGCATGAACTAGGAGACGAAACCATTCGTTTGGTTGCAGAACCTAACTCCCAAACCAAGAGACCCCTAGGGTTCTGAAGGACTCTTCATGGCCTATACTGGTGCAAATTCGAGGCCTCTGGAGGGGGGCTTAAGAAGAGGGGTATTGTTACGATCAGTGATCCGCAGGCTAACTCCACAGACCACCACTCTTACCTCCGGCCCAGAGCCAGGGGATTGCGCCACATCCTTCGCGATGGCGGCCATCTTCTGGCACCTAGCACTGGCTGTGACGGGGGTGCCATCTTCACCTCCAGCCCGAGGACTAGGGTGCCCTCCCACAACAAGCAGGCACACCCCGTGCCTGTGCGGCAGACCACCGCATTCAGTTGGCCTTCTTTCTGGCTCCCTCTGACACCAGGCCGGGTCTCTGTCTGCATATGCAGCAGGCCACTGCACCTCACCTACGTCCAACGTTGCTCCTGCCTCATGCCCCTCCTAGGGATGTACGCGCACTGACAGCATCCTTCTTAAAAGGACTGTGGCAGGAAACCGTGGAAGCACCTGAAGATGATGTCACACACTGGGGCCTATAACAAGCCACTTCAGTTACAGTTACCTGCCTCAGCAATAGGCTTATTTATATTTATTTATTTATTTAGATGAACTATTGTAACATTCTACTATTGGAATTACCTGCTTCCACAATAAGATCACTTCAACCTTCAAAATACAACAGCCAGGAACATAGGAACATAAGAACATAAGAAATTGCCATGCTGGGTCAGACCGAGGGTCCATCAAGCCCAGCATCCTGTTACCAACAGAGACCAAACCAGGCCACAAGAACCTGCCAATTACCCAAACACTTAGAAGATCCCATGCTACTGATGCAATTAATAGCAGTGAATATTCCCTAAGTAAAATTGATTAATAGTCGTTAATGGACTTCTCCAAGAACTTATCTGAACCTTTTTTGAACCCAGCTACACTAACTGCACTAACCACATCCTCTGGCAACAAATTCCAGAGCTTTATTGAGCATTGAGTGAAAAAGAATTTTCTCTGATTAGTCTTAAATGTGCTACTTGCTAACTTCATGGAATGCCCACTAGTCCTTCTATTATTCAAAAGTGTAAATAAATAACCGATTCACATCTACTCGTTCAAGACATCTCATGATCTTAAAGACCTCTATCATATCCCCCCCTCAGCTGTCTCTTCTCCAGGCTGAACAGCCCTAACCTTGTCAGCCTTTCCTCATAGGGAAGCTGTTCCATCCCCTTTATCATTTTGGTTGCCCTTCTCTGTACCTTCTCCATCGCAACTATATCTTTTTTTAGATGCAGCGACCAGAATTGTACACATTATTCAAGGTGCGGTCTCACCATGGAGCGATATAGAGGCATTATGACATTTTCCGTTTTATTAACCATTCCCTTCCTAATAATTCCTGTTTGCTTTTTTGACTGCTGCAGCACACTGAGCCGACAATTTTAAAGTATTATCCACTATGATGCCTAGATCTTTTTCCTGGGTGGTAGCTCCTAATATGGAACCTAATATTGTGTAACTACAGCAAGAGTTATTTTTCCCTATATGCAACACCTTGCACTTATCCACATTAAATTTCATCTGCCATTTGGATGCACAATCTTCTAGTCTTGCAAGGTCCTCCTGTGATGTATCACAATCCGCTTGTGATTTAACTACTCTGAATAATTTTGTATCATCTGCAAATTTGATAACCTCACTCATCATATTCCTTTCCAGATCATTTATATATATATATATATATATATATATATATATATATATATATTGAAAAGCGCCCATCCAAGTACAGATCCCTGAGGAACTCAACTGTTTACCCTTTTCCCCTGAGAAAATTGACCATTTAATCCTACTCTCTGTTTCTTGTCTTTTAACCAGTTTGTAATCCACGAAAGGACATCGCCTCCTATCCTATGACTTTTTAGTTTTCTTAGAAGCCTCTCATGAGGGACTTTGTCAAACGCCTTCTGAAAATCCAAATACACTACATCTACTGGTTCACCTTTATCCACATATTTATTAACCAAAAAAACTGAAGCAGATTTGTTAGGCAAGACTTCCCTTGGGTAAATCCATGTTGACTGTGTTCCATTAAACCATGTCTTTCTATATGCTCTACGATTTTGATCTTGAGAATAGTTTCCACTATTTTTCCCGGCACTGAAGTCAGGCTCACTGGTCTATAGTTACCCAGATCACCCCTGGAGCCTTTTTTAAATATTGGGGTTACATTGGCCACCCTCCAGTCTTCAGGTACAATGGATGATTTTAATGATAGGTTACAAATTTAACTAATAGATCAGAAATTTCATTTTTGAGTTCCTTCAGTACCCTAGGATGCATACCATCCGGTCCAAGTGATTTGCTACTCTTTAGTTTGTTAATCTGGCCTACTACATCTTCCAGGTTCACAGTGATTTCGTTCAGTTCATCAGACTCATCACCCATGAAAACCATCTCCGGAACTGGTATCTCCCCAAAATCCTCATTAGTAAACACAGAAGCAAAGAATTAATTTAGTCTTTCTGCATCGGCCTTATCTTCCCTAAGAGCCCGTTTAACCCCTCGGTCATCTAATGGTCCAACTGACTCCCTCACAGGTCCTAACCAATACCAGGTCCTAATCAACATCAAGAGAATAGAGCATATTAAACCGATACTTAAAGAACTTCATTGGCTACCCATTAATCACTGCATATAATATAAAGATTTATCCATGATTCACAAAACACCCTATAATAAGAAAATGGAATGGCTCACCGCATCTTTACATTTCTACTTTCCACAAAGAACCACCAGATCTGCCAATAATGGCTTCTTACCGGTCAAATTGGCATACTTAAATTCAGTGCGTGAGTGAGCACTTTCCTTTGCTGGCCCACTGTTGTAGAATTCTCTTCCACAAGCGCTACAACTTGACCCAAACATGCAAATATTTTAAAAAGGGGGGAGCAAGAAAGGAGGAAGGAGAGGGCTGCCAGCCCCTTCCCGAGGCTTACCGTGCTACAGAAACCCCTGTGAATCAGCCAGCCGGAGAGAACAGCTGCGTCATTTTTAGCGACGTCAGAGGGGTGTGGCTACAGACTTTAACATCACTGTAGCGAGGCCCGCTATCGGGGAGCAAGAAAGGAGGAAGGAGAGGGCTGCCAGCTCCTTCCCGAGGCTTACCGTGCTACAGGAACCCCTGTGAATCAGCCAGCCGGAGAGAACAGCTGTGTCGTGTTCGGCGACATCAGAGGGGCGTGGCTACAGACTTTAACATTGCTGTAGTGAAGCCTGCTATTGGGGAGCAAGAAAGAAGGAAGGCGAGGGCTGCCAGCCCCTTCCCAAGGCTTACCGTGCTACAGGAACCCCTGTGAATCAGCCAGCCGGAGAGAACAGCTGCGTCACATTCGGCGGCATCAGAGGGGCGTGGCTACAGACTATAACACCAGCTGTAGCGCGGTGCACCGTCGCCGCCGGCGCGACGTCTAAGCCGCTCACGTCGAAGGGGCAAACAGCTTGGTCCGGCTTAGTCCGGGGAAGTCTGGGCGTCTGGGTGGAATTCTTTCCTTGGTTTTTTCTTGGATGGGGAAGAAAAGAAAAGCAAAGATTGTAACATCATCCCCAGTGCAGCAACAGCGTACAGGCCCAATGGACCAGCATGTTGTTCGACATACAACATCGCCAAAAGAGGACGTGGCGGGAGGAGTATCTCTGGCCTCCCTTAGTCCTGGCGAAGGACCTTTATCTCCACCTCAGCCATACAGGATTCCATCGACTGAACTGGCACAGGATCTGGTAGGAACAGTCCCTTTGGAAGTAAACTTGTATAAGCAAGCAGAAACCACAGGGTCTAAAGATGTTTTCCTAGTGAAAAATGTGTTAGATATCTCACCAGTAAATTTGGGTAAAAGCATTAATCCGGTACCCCCGGATAATGTAACCTTAGTTGATTTATGGCAAATGATATCAAAATTAGATAATAATATTTCTTTAATGAATAATTCTTTATCTGCTATGATCAAAGTAAATACTAACTCAATTGTTGAACATGAAACAAAAATTGCTAGTTGTGAAAAAGAAATAATTGCTCTAAATTCTAAGGTACAATTGGTACAAAATTCTGAGAACGTATTCATGCAAGATAGTATAATCTTGCAAAAAGAAATTGAACGGATGGAGAATTTGCTGCGCTCAAAAAATTTGAGAATAGCAAATTTTCCACAGACACGTTTGTTATCCCCACTTGAGATGTTCAAAAAATTTATGAGAGAAATATTGCTTTATAAAGAGGAGGAATTTCCAAAAGTATCTAAGATTTATTATTTCTCTACAAAACCTAGGAGAAATCTGGAAGAGCAAAATATAGTGGCGGAGGCCCCTCCAAGTCCAGGTATAACAACTTTCTTGGAGGAATCTATAGATATAATCGATAATAGAGCAACTCTTTTTGTTTCATTTCTTGCTGAACAAGATAAAGACAATATATTCAGGAATTTCTTTAGAAAGAAAGATGTATTATTCTGTGGACATAAGATCCAAATTTTTCCTGACGTCGCCCAGACCACGCAGGCAAGGAGAAAGTATTTTCTTTCATTAAAAAATCGAGTAATGGGAATAGGTGCGACATTTTTTCTTAAATTCCCTTGTGTGTGTAATATAACATAGAATTACATAGTCGGGGTAGACGGGCATGGGTGTGGCTTGCTTGTTGCGGCGGTTGCTGCCCCTAACTAATTAAGGGCCTCATTTTCCAAAGAGTTATCGCGCGCGATACGGCTGTACCGCCTGCGCTAAATTCGCGAACCGCGATAACAAGCATATATCGCGGTTCGCGAATGCAAATATGGAATAATGTATTCAGGGGGCGGAGTTGGGGCGGGGCAAATGTAAAGTAGGCAGGAGGTACCGCGTGGCGCGAAACCCGCGGCGGTGTTAGCGCGGCTCCTAACGCGGCCAATAACTACAACCCTTTCAAATGCGATACAGTCTATCGCGGCGCACAGCGCGCAGCGCGCTACTAGCGCGTTGAACGAAAATTTGCCAAACCAATCCCCATAGACCTACAAATGTAGAGCTGGCCAATAAAAAGGCCTGTTCTTAGTAGGTGAATCTGCTCCACACATCCACAGTGTATGGGGCAGGTGCACGCCATGGCTGACCAGGCCCAACGCAGACGCAGACGCCAGGATGTTGGTCGACGTCGCCATCGTTACAGGCATAGGATCCATCTGCCACGAACCACATTGCTGGGAACGCCAGAGGATGTAGTCATCAGCAGATATCGCCTCAGCACTCGTGCCATCATGGAACTATATGGAGACATACGAGGTGCCCTTGAGGCCCGAACCCGAAGGAGCCGTGCCATCCCCGGCCTGACCAAACTCTTGGCCGCCCTGCATTTCACAGCAAGTGGCTCCTTCCAATCCACGGTAGCTGTTGTGGGTGGCATGTCACAGAGCACCTTTTCCCGGTGTCTGCACCAGGTCATTGCAGCTGTTATGGACCGCATGCCTCGCTACATAGCATTCCCACGCAACAGACAGGACCTGATGGACCTCAAGCGTGGTTTCTATGCCGTTGCCCACTTTCCGAATGTCATTGGAGCTATTGACTGCACCCATGTGGCCATCGTTCCACCCCGTGAGACGGAGGCAGCCTACCGCAACAGGAAGCAGTTCCACTCCCTCAACGTGCAAGTGGTGTGTGATGCTGGAATGCGGATCCTCTCGGTGATGTCCAGATTCCCGGGGTCAGCGCACGATGCCTTCGTACTCAGGCAATCAGCTCTGTATCGCAAATTCGAAGATGGCCTGTATGGCGATGGTTGGCTTGTAGGTAAGATCCACGTTAACATACATATAACATTTTTGCAAGGGTCATCTCTGTAATGGCACACAAAGGTGATGTAGACGCCTGTTGTGATGGAGTCACAGGTCCCCATCACAACAGACCTGAGTGGGATATTGTGTTACTGAAAGTGGCGTAATGGCTCAGGCACCCAACTATGTACCATTGGCTGCCAAGCACAAACTATGCAGTACGCCCTGTATGTGGCATGGCTTGCTCACCTCACCGCACAGGTGGACAGCCGACACATATTGGGTGGAGCCATGGCTACTGGCAGTGTGCAAGATGAATTGAGACCTGTCATGTGAGAGCAGCTCACATCCACAGGTGTTAGTGTGCCCCTGACGTTCCTGAGACCTTGCATGAACATCTCTACTCAGTTGTGCACATTGAGGGGCAGCCAGTTGACACCATGTATGTTGTTGGGTAGGCATACCGACAGAGAAGGTGTACCTGAGCACATATGTCAGTACACAATGACTGGAGTGCATACTGCATATGATTTCAACACAGGGACGTCAGGACAGTGGTGTAATGCACCAACCGCATACACAGAGCTGACATACATCTCACTGTTTAGGGGCCCTTCACGTGCTATAACGCCTAATAGCCACACACACCAGCTGTGTGCCAAAGCAATCCTGACACCACACACATAAGGTGTAGGGAAACAGGAATGGGCTGCCTCGTGCCATCCGGTTCAACTGCATGTATTGAGCACATACATCCATGGGACAGAAACATAAGTATGTGTAATCTGTTCCCTATGTCATTGCTACAGGAGACGCAGCCTATGGATGCAGGCCCTGGCTGATGACCCCGATCCCCCAGCCTGCCACAGAACAACAGCTGGCCTATAATCGGTCATGAACTGCTACCCGCATGGTCATCGAACGTACCATCGGCCTTTTGAAGAGCCGCTTCCGATGTTTGGACAAGAGTGGTGGAGCGCTACTGTATGCCCCCCACAAGGTTGCTCAAATAACCCTGCTTTGCTGTGTGTTCCATAATGTGGCTCTTCGCCATGGAATACCTGTGGCTATAGCTCCAGACCTCAGACCTGATCCCCCATGTGCGCGTGCACGACGGCATGACAACACACTCAGGGGCAGCCAGGTTCGGCAACACCTTATACAGACACACTTTTAAGGGTGGCATGGGGCAGACCCCTGCCCCAGACGGCCTGTTTGCCCACCGATGGGTTAGGAAATAGGTTAGTGTGCAGAGCTCCTTTCAGTCTGCTACGTGCTTCACCTGCTATGTGTGTCCACCCAACAACTGTGTGGGGTGCTGGCCTGCCACAGAGGATGTAGGCCTTAATAGGGTGGGGAAGCGCTGCCTCAAGCCGCTGCTGAGGTGCTGTATGTGTGATACCTATTCTGTGCCATTGGGCTGAGCACTTGCTACATACTCTGGGTTGCTGTGCAGTGCACCTCTGCCATCCAAGGTGTACCACACACCTGTGTCATTCCAGATATGGCACACATTATCTGATGGGGTTACTCAGCAACACAGTGCACCTCAGCAGCAAGGAAGAGCTACCTGGCCATGCATGCTCCTGGAAGCAGCACACACACACATGCTGTCAGACCCCCTCATGATATAGATGGCCCCTGTTGGGACACACAGCCACCATTTAATGCAGGCCGGACATACTCCCGTCATGACATCTCACCTGAAGAAAGTGTCAGCAGTGCTGGCTGCACGGAGCTGTGGACTGGGGCTACCCAGCCACCTTACGCATTCTTGCCTACAAAGGTGCTGGCCTGACTGTTGGCATGTGATGGGAAGGACAGCATGTCAGGCAGGGTGAGAAACTAATGGCTGACCCTATCATCTATGGGGACCCCAGACATGGCTGTTCATGCAGGCTTGGCCAGAACTCCACTATTATTTAACACCTAACAGTCAACACACCTCACCATAAATATGACTATTAGCTACCTCTTACAATGTGATTATATATACTTATCGTGTTTTCCTTTTCATATGTTGCCTTCTTACTCCAAATTCCATATTCTGCTGTTACATGTAACAGCTTTTTCTGCACTATTGTTCAGGTGTAAGCTTATTTTGCACTCCTGTGTCATGTGAACCAGCATGATGGGACTATTGTCAGGAATGTTGGGATCTAACAAACTGAAATAAATAATCACAATAAATAAAGGATTCCTCATACTGGAAGCATGTGTGGCTCATAAAGTATGTAGGGTACAGTGGCCTGTCGCCCTCATACTGTACGGTATAATGGTACACAGGGCAGGAAGGTGACCGATTGGGCTGAGGATTGGTCTGCGCTCTGACCATAACCATGCCTCCCCCCCCAGTCTGGCCACAAGATATGCCAACCCATCCCCCCAGCTTGTGTGACTGGGACAGGTTGCTGTGTTGCCACTATCTGACAATGATGGTGCTGCCCACTGCAGCACCCCATACCAGGATGGCATCTCGGGGTACAGGTGGTACCTCGGCTCTGCATTACACACACACACCCCCCTCACCACCATCCACTCTTGCTTTGGCCCTCAAGCATGAGCCCATGCAGATGTACACCTGGAGCCTACAGGTACTGTACCTTATGAGGGTGCACCCGTCTGGCAGCACGTGAGCTGGCTGCACCCAGCGATGTCTTCCACAAGGGGATATAAGGAGGGCCAATGGTGCCATCAGCCCCTGCCATGGCTGGTCACAGTGTTCATATACCGCACACTTGGCCAAGCAAATGTGCATCCGTAACAATTGTGCTACCTGCTGCACCACAGTTGTATGGTCCTGGTTTCCACTAGCTGGGTATGCAGACGTTACACAGGCTGCACGGTACATGCTGTATGTTCTGACATGGCTACCTGTTGTTAATGAGGTGGAATGTGTCAGTGACACAAGATGTGCCTAAGGGTGTTGAAAAATACCATCACAGTGTTCAGTGTTGCACTTGGCCTCTGCCTCAGTGCATACACGGGCCACACAGTGCCATGGACATGGAGGCAACACCGTACACCATGTATGGCAAGCGTTCGACAGGTGACAGCTTCCTGATGTCCACGTACAGTGGAAAACCATCATTCATGGATTGTGTCCTCCATGGGTGCACCAACAGGGTCCTTAGTAATGCCATGAATACAGAACTGTGTGAGACCCAGTGATACAGATCTTCAGTATAATCTACTGAATTAGAACAGGACAACAATCATTCACATGCTGCAGAACCCCAGTGTACCTCCCTCCCTACAGGTGTGCTGGTCAGGCAGACGGTGACAGCTAACCAATGTGGCACACACATCATCATCAGTAGAACATTACTGTTTCCACATGCTGAATGACCTGTGGCACTGCCTGACAGGCCATATGTGTAGGAGACCCCCTTTACCTTGCTTCCCAAGTATGTGGTGCACAGGAGCTGGTGCACAGTGGTGGTACCAGTACTGCTAACTGCGCTGTGTGCAGGCATATAGGGAATAAGGGCCACACATGGACCTACATGTCCCTCCGCGTGACATAGCTGCACCCATATTGGTACGTTGGGAGGGTAGGCGTCCCATCCACATGATGTCCCTCAAAAAAGGCTTGCAGGTACAGGAGCTACACGACAGGGTTTGTGGCACAATGGGTGTGAGGTGCCTACATAACATGATGGTGACACAGGTCACACAGTCTGTGTAAAATGTCTGCTGAAAATGATGTGTGAGCAACATTGTTTACCTGTAACTGTCGCAACTGCACACCTGTAGGAAGGAAAGTCCACTGGGGTTCTGCAGCATGTGAATGATTGTTGCACCTTTGAGGGACAGTTATGTCTAACAAATATCTGTCACAACTGACCGATACCTGTGACTGCCCTGTACTGGTTAGCCAATCAACATGCCCTATCACCAAGGACAGTCCACCTTGGTGAGTGGCTGGCATATGTGTGTGTAGTGACCTAACATATGTGAGGACACAGTAGGACTCTGGACCACACAGTGTGGGCCATCAGATGGTGGGCCATGGGCACCATTGGAACAGGTAAGGGAGGAGCCATGCACACCCCACAGCTAGGAGATGGCACCAGAGGGATGTGTGCCACTATGGATGGGGACCCCTTGTTGCGATACCTGCACCTTTCAGAGCCACAAAATCCTACATGGGTGAGCAACAGTGACTGCACAACAGCAGTCACCACATCAGTGTGCACATGGACACCCGCTAAACACACTTAAGGGCTGTTAACCATACCTTACACCGCTTGCACCCTGTACACAGCTATGGCGATTGTGCATTAACATTGTTCCCCTCTCCGTACAACTGACAGCCCACTTAGCTGGCTGCTGACAGTCTGTGCAACTGCTGTCATACACAGCATGCAGATAGCAACATTACCCTTCCCCTGCCACACCTGTCAGGGGCCCACAACCTTAATGCTAAATGCGTGCCTAGACGATGGTGTTCCTGGAACACAACCATGCTGCCATGGTGGGGATGTACAACGATGTATGGGATTGCACAGAGTACAGCTGGAAAGGCCTACACAGTATTGTATGCCAATGGTGCCTGGAAATGGAAAGTGTGCCTGCGCTACCACTATCATGGATGTCGTGCATGCCAACCTCCCAGTCAGTCACCCAGCAGTGGTGAAAGCAATCGCCCACTTACCTGCAGAGGTGAGAGACTACCTAGGAGCCATCGTCGGCTAGTACCTTATCATCAGTTAACCTTACTTACGTGGTGTGTGTAATGCCGAGATAGGTACAATACTGCACCCTGGTCAGATATCCATGTCTGGACTCTTCACCGACATCAGTGCATGACATGAGCAGTCCTATTGCAATCCACAGCTGGCCACCCCTTCCCCTTTCCTCACAGATCAGGAGTGCTGCCATACATCAGCACACTCCATTACTGTGCATTCCCTGTACCTGAGGAACAATACGTCTACTACTGGTTAGGGACATGTCTGGTACTGCCCTATGTTTAACTCTGTAAGGTATGTGACAGAGAGATGCACAGGTAGCAATACTGAACGTCAGGCAGGGGCCAGTTTGAACACTCAGTATTGGTGCAATGTGGGATACAACATGCAAGGTGTGGCGGGGGTACACCAACAGCACATTAGGAACATGGCACGGACACAATAGGTGGCAGGTTAAATAGGATATTTATTCGTGACAACATTCAGCAGGGTATAGACAAGTATTATGGCAGCAGTAACAGCATACAATTTATGTTCCTAGATATTCATGATCTGCAAGTACTAGATAGCTAATGGATCCAAAGTGATCCAATTCCGGACTACATCACTCCACCATCAGCAGTATTTACACATATGCAGGTAGTGGGTGTTATCAGTACAGGCAAAGCATGATTACCTAGGAACAGGAAGTGGCACCCCAATAGCTTGGATACTGTAATACATTGATTACCGCTGGTCAGTATACAATGAGTAGACAGGCATAGGCCCCAGGCAGTCCAAGTTGAAAGAGTGCACTGAAAGAGGACAGCCTGACAGGCCAGCCAGCAGAGTGAAAGTCCAGGCCCCAGGCAGTCCAAGTTGAAAGAGTGCACTGACAGAGGACAGCCTGACAGGCCAGCCAGCAGAGTGAAAGTCCAGGCCCCAGGCAGTCCAAGTTGAAAGAGTGCACTGAAAGAGGACAGCCTGCCAGGCCAGCCAGCAGAGTGAAAGTCCAGGCCCCAGGCAGTCCAAGTTGAAAGAGTGCACTGACAGAGGACAGCCTGACAGGCCAGCCAGCAGAGTGAAAGTCCAGGCCCCAGGCAGTCCAAGTTGAAAGAGTGCACTGACAGAGGACAGCCTGACAGGCCAGCCAGCAGACAAGGTACCCAGCGGTTCAGCATGTAGGCAGCAGGCAAACACATGAAGGGTCTGGCTACAGCAGTGAAGGGTCAGGACCAGACAGCAGCAGGAGGCCCAGGAGGACACAGCAGCAGGAGGCCCAGGAGGACACAGCAGCAGGAGGCCCAGGAGCAGCAGGAGGCCCAGGAGGACACAGCAGCAGGAGGCCCAGGAGGACACAGCAGCAGGAGGCCCAGGAGGTCACAGCAGCAGGAGGCCCAGGAGCAGCAGGAGGCCCAGGAGCAGCAGGAGGCCCAGGAGGACACAGCAGCAGGAGGCCCAGGAGGACACAGCAGCAGGAGGCCCAGGAGCAGCAGGAGGCCCAGGAGGACACAGCAGCAGGAGGCCCAGGAGGACACAGCAGCAGGAGGCCCAGGAGCAGCAGGAGGCCCAGGAGGACACAGCAGCAGGAGGCCCAGGAGGACACAGCAGCAGGAGGCCCAGGAGCAGCAGGAGGCCCAGGAGGTCACAGCAGCACATGGCTTTTGGAGACATGAGGCACAGATCGCACCACACAACCAGCATTAACAGGCTTGCAGCAGACCGGTCATCCTACAGCACACTGCCAGAATGTGCAGGCCTTGAAACAGAAGGTGGCAGACAGCAGAGTGGCGCAGCGGATGGCGGTGAGCCAGGTGAGCAGGTGGGTGGGGGCATTGCATGGTGCCTCCACCTCCATCTCAACGGCACTGCCCCTCTGTGGGGAGCAGCCAGCGGGACATCCTCTTCCATCTCGACGGCACTGCCCCTCTGTAGGGAGCAGCCAGCGGGACATCCTCTTCCATCTCGACGGCACTGCCCCTCTGTGGGGAGCAGCCAGCGGGACATCCTCTTCCATCTCGACGGCACTGCCCCTCTGTAGGGAGCAGCCAGCGGGACATCCTCTTCCATCTCGACGGCACTGCCCCTCTGTAGGGAGCAGCCAGCGGGACATCCTCTTCCATCTCGACGGCACTGCCCCTCTGTAGGGAGCAGCCAGCGGGACATCCTCTTCCATCTCGACGGCACTGCCCCTCTGTGGGGAGCAGCCAGCGGGACATCCTCTTCCATCTCGACGGCACTGCCCCTCTGTGGGGAGCAGCCAGCGGGACATCCTCTTCCATCTCGACGGCACTGCCCCTCTGTGGGGAGCAGCCAGCGGGACATCCTCTTCCATCTCGACGGCACTGCCCCTCTGTGGGGAGCAGCCAGCGGGACATCCTCTTCCATCTCGACGGCACTGCCCCTCTGTAGGGAGCAGCCAGCGGGACATCCTCTTCCATCTCGACGGCACTGCCCCTCTGTGGGGAGCAGCCAGCGGGACATCCTCTTCCATCTCGACGGCACTGCCCCTCTGTAGGGAGCAGCCAGCGGGACATCCTCTTCCATCTCGACGGCACTGCCCCTCTGTAGGGAGCAGCCAGCAGGACATCCTCTTCCATCTCGACGGCACTGCCCCTCTGTAGGGAGCAGCCAGCGGGACATCCTCTTCCATCTCGACGGCACTGCCCCTCTGTGGGGAGCAGCCAGCGGGACATCCTCTTCCATCTCGACGGCACTGCCCCTCTGTAGGGAGCAGCCAGCGGGACATCCTCTTCCATCTCGACGGCACTGCCCCTCTGTAGGGAGCAGCCAGCGGGACATCCTCTTCCATCTCGACGGCACTGCCCCTCTGTAGGGAGCAGCCAGCGGGACATCCTCTTCCATCTCGACGGCACTGCCCCTCTGTAGGGAGCAGCCAGCGGGACATCCTCTTCCATCTCGACGGCACTGCCCCTCTGTGGGGTGTGCATCACAGTGTTGATTGGGTGTACCTGCCCATACCCCGTTTATGGGCCATGTTGGTCCCCTCAGGGCCCCTTGCCACGTCCCGATGGTCCGCTGGGTGGTGGCATTTTCTTCGGTGGACGGCCCCTGCGGCCTTGGGACACTGAGGGACTTGGCTGGGGCGTTGAGGTTGCCGAGGACGAGGCCTGCGCATCTGGCAGCCGCTGCAGAATCTGCATCAGGATGTTGTTCTGTGTGGCTATCACTCCTGCGATGCTGTTGCCTGCACTCGCGATGTTGTTGGCTGCACTCGTGACTGCTGCACTCAATACCTGGTTGTCTCGCCTCTGCTGCCGCCATGCTCGCCTCAGGGCACGCATCTCCAGCACTATGCGTTCCAAGCCTCCATCAGCCACTGGTTCCCGTTGGACAGGTGGCACTGCTGGCGGTTCCTCCGGTCCGAGGGGATGTCCCATGGCCATTGGTGGCGCAGCTCCCGCTGCAGAGCTGCATGGGGACATTAGCGGTGTGGGTTGGATGGGCGGGGTAGGCAGTGAGGTCCCCAGGATGCCTGCCCGCGGAGGAGTGTGGGGGTGGCCCCACTCAAACTCCTCAAAGGCCTCAGTCAGGGTATAGGGGCTGCCTGGGGGTGGCACTGTAGCCTGCACCACCTCCTCCTCCTGCTCCTCCTCCTCTGACCACTGTGTCTCCGCGTCCATGTAGAATGGCCTCGTCAGCATGGGCGGCCGCCTGAGCCCTGGTGGATCCCTGCTTGTGCCTGGGCCCTCCCAGCTGTCATCAGAGGGCTGCTGCCTGGGACCAGATGGCTCTGTAGGAAGATTGGGGAGAAAGAGGATACACTGCATCAGTAACACAGCTGTTCTGTTATAGTACTGTGATGTCACACAGGGGCAGCTAATGTACAACCAACATGTCAGTCTGCATATACAGTACAGTTGGGTCCTTTGAGACATTCCTCATGGCATGGGTGGTGAGGTTGAGGCTTGAGGCCCAGCCCTCATGGAGACAGTGACCTGTTGCCAGCATGTCTTGCACCCTGCTGCCTGCCCCTTGCTAACTGGGGGAGGGGGGGGCCACTACAGTTCTGCAGAGCACATGGGTAACAGAAACTGAAACCTGCCCTAAACATTGTGTTACGACCGTTCACATGGGGGGGGGGGGGGGGGGGGGGGAAAGGGCCCCAGAGGGCAGCTTACCCTCTTCGAGGTGGGATGTATCCAGGTGGGGATGCAATCCCTCGAAGACATCTGGTCCCAGACGCTCCATCAGTTGCTGCTCCATGGGTGTGAAGCGGATGGGGCATGGGGACCGTCCGCCTGTGGCCTTCAGGTACTGGTTCCTGTCAGCGATGCGGGTCTTCAGATGGGCCTTAACGTCGCGGTAGCGGTGGGCCACCTGCTCCCCGGTGCGAGGGATGCCGCTCTCCCGCTGTATGTGGCCAGCTATGCTGGCCCAGATCTCGGCCTTTGCTGCCTTGCTGGTCCTCACTGACAGGTTGCCAAACAGCCGCGGATAGTGGCACAGGACCCCCTGGATGAGCATGTCATTGTCCTCCTGGCTGAACCTGACAGCACGCTGCCTGACCCTGGCCTGGCTGCCTGGTTGGGGTGCCACTTCCGGAGGGTTTTCCTCCCTGTCCTCTCTCTCCACCCCCCCAGGTTCCCCACTCCCTTCCTCCCCCCCCCACCTGACCCTGCACTTCCCACTCCCTTCCCTCTGCCCTGCCTGTCTAGCCCTACCTCTTCCCGCCATCCTATCCTGCCTCACCCCATCCCCCCCCCCTCCCTCCTATCTCTTCCCTCCTGCCTATCTCTCCCACTACCCCTGTCCCGGTCCCTGCTCCTACTCCTCAGTCCCCTACGTCCCTCCTCCTCCTCCTCCTCCTCCCTCCCCCTCCCCCTCCCCCTCCCCCTCCTCTCAACACCCCTCTTCTCTCCTCTCCTGCCACTCCTCTCACGCTCCATCCTCCTCTCTCCTCCTCACCACCACCACCACCACCAACACACTCCTCTCTCTCCTCCTCCTCCTCACCACCACCACCACCACCAACACACTCCTCTCTCTCCTCCTCCTCCTCACCACCACCACCACCACCAACACACTCCTCTCTCTCCTCCTCCTCACCACCACCACCACCAACACACTCCTCTCTCTCCTCCTCCTCACCACTACCACCACCACCACCACCACCAACACACTCCTCCTCCTCCTCCTCCTCCTCCTCCTCCCCCTCCTCCACACAGATGGACAAACAGTTGACTAACAAACTTGCACTCAAACACAGATTACAAAAGACACAAGGTAAAGGGAAACAAATTATAACAGAAACACAGGACAGCGCACTCAGTATTCAATTCTCTAAACCACTTCTCTATACCACCAACACCTACCTTCACTATCCAACACTCCTTCCAAACCCTCAAAGGAGGAGGGGCAGGAAGTCAGGTTTTATACCAGACACATTATCGCGTGACGCGGTATTTGGTTTCATTTTGTATCGCGTACCGCGGCAACGGCGCGGTACGCGATATTATTTTGACCTTTTCATCGCGTACTGCGATATTTGTTTCGCCGCACGCGAAACAGCTTCGCCGCACGCGAAACAGCTTCGCCGCACGCGCTAGTAGCGCGTGCGGCGAAACATTCGCGAACCACGAAAAACCACCTATTTGCATGGGCCACGCCCCCGATTTTTATCGCACGCGGTAACAATGCGTTACCACTGCGATAATGGAAAATGAGGCCCACTGCTCTCTACATTGATGGTGGGGGTGGAAGGGAAATAGAACCAAAAGGTTACTAAGAGCCAAGAGAAACAGATGAGTATGAAAAAAAGAGTGTGAGGCTTGCTGGGCAGACTGGATGGGCCGTTTTGACCTTCTTCTGCCGTCGTTTCTATGTTTCTATGTTTCAAGGGAAGAAATTTTGTTTTGTGGATCCAGTCCATTTAGAGACATTTTTGTTGAACAAATCACAAACTTAGATTTTGAGATAGAAGGTCAATAAAAGTATATAGCTTCTTCCTCCTGTTATATGAATGGCTAGTGAATTTCATTTTCTTTAAGGGTAGTGGAATTATTAGTCAATATATAAAAATAAGTATTTATATATAATATTTGCCTTATTCCCCCAATTATGTAAAATGTAAACAAATATGACTGTTTATGGATATATTGATTATTTATATTGTGATTATTGTTGTTTTACATATTTCTTAATTCTTTACATGATGTTGTCATTGAAGAAAATTAATAAAGTATAAATAAAAAATATATATATTTAAAAAAGGCATTAAAACTTGGCTTTTTCGATAGGCCTTCCCTTAAGAATAGCTTGATATTGAGCTCTCAATTCTTCTGTTTTACATTTCTTTTAGCCTTTAAGATTATAGAAATGTGATTTGTTTTTTACCATATTTCTTTTTCTAACAAATGTTGTATCTTTTGTCTTTTATTGCTATTTTATTTGCTCTTATTGTATTTATGATTGAATATTATTCTTTTTTAATTGGATATTTTAAATGCCTATAATGGGGCATGACTAGTTAATTGTACACCGATGTGATACTTAATTTTGAACATCGGTATAAAAAACCCAATGAATAAATAAAATAAATAAATCCTTGTCTCAACATATCTTCATGTGCCCAGAGTCCCACACCTAAGTCCAGCAAGCCCACGCACTCAAGGGCTCAACCTAAGGAGAATGAGGGCTGGTATTGATGAAGCTACAGTTGGCCCCCTGCTCCAGATAGGTCTGCCTGCCTATGGTGGGGACCTGCAGGGCTCCTCTCTGAGGGTTGCGCCAACATCCCCTTAGCCCAAGGGTCCACTTCCACAACATTCTTTCTCCAGAGTCCTTTAGAGTGTGCAGAGGGCCACACAGAAAAAGTCTCTTTGGTGGTGATTTGATACTGCACCAAGAGGCTGATATTTAGTAATACTTTGGGCTGGATTTACTAATGCCGCAAGGCATAGTGAATCCTGTGGTAACGGGAGGCGGGGGAGCAACATGGGGGGCAGTCCTGTGATAGCCGGCAGCGATCGCACCTCTGCGGTGCGATCGCTGCCGGCGTCATGCCAAATAACTACACCATAAAAGGTGTAGTTATTCGGCGCGAAACTGACAGCGATAAAGGTGCTTACCTTTCGCTGTCAGCGCAGTCTTCATGGCGTCAGCCCCGGTGCCGCCCTGACTCCTCCTCTTCTGGGGCTGACACCACCCCGACTCCGCCCCCATCTTGGTATCGCTCGCGATAAGGGACTTTTTGCATGTGAAACGTCCCTTATCGCGAGCAATCCGCTTGGTAAATGTCCCCCTTAGTTAGATAATTAGTGACTTATCCAGCTAATTGGCAGTCATTGAATATCTGGCTATATTCAACAGGTGCCACTTATCCAGATAAGTAGTTAGCTGAATATCTAGTTGGTGGGTAGTGAGAAAATCAGAATGGCACTACTTATCAGCTAACTTAGCCAAAGAAGTGCCAATATTCAAACTATTCTGTTAAGTTAATCAAATAAGTTAAACCTGTTATAGCTAAGTTCGCTAAGTAGTACCAAAAATGTGGTTATCCATCTAATTTACATATACATTTTCTTTTAAATATCTACCTCTATAAGTTCCTGAGAGATCCAGCAGTGGGGTGGAGAATATTCGTACTATAAAGAAGTAAACATCTCACCCTGAGTTTGTCTTTTGTAGGGTCTTCTTTCAAGACCATGAACTAAGTTCCAAGTGTAAACAAAGATCTACTCAGGAGGATCATGGAGTGTACCTAACAGTATGGAATGAGAAAAGGGGAAAGATAGCCATCTGGTGCTCTGATCAAGGAATTCAGAGAAATGAAGGAGGAAGTTGTGCAGGAAAAAGAGTCAAGCATTTGGAAAATCAGATATCAGAATGAGACCTTGTGATTCAGGGAAACCAGCATCCATACAAGGAAGTCTTAAATCCCAGGAAAAGGAGTGAACAAATCCCAGTGTAATGGTTTGTGGGTATGTGGGCCCTTGACTCGAGGTAAGCGTTGTTACTACCTGTGAGGAGGGGCCCCACAGGTCTACACTGTCAGAAAGAGAAGTCTGGCACAACAGAGAATTCTCGGGAGAGGCTGTGGAGTGGTCCCGAGCAGCGGGGCTGAGACACAGCAGGAAGGGATTCCCACAGTACGTGGCTAGGCAAGCCAGCTGAGCAGGGAGCGCGACACAGGACATGCAGGAGATATTCCGGAGAGGCAACCCCGAGGGGCGGAGCTGCACAGTGAATGAGGTACTTGGTGTGATGACATAGGCCAACCCACAGAACGGGGAATTCCAAGTCAGGTCTCTAGCGAATGACATAGGACAGCCCGAGGAGCGGAAGGGACCGGTAGTGCCCGGTAGCAGAGTCAAGGGTACTGCTCCGAGGAGCGGGGAAGCACTGATAGTCCCAAGGGTAAATGTAGGGACTATCCTGAGGAGCGGGGAAGCACAGACAGTCACATGAAAGAATGCAGGCACTTCCCCAAGGAGCGGTGAAACACGGAGGTAGAATTCCCAAGTGGAGAAGGTGTTCCCAGAGGTACAGTCCCTGAGGAGCAGAGAGTCAGCAGGATTGGGCTTACTGGAAGGCGCAGGGCTAGTCGGAGGATTGGGGGAAGCCAGGAGACTAGGTCCCTGTAGAGTGCACACACTGGCTCCTGAAGAGCGGATACCAGGAAGGATCCAGAATCAAGAGATCCGATAGCGTCACACCAGGAACAGCAGAGACAGGAGCTCGTAGAGAAGTAGTGGAACTCATTGCCAAGTCAGCTAGCTGAGGGAGAAGATGGAGCTTAAGTACAATGATGCAATGACGTCATCTATCCGGGACGCCACTGAGATTCCCGCCAAACGGGCTTTAAAAGAAGTTCTGGTGGCGCGCGTGCCTAGTAAGGCCCAGAGTCAGCGTAGAGGATGGTGGCATCTAGACCGCCACAAGGAGCCATAGGGAACGCGGCGGCAGAGACTAGCCCACGGCGCGAGCACACCTGGAGCAGGAAGCAGGACAGTGCAGGATTGAGTAGACGCGGTCGTAGCTATCTGCCACCTACAGTCATAACACCCAGGAAGGTATATCAGCAAGGATTATTAACTCCTTTGTGAAATCTGAGTACCCATTTGAGGATTTCTTTTCTGGTGAAGACCAGATCTGTGAAGGACTTCAAAGGGGCATGGAATAAACACTGTGGATCCATAAAGTCTAGAGGACATGAATGAAGAGTGGGTGGCTCACGGGAATTACGGCTACTGCCTGGAGATAATACCCTTATTCAATAAACATACACGGTTAATGCGACTCCAACATTGCTCTAAGCTTCAACGGCAAGAGGAAACGTGGAAAAAGATTTGCATTCACAAAAAAAGCGGGGGGTAGCTTGCTTGTTACGGCGGTTACTACCCCAAACCAAATAAGCCTGGTACTTCACTTTCAATGCATATCCAGCATAGCTCTCTGCTTCAACGGCAGGGGAGAAAGTCTCATAGTTAACTTTCAATGCATATACAGCATAACTCTCTGCTTCAACGGCAGGGGAGAAAGTCAGATACTTCACTTTCAATGCATATTCAGCATAACTCTCTGCTTCAACGGCAGGGGAGAAAGTCAGATACTTCACTTTCAATGCATATCCAGCATAACTCTCTGCTTCAATGGCAGGGGGAATGAAGAAAAGTGGATCTATATACAGACAACAACCAACAAGGTCTGAATTATTTAGTCTGGGTAAACAAATATGCATGGGTATAGCTTGCTTATTGCGGCGGTTACTACTCCTAACTAATTAAGCTAGATATTTCACTTAGACTAGAGGCAGTTCCAACACTGCTCTCTACATTAATGGTGGGGGTGGAAGGCAAATAGAATCAAAAGGTTACCAAGAGCCAAGAATAACAGATAAGTATGAGAAAAAAAAAAGTGCAAAACTTGCTGGGCAGACTGGATGGGCCGTTTGGTCTTCTTCTGCCATCATTTCTATGTTTCTATATTTCTATTGTAAAAATTACAATTTTCTAATTTGAACTGTTTATTTATTTATTTTATTTCAGAGCTTTTATATACCGGTGTTTAGCAATTAGCCTTCACCCCGGTTTACAGTTGAACAACTTGTTACAACTTGTTTAGTAAAGATCTTTTATTTTGGCCATCTCTACCTTGTGTCAAGTGTCACCTGGGTACATAACCAGCCAAACACCTTAGGTTAACCTTCCCCCTGGCTGAGGATCCACACCAGAATTTTCAGGAGTAAGCTCTTATATCATCTGTAGCCTACAGCTTAAAGGGGGCTACATGATTATGAAGATCATTTTATCTATGAATGATTCTGGTATCTAATATGGTTTGTATGCTCTAATGTTTCTTTGAGAGTGTAGATTAGTTTGATGGATCTAGAGCTTTGGTGTACTAGACTGACATGTCTCACATCTGTATATAGTTTTAGAATGTTAGTGGAATTCAGGAAGATCAGCCTATCTTCTTGCTTCAATATGCATAATTAATAACACTATACCACAAAGACAGAAGTGGGGAAAAAAGCTTGAAAAAGTATTCCCATCATTCTAAAAGCTTTATATATTAATTTAAATTAAATATATATGCATAACCTCTGTATAAATGGAACTTACCATTTTATTTATTTATTTATCTGTCTATTTATTTATTTATTTATAACTTTTTTATACCGAGGTTCAGGTAACAGAGTTACTAATCACTTCGGTTTACATTCCAACATCAAAAAAAACAATGACATAAGATATGTCTTACAATGAACAGGGAGGAGAACAACTTGGTAGAACAAGGACTTGTGGGGCCATACTAAAGTCACTTGGTTTGGTTTCATTTTTCCATCACAATAAAGAACATACTGCAGCAATAGGCTTGGCCTATGGCTGGTGAGCTGCTACTGTTATTTTAATTTGCATATCTCTACTGTTGCATCACATTTGAAAATTGTCATGTGGTGCCAAGCTGGAGTCAGGATACACCCCCCACAGGAGCGGTACAGGACTGCACGGCTAGATGAGTGCTGGTCTTCTGCTAGCCAACCCCCTCACCCGCTGGAGAAGCCTGGTTCAACCATACCACTCCAGAGGGAGCCCGGTCCGGCAACTCTACTCCAGGAGTCCAGTCCTGCAACTCCACTCCAGCAGGAGTCCGATCCTGCAATTCCATTCTAGGAAGAGCCTAGTCCCACAATTCTGCTCCAGGAAGAGCCCAGTCCAGCGACCCAGCTTCCGAAGAACCATGATCCACCAACTCTATTTCAGATGGACTCTGGTCCACCAACTATTTCAGAGAAATTCTGGTCCAGCACTTCAGCTCCAGGAGAACTCTGACCCTGCAACTTCACTCTTAATGAATGAAACTAGTCCTGGTTTTTCTTAGAATATGTTCCAAGACTTCCATTAAAACCTTGTTTCCTATGTATCTTGGTGCCCAATTTCTCCATTGCTACATCCCTGATGTCCAAGATCATTTTGCCTATTGGGACCAGGGAGGAAGGGTTCTTAAAGGAGGGGTACTTTCACAATCCCAGCTGCTAGGCAGTCTCCCCACCAGTAGAGGTCCCCATGTAGCCACATTCACTCCCATCCTAGCCACTTCTTTGATGCTCCCACGGCACAGCATGGCCAGCCCTATTTAGCCCTGCCTCTCTCCTTTCCCAGTGCCTTGTCATTGAGTCTCTTCAGCTCCTTGCTTGGCTCTGCTCTGCCTGTTCTTTCCCTGCCCTGGAGCTTCCTTGGCCTTCTGTCCTTGACTCCTGGCCTTCAGGTCTTCTAGCCATGCACTGTCTTAATTTGTGGCCTTAGGGTCTCCTTGTCTTGTGGCCCAAAGGCCGCATGGCAATGAGGCCTTCAGGCCTCATTGCCATGCGGCCTTTGGGCCTTCTTGACTTGTGTTGTGGTTCCCGGTCGCGGGCGGCTGCGACCGGAACACCTACCTTGCCTCCCGGCGTCAGGGCTGCCGCTGCAGCCGCGGTCGGGAGACGAACCGGGGTCGGTCTCCGGCGTGTTCCTTCCTCCTAAAACCCGGGTGCGAGGTTTCGCGGGGATTCCGGCGGGGGAAACACTCCCCGGGCCTCCTCCCGTGGCGTCTGGCCACTCTGCTCTTCTGGGCGCAGCTTGCCTGCTTTCCCCTTAGGTGCAAGGCCACACCTCCCGGGGAGATTTAAAGGGGCCTCATTCCCTAAATTGCTATCACCTGCTCCTAATAGGCTAGGCACAGAATACTACTTAAGGAGACTGCCCCAGTCACTCCTTGACTTGGCAACGAGTCTGCTCACTCCAGTGAGTCTCTCCTGTGCCTTTGGTTCCTGGTTCCTGCTTCTACCTGACCAATTCCTTGGTGTGTGACTTCGGACTGGAAAGTGGTGATTCTTCGGTATGTGACTTCGGACTGGCAAGCAGCGACTCTCTGGTACTCGACCTCGAAATTCTTCGATGGACCATCCATCTTCAAGGGCTCACCTAAGTCCCAGCGGCCCGGGTCCCTACAGGCTCCTCCCGGGGGGCCACGGGCTTCCAGTGGTGAAGATTCAACTGGCCCTTGCACCGACTCCATGCCTCTTTGACCTCTCAAAGGTCCACCTAAGTCCCAGCGGCCCGGGTCCCTATGGGATCCTCCTGGGGGGACTGCGGGCCTCCAGCGCCGAAGATCCGACCAGCTCCTACCTTGATTCCGCCTCATCACCTGACAGGGGAACCCGAGGAGCCATCTCCTCAGGTTGTACCAACTCCCCGTCGGTCCAAGGGTTCACATCTCTCCTGGTCATAACAACTTGAAGTCTTCAGGCCTCCTTGCCTTGCAGCCTTTGGGCCTTCAAGCTCTTCCTTGCCTTGTTTTGTGGCTCTTGAGCCTTCCAGTCTTTATCTTATCTTGCTCTGTGGCCTTCGGGCCTCCTGTACTGCCTTGCTCTGCTTTGGCTTTGGGCCCTCTGCATTTCTTGTCTTATCTGGTCCTGTCTCATTCATGCCTGGTCCTGTTCCATGCATGTCTAGTCTTGAACTGCCCTTGTCTTCTTCCTAGGCCCTGAGCCTTAGTCTTCAGTCCCAGGCCCTGTATCCATTTTCTGTGCCTAAGAAAAATAAATCGCTATTGAACAAAGCTCATTGTTTTTTTAGATCCCATAGGAGCAATGTGATGAAGTGGCCCTATTTTCCCTACTTAACCTGTGCAGGACCAGGCATCTAGCCTGGTCCACCTTAAATCTTTATTTATTTATTTATTTTGAGGTTTTTCTATACCAAGGTTTAGCAGTTAGCCTTCACCCCGGTTTACAATCGAACAAATTGTTACATATAACGGTATAGTATACATCAAACTGAACGGGTAAACAATCTATAACTGGAATTAACAATGAACAAGGTCAGGTCATAAAAACATTAGAGCATTACTAGCTCAGAGGCATATGTAAAACATAAATAAATCCTATAGAGAGAAAGAGTTCTGTGGGTGGGACCCTGCTAGGGCAAGATAAGAGACTGAGCCTAGCTAGGTTTAGGAAACCCCAGCATCTCCAGGAGAGGAGCTCCTGTATACAGTTCTGCATTAAGGTTTGTGAAGTACACTGCTAGAAGAAGGTAGGCAACCTACTAAATGTCAATGTATGAATACTCTGCTAGAAGAGGACAGGCAGTCTAATATTGTGTTTGCTGACTGAATGAAAAAAACAATAAAGTTTAAATTGCATGAAGAAAGGCTGGGTCTTGAGGGTCTGTGTCTCCAGTCTAAGAAGGTTGCTCGGTCAACCCACAAGCAGATTTATAAAAGAGTTTTGCTTTGTTATAAAAAATTGTTCCATTTTTACTCCTGGCATTTTGATCATCAGAAGATTTTCATTGATAATTCTTGAAACTTTTTGCACTGAATCAACTATTTGATCAATCTGCCTCAAGGTACATTTAGTTGTTCAAGTATGTCAAATGGCACATCACAAAAACAAATTATAATCCTGACAGCAAGAGTAAGTTCTTAATGGTTCCATTATTATAAATCCTAATAGCGCCAATCTTGATTTCTCTCTCTCTCTCTCTCTCTCTCTCAATCTATCAATTTGTCTAACTGGATGAGCTGCCGATCTGTTCTGTAAGCTTCTCACTCATTGCCCATTCATATGCACCATACATGTAACGAGCTTTCCTACTCAAATAAAAGCAAAGATACTTATTCTGTAAGTATCAAGTCAGATGCAATTCAGTAATGTTGTGTCTGTGGACCCTTGGGCAGAGGCGAGATTGATTCTACCTTCAGGGAAGAGCCCTGCAGGTTCTCACCATCAGCAGGCAGACCCAGGACAAGCAAAGATTGGTCAGGACCTTCACCTATACCAGCCCACGTTCCCCTCGCGTTGAGCCTTTGGGTGCCAGGGCCAGCAGAACTCAAGTAGGGTCTCTGTTGATGGCAGAAGAGGTCCATAGTAGCTAGGGTCATAGGTAGGTAGTGGTCATGTGTATCCAAGATCCAGGCAGTGGTCAGAAGCAGGCAGCGGTCAGGCATATTGGAAGTGCAGGCAGGGGTCAGCACCAGTTATCTGTCCAAAGAAGAAGAAGATGGACGGATAGCTGGAGCAGGCATGCAAGGGCTGGAGCAAACAGGCAAACAGAGGATGGAACAAGTTGGAATGAAGACTAAAGACAAACTGGACCAGCTAGACCTGTTGCTGAGGCAGGGTGCATCAGGGGAGCTGCTAGGGGCGGCTGGAGACTTTCCTGCTGCGGACTCTTTAAATAACCCGATGTCTGGCATGTGTGCGCCTAAGAAGAAGCACTGTGAGCAGGGGCTGGTGGCATCCTGCCCCATGGCGTCTGGTGGCGTCTTGTTGGGGACAGAGTCAGTGGTGATCTGCCATGCCAGGAGGGAATGTGGCCAGCCCAGCTGTGAAGGTAAGGGCAGCGGTTTGTAGGAGCAGCCTGTGGACCGCCAAACCCAACAAGCAGTAGAGAAGAGATGCTGGAACCCAAGCTAGCAAGTGGCCCAGTCTAAGAAGGGAAATTTTAGATCACTCCTGAATTTATGACAACCTCGTCTTCATGCTTTCAGGTATCTGCCGCATTGTGATGGCAGGCTATACGGGGCAGGGTGGATGGAGAGGAAGATGGTATTTTGTTTGTCAAGTTCAGGTTATACCTGTAACTTTGAATAAACTGCATCCTTTTGTAAATCCAGAAGTTATGTGTGTTGTGTTTTTTTTCTGGGAAGGGAAGAGGGGAGGGAGAATGTACCGAGTCCTGCCATGCCCATGTTAATGAAAAAGCAAAGAAGCAGGAGTCTGCAAAGCACCATGCTCAGAAATGGATGCATTGTATATGTATGATAATAAAAATGAATGTAAAAGAAAAAGTACCCTTTCTGTCTCTTGCATACCTAGAGTCTCCTCTACCCAATCACATAATCCCATCAGTACTGTGTTCATTTTCATTTTATGTATGAATTGCCTCTGCTTTGTTTGTAATAAAATCTGTTGGAGAAATCTTTTCTGATTGAAATGACAGACATAACGCTGCAAGTTCACTCCCTGGCTGATTCACCATTGCCAAACACACTGATCATGAGGCTAGCAGATGTTACTCTTGTATTGTTTTAAGGCCAATTAAAACTTTATGGTCCATTTTGTCTCCAGAAACTGGAAAATCCTCTGCTTCGTTCTGGGAACACCATAATGTCTTCATCAGTTGTGATGGGTCAAGAACTTTAGTTACTATTAGCAAAGTTCAGCAGTGTAAGCAGGCGAGAAAGACTTTATGTAGTGGATCCGATCTGTTTCACTAACGCTTAAAGCAAAACTGTAGACTGTCAATGCAGGGAGGAAAGCCTTGCACTTCTCTAACGATGATCTGGCTCGTGATATCACGGTATGTTTTACATTGTCAATACATGGGAGGAAAGTTTTCAAATGATCTTATCCAGGTATCTAAGCTTTACAAATTATTTTCAACTTTAAAATTATTAATTATATCAAATAATACAAAGCAAATAACTTTGCACAAATGAGATTTACATTGAAACAAATCTAACAAAAATTATAACATAGGAAATACAAAGTCATTATTTTAGCCCACAACATTGTAGAAGGAAGAGAATAATTTAGGAATTACATAAGAAACAAAACGAAAAAGAAGAAAATGACATAGCGTGAATACACCTGCATCAAATGATGATCATCTATTCTTGACCCATATTGGGAACTGGTGATGATGTGACTAACTTCCTAGAATCTGCAAAAATTCTCAGCTGTTAAGAGACCGGGCTTTCTCTACAGCCATTCCACCGTTATGGAACTCCAACCCTCAAATCTCAGAACAGAACCATGCATCTCAACCTTAAAAAAAAGACTAAAGACCTGGATATTCACACAAGCTTTCCCGGACGCCAATTGATCGAACACCTCCAAGCCACCCCTAATATCCAACTACACCATGGTTAATTAATCTCCAACATGGTTAACTAATCTCCAACTACACCATGGTTTACCATATCTTCTATCGTTTACCTGTGTGAATTAATAACCTGTCCTTTCTCTTCCTTCTCAGCCAAGTTCTTATCACCCTGTTATATGTAACTGCCTTTTCAGCACCATTGTTATAGTTATGTTTACTATGCACCCCTGTTTTATGTGAACCAGCATGATGTGACTGCTGTCTCGAATGCCGGTATATAAAAATCTGAAATAAATAAATAAATAAAATATATGAAACAATTCGTGTTATATTTAACTACATACTTACAGGGGTATCTTATAAAAAAGGAGGCCCACAAAGCCACATATTTCCTCCTCTCCTGAATAGCTCTTGCAAGATCTGAAAAAATTGTAACTATCTGACCTAGGAAACTGACATTCATATTTTTTAAACAAATTCTCATAAGAAATCTTTTTCAGAAACAAAAAAAAAGTTTAAAAAAATTGCCTTTTCACATCTCAAGAGTAAAAGCTTCCAAATAAGCAATCAAATTCATCACATCTGATGGAGATTGCATAGGTCCTTCTTGTACCATCCTCAAACTTGCTCTAGAAGGCAAAAAAATGCATCTTATGAAAAGGAGGGATAATCTCAGAAGAAATGTGTAATATTTCCATTAAATAATTTCTAATTGTCAGACATGGTAATTTCCCAACCACATAAGGAAAGTTCAAGAATCATAAATTTAAATGTCTTAGTCTATTTTCAGTAAACTCTACTCTTCTTGATAAAACCTCTCAGTCCTGAATAATCGCAGCATTAACAGTCTGGATAATTTTAACATCACTCTCCAAAACTCAAATCCTACAATTGCTTTTCATGGATCTGGGTTAGGATTTCCAATCTTCCAGATATCAAATTAATCCTACTTGAACAATCCGAGAGGGAAATACCAAATTTAACCACCAACAGGATTAATCCATGACTGAGACAACTGATGATAATCCAGCAACTTCAGAAGAGTTCCCTTCATCTTGGTCCCAAATGGTGCTGATGATGACTCATAAGTACCTCTCTAGGACTCACAGACGCCAATGGAAAGACATTCATCCTGGAGATCCTACCTTCCGCAGCTCCTTCCAATGCGGCAAATCTGATGACCTCATCAATCTGCACCTCAGCAACGTTAAAAGGGAGGCTGTGCCCGGTAGTGGGCAATGACACAACGGACTAAGTGATACATCTTCCCCAGGTGAAACCAGTGCTCCTCCGCTGATATCGACAGCAGGATTCATGTCCCTTACTTCATGAGCCTCAGCCATGAAGTCAATGCTAGAATGCTGGCTGCGGGGGGAGGGGAGTCTCAGAAAGGAAACCGTCTTGGAAGGTATCAGACGTGAAGAAACAGGTAAGAAGAGAACAGCATAGCCCAACAAAACTCTGTGACTACCTCACACTACCATGTGGACTCCTTCCACATCTCCCTGCTTTCCATTCTTTTGAATGATGCCTTTTAGCTTTCACTGCCTCCTTTACCTCACCATTAAATCATGCTGGCAGTCATTTGGTCTTCCTTTGACCTTTTTTAATTCAAGGAATATATTAAATCTGGGCATCCAAAACAGTATTTCTAAACAATGCTCATGCTTCGAGCTCATTTTTAACCCTCCAAATGCTCCGTTTAATATTTTTCAGATTTCCTAATTCTATCATCTAGATACTTTAGAAGAATTTGTTTGCAATCCTGATGTTTGATTATTATTATTATTGATTATTGATTATTATTGCAGTTGCAGATGCCTGGGGGATATTTCAAGCATTCCAATCAAGTGATCTCTCCAAAATAAAGAATACAAATTATCTCTCTATTCTGAATAAATTCACCCCACGCAATCTTCCTTCAAACTTAGTTATCCCAATATTAAAACTGTGCAGGTACTATTCTTAATACTGTTCATCTAGCTTGAAATAAAACAAAATCAGGAACTAACAATCACCGCACTTGCCCTTGCCACAAAATAACAATTATTTTTCTCAGTCCTACTGGATAAGCAATATTCCTCAGAGTAATAACTGCAAGAAAACTCCCGGCCTCCTAAAGCTGCTTTTCCTTTGTTATAAGCAGCAAGATGGAAGCCTCAATTAAAGTCTCACCTCATGACTATGTCCCTATATCTCTCCCTCTCTCTGTCTGACTTAATTTCTCTCTCTTCAAAAACCCCCTTTTCATAAAGGGGCAGCAGTGCTTGATAGTCTCATCAGCATTCAATCCTCTGTCTCTCATTGGTTCCAGGCATGTATCGCCCACCCAAGTTCTGATGCAAACGCCTACAATTGACAATTCAAAATGTAAAAGTGTCCCATGGTATATTAAAAAAATTAATTATAATAAATTCTAAAATCCTTCCCTTTCCAGTAATGTCCACTCGATGTTGCTATTGGCCAGTGGGTGACATAGTAAGAATGCTTCTTCCCCACTTATTAACAATTCAAAAGGAAATACAACTCTCAGGTACCCATGATAAAAATAAAGTTGATTACACTTTTTTTTAAATAGACATCTGTTGGCTTCAACTCTGAGGCATTTCTTCTGTGACTGACAAACATAAGGACTACAAATAGTTGTTTACCTGTTACCATTTGAACTTACAAATTGTTAGCAGAGAGAGAAATATTTAGCTTAATAATTCTTCTACAAGCCACTGACTTACAAATATCTAGCTATTTTTTAAATATTTCATAAACAATTCCCCAGAAAACTAAATATTGGATAAGCAGAGCAAATAGATAATTTTTTTTAACCTTTGTACATAGACTCATTCAACCTCATTCACTCCAGAGAGGCTACTTTCTGGTGAGTGCTCCACTGAATGAAAAACCTTACTCCTAGTCTTCAGCCATCTCAGGAGAATCTCTTTTTAGCCCATCATATGTAAGGGTGTATATTTAAAATACATTTTCAGACTACTTGACATCTTAATAGCCTACTAGTTATTTTGAGGCACTGCCAAGCAAAACATCTGGGTGTGATTTTACCACAATGTTGAAGAAACCTCTCTCAGTTGAGGAGTATGAGACTGACTCCCCTTTTCTTTGAGACCTCCTCTGGTTCCTTGGAATATGTCAGAAGTCCAAATCTTGGACCCCAAAACAAATCTCCTATCCCAAGGGCCTGGGAATCCTACCCTTAGGTCCACCAGCCATGCTGTCAAGACAGAAGGCAGGAAGGAAGGAACTGAACTCAATTTATGGATCCCCAAGCCAAGTATTATGTTATATTATTGTAACCCTTTACCAGGAAATGTGTCCAGTTCCAAAGGGCCATATAAGAATTTATCAACCATTGCTAGTTCCTCAGTCTCTTGCCCCAGATTCTTTTCCTAAGGAGTGGGTCTTTTCTGTGGGGGTGAAGGAAAACATTCTTGGCCCAGTGTTGCAACCGTCACGGCCCGACGGCTTCACTCTGCCAACCTTTCTTTTTTTGTGACTCCTCCTGCTCCCTGTGGATGTCTGGCTGCCACGGCGGCTGCCCGCCGTCCTCGCCGGCGTCCTCGGACCGGCTTGGGCGCTGCCTCCCGCCATGCTCCTTAGGTACCTTCGGGCACGCGCACCGCGCAGCCCTCATTCTTTTTTCCTCTATGAGGCGAAACTCAGGGGCGTCCCTCTGTGATGATGTCACACTGCCCGATATTTAAGCCTGTTGTTTATTGCTAGCCTTGGAGTTAGCAAGGGTAATTCCTACGGATGGGATTCACTCTCTGCACCCAGCTACTCTGCCTCCAACTTCTATTTGGACTCTTTGCTGTTAACGAAGTACCCGCTCCTCGGGGGCCTCTCTGCTTCTTTCAGGTCGCTATCAAGAGCCGGTGCTTGCTCCTCGAGGGCCCATGTTCCCTGACTCGCTGCCTGTGTCCATCTCCTCTTCTACTTGGAATAATTCGCTACAAACACCATCTGCGAGTACTACTACCATCTACTCCTCAGAGCTGTTTCCCTGGAACCAGGTACTCGCTCCTCGAGGGCCTGCCTCCGTTCCAGCACCAGTGCCATCTTCCACAGAGAACTGCTGCGTGAGTACTTGCTAACGATTCTCTGTGCCTAGGGATCTGGTACTCGCTCCTCGAGGGCCAGCTCTCCCTATCTCGGGGCTTCTCAATACTAAGGACTCTGTGAATATCTCAGTGTTCTCATTTTCTCAGTTCTTCTTCCTACAGCACTGCTACCTGAGGAACCGCTGTTCCAGCGTCCTGAGGAATACTAGCCCAGCTGGGCTCCATCTTCTACTCACTACCGCCACCTCTGGTGGCTTCATAAACTGTCTAATAAAAGATATAATCTGTGTTTGTGTGTATGGAGCTGAGCCTGACCTGTGGCCCCTCACGGGACTCTCTGGATGGGGGCTGGCAGCAAAAATTTGCTAAAGCAGAGATATTATATGAGAAGAAATTCAAAGGAATAGAGAATACATTAAAATATTTAAATTTAAGAATACTTAATTTTTCAAGACATGATCTAATTTCAGCATATGATATGTTCAAAGAATATCTTGTGCAAATATTGAAAATGCCAGAGCAATCACTGCCTGTTCTCTCTAAGATTTATTATATCTTACCAAAAGATAAAACAGTTGATAAGAGTAAACCAGCTGATGGCCAGTTAAATTTGTCTGAATTAATTGAATCCTCTGTCGAGACAGTAATAATGATTAGATCTACATTGCATGTAACATTTACTTTTGCATCAGACAGGGAGACAGTTCTTACTAGGCTCTATATGAGGAATCGTCCTGCTTTGTTCCATGGTGATAAAATACGTATGTATCCTGATTTTTGCAGAATGACACAAGACAGAAGAAGAAAATTCCTTGATATGAGAGCAGAGGTAGAATTTAAGGGTGGAAAAATGTTATTAAAATTTCCATGTAAATGCGAAATTGCTTATAAAAATCAAAAATATGTATTTTTCGAACTATCACAACTTAGAGCTTTTCTTGACTCCCATTCCCAAGAGTCTGTAGTGTTGGAGCTTGATGCAAGTAAAGATATCTAGATGACACTCTTTTTCAATTGTTATAAAGAAGGAGATGTATACCTCTATGTTTTCCTTAATGCTGCTCTTTATTTTTAATACTTATCCTTCTGAATATTACCTTGAGTTTCAGATGTATATTACTTTTTACTTTTTCTTTTGCTTAAGTGATATTGTTTAGTAATAATGACATCTGAATGTTGTAAACAAATAGTTGTATTTGTTTTTTTGAATAAGCATAAATAAAAAATAAAAAAATACTATGATTTGAACTAAATGATGTGTCCTGCCAGTCTGTTTAGGAGCTGCAGCACTGGTGGTATGGGGGCAGGAAATGATATCATGACCAAGCATGCACAGGACAATCATGATTCCTCATGGAGCATGCGGAGGCAGCCATGTTTTATGATCTCACAGGAAATGATGTCATCATTGGGTATGTTCAGTCAATGGAACATTTTCAGTCAATGGCTATTTTGTTGTTTTTGGGGATGGCATTACCTTGGAGTATGCAAAGACAGCCATGGTTAATTATTTCACAGGAAATGACATCACAGCCAAACATGCACAGTACAGACTGCCTGCCCATAAAAGGAAAAATGATGACATTTAATTAACTATTATCTTTATATTTTGTTTTTTGTTGTAGTAAAATATTTGCTTATTGTGCTTCCAGGCTTATGTCTCCTCTGCGCCATACGAGCTCCAAGACCCTTCGGCAGGGAAAATGCCTCCACACGGACAAGGGTTAATTAAGAAATGATATTAGGAACACAAAGCAACTTGTGGTTAAAAATATAACAAAAGTTTTAAAGGTGTAAAACACTCTGTTTGTTGTATAATGAAAGTTTAAATGTGCAATGATGTTAGGAACACAAAGCAACTTGTGGCAATGAGAAAACTGAGAGAAACAGATCTCAATTGAACCTATCTCACAACCCACCGCCATAAAAACAGTAACTCACTTACCTCAAAAGCAAATAACTATCTCCTTAACTATATTTTGACTAAGGAAAATAAATCCATGTAAATTCTATCAACATTCAGCAGAGAAGGCAATGCAAGACCTGTAAATATTGACAAAATCTTTCTTTTTTTTCTCCTCTGAGTCTCCTGCAAGATGGCTCTCCACTGGCAACAGGAGTCAGCGGACAGCGCCCCTTACAGGCCACTGACTCCTTCTCCTCTGTTGACGTTCCACTAAAGTTTCTAGCACACAAAGCCCAACAGCTCCTCGCAAATTGATTTGGATCCCTTTCAGTTTATTATGGGTTCATTAAAGCCAAAGTGTACTATCTACAAGGGCTGTTTTTCCCAATGTTGCTATTCAGTATTCATGTAAAGCTTATGTTCCTTCTGTGCTGTACGTGATCCAAGACGCTTCAAAAGGGAAAAGTGTACCCTACCCGGGCAAGGAGAGGGCCTTTGTTGACATCTGCCCTAGCTCTGCCCAATCTACTCCACTTTTGCCCCTTTTGGACCGGACGTGAACATTCATTAGCTGGGAGACAGTCAGTGTGTGTGTGTGTGTGGGGGGGGGGGGGGGGGGTGTAAGCAAGAAGTAAATGCCGCCCATCACTCTCCAACCCACGCCTTCACAGTTTTCCTTCTTCTAATGTGTTGGAAAAATATTTATTTGAGTTTTTGCCTAGAGGGCTTGCAATCAAAGAGACCTATTTTTTTTAAAGGTTTTCTCCCCTTCTGTGTCCGTGGGAAAAATGCTTAGTAAATATGGCCCTAAGTTTATACCAGAGGCAATGGAGAATAAAGAGACTTGCCCAGTCACAAGGAGAGTCAGCAGAATTTGAACCTTGGCTTCTCTGAACAAGCATTCTTCCTTCTGAAGAACAAGAACCCCTCTTACCATCTCGTGTTGTGGGCCAGGGTTACATATGTACTGCACGAGAAATGTGTAATACTTAATTATTCCCTGTAGCATTCTTGACAAGGATTTTCCCTCCTGCCATCATAGGTAAGTCCCAGTGATAAATATCCATAAGTACTAAATAATTCTATTGAAGATATTTTCAAAATTCTGCTGTTTGATAGAAAGAGAGAGAGAGAGAGTATAAACTATAGCATCCTGGAGAAAGGTATAATTTTATTAAACAAAGATTAGCAGGCTTTGCATTATTGAAAGTCATAGGAAGGGTATCTAATGTTACAGCTCATTACCCCATGATGACAGGTATGTCTACAGCCTTATTATCATGAGTAGAAAAGTAAGTCCCTGTCATCATCATCATCATCAATGTGTATTTAAGATATGTTTTACCCGCTGGGAGTTCAAAGCAGGTTACAGGTAAACCATAAAAACAATTTTCATTAACAATTGTGTTGACTTCGTGGACCCTTGGGCCGATTGGAACCGATGGAAGAGCTGCAGTCAGGGTTCGCAGCAGTGGTTCCGACCGGGAGGCGGCAGATGCAGGCCTGAGGATGGCTGGCAGAAGGTACCACGAAGAGCCCTATGCGACCAAGGGCTTTGACAAGGAAGATGGGGACGGTGGAACTGGCGCGGTAGTGTGACGATCTTCGCCCTGGAAGCCGATCCTCCCCCGAGAGGAGCTCTTAGGAGTCCGGCCGCTGGGACTTAGGAGATTCACCCTGGAAGCCGGAGACCCCCCAGGAGGAGCCCGTAGGAACCCGGCCGCTGGGACTTAGGAGGGCCCGCGGGGGCCGAGTCAGACGGAGTCCAAAGTCGAGTGCCAGAGAATCGTCGCTTGCCAGTCCAGAGCCAGGAGCCAAGGGATCACCGTACGCCAGTCCGGGGTCGAAAGCCAGAGAGTCACCGTAAGCCAATCCGGGGTCGAAAGCCAGAGAGTCACCGTAAGCCAGTCCAGAGTCGAAAGCCAGAGAGTCGCCGTAAGCCAGTCCAGGGTCAGGAGCCAGAGGATACCAGAAGCCAATCCAAGGTTAAAAGCCAAGCGAAGATCAGAAGACACAGGAACGCAGCAACTGGAGACAGGAACACCTGGGAACCTCGTTGCAAGGCCCTGAGAGCAGGGACTGCAGGGCTTAAGTAGCCCTGCATCCTCTGATGTCACCCGAGGGAGGAACCAAGTTCCCCCGCGCTTGGCCCTTTAAATTTGCAGCCGGGACGCGCGCGTGCGCCTAGGGGGCGGAGCCAGCCGCGGTGAGACGCCGGCTGCTCCGCCGGAGCGGGAGCGTGGCGGCAGAGGGAGGTGCAGGCCCGGGCGAGGTGCGCCAGCGGCGGAGGAGCAGCGGCAAGGGTCCCTGGAGGCCCGGGGAGGGCAGAGTGGGCCCGGACGCCCGGCGAGGTAGGCGGCGCTCCCGGGGCCGACCCGGGACCGCAACAAATTGTCTCCATGAAATAATAAGGAAATAGTATTTCTATATCATTAGGAAATCCAATTATATAATGACTGCAACACATAAAGCTATTTTTAAATGTGTCAAAAAATGTTGGCGACCTAATGAGGACCCATGTGGATTCATGCTTTGAGTGATATGTATATACATAGGCTTTACAGGAGATAATTGCAAATAGTACCATCCAACTCCAGAGCTTTCAGGTAGCCTTATATAAAAGGCCTTTAGTTCACGCCCTCCTGCTTTCATCCATGAACTTAATTCTTAGAAATGTGCTTTACACAGAACAGAACTTCCCTTTGAGGCATCAAAAACATCTGGATTCTGGCTAGAAGAAAACACACAGCAAGGGACACGGAAATAAAAGCAAATAAACAAAGGCAAATAAGCACATCAAGCAACTTCCTGCTTTGTTAGTTCACGTAAAATGAAAGTGAATTTAGGTGTGTTGAATGCAATTTTATTTGGACCCTTTTATCTACTCTGCTTTAAATGCATGCTGTATTATTTCCAGCAATACTTCTTTTCTGTTTTGTTTTTATGTGAGAAACAGGCAAGGGGCAGAGCTGCTAATTGAATCAGTTTCTAGAGGAAGAGTTGTGGCCTAGTTTTACAGCTTCCATCCTCATCATTTGTGATATTTGTGGTCTGCATCTTTGAAACCAGCTGTACACATGCCAAAATACATCAGAAGGGAGGACAGGAACTGGGTCAATTGGTAGATCAAGATTAATTTTACTCAGAAGTCCCTCTTTAGGATCAGCAGGCCTAGAACCACCATTTGCGTGACTTCTAAGGAGAGCTTCCTAGGGAAGATTGTAAAGGCTAGACCAAAATCTGAACAAGATTTAATTTGGGAGGACAAAGGGTCAAGGCCTCCGCTCCTTAAATCCAAGATTTGTCCTTAAAGATGCAGCACTTAATTACAATCCTCAAAAGTACCAGTATGCATCCCTGGGTACTGAAAGAACTCAAAAAATGAAATTTCTGATCTATTAGTTAAAATGTGTAACCTATCATTAAAATCATCCATTGTACCTGAAGACTGGAGGGTGGCCAATGTAACCCCAATATTTAAAAAGGGCTCCAGGGGCGATCCGGGAAACTATAGACCAGTGAGCCTGACTTCAGTGCCAGGAAAAATAGTGGAAACTATTCTAAAGATTAAAATAGTAGAGTATATAGAAAGACATGATTTAATGGAACCAGTCAACATGGATTTACCCAAGGGAAGTCTTGCCTAACAAATCTGCTTCATTTTTTTGAAGGGGTTAATAAACATGTGGATGTAGTGTATTTGGATTTTCAGAAGGCGTTTGACAAAGTCCCTCATGAGACTTGGCTGTTCCAACAAGCCTTCTCGGATCCTTCAGACTCACAATAGACAAACAACCTATTCACGAGCTACGGAACCATGCTACTATTTATGTTGCCTATTATTATGATTATCCTAATACCTCAGATAATATTCTTTCCTGTTTAATCTGAATCCATTACAACTTTTGTGTTTAAGTTATTGCCCTTCTCGGGCCTTTTTATTCTACTTACTTCCAAGCTGTAAAGCCTCCAAGTTTATAGTCCTTGTTTAATGTAACTTACTGCTCTCCTCTGATTATATTGTACTGTTCCATTTCTGTTACAAGTTCTCTATCCCCCGTTCGATGTAAACCGATCTGATATGGTATTTAACCATGAAGTTCGGTATAGAAAAATGCTAAATAAATAAAATAAATGAGAGGCTTCTAAGAAAACTAAGAAGTCATGGGATAGAAGGTGATGTCCTTTCTTGGATTACAAACTGGTTAAAAGACAGGAAACAGAGAGTATGATTAAATGGTCAATTTTCTCAGTGGAAAAGGGTAAACAGTGGAGGGCCTCAGGGATCTGTACTTGGACCGGTGTTTTTCAATATGTATGTAAATGATCTGGAAAGGAATACGATGAGTGAGGTTATCAAATTTGTGGATGATACAAAATTATTCAGAGTAGTTAAATCACAAGCAGATTGTGTTAGATTACAGGAGGACCTTGCAAGACTGGAAGATGGGGCATCCAAATGGCAGATGAAATTTAATGTGGACAAGTGCAAGGTGTTGCATATAGGAAAAAATAACCCTTGCAGTAGTTACACGATGTTAGGTTCCATATTAGGAGCTATCACCCAGGAAAAAGATCTAGGCATCATAGTGGATAATATTTTGAAATCGTCAGCTCAGTGTGCTGCAGCAGTCAAAAAAGCAAACAGAATGTTAGGAATTATTAGGAAGGGAATGGTTAATAAAACATAAAATGTCATAATGCCTCTGTATTGCTCCATGGTGAGACCACACCTTGAATACTGTGTACAATTCTGGTCGCCACATCTCAAAAAAGATATAGTTGCGATGGAGAAGGTACAGAGAAGGGCAACCAAAATGATAAAGGGGATGGAACAGTTCCCCTATGAGGAAACGCTGAAGAGGTTAGGGCTGTTCAGTTTGGAGAAGAGACGGCTGAGAGGGGATATGATAGAGGTCTTTAAGATCATGAGAGGTCTTGAACGAGTGGATGTGAATCGGTTATTTACACTTTTGAATAATAGAAGGACTAGGGGGCATTCCATGAAGTTAGCAAGTAGCAAATTTAAGACTAATCAGAGAAAATTCTTTTTCACTCAACGCACAATTGTTCCCAGAGGATGTGGTTAGTGCAGTTAGGGTAGCTGGGTTCAAAAAAGATTTGGATAAGTTCTTGGAGGAGAAGTCCATTAATGGCTATTAATCAATTATACTTAGGGAATAGCCACTGCTATTAATTGCATCAGTAGCATGGGATCTTCTTAGTGTTTGGGTAATTGCCAGGTTCTTGTGGCCTGGTTTGGCCTCTGTTGGAAACAGGATGCTGGGCTTGATGGACCCTTGGTCTGACCCAGCATGGCAATTTCTTATGTTCTTATGTTTACATCATTTATGGATTGGTCTCATTCCAAAGTATCCTCACTTTACGACACAGGTTGGTGCGAACATTCAAAGGCCAGTGCTGTAATTTATTTCTTACATTTGCATAATGCGGACAATTTGCAAAGTCACTTACCCAGGTTAAATGGGTTTGTGTAAAAATTGTCCTCCCCTGGCCTCTAATTAAAGCGTGCACAGTCTTTCCGCAGCAGGTGCGTCTTTAGCTGTTGTGCAAAGAGGCATTTCCAGCGGGAGGGAGGAAGACAGTACACATACAGGACACTTTCACAAGCACTCCTGCTATTTCCCCTTCCTGGCCATCTGCTGTACCAAAAAGCAGGCACAATGTACACAGAGGCTTTTAGCATGTGTACTTTGCATTCAGTTTTAAAGAGAACATACTTGCGTTCTTTCTTTCCGAAAATCAGCATAAGTAGTACACAAATGAAAAACAACCAGGGACTTTGCACGGGCTATTAGAAAGATCTCCACATATGTTATCAGCCATTGGGCAGATCCTCACTTTGTCAAAATGTGTTCCACTGTATTTTTACAGTTTGAATTTATCAGAATACACATGAGTTTCTGGTTTGTTTTTTTATCTAGTAGCATAGAGGCAAGTCATTTCAAAATCTGTACAGGTTGGAATGAATCAGAAAGACGTACCAGCATTTCAAAAACTCAAGCATATTAAAATTCACCAAAAAAAAAAATTCTTCTTAATGAATGTCATTGCATTGACTGGCTAGATAATTATCAAAATATACTGTAAACCTGACTGGGTCAATGCCTTGAAAAGCTCAAGCTGTACCTCTCATTTAGATATTTGGGATCAGATATAGCTAGATTTATCTTACTTCTGCCCGGATGAATAAACTTTGTCCCAATTTTCCAGACAGATGCTGGTACTGGTGTTTGCACAAAGGCTCATTTAAGCATGTCTAATGGGGCTGTACTCCTCTGTTGTATTTAGAGTCATTAATATAATCACAGGTCCTAATCTCCCACTGAACAACCACCCAGCTATGCTGGGTTCTGTTCTTTTGAATAGAAAATGTAATATTCCTGATTTGACCATGGTCATAAAGTAATTGTCACTCCGCTGGGTGTCAGATGGCAAAGCATTATCCCCCCTATACTGTACAGGTTCTCAGTCTCAGCCGAAAGAACAAACAGAGGCTGCTCTTAGCTCATGTCTCACCCCTTACATTCATTCTCAGCCCAGACAGGACCATTTTTTTTTTAGGGAGGGGAGATTAGGGGGTGACCATCCAGGGCCCCATGCCACTATGATAACCCCACCCCCAGAACTATAATTTCCCGTCAGCGCAAGGGTAGTGCTATGTACATAAGCATTGCATGGCCCCCACTATGGCTGATTGATTTGCCCTGGGCCTAGCAGCCTCCTAAAGTCAGCCCTAAGTCCAGAAAAAGGACAAACCTCCTGGAAGTTAAACCTATAGTGTACTATAGACCTGCGTTTGAGTCTCTTGTCGAGAGGCGATGCAAAAAGAAAGATATGCACATTTTGTAAAGATAGGTTTGCAGTTTAACTTCACGAATTTGTGGAAAACCCAGAGATCTCACATTAGTTTACAAATCTGTTTTCTCTTTAAAAGATAACCCAGTTTACAGCAAAAGCTCCATGGCTGATCCAGGCAAATCCTCTGTGCGCTCACACAGATGGGTGAATTTCCGTGGATTTGCCATGAGTTTAGCAGACAGCCAGGGTGAATAACCTGCAGGCTTCGGCAGAATCAAAGCCATGCTAAAATGCACTTAGTTCCAGCCTGGGTTGTTGGAATATTAATAGCTGTCTGATCACCCATCCTGGAATCCTGCACATGAGCTGGGCTAAGATGGGAGTTAAATAAATATGGGGGGCATAACTCCGGGTATCTGAGAATGGCAACTCATGTGCTTTAGGGACCAATTTCAACTGAACTAGAAATCCAAATGATCAGGAGAAAACAGGGTTGGACTACTTTCTCAAACTGACCTGGGAAACATCCTCCTACCAATCCCAACCCCCACACACACACTTTTCTAGCCTTCCCTTCCCTCCACACACAATGGTCCTCAATTCCCAACTCTCAGTTGCTTTTCATGTTACCATCTCTTCTTAGGCCCTCCCTCTTAGGCCCTCCCTCCCTCCCTCCATAGTCACATAATGCTGAAGAGGATGTTGGGGAGGTACCCGTAATGGAGAAGGTTTTCATGGGTAATGATTCAGATGGACTGAATCAAATCACGGTGAACCTAGAAGATGTGGTAGGCCTGATTGACAAACTGAAGAGTAGTAAATCACCTGGACCGGATGGTATACACCCCAGAGTTCTGAAGGAACTAAAAAATGAAATTTCAGACCTATTAGTAAAAATTTGTAACTTATCATTAAAATCATCCATTGTACCTGAAGACTGGAGGATAGCAAATGTAACCCCAATATTTAAAAAGGGCTCCAGGGGCGATCTGGGAAACTACAGACCGGTTAGCCTGACTTCAGTGCCAGGAAAAATAGTGGAAAGTGTTCTAAACATCAAAATCACAGAACATATAGAAAGACATGGTTTAATGGAACAAAGTCAGCATGGCTTTACCCAGGGCAAGTCTTGCCTCACAAATCTGCTTCACTTTTTTGAAGGAGTTAATAAACATGTGGATAAAGGTGAACCGGTAGATATAGTATACTTGGATTTTCAGAAGGCGTTTGACAAAGTTCCTCATGAGAGGCTTCTAGGAAAAGTAAAAAGTCATGGGATAGGTGGCAATGTCCTTTCGTGGATTGCAAACTGGCTAAAAGACAGGAAACAGAGAGTAGGATTAAATGGGCAATTTTCTCAGTGGAAGGGAGTGGACAGTGGAGTGCCTCAGGGATCTGTATTGGGACCCTTACTGTTCAATATATTTATAAATGATCTGGAAAGAAATACGACGAGTGAGATAATCAAATTTGCAGATGACACAAAATTGTGCAGAGTAGTTAAATCACAAGCAGATTGTGATAAATTGCAGGAAGACCTTGTGAGACTGGAAAATTGGGCATCCAAATGGCAGATGAAATTTAATGTGGATAAGTGCAAGGTGATGCATATAGGGAAAAATAACCCATGCTATAATTACACGATGTTGGGTTCCATATTAGGTGCTACAACCCAAGAAAGAGATCTAGGTGTCATAGTGGATAACACATTGAAATCGTCGGTTCAGTGTGCTGCGGCAGTCAAAAAAGCAAACAGAATGTTGGGAATTATTAGAAAAGGAATGGTGAATAAAACAGAAAATGTCATAATGCCTCTGTATCGCTCCTTGGTGAGACTGCACCTTGAATACTGTGTACAATTCTGGTCACCCCATCTCAAAAAAGATATAATTGCGATGGAGAAGGTACAGAGAAGGGCTACCAAAATGATAAGGGGAATGGAACAACTCCCCTATGAGGAAAGACTAAAGAGGTTAGGACTTTTCAGCTTGGAGAAGAGACGACTGAGGGGGGATATGATAGAGGTGTTTAAATCATGAGAGGTCTAGAACGGGTAGATGTGAATCGGTTATTTACTCTTTCGGATAGTAGAAGGACTAGGGGACACTCCATGAAGTTAGCATGGGGCACATTTAAAACTAATTGGAGAAAGTTCTTTTTTACTCAACGCACAATTAAACTCTGGAATTTGTTGCCAGAGAATGTGGTTCGTGCAGTTAGTATAGCTGTGTTTAAAAAAGGATTGGATAAGTTCTTGGAGGAGAAGTCCATTACCTGCTATTAAGTTCACTTAGAGAATAGCCACTGCCATTAGCAATGGTTTCATGGAATAGACTTAGTTTTTTGGGTACTTGCCAGGTTCTTATGGCCTGGATTGGCCACTGTTGGAAACAGGATGCTGGGCTTGATGGACCCTTGGTCTGACCCAGTATGGCATTTTCTTATGTTCTTATGTTCTAATGTCAGCTAAGTTAGCCGGATAACTCCGCTCCTGCCAGACTGTGCCAATATAGCCAGATACGTTTTTTTTTGCTGGCTGAATATATAACTGGTTACGTCAAGAGCGGTCAAACCAGCTGGATTTTCAAATATTGGCCTTTGTCTGGACAGATATTCTGAATATAGACCCCGGGTGGATACTTTTAACTTGCACAAGCTATGCCATTTCTTTTTTAACTACCCACAGACTTTTTTTTGTCAATCCAGCAGAGATCCAACCTGGAAACCCCCAATTAAGGCCCCCACAGTAATCCCTCCTCTTGTTTCCCTGAAGCCAAGCACTTTGGTTCCCAAGATCCAGGAGATTGGATCCAGGTCCCCAGATACCAAAGTCTGCTGCACCACTAGGCAGTACCGGATCATCCATGAAAGCCCAGCAAAGAGGCAGCATTTCTGTCTTTTCAGCATAGAACAGATCTATGGCTAGTGGTCCCCAACCCTGCCCTGGGGGCCCACTAGCCAGTTGGGTTTTCAGGATATCCACAATGAATATGCATGAGAGAATATGCACTCTCTACCTAGCTTGTTTGACGCTGTTTGCCTTCTTCTAGTGACCTTGCCCAGCTATAGCAGGATTATTTGTAGTCTTAGCCTGGATTTATCAAAATGCTATAAATACAGCGGAAATAGTGCCGAGATAAAAAATGGGGCATGGTTAGCCTAATTACCTTGCATCAGTGATTTTCACAAGGTGCGATAAATTTATCACACCTGTGCCGCTGTTTGAAGCTAGGTAGAGAGATTGTACAAATCAACTACTCTTGTACCTTTCATCAATTCAAACGACAGAAAATCTTCAGTGATATCAATTTTGCTGTTCGTACTTCTGATGGTGTATGTAAAACCACCCTCCCCCAAACCCCACACCCCACACCGAGTTAAAAGTATCCCCTCTTACAGTAGTATATAAATAGAGAGTGACATATTGCTTTCTGTTTAGAGTCTCTCTCTATCTCTATCTCTGTCTCTCTCTCTCATTAATCAGCAGCACAGGGGTGATATCACACCTTGCAGAAGTTACTGATGCAGAGTATGAACCATGCTCTTTTTTTTATCTCGGTGCTATTTCAGCTATATTTATAGTGTTTTGATAAATCTAGGCTTAAGACTGTAAATAATCCTGCTAGAGCTATGCAGGGTCACTAGAAGAAGGCAGCTGCTATATACATTTCTGTCCTGACTAAACCTGTGAGTATTGCTGCTAGAAGATAGGCACTCTGCTTTGATTGTATGTTGAGAAGTGTAAATAAAGCTATAATCTGGTTAGAAATGGCTTGCGTCAGCGTGGTTTCTGCCTCCGGTCATCCCATACTTTTCTACCCCAAATCACCCTTTTAGTCCTCTGCAAATATCATTAATATCTCCCAACCACAAAAGCAGCAATAATCGCACTGGAAATAGTCTGGGTTCTAACTCAAATTTACTGATTGGTTGAAAAGTGAATTGCTGGATCTCTACAGCTCAAACTGAAAAAAATTGTTACAGATTGAAGTTTAATAAATTTGTGACCCTTTCTCTCTTGAGCAAAAAGTCTTGCAATTACTCCAGCCAATTCCTTGGGTAATTTGGCCTCTTGTGCTTTTCTCTTTACCATTTAATGCCCTGATCCTAGGAGAAAATTTATCCCAATTTACTTCCAGCTTAAAAGCAAGGCCCGGGTCTCATACCTCTTCTGAGGTCTTCTCTATTCCTCATTTCTTACTCTGCGGCACCAAAGTTTTCCCTTTCCCATATGACTCTCACTTGCATCCATAGCACAAGATCTCAAATCATACATAAACCCATTTTAGTCGATGGGCTGAATCCTATCAAACCATAAAAGAATTTATAAATGTATGGATCCTGTTAGTCCCCTACTAGAGTTTAGGTAGAAGAATATGCCAATGGTGTGGGGAGAGACATAGCAATAACTTGGTGAGTTTGAAGTTCCCCCATGTGGAAGCTAATAAATAGTAGGCTCCTTTGGCACTTAATGTTTTGCCATCATTTTACCTTGTAGAATCTCTTTTTGGTTTAGTAGAGGCAGCATGTCCTATGCTGTTCTCTAGGTTTTCTATTTATTAACTATCAGCCTCCATGGGGCATTTTATTTGGATGAGAGTTTCTTTCCACCCTTTCAATCCACTCTGTCTTCTTTAATTGGGTTAGTTGAGTCTGGAGTTCTCAGTATTTTGGGTCTCAGTTAAGGTAATTTAATTTCTACTCCACCATCAACTGGTAGAGGTTCCCTTCATGTAAGAGGGACCTGGGACCATAAAGATCCAAGAAGAGGATGACTTCTAGCCATCCTACAACGAGGAAGAAGGAGAACAGGAGGAGAGGGGTTGGACTCCATCCAGGGCCCAAGGTACATCTACTGGAGAAAAGGAAAGAAGGAGGTACAAAAGTATCATCCTGATACTTTGAAGGGGAAAGAAGGAAAAAAACTGGTGCCATTCAGGTACTGTGAGGAAACTGAGTTCAGAGGAGAAAATGATAAGGAGGAGGTAGGAGATAAAATGAGAATGTAATATGAATTCCATCTTTGATTCGCCAAAATTTGGAGAAAAGCCAATAACTCGCCCTACATCCAATGGGAGGGAAGCAATAATCAACTTAAAGTTTATATTAATTGGCTTTTACCATTCTGAGTTTTAAACAAGGCTGTAGATGTTACAAATTTGCTAAAAAGCATTTTTACTATCAAATGAATTAACTCAGCTGCAAAGAACTTTATTTCATTAATTACAACTTATCAGTAAAGAGAAACATTGGAAACCACCAAAACTCTCAAGTGTTTCATTGTTACTTTGATGATTCTTTGTACTGTTAGCATCACTGCCATATACGATATAGAAAATTGGGGTTTAGATCAAGCAGTACACAGAACCTTGAAAGTAAACTTTCCCCCTAGACAGAAAATCCTGGAAATTACATCTTATGACATAACAACAGTGTTCCACTTAAAACAGAAATATGCATTAAGAAAGGTGGAAGGAAGGTAAAATTTTTGCTGGCATGGCTAAAAAGTGAGGTGAAAGAGGCTATTTTAGCCAAAAGATCTTCATTCAAGAATTGGAAGAAGGATTTACCTGAAGAAAATAGGATAAAGCATAAGCATTGGCAAGTTAAATGTAAAACATTGATAAGACAGGCTAAGAGAAAATTTGAAAAGACGTTGGCCCACAAGACAAAAACTCATAATAAAAACTTTTTCAAATATATCTGAAGCAGAAAGCCTGTGAGGGAATCGGTTGGACCATTAGATGATCGATGGGTTAAAGGGGCATTTAGGGAAGATAAGGCCATTGCTGAAAAACTAAAAAAATTCTTTGCTTCTGTGTTTACTGAAGAGGATGTTGGGGAGACACCCATTCCGGAGATGATTTTCAAGGGTGACGATTCAGATGAACTGAATCAAATCACGGTGAACCTAGAAGATGTGGTAGGCCTGATTAACAAACTGAAGAGTAGTAAATCACCTGGACCGGATGGTATACACCCCAGAGTTCTGAAGGAACTAAAAAATGAAATTTCAGACCTATTACAATTAATTTGTAACTTATCATTAAAATCATCCGATGAACCTGAACACTGGAAGATGGCCAAGGTAACCCCAATATTTAAAAAGGGCTCCAGGGGCGATCCGGGAAACTACAGACCAATGAGCCTGACTTCAGTACTGGGAAAAATCATGGAAACTGTTATAAAGAATAAAATCACAAAACATTTAGATAGAAATTATTTAATGGGACACAACCAGCATAACTTTACCCAAGGGAAGTCTTGCCTCACAATTCTCCTACATTTTTTGGAAGGAGTGAATAAATATGTGGACAAAGGTGAACCAGTAGATGTGGTACATTTGGATTTTCATGAGGCATTCGACAAAGTCACTCATGAGATCTTCTAAGAAAACTTACAAGTCATGGGATAGGTGGTGATGTCCTTGTGTGGATTATAAACTGGTTAAAAGACAGGAAACAGAGAGTAGGATTAAATGGTCAATTTTCACATTGAAAAAAGGTAAACAGTGGAGTGCCTCAGGGATCTGTACTTGGACCGGTGCTTTTTCATATATTTATAAATTATCTGGAAAGGGGTACAACAAGTGAGGTGATCAAATTTGCAGATGATACAAAATTATGCAGAGTAGTTAAATCTCAAGCGGATTGTGATAAATTGCAGGAGGACCTCATGAGACTGGAAGACTGGGCTTCCAAATGGTAGATGAAATTTAATGTGGACAAGTGCAAGGTGATGGATGTAGGGAAAAATAACCCTTGTTTTAAATACATGATGTTAGGTTCTGTCTTATAAGTTAACACCCAGGAAAGAGATCTAGGCATCATAGTGGATATAATACATTACATTGTCAGTTCAGTGTGCTGTGGCAGTCAAAAAAGCAAACAGAAAGTTAGGAATTATTAGGAAGGGGATGGCAAATAAAACAGTTGATGTCATAATGCCTCTGTATAGCTCCTGATGAGACCGCACCTTGAATAATGTGTGCAATTCTGGTCGCCACATCTCAAAAAAGGTATAGTTGCAATGGAAAAGGTACAGAGAAGAGCAAGCAAAATGATAAAGAGGATGGAACAACTCCCCTATGAGAAAAGGCTAAAGAGTTTAGGGCTGTTCAGTTTGGAAAAGAGACGACTGCGGGGGGATATGATAGAAGTCTACAAATTCATGAAAGAAGTTGAACAGGTTAATGTAAATCGGTTATTTACTTTCTCAGATAATAAAAGGACTAGGTGGCACTCCATGAAGTAGCAAGGAGCTCATTTAAAACAAATCGAAAAAATTATTTTTCACTCAGTGCATAGTTAAGCTCTGAAATTTATTGCCAGAGAATGTGGTTACGACAGTTAATATAACTGGGTTTTAGAAAGATGTGGATAAGTTTCTAGAGGAAAAATCCATAAACTGTTATTAATCAGTAAGGAATAGTAGCTTGAGATCTATTTAATGTTTGAGTAAATGCCAGGTATTTGTGACTTGGATTGGCCACTGTTGGACACAGGATGCTGGGCTTGATGGACCTTGATCTGACCCAGTATGGCGTATCTTATGTTCTTATGAGATATGGCTCTGGAATAAGTATCCAGGTTCAGCCATCATAGAGATTACATATGCCTTGCGTCTAAATCCAACTGTCACATTCACCAATCTCTTGTGGGTTCTTTTCTACTAGGGGAAGGACCTTCAAGGCTCAGGCCAGCAAGTGGTTACTATGCCTTCTCACTAATGGTGCTGCAGACCACACAGGACACAGATTGGGTGTTCAAAATTAAAGTGTACTAAGATTTCTTCAGAATAAATGCAGTCTATTCAATTTGAAATAACGAGTCCAAAATACATCTGTGCTTAGACTGGTTTCTTTACACTCTGGACTCCTCTTCCCTTTCTGACTCTGTGTATGTGGTGTCAGTAAAGTTTCCAGGGCTAGAACTTACCCCTCCTGGAGTGAGTGGATAAGTTGCCCAGTTGGGCAGGGGAATCCTAGGTGTGAGGGAGATCCCATTATTCCTGAAAAATCATATCTGAGGTCCAAAAGAGTCCCGTTCTTCAAAACCCCAGTCTGTATCCTCTTTCAAAAAGGCTGGAGGTCCCAGAGATGGGTCCCCAAAGATCTTTTTTTCTTCTCTCAGTTGCTTCACACTTGGAATTCCTCCTTGGGGAAAGGCCTGATACTAGAAAAACAGGGCTAGTATAACTCAGCTTCAGTGTGAGGAAAAACAAAAGGAGAAAGCACTTTCAAAGTCCAAGCTTCCTCTGAGGTAATGAACTCACAGCTGCTCCCTCATTGGCAGTGATTGGGCCCAGCAGATTATCTTTCCCTGGCCACCAGATATGGGGATGTTTCTCCAGAAGGTAGGTTCTCACCTCAAAATAAAAATCCAAACCACTCAAAAGTCTCCTTAACGAAACTTGGAAGCAGATCGTAACAGGCCAGGGGTGCTCTGGAAGGAATCTTTCTCCCAGAGCACAAAGTTAGGCCACAAAGCCCTAACTCAAAACATTGGTAATAAAACAGCTCCTGGCTCTCCAAAATCGAAACCAAACTGACCACACTCTACACTGATCTAGCCCCTGCTTGTGCACTAGGAACTCACCACCTCAGCAGTCCTCTGGGGGAGGTGCTGTTGGAAATGGTATGCCCTTCTAAGGCTGACAAACCCAAGGGCAGGGATCTAAGGCTGTCTAGTAGACACCTAGGGGCTTTCTACACATATTTCTCCAGCTCCTCCTCTCTGAGAATGGATGAGAGTCCATTCTTAAATGATGACACCTCTTCTGCCCAGGTCCTTTCTAGATAAAAAGGCATCTCTTTCTTCAAATACCCTACTCTGAATCCCTGGGCCCTTGGGTCCTCAAAAATAAAAACACAATCAAAAGGGAAACCAAATAAGAGCGAAAACTACTTTCCTCCTCAAATAACTAAAAGATTTCCAATAAACCATGAACAAAAATGCTGGGATAAGGCACTTGACCCAGTCTCTATGCAGAGTCCTAATCCAGAAAAACGGAATAAACTTGGAACAGCATTGAAAATGCTGCCCCATAGAAGATTAATTTAGGAAATCCAACTCAAAAATCCATGCTCTGAGATAGTGGCAGAGACTTCTACAGGTTTCACGCGCATCATCTACTCCCATATGGGGGTGCCAATATCCCAGTATCCATTCTCTAAGTTTTCTATACCTCCCCAGAATTTTTGTTTAACCCGATGGTTCCTTACATCCTCTTAAGAACATAAGAACATAAGAAAATGCCATACTGGGTCAGACCAAGGGTCCATCAAGCCCAGCATCCTGTTTCCAACAGTGGCCAATCCAGGCCATAAGAACCTGGCAAGTACCCAAAAACTAAGTCTATTCCATGTTACCATTGCTAATGGCAGTGGCTATTCTCTAAGTGAACTTAATAGCAGGTAATGGACTTCTCCTCCAAGAACCTATCCAATCCTTTTTTTTTTTTTTTTTGTAAAACAATTTTATTGGATTTTGCAAAATTAACATACAACAACACGGAGATGGGGGGTTACTTATCCCTCTCCGCTAGAATCATTACCAACAACAGTATACTCAAGCCCTCCCCACCTACCCCCCAACCCCACCCAACCCTCCCTCCCCCCCCTCTCCATACCAGGAGAACAGTCACAAGACAGAACAGACAGTGACAGGAAGTCCTTGTGCACAGGATTATCAGGGCTGTCGTCTAGGAGAAATCCTGCGCACCTCAATCATTCAGGACCAAACTCCGGGCACGATGCGGAAGCTGTTGAAGGTAAGAATTCCAAACACTGAGGAAGAAGCGTCGTCTTCGCGGAGAACCCCGTGCCGCCATGCTTTCCATGGTCATCATGGCGTGGAAACAGTTCCGCCATGCTCCAAAGGACGGGGCATCGGAAGATATCCAATCCTTTTTTAAACACAGCTATACTAACTGCACTAACCACATTCTCTGGCAACAAATTCCAGAGTTTAATTGTGCGTTGAGTAAAAAAGAACTTTCTCCGATTAGTTTTAAATGTGCCCCATGCTAACTTCATGGAGTGCCCCCTAGTCTTTCTACTATCCGAAAGAGTAAATAACCGATTCACATCTACCCGTTCTAGACCTCTCATGATTTTAAACACCTCTATCATAACCCCCCTCAGTCGTCTCTTCTCCAAGCTGAAAAGTCCTAACCTCTTTAGTCTTTCCTCATAGGGGAGTTGTTCCATTCCCCTTATCATTTTGGTAGCCCTTCTCTGTACCTTCTCCATCGCAATTATATATTTTTTGAGATGCGGCGACCAGAATTGTACACAGTATTCAAGGTGCGGTCTCACCATGGAGCGATACAGAGGCATTATGACATTTTCCATTTTATTCACCATTCCTTTTCTAATAATCCCCAACATTCTGTTTGCTTTTTTGACTGCCGCAGCACACTGCACTGACGATTTCAATGTGTTATCCACTATGACACCTAGATCTCTTTCTTGGGTTGTAGCACCTAATATGGAACCCAACATTGTTTAATTATAGCATGGGTTATTTTTCCCTATATGCATCACCTTGCACTTATCCACATTAAATTTCATCTGCCATTTGGATGCCCAATTTTCCAGTCTCACAAGGTCTTCCTGCAATTTATCACAATCTGCTTGTGATTTAACTACTCTGAACAATTTTGTGTCATCTGCAAATTTGATTATCTCACTCGTCGTATTTCTTTCCAGATCATTTATAAATATATTGAACAGTAAGGGTCCCAATACAGATCCCTGAGGCACTGCACTGTCCACTCCCTTCCACTGAGAAAATTGCCCATTTAATCTTACTCTCTGTTTCCTGTCTTTTAGCCAGTTTACAATCCACGAAAGGACATCGCCACCTATCCCATGACTTTTTACTTTTCCTAGAAGCCTCTCATGAGGAACTTTGTCAAACGCCTTCTGAAAATCCAAGTATACTATATCTACCGGTTCACCTTTATCCACATGTTTATTAACTCCTTCAAAAAAGTGAAGCAGATTTGTGAGGCAAGACTTGCCCTGGGTAAAGCCATGCTGACTTTGTTCCATTAAACCATGTCTTTCTATATGTTCTGTGATTTTGATGTTTAGAACACTTTCCACTATTTTTCCTAGCACTGAAGTCAGGCTAACCGGTGTGTAGTTTCCCGGATCGCCCCTGGAGCCCTTTTTAAATATTGGGGTTACATTTGCTATCCTCCAGTCTTCAGATACAATGGATGATTTTAATGATAAGTTACAAATTTTTACTAATAGGTCTGAAATTTCATTTTTTAGTTCCTTCAGAACTCTGGGGTGTATACCATGCGGTCCAGGTGATTTACTACTCTTCAGTTTGTCAATCAGGCCTACCACATCTTCTAGGTTCACAGTGATTTGATTCAGTCCATCTGAATCATTACCCATTAAAAGGTTCTCCATTACGGGTACCTCCCCAACATCCTCTTCAGTAAACACCGAAGCAAAGAAATCATTTAATCTTTCCGCGATGGCCTTATCTTCTCTAAGTGCCCCTTTAACCCATCGATCATCTAACGGTCCAACTGACTCCCTCACAGGCTTTCTGCTTTGGATATATTTTAAAAAGTTTTTACTGGGAGTTTTTGCCTCTACAGCCAACTTCTTTTCAGACAGGGTTTTGCTAGGCTCCTGGTAGTAACCACCCAAGAAAAGCAGTGGCATACAGTAATTCAGAAAAAGCTCACTACCACCTTCTCTTCCCCCTCCATCCACACAGCATAAACCCCCAGCTCTCCCCCCACGCCCAATCCCCATCCCAAAGAATGAGATTGAAGGCCAAAGAGATTTCGGTTGGTACGTCTGCGTTTCTGTGTGTCTGTGGTATAACTCTGGAAAGATTTGAGTATTGTATTGCCTTGCAATGAAAGGAGCAACATAAAATGATAATTTATCTTTATTTGGTTTCATTAAACTTGCAGTTCTTTAATCTCACATGAAATAGCCAAGTCCCTTTTCTCCACTTTTCCCAGTACCATCCTAGGCCTTTTCTCCCTCTCTCTCCCCTATCCTAGGTCCCTTTCTTATAACAGATTTTACATGAAAAAAAAGGAAACTCAAAAGTATAGTCTTCCAAGCTAAAAATATAATTTACAACAACATGTATATATATTTACAAGCACTGCTATGATGCCAACCAGAAAATGTTGCAAAAAAGCAAAATAACGTTTATTTTAAAAGATTTATATTCTGCATTTCTGCACATTGCATTCAAAGCAGATTATATATTTATACATACAAAATAAAATAACGTACAATAAATAAAGAGAAGATCACATAAACATTTGTTATAACAAAAGCTTTTTGAGCAAGGTCTTAAATGAGTCATGATGGGACTTTAAAGGCCTGAATAAATAAAGGAGTCTTTAAAGCTTTTTAAAAACCTTTTGGGTTAACAGATGGTACCCAGTGATTCCGGAAGAAAAATTCCATATACACAGACTGGTAACAGAGAAAGCCCTGTCTCCGGTCACTTGGAATCCATATGCATACCTGGGAGCTCTCTGGATTCAGCCTGCAGCCTCCAGAATCCTGAAGGAATTGCCAGGACTCCGGGCCAAAGCAGAAAAACTGTAGCTACAGCAAAGAAGTGTCTATGCAGGCCCCAGAGCTGGAAATCTTCTGGGCCCGCACAGGCAGAAAGGAGGAGGACCATCGGCCGTGCAGGCAGCTAGGAAGAAGGAAGAAGAGACCCGTCAGCCTACACAGCAAGAAGAAGGTGGCGAGGCAGTGTTGGCTGTGTGGACAGAAGGAAGAGGAGACCCATTGGCCCCTATGGCCAGACCGCTGAAGAAAAAGGAGAGGAGGACTATCTGCTGCACCGGCCGAAGAAGGAAGCTGCTACAGCTGGTGGGTTCAGGGCAGAAGAGAAAGAATGAGTGTACGCGCGCGCGTGTGTGTGTGTGTGTGTGTGTATTTGTGCATAAGAAGACGTGTATTGGTGTGTGTGTGAGGGTATGTGAGTGGCCATAAGTGTGTGTGTGTGTGCGTGTGTGTGTGTATTTGCGCATAAGAAGACGTGAGTTGGTGTGTGTGTGAGGGTGTGTGAGTGGCCACGAGTGTGTGTGTATATGAGAGGGTATGTGCGGGTGTGTGGGTGTGTGTGAGGGTGTGAGTGAATATATAAGAGAGAGTAAACGTGAATATGTGAATATGTTAGAGAGTGTGTGTGCATGAAAGAAGAGAAAGTTTCTGTGCATACTGCCTGCACTCTCCCCCTCGTTCTCCACTAATCGACAAAAAGTCTCAGTATTATTCAGCAACAAAAGTTCCCAGGTATGTCCATATGGTATTAGGCCAATTGTAACACATATTGGTGTGGACTTGGCCCTCAGAAAGCTTTGAGTAAACTGAATTACAGTTACAATATCGTAAACCTCCCATACCAAAACAACCCTAACTGCCAGCATTCAAACAGTTACAACCCCACTTAGGAAGAGGCAACACTGCAAATTTTACACCAGTCCCTAAAACAGCAATACACCACCTTTTAGGAAACTAGAATAAACCAGGCTGCTATAGATCCCTACACAGAAACTACATGCTAGCAGAATATCTCACCTTGGTCACACATCCAGAACATAGACAGACCTTCACCAAATACAAAACAAAGTGATCATAAAGTATGAATAGAAACATGCAGACCTAAACTGAACTGGAAACCGCAGCAAGCCAGACTCTCCATGAAGAAATACTTCCTGACATTGGTTCTGAGTCTTCCTCCTTGGAGCTTCAACTCGTGACCCCTGGTTCTGCTGATTTTTTTCCGACGGAAAAGGTTTGTCGTTGTCTTTGGATCGTTTAAACCTTTCAAGTATCTGAAAGTTTGAATCATATCACCCCTGCTCCTCCTTTCTTCCAGGGTGTACATATTTAGATTCTTCAATCTCTCCTCATATGTCATTTGATGAAGACCCTCCACCTTTCTGATCGCCCTTCTCTGGACCGCTTTCATCTCTTTGGAGATATGAACTAATCTTTGGACTAATCGGAGAAAATTCTTTTTCACTCGACGCACAATAAAGCTCTGGAATTTGTTGCCAGAGGATGTGGTTAGTGCAGTTAGTGTAGCTGGGTTCAAAAAAGGTTTGGATAAGTCCTTGGAGGAGAAGTCCATTAACGGCTATTAATCCAGTTTACTTTGGGAATAGCCACTGCTATTAATTGCATCAGTAGCATGGGATCTTCTTAGTGTTTGGGTAATTGCCAGGTTCTTGTGGCCTGGTTTGGCCTCTGTTGGAAACAGGATGCTGGACTTGATGGACCCTTGGTCTGACCCAGCATGGCAATTTCTTATGTTCTTATGTTCTTATGATCTGTACTTGCACCGGTGCTTTTTAATATATTTATAAATGATCTGGAAAGAGGTACAATGAGTGAGGTGATCACATTTGCCAATGACACAAAATTATTCAGAGTAGTTAAATCACAAGCAGATTGTGCTAAATTGTAGGAGGACCTTGCAAAACTGGAAGGTTGGGCATCCAACTGGCAGATGAAAATTAATGTGGACAAGTGCAAGGTGTTGCATATAGGGGAAAAGTAACCCATGCTGTAGTTACACAATGTTAGGTTCTATCTTAGGAGTTACCAACCAGGAAAGAGATCTAGGCTTCATAGTTGATATATTGAAATTGTTGACTCAGGGTGCTGAGGCAACCAAAAAAGCAAACAGAATGTTAGGAATTATTAAGAAGGGAATGGTGAATAAAACGGAAAATATCTTAATGCCTCTGTTTCGTTCTATGGTTAAACTACACCTTGAATACTGTTGCAATTCTGGTCACCGCATCTCAAAACAGATATAGTTACACTGGAAAAATTACAGATAAAGATGACCAAAACGATAAAGGGCATGGAACGCTTCCCCTATGAGGAAAGACTAAAGAGGTTAGGGCTGTTCACCTTGGAGAAGAGACGGCTGAGGGGAGATATGATAGAGGTCTAAAAATCATTAAAGGAATTGAACAGATAAATGTGAAATGGTTACTCTTTCAGATAATACAAGTACTCAGGGGCACTCCATGAAGTTAGGAAGTAGCACATTTAAAACAAATCAGAGAAAATTCTTTTTCACTCAATGCACAATTCGTTGCTAGAGGATATGGTTAAGGCAGCTACTGCAGTTGAGTTTAATAAAGGTTTGGATAAGTTCCTGGAGGAGAAGTCCAAAAACTGCTATTAATCAATAGAGAAGCGCCACTGTTTGTTGCCTGCAATAGTAGCATGGGATCTGTTTAATGTTTGGGTACTTGCCAGGTACAGGGCGTCCTCCTGAGATGACATCACGCTGCCCGGATATTTAAGCCTACTTCTTTTGCTACGCTTATGGACATCTTACGGACTCCATACCGGAACTCTACGGATGGGGAAGAAGGGCGGTACTCTGCGTCCTTGTATCGACTATCGAGGTCTGAACAAGATCACGATTAAAGACCGATACCCCTTGCCTCTGATCTTAGAGCTGTTTGATCGACTTCAAGGAGCCAAGATATTCTCGAAACTTGACCTAAACGGAGCCTATAATTTGGTTCGCATCTGTGACAGCGACGAGTGGAAAACAGACTTCAACACTCGAGATGGCCATTTTGAATATTTGGTAATGCCCTTCGGCCTGTGCAATGCGTCCGCTGTGTTTCAGAACATGATGAATGACATTCTGTGGGATCTGCTGTACAAAAGTGTCGTTGTTTACCTAGATGACATCCTGATATTCTCCCAGGATATGCTTACTCATCTAGCAGATGTCAAACAAGTATTACTGAGACTTCGAGAACACCGCCTCTATGCCAAGCTATCCAAGTGCGAATTTCATAAAGATTCTGTGCCTTTCCTTGGCTGCATTGTATCTAAACAAGGCATCTGGAAGGATCCCCAAAAATTAGAGAGTTTCTAGAATTGGTCTCAACCTACCAGCCTGAAGGCCCTGAGATTTTTTGGGGTTCACAAATTACTATAGAAGCTTTATAAAGAACTACTCTTCTTTAACTGTGCCCTTAACTGCAATGACACGGAAAGGGGCCAACGCTTCTAAATGGTCTGCAAAGGCCATTTCCGCGTTCAAGGATTTAAAGACTGCCTTTTCCACTGAGCCATGTCTATGTCACCCGGACCCCAATAGACCCTTCATCGTGGAAGTTGATGCTTCTGATGTTGGAATAGGGTCCGTGTTAAGCCAAACCAGAATCTCTAAAGCCTTACATCCCTGCTTTTTCTTCTCACAATGCTTTTCTCCAGCAGAGAAGAACTATAGGATCAGAGATAAAGAGCTCCTGGCTATTAAACTGGCATTCGAGGAATGGCGTCCTTGGCTCGAATGCGCCCAACATCAAATTACCGTATTCACAGACCAAAAGAATCTAGAGTATCTCCATCATGTGCAACGTATCAACCACAGACAAGCCAGATGGTCCTTGTTTTTTAATCGCTTTGACTTTGTGTTCAAATATCTCCCCGGAGACAAGAATACCAGAACTGATGCCCTGTCATGCTCTTTCCTCTCCAAGGATGTTCCTGAAGAACCTCAGCACATCATCGACTCGAAGAAAGTCATCTTGGCGGCCACCCATTCTGTGCCTGCCAGTAAAACTATTGTGCCAAAACACCTCAGAAAGAAACTGCTCTACTGGGCTCATGATTCCAAGTTGGCTGGCCATTTTGGTCAACGCCGCACTCTGCTGAAATTACAGAAGTACTATTGGTGGCCTTCTATCAAGGAAGACACATACTCCTATGTAGCATCATGCTCCAACTGTGCCAAACATAAGCCTACTTCTGGTCAGCCTTGGGGTTGCTACAACTGCTGCCAGCTCCGGAACAGCCATGGATTCACATTGCTACTGACTTTGTAGTTGATTTACCTCTTTCTGGAGGAATGAATACCATCTGGGTTACAGTTGACCGCTTCAGCAAGATGGCTCATTTCGTGGTGCTGCCTGGCTTACCCTCAGCCTTGGAGCTTGCTAAGCTCTTCATCGCACACATATTTCGCCTTCACGGCCTACTGAAGCACATAGTCTCGGATAGAGATGAGCTTCATTTTTTTCTACCAGGTCGTTTTTTGAGTTGGATGCTTTGGGGTAAAGTTCGTTTTTCCTCAGTTAGTTTTTTGGAAAATCGAACAAAAAACTAAATGGGGAAAAACGAAACGGGCCCAAAAAACGACGTGGGAAAACGAAGCTCAAAAACCACCACCCCAAGCATTAAAATTTACTATAATACATTAAATACAACCCCCACCCCCCCACCATCCCAATCCCTCCCCAAGACTTACTAACATCCCTGGTGGTCCAGCAGGGTCTCGTGAGCGATTTCTCCCTCCGTGCCATTGGGCTGTCTGGCCTACCTCGCATCAAAATGGCGCCGATAACCTTTGACCTACTATGTCACAGGGGCTACCGGTGCCATTGGTCAGCCCTTGTCACATGGTAGGAGCAATGATGGCTGGCGCCATCTTGTGCTCCTACCATGTGACAGGGCTGACCAATGGCACCGGTAGCCCCTGTGACATAGTAGGTCAAAGGCTTTCGGCGCCATTTTGAATACTGGCAGCTGACAGCGAGATCGCTCCCAGACCCCGTGGTCCAGCAGGGGTCCGGGAGTGACCTCCTGCACTCGGGCCGTCAGCTGCCAGTAATCAAAATGGCGCCGATAGCCTTTGCCCTTACTATGTCACAGGGGCTACCGGTGCCATTGGTCTTCCCCTGTCACATGGTAGGAGCACAAGATGGCGCCGATGGCCATGTGAAAGGGGCTGACCAATGGCACTTGTAGCCCCTGTGACATAGTAGGTCAAAGGCTATCAGCGCCATTTTGATTCGAGGCAGGCCCGAAAGCCCATTGGCACGGAGGGAGAAATCCCTTGCGGGACCCCGCTGGACCACCAGGGATGTTAGTAAGTCTTGGGGAGGGATCGGGATGGTGGAGGGGTTGTATTACAGTACATTTCAATGCTTGGGGTGGTTTTTTATTTAAAAAAATAAAATGTACCCCTCCCCCCGTACAAACCCAAAAAACTAATTTTCCTCGTAGTTTGGGGAAAATCAGTTTTGGGGTTCGGGGCCCCCGACCCACGACGAATTAGGCAATTTTGTTGAAATTGCCTAATTCGTGATAAACGAAGCACATCTCTAGTCTCGGATAGAGGATCTCAATTCACAGCAAGATTCTGGAAGGTTTTGTGCAAGCTTTTTGACATCTCCCTGGATTATACATCTGCCTATCATCCACAATCAAATGGCCAAACTGAAAGGATAAATAGGACCCTGAAACAGTTCATTCAGACCTATATGAGTTGCCATCAGAAAAATGTATTTATTTTTACTTACATTTTATTAATTTATATAATTATCATGACATATAACGTCACATACATTACGGATATCTGTTTTTAAAGAATACAATAATCAATCATTTTAACATTATTTCCAATAAAGTACATAAACATTTAGATATCTAATTACCATAAAATTTAACAGACATCCAACTTTCAATAAAGAGCATAATATTAAGCAAAAGTTGTTTTTTTTAATTAATTAATTGAAAGAGTAAGCTTGTATCATTCTTAAATGACAACTTTCTTTATTCCCCATCATCTTCTTTGCTTCCAGAAATGTTTTCAAATCCTCTGGTTCAAAGTATATATATCTAGTATTTTCATACCTAACTAGACACTTGCATGGATATCTAACCACCAATTGAGCTCCCACTTATTCAGCAAGAGCTTTCATTTCTAAAAACTGCTTCCGTCTAAATTGAGTCGCTCTTGTTATGTCTGGAAAAATCCAGATTTGATGATCTTGAAATTTCACTGTTCTATTTCTAAGGAACAATCATAGAACATTGTCCCTATCAGAGTGAAATACAAATTTAACTAAGACCGTTCCTTTTTTCTCTATTACATCTTCAGTAGAAGATTCTAACACTTGGGATATATCTAAAGATGGTACCTGCTCTTCTAAGAGATTAGTTGATTTTATAAAATATAATCTTAGAGATAGGAGGATAGGCCTCTGTTGGAATTTTTAAAACTTCAAACATGTACTTTTTAAACTGATCTTGCAATAAAGAAAATCTAGCTAAAGGAAAGTTTATAACCCTTAAATTTAGATACCTCGACTCATATTCTAATTTCTCCAAATTTCTGGTTTGCATCTTTCCCCCCTGTATCAGATTCACTTGTATTTTTTGTATTTGAGACAACTTTTGTTCAATATCTAGCAATTTTTTATTTTGTTTCTCTACCTTTTCTTCATTATCTATAACACGATGATTCGTCTGCAATGTAATAGTGGTTAAATTAGATATAGCATTTTCAAGAGTTACTATTGCTGTCCATACAGAGTCCAAAGTTATTATTGAAGGTTTCTCTAATTTCTTCATGGGAGATATAGTGATTAATTCTGGCACCCCAGTATCCAACTCACTCTTGAGTGCATTGGGGTGACCGTCCAGATCTCCCTTCAAGGGTGAAGCTTCCCCCACAACTGGAGACAAGTTAGAAGATTCTTCCAACAATCCAGTTGGGGTAATAACACTTGATGTATTTACTTGTAACTTATCTTGACAGGGAGGAGATGGAGTTGTCAGAGCTCCCGGACTTAGCGATAGCAGCAAAGCAAGCGGGTCTAACCCAAGCTCTTCTAGGTGACCTGCAGCACTTCTCTCGGGAGGTATTTCAGAAGCAACTCTGAAAAATCTCTCAATTTTTTCTTGAGTTGGGGATACTGAAGAAGACACAGCTGCCATCTCCCTCAGTCTCCCTTTCCTCTTAGTGTGAGGCATTAGTTACAAAGTTAAATCGTCTATTGAGAGATTATCAGCACTTTCTCTGATACCGTATAGTTGGATACTGCTTCAAGGTGGAGGAGAGGCAAAATATTTCAATGTATTTAACTATTTTACTTACATAAGAAGAGGAGGCAAGGAGCAAGTAGTCAGACATAGCTGTGCGCCCTTAAGCGCGCGCGGTTTGGGTGACGCGAGCCAATGTCGACTGCACGCAGTGGGCGGGGCGATTTTGTAGTCCCCAGATGATGATGATGTCAGAAACAGGAAATTCTCAATCCCGGCAGGGCAAAATCAATTCTCACCCTCACCAGCTCACAAAGCAGAATTCAGGTAATATATCAGAGCTCTGGCGTCTCAGAGTCTCCCACAGGCTGCTTCTCCCTCCGTCTCCTCCAGAATAATGTATTTATTTATTTTATTTAAAAATTCTTCTATACTATCGTTAATTCACCATCACAACAGTTTACAGAAAGGCACAATAAGAAAAAACTATAATTGGTATAGATTACAAATTATATATGTGCCAACATAGAACGGTAACATATTTTAATAAGAAAATACTATGTGTTAATTAAGGCTTATATGTCGGTTGAAAAACTGTCAAGCGGTTCAAATCTAGCGTTAATATGCAATTGGAGATATTAGAGGAAAAAAACTGATTACTTGGTGCATCATTATCTTTCAACTGTTTTCTTCCTTCTCTTTGTCTTTATAAAAAGCTTGTTTAAAAAGCCAGGTTTTCAGACTAGTTTTAAATAGCTTCAAATTTCTCTGCAGCCTTATTTCGAGTGGCATGGTGTTCCATAGAACAGGTCCAGCCAACGATAGTGCTCTCTCCCTTAACTGAGTGAGGCATGCTGATTTAACAGAAGGAATAATTAGTAGAGATTTATTGGCAGATCTAAGGTTTCTGTGTGGTACATGTACGTGCAGTGCTGTGTTAAGCCAGTCGGCCTTTTCATCATGGATTAGTTTATGAATTATACACAATTCTTTGTATTGTATTCTTTGTTCAATTGGAAGCCAGTGTAGTTCAGCAAGTGTACCTGTTACCATGGGTTGAATTCGCCATTAACTCACATCCAGCATCATCCACTGGATCAACACCTTTTGAAGTGGTATATTTATTTATTTATTTATTTCTTTTATATACCGACATTCGATCGAAATATCACATCGGTTTACAGGAAACTGAGAGAATAGGGCGGGGACTGCCCTATTTTACATTGTAACAAGGAAGAATGTAACTACATTACTATGTAACTATAACTTCGCTATATGGACGTTTACCTTCACCACCACTTCTACTGAAGCTCTCAGTGTTGTCCCCAGCAGCTCAATCCACTGCTGATGATATCCATCAAATATGGACTCAGACTAAAGAAATGCTACTTAAAGCGGGTGATCGAGCAAAGAAATCCTATGACACTCACCATTCTAAAGCACCTGTGTTTCTACCTGGTGACAAAGTCTGGCTATCCACTAAGCTCCTGAGACTAAAATTACCCTCCACTCGATTTGCTCCTCGCTACGTTGGACCATTTCCAATTCTCCGATATCTTGGCAATATTACATACAGTCTGAAGCTACCGGCTGGATTGAAAATCCACAACGCATTCCACGTTTCACTTCTGAAACCACTCATTCTCAGTGAGTTCTCATCCAAGTCTCCTGAATCATCTATCAGTGCAGAAGACCTAGAATACAAGGTCAAAGCCATTCTAGATGTCAGAAGACATGGCAAGACTTGGGAATACCTTCTATCTTGGGAAGGTTACAGCCCTAAAGAAAATTCTTGGGAGCCGATGGCTAATATCCTAGATACAGAGATGCTTCATCAGTTTCACCAGATGCATCATTGGAAACCAAGACCTGGTACAAGAGTTGGAGTCCGCCCTTTGAAGAGGGGTACTGTTACGACCGTTGGTCTTCGACGGCTTCGCCCCACCTATCTTACCCTTCTTGCGGCTCCTCCCGCTCACCTTGGACTACTGGCTGCCGCGGCATCTGTCTGCAGTCCTCTCTGGCATTCCCGGACCGGCTTTGGTGCTGCTTCCCGCCATGTTCCTCCAAGGTACCATAGGGCGCACGCGCACATGCCGCCCTCATCTTTATTTCCTCTTTGGCGCGAACCTCAGGAGCGTCCCCCTGAGATGACGTCACGCTGCCCGGATATTTAAGCCTACGTCTTTTCCTAGCTTATCGAGTTAGCAATGGATTTCTTACGGATATCTTACGGACATCTTACGGATTCCATACTGGAACTCTACGGATGGGATTCGCTCTCCATACAGAAGCTACTCTGCCACTCCAGCGTTTTCTGGAACTCTTACTGCTAACGGGGTACCCGCTTCTCAGGGGCCTCTTCTGCTTCTTTCAGGTGCTATCAGGAAACCAGTACTCACTCCTCGAGGGCCCATGTTCCTTCAGTCGCTGCCTGCATCTACTACCCTTTCTATTTGGAAGATTTCACTAACAGTTTACATCTGTTCCACAGTACTGTTTCCCTGGAACCAGGTACTTGCTCCTCAAGGGCCTGCCCTCTGTTCCAGTGCCAGACCTCTCGTCTAGTGGAATCGCAGTGTGAGTACATTACCATCGAGACTCCCTGCTCTAAGGGTTCAGGTACTCGCTCCTCGAGGGCCTGATCTCCCTGTCTCGGAGCTTCTCCTGTTCTACCTGGGACTCTGTATGTTTCTCACTGTGTACTCATATTTCTCAGCCTCTTTCCACTACAGCACAGCCAAGCAGAGCATTCGCTGTTCCAGCATCCTGTGGGATGCTTGCCCAGCCGGGCTCCACATCTACTACTCACTACTGCCACCTCTGGTGGTTTCCCAAACTGTTTAAATAAAGATTCAATCTGTGTTTATGTGTCCAGAGTTTGGCCTGACACCGTGGTCCCTCACGGAACTGCCCACCATGGGTGTGGACAGCTGCCACAGTGTCCAAGGATCCACCCAAACATCAATAACAGTAACAGGCTGCTACTCCCGAGATATTTCTTTGCCACGACTGAGCAGGATGACAGACACTGTAAGGAGAAAGCCAAACGCACTGGGAGGATTTATGCTGGAACATGGCAGAGTGGCATGTGCTGGATGGGGCTGTGCTGGAGCATGGCATGACAGCCCGTGTTGGGTGGTACATTCTGCAGAGTGCTGTGTTAGACCAAGACAGGGTGACATCTGTTGGGTGTTGTGGTGCTGAGCCGGGACACTGGGTGGATTGCACTGGGGGCTTCTCTTAGGTCCTGGATTGCATAATATTTGTCTTCATCATGTTTAGAAGAATAAAACTCGTTTTGGAAGGTTATAAGTTGATTATTACCTGCTAAAAAAATCATTTATTTAAATATTTTTAATTTGCAATTTTATTATTGTGTATTGCATAGCTAATACTGTTATGAATCTAATTTGTATAAACTTCCACTCTTCCTGCTGATTTTTTTTTTTAAGGCAACACTGCTGATTGGTGGACTCTAATCCTCACATTAATAGCTGTCCCTGTATTTCCACAACAATTTTAAATATACCTTTAAATCATCTACTCAATTGCATGGTTTGACAGTATTAATTCCTCATCCTATACTTCTTCTTATTCTAGCCTGGTTGTCAACATCTTTCTGAAATTTTTGGCACTATATAGTGAATCACTGTCACCAGAATGGGTGAATTATGTAGCTGGCTTTTCCATCAAAAGAATTTTTTTCTCAGTTGTATGGAATCTATTCAGAACATGGTCTGTACAACTTTTCTGAAGTGGGCTGGAGTATTTTTAAACCAAGGAATAAAATAAGAGTGTGCATTCATTTCTCTTTCATAAAAAAAAGCATTTTTTGTCTGGATGAAAAAAAGCTGCATTAATATCGCACACATGTTAAATTCCTTTTACATAAATAATGCAATATTCCCCAACTATAAAACTGAATATTTTATTTGAAGAAAATTACACATATTGTCCTGTAGAAACCCATGTAGTAGAGAATCAGTAAGTAAACCAATATAAAAAGAAAAAATAAAATATTTACCCTTTTTTGAAAAAGTGTTGTGTTTGTGCCATTGTATGGACCCTTAGTCGCAGTGGAGAAGACTCCTCCCATGGGGAGGGGCCCTGTGGGGAACCACAGCGATAGGCTAACCTCAGAGAGCAGACACTTGTACGTGGAAAGCTTTATTGTACTGCTGTAGATAGATGGTATGAGGCAGGAAGGAAAGGCACTGAAGTCCGCAAGGTGCCAATACTTTCAGACAGTCTCAGATGTAGAAGTCTCACCCAGATGTGCAAGATAGCTAGAAACCCGCAGTGCGGGCAAGGCCGAGCCTGGTGGGTGGAGCTGGAGCACCGAATCGTAGAGGTACTCACAGGAGCATAGTGCGGCGTCTTCCTGGAAATGATGATGGTGGGACAGAAAGTTCGTGGTGCAGGATACACAGGCCCTCGAGGAGCGAGTACCCGATAGTCTAGAAGATCCTAAAATAAATATAGAGAGAGACCCCCGAGGAGCAGTTGTCTAGTTAGTAGAAACCCCGAAGGGTGGTTGGAAGTAAGAGGCCCCCGAGGAGCGGGTGCCTAGAGTTTCGTAAGGAGCGAGATCCCCGGATGGTAGCGAGGCGTCTAAGCAAGCAGCTTAGGGCGGTCAGAGTAGCTTAAACCAAAGTCCTTGCTAACTCAATGATGGTAGCGTAGAGGAGGCTTTAAAAACCCGGAGGAATCAACGTCATGCGGTGGGGACACCCCCGAGGTTCCCGCCATGACGTGTATTTGAGCGTAGTCAACGTGCGCGCGAGTGCCCTAGGAGGCCACGGGAAGGAGCATGGTGGACTGGGACGCCCATGCTGAGTTGGAGACGCCGAGAGTTTCAGCAATCGGCACCAGAGGCAGCCATCTTGCCCAAGGAGGAGGAAAAGGGAAGAAAAGAGGTAAGGCAGAGTGGTCGCAGCCGTCTGCGACCGATGGATGCAACAAAAAGGAATGAAAGAATTGGAAAATTACTCTACCAGAAGGCTAGAACATAAAAACATAAGAACATGCCATACTGGGTCAGACCAGCCCAGCATCCTGTTTCCAACAGTGGCCAATCCAGGCCATAAGAACCTGGCAAGTACCCAAAAACTAAGTCTATTCCATGTAACCATTGCTAGTAATAGCAGTGGCTATTTTCTAACTCAACTCAATTAATAACAGGTAATGGACTTCTCCTCCAAGAACTTATCCAATCCTTTTTTAAACACAGTTATAGAAGATCACTATTTGTCTCGCTCACGTTTAACTGCAAATTGAAAGCACTAGAAGTTTTAAATTTATACAGCCAACAATTAACCTTTAACTTATAATTCAAAATGTTTACAGCAATTGGATCATTTTGTTAAAGCTTCTTTATATCAACTTCCTCTCTGGAGAAAAGACTAATTTGGAGCAATTTACCTTAGTCTGCAGACCATTCTTGACTGAAGCAAAGTCAACTGCCATTCATCAGTTGACTTTGTTTCAATTTGCAATTAGGAAATAGTTGAAAAATTTGAACAACAAAATCCTTCGATGCCTAGCCATAAAAGGAGTTAATGCAGGGATTCACAAATCTGACCTGGTGATCCTACTGTCAGTCAGGTTTTCAGGATATCCACCTTAAATGTGCATGAGATAAATTTGTGTTAACAGAATTTCTTGACAAAAATTCAGTCATCCACCAATATCAGTTTGGATTCCATCATCACAATACAGAAAATCTTCTTTTATCTAGCATTGACACTATGTTCAGAGGATTTGACACCGTGTTAATTTTGCTTGATGTAAGTTCAGCATTTGAAACAAGAAATCATAGTATCCTAATTATCCGCTTGACTGATGCTGGAATATCCGGGCCAGTGCTTCCGTGGTTCTCCTCCTACCTTTCTGGCTGATACTACCAAGTACACATAACTTCCTCTTCTTCTTTATGGCAGCCCATTGATACAGGTATGCCCCAGGGTTCTGCTATATCTCCTGCTCTCTTTAACATTTGCATAGCTCCTCTCTGTACTCTTGTGTCAACTCTTGGCCTCACATACAAAATCTATACAGATGACATTCAGATCTTTTTTCCCCTGAAAAGTTAATGGACTGCAATTGTTGACTTTGCTCAACTCTGTCTCTCAAGTATTAAAAGCTGATTATCACATAACCGGCTAGCTCTAAATCTCAAAAAAATGTAATTCTCAATTTAGGCTGCTGTACTAAATACAATATCCCATATTCTTTCCGCTATAATAATCAAACTTTCCAGATATCCAAGAAGGTAAGGAACCTAGGTGTCATATTTGACTGATCACTCTACATGAAGCCACATATTCCACACATCACAAAAGCTTCATTTTTGAAATTAAAAATGTTAAGACACATTAAACCGTATTTAGATCAAAATGATTTCAGACCTGTCCTGCAATCTTTCATTTTTTCATCATTAGATTACTGTAATTCACTTTTCATTGGTTTATCACAAAATACCCTTGTGCACTACAGATTACGCAAAACGCAGCAGCATGATTATTGACTGGCTCAAGACATGTGATCATAATACACCAATTCTGTTCTCACTCCATTGGCTACCAGTGATATGGAGAATTCAATATAAACTGGATACTATTATCCATAACTTCTCCCTCAACACTCAAGTTATATACCCCAGCAGAACATTATGCTCATCACAACAGCAGTTACTTGATATTCCTTCACTACTTCACACCCATCTTGACTGCACTAGAAAACGTGCTTTTTCAATGGCTGGTCCAACATTGTGGCATTCTCTACCTCTTCAAAATATCAACAGTCCAAAGTTTCAGTCAGGCTTTCAAAGATCTAATAACAAGCAATCCCGGCAGTTAATCAGTCATTAGATCGATAGATCCCTTTATACAAGTGTGTGTCAATGTTGTCTTAATATTTAATATAAATGTATTGACTTTTATTGTGAAATTATATGAATGTTTTTATGTTACCCACTCCAAACTTTGGAGGGATTTTAAATAAATAACTTATCTGCACTCTGAGGAAATAGTGAGACATACAGCTGTTCTTGCTTCATAGCTGAGCTACATATAAAATCCCAACAAGGGACAAAGGACCAGGAGACTGAGAATCTTCCTATCCAGAGATATCCAGGCCCAGGAGCACATGGCTGCATCACCCTCCTAAGAGACTGAGTTAAGTAATCTAAATTTTGCACAGAGAGTACCTTAGCAGAGGAAGGAGAAGGTTTATTTTCTGCCTTTATGTCACAAATTCAGTATTTCATCTTAACTGCTTCAGTTTTTCAGCCAAACTCAAGCAAAAACCCTTGCCTCAGCCACATGAGATAGGGCAGGGAAGGAGAAGCTAATGATTTTTCTGTAAGAGACTGAAAGCAGGCCCACCTTCTGTTTAGTACCAAGTAAACCATTTGGGGAAATTCCCCAGGAGAGAGAGACCTTCCTCACATTGCAGTGCTCATCTATATGGTTTGTCCTCTAGCCAGCTCCACCATCAAGAGAAACTTCTTCATTTTCCTGATTGCTTTTATCCACACAATTTTACATTTGGGACAGGGTGCACCCTTTACAAACTGGTGACATTGGGGTGGATCTGTCCCCCACTTTTTTTGAGTACTCAGGTGTAAAGACAATTTTTGAAAGCTGTGTACTTCACTGCTTCCCCTCCCCCCCCCAACCTTTCGCTATTCATTTTTACTGTAGGGTTGGGGTGGGTTTGGGTGGGGTTTTTTTATGTTCCCTTTCTTCCCCCCACCCCCTGAAAAAACGATAAGAAAACCACACAAAATGTAATGGGTTTTCCTATCATTTCGGTGACCCCCCCGAAATGTGACGAAATAGGAAATATCATCTATATTTCCTATTTCGTCGCAAATGAATGCACATCCCTAGAGAGCAGTGCCACTGCCTCACTGTTTCCCATTATAATGAGTGTGAAACCTCTGACTGCAGCAGAGAAAATCATAAAAAAACATTTCATCTGTGCCAAAGCCTATTTTTTTAAATCTTTGTTTAAACTCTGAGAGAGCTTCTGAAAAAAAAGCCTTCCTTGAAATCTGCCAGACAGTAAAATATAGAGTTTCTTGCACATGCTCAGACCTTTCAGTGGGAGGATGTCAGTGTTACATGATCCAGATGGCAGCTAAAGGCTAGTTAAAAATATGCTTCACTATGATTTGTCCTCTATCTAGTCCCTGGGCCAATTTGTCCTGTTTAGGCTCCCAGGAGACTACGATGTCATATAGGCAAGAGGTAGTTTCTATAGTTATCTGTTAGAGCCTTCACCTGTTGTTTGTTTGCTAGGCCAGCCATAGATTTGAATGGGCCACAGACATGAGAAACATAGACTTGAGAAACATAGAAACTTGATGACAGAAAAAGATCACATGCTCATCTAGTCTGCCCATCCATCCAATTTATGTAGCTCTTATAATTCCCATCACTCCCTCATAGAAACATAGAAGCAACAAATGAGACAAACATTTTCATTTAAATTCTTGGGCACCCTCCATTCGTTTCAGGGGTCCACAAATAAAACAAAAATCATTTGCTACATTTTACCCATTTGTTTCAAACAAATGCACATATCTGTTGTAAACCTAGATGAAAATGTAACAGAATTTAAACTATAAATTTGATTGTATTGTGCCTGGAGACCATCTTAGTAAAAGCAAAATATCAAATATTTATAAATAAATAAAGCTTTTCGGTTGGTGCTATACTAGTATGAAAGTCTGTGGTAGAAGAAAAAAAATTACCTTGTCTTCAAAATTCCAAATTTCTTCCTACTCTTCTGAGTTATCTTCATAATTTACCCTAATTAGACTGGTGACTTGATTTTTGACCATCTTTGTTTATTCATTTTTCCCATTTGATTCCAATTATAGCACATAATCTCTGTCTCTTCACTGGTCTCCAGTTAAGCTCACAGGACAGCGGGCTGTTAAATTTACTGTGCTTTATTTTCTCCCTCCCTTCAAGCTCATAAAAAAAACATAAGTTTGGCTCACCAAACCACCAAATATAATGACATGCAATTTTATCATTGCTGATGGTCTGAGAAGAAATTTGCAAGGAGACAACAGGAAGCTCGCCATACTATCTGTGGAATTAGGCCTAATTCTATAGTAACCCACAGTTATGAACATTGCAGTCCAAACTGCAGTTTCATCCTGATTTCTTCCTTAGTTATTTTAACATTTTCAAATGTCTGCACATTGCCCGGAAAGGCACTAAATACATCAATAAGGAGTATCCCAGTGGAATAAATTACGATTCCTGTAAAAATAACCTTTGCTATAGTTATCAAAACAGCAAGAGATCTAACTGAAGAAATGAGTAGGTTCTGTTTTTTTCAGTATATTTAGATACTTCTCATCTTGAAAGTGGAAACTTAAGATGGAGCAGTAGAACATAATCCCCTAGTGTGCTTTACAATAGTTGTATTATTACCCTATCCTCATCACCGGTATGCAAATACTCTGAAGTGTTATTGCAGTTCTAGATGTAAGGGGGTGCCCAATTCTGCTCCTTATTAGGCAGCAGTGGCCTCATCTGGTCTGAGTACCCTCAGTGTGTGTCAGCCAGGGTCTTTACTAGACCCTGCCTGTGTTGTGAGGTTATGATAGTTAAGAGTGTTTAGGGAGGAGTGAGACTCCCCATTGGGAGGGGTCATTTGAGTTTAACAAAACTCCTGTGCCTATGTGTGACACAAAGGGGAGTTTGGAGTCAGCTTTAGCTCAGCACTGAGGAAGGGAGTATCTTTCCATGTGAAAAGACTAGAGGAAGAGTTCAAGGAATCCGAGTGGTGAAATCTTGGGATTGCAGTTTGTCTTAATAAGGGTTTGGTGGATGTTCTGGATCTGACAGTCCAAGGAGGAAAGGAACCCTTGGGAAACAGAATCTGGGAGAGCATCGCTGTTTTGGAAGTCAGAAGGAAAGCCGTCTGCCAGAAGAAGGTCCCCAAGAATATTATAGGAATATTAGAAGATATCTAGAGAGAAGATAGATAGCCTGATCTACCACTAAGGTACTGAGAAAGCCAGGAAGAAAGGGTACCTGCCCAAGTGCTGACTAGTTTGGGGAATTCTGTGAAATGTTAGGGAAAAAAATATTTTTTGGGGGCTTTTTGGACTTTGCTTCTGTTGGTGCTCTATCAGCTGGTGTGCTGCATTTGGACTTTCGGGCCAATGCTATACTGTGCGCTGACTGTGTGCTGATTGCACATGTGTTTTGGACACGCATCCATTTCCCCCGATGCAAAATGGGAGTTAGCGCATCCAAAATGCATATCCTATCGTGTGCGTAGGTAATAGAGCTCATCATATGCAAATGCATGTTGATGAAGCTATATTGATTCCCCCTCCATGCAAAAAAAAAAAAAATGCACCTCTAGCACACATTTTTACTCTCAAAAATTAACGCCAGCTCTGGAGCTGGCATTCAGTCTTGAAGAGCCCAAAAAGTGCTTTTCTGTACTTCCTCTGACTTAATATCTAAAATTAAGTGTCTGTTTTCCTAAGTGGCTGACAGCCACCTCTCCCAGGTGCCCGCTGCTGAGGAAGCTTCTGCAAACTCAATGTCTTAAAGAAACTGAAACCTCTACTATACATCCAAGATTTCCGCACAGTGATCCAAGCCACCGTCCCCACCAAACTAGACTACTGCAACGCACTTTTCCTTGGGCTCCCTTACTCCATGATAAAGCCGCTACAGATGCTGCAAAATGCAACAGCACGAATACTCTCAAATAGCTGCAAGGGTGACCATATCACCCCCATCCTCAAAGAACTACACTGGCTCCCGATCCTCTCCCGCATCCACTACAAAACTCTGAGCATTGTACACAAATCCCTCCATGTCTACAACTCCAACTGGCTTGACCTGCCTTTTAACCCATACCAATCCTCTAGACCCATCAGAACAGCCAATAAAGGCACACTAATTGTACCCCCGCTTAAAACAGCTCGCCTCTCTTCCACACGAGATCACGCCTTCTCAATTGCTGGCCCGTCCCTATGGAATGCTCTTCCCCCCATCCTGCACCTCGAACCATGCTCCATTAAATTTAAAAAGAAGTTAAAAACCTGGTTATTCAAATGTGCCTACCCAGAATAGTAGCTTGACGCCCTTGTGCCTCCAGGTTCTGCCTTCTCAGATATTGTATCCTAAGTTTCTACAGAGTTACCTCTTGTTTTAACCTCTCCTTCTATGCTGCTCTCAACTTATCCCCCTCCCTGTTACGCTCCCTTGTTATCATGTAATTTCAGTCCTGCTGTTCAATTGTGAACCGGTATGATGTCCTTACTAATATATACTAGTATATAAAAGCTGTTAAATAAATAAATAAATAAATAAATTTAAGACAAGGCCTCACACCTATTCCGCGCTTCAGCAACGGGTCTCCTGCTTTGCAGTGCATGTTTATTTATTTTATTTAACAGTTTTATTTAACAGTTTTATTTAACAGTCATGATGTTGACTGCTTTCCTGAGTTCCTGCATCTTCACTTGCCTTCTCCTGCCTTGCCTTGGTTTCTCCAGCCTTGCCTTGTTCTGCTCTCCTTTCTTCTCCTGCTTCCTTCATCTAGCCTTGTCGTGTTCATCTTGTCCAGTGTTTCCAATGTGTCTTTGTCCTCCCTTGGCTTGACTCTCTGGATCTTGACCTTCTGCGTGGACCTCACCACATTTTGCCTGCCACCTGGACCTGTCCTTTTACCTGGACCTGACCACATTTTGCTTGCCTCCTGGACCTGACCTTCTGTCTAGATTTGACCATGTTTTGTCTGCCGCCTGGACCTGATCTTCTGCCTGGAACTGACCATGTCTGTTTACAGCCAGCCCTAACCTTGACCTGTTTCTGACTCCATCTGCCCATTGCCTGTCCTGACCCTGGAATGCTATTGGACTCTTGCTCTTGTCTCCACACTAGGGACCCGCCTAAGACCTGCTGGCCACCAGAACCCATGGGCTCAACCTGTGGTGGAGGTGGCTGGTTTGAATTTTTTATTTATTTATTGATACTGTAATGGTAGTCCTCTGACAGTACTGCTCTACTGTGTGTGTGAAGAACTCCCTCTTTCTCTCTCTCTCTCACACACACACACATGGACAGTGCAGTTTATGTGCACTATGCTGCATGCAGTGCTGTGCAGGCATGCATTAATGCTGTTAGAGCAGTGCTGGAAGCACCAGGAGTGAGGAAATAGGTCCCTGGGTCCTGGCAGAGAAATTGAAGGCATTAGGGGGGATGGGAAGGGTCAGGGGAATGGGAAGGGTCAGGGGAATGGGAAGGGATGGGAAGGGTCAGGGGAACTTTTCATCACTGCGAGAGAGTGAGGGGGTGGGAGTGGGGCAGGCAGAGGGCCTGGTTACAAACATGGGCACTTTTACAGATTTATGACTGGTTTGCAAGAGTGCAGGAAGCACAGCCCAACAGGGCCATGTGTGACTCTTGGGGGGGGATGGGAGGAAGGGGATCGGGCTGCTGGCACTTTTATTTCATTTTTAAGAGTCTGATAACGCTACTTAACCGAACGTCTTTTAAAGTTATACAGGTAAGTAGCTAGTTATCTGGTCATAAAAGACTTGATAACTTTAGGTCTTAAGTTATCCAACTAACTTAACCGGATATACCCAATACTTGGCTAAGTTAGCCGGATAATTCAACCCCTCTTCAAAATGCCCCCTTTTTATCAGGCTAAACTGTAGCCAGATAACTACTTATCCGGCTATAATTTAGCTGGTAAGTGGCTGAATAGGCCAAATTTGCCATTTAGATGGGTAACTTTTGAGTTACCCATCTAAATGGCTTTTAAATATGGGCCTCTAGATTTTTTTCAGGTCACAGTAGAAAGATTATGACATTGTAACTAAATTGGATAATAAAGATCCCAAGGAGAGGATTGCTTCCTTATGCTTAATAATAGGAAGAGGCTGCCTCTGCATTCATCAGCACCTTACACTGTCTGAGGCAGATAAGAAAGATATTAAGGAAACTCTCGTTGTACTCGCAGGACATTGCAGTCAGCTTGCAAAAGCTGTGCATAAACAATAAATTGTCAACGCTAGAGTTAAGGTTATTTGGGGCTTGCTATTCAAAAGTATTTACATGCGGATATACTGGTTTCTTGCATGTAACTTGCCATTTCCAAATCAATTTGGGGTCTATGCGCATAAAAGTATGGATGGAACACAATTTTACACAAGGTTTTGCACGCATAGTAAGTAGGCATTCCAGGGGGGGGTGAATTTGAGGCAGGGAAAGGATTTATGTGCATACTTTCAATTTTGGAAAGAATGCATGAAAATCCACGTTATACCCCCTCTGGATATATTCTTTGCCAAGGGAGAGGAGTCACAAATCACATAATAAAATTAAGTATCTTTGCTCCTACAGAAAAACACAGATTTGGGATATGGAGGGGTTTTTTTTTTAAGTGCAAGGGGAAGAAAACACTCCAATTTTTACTTTTGCTCACACACATCCACCCATACAGGGCCCCGTAGCCCCTTCTACCTGATTCTTGAAAACCACAGGTTAACACAGGCAGCATTTTACTTAACCTTAGGATCATCCAAAAAGAATATTCATCATAGGTCAAACTGCAGGTAATGATATATGCAGATGATTCACCCTGTAAAAGGAGGACAACCAGTTAAACCGAAAGGTATATAACAGTAAAGTCACAGAAAACACAAGGAAGATGCATGGAGTTCAGTTTAGCAAGAATCCCTCACTAAAACAGAACATCTCAGTAAGGGTCTTCTACATTACTTAAGGTTCTGCAGACTGCATAGGATTCAAGAGGTTTTAGTTTCACTTGTGTGTTTGTGAGAAAAAGAAAATAAGTTTAGGATAAACAGAAAAAGCAATAGAGTCACTGCAGGAGCTTGCAAAATATAAAAATCCTGGGAGGGCCCCTTGGGATCGACACTAATTGGCCGTAGTCGAAAACCTGGGATAAAGAAGTGTAGGCATGGAGCAAACCACTCGATTTAGCTCCCCTGGGTGGTGCCCCTGCTTGTTAACTGCAAGCAGGGTGATAGATTGGGGTAATGGTTTTCGTTGGTAGTTGAAGGAATAACAGCTCTTTTTTTTTTTTTGGGTTCTCCTATGCCTGGTGAACTAGGCCTCACAGGATAGGAAGAAGGCAGACCCCTGGCTAGCCTACAAACTGGCCGTTGAGGTTATCTCTGATTTTGCAATTATTTGAAGAATTTTGGATTTATTTGTGTTTTATAGGAACGGCTAGTTCTTCATAAGGGGTTTTGATTTCACATCCACTGGATGGACGGTGGTGACTCTGTGTTGAAACGTTTGGGGAAATGTTTGCCTTTTTTTTGTTTTGTGAGCAAGCTTTTGCCACTGCTCTTCCTGCCTAGGAGTGGGGGAAAAAAGGATGCTCTATTGGAGCTTTCATCCTGAAAGATCCCACATTCCCATCTGAAGAGGATAACAAGAAGTATGAGGAGGATTTCATCTGGAGAACCCCCGCTGGAGTTTGTCCTGGGCAAAGAGAAGATGATTGAGAGTCAGGACTTATTGGAGAATTTCTGGAGCTCAGATATTTTGGGGCAACAAATTCCACCCATTTCAAGGAGATGTCAGGCCACACTGGCCAGTTAGAGGGAACTCCCAAGATAGGAGTGAAGTGGGGCTAGGAACAGGACTGGTGTTGGGTCTTCTGCCTGACAGGCCACCTCCTCCTTGAGTTTAGCCCGCAGGTTCTGGTGGCCGGCAGGAATTTCTTGGAAGTGTTGGCACAGGGACTGGAAGGCACCCACTAAAAAGGGCAAGCTAAGAACACAAGGGTGCCCACGAAACAGTCAAAATAAATTACAAAACAACACTCACAGCCAAAGGGTATGATAAGCAGGCCAGGTACAAGGCAAGGATACAAAGCTATAAACTATGAAGGGCTAGAGCAAGGGCTAAGAATAGACTTAAACTGAGGCGAGATGCTGAGAGCAAGGCAGGGATTTTAAGGGTGTGGTAGTGTCTGAAGATGGCACCAGAAGCACCTCCAAGCTATAGGGCTTGGAGGACTGAGCAGCAGGGAATATAATTCACCGAGGGCTCCTACTGGCAGGAGGCAGTATTGCACACGAGTCCTCAGAGGAGACTCCTGTTCACCTAAGATTCTTGCTTTCCATGCCCTGGAGAGTAAGATATCTTGGGACCCCAAAAACTGAGGAATATTTGAATAGATAAAGAGAAGTTTTGGAGATCTGTATCTGGACATAGTGGAAGATTGGAAACATCCATCCAGGGTGTCCAGCGTATTTATCTACACCCATCCAGCTTGCCTCAACTGAGCTAGCACCCACTGAAAAGGTTTACTCTCTACACACTGGGGTTGCTGGGACTGTGAAAGGATTTAAGCCCGGGACTGGGTGTGACTCCTGGTCTTCTCAGACTAAAACTAGAAGAGGGGCAATATATTGTATCCAAGTAGAATTGATAGCCTCTGAATCTATGATGCATAACTTTTATCTACTCGCTGTAGGGGAGGAATGCTTGGAGCTGAATAGAATCTCTCTGTATCCTGACACACAGTGTACACATTATATTGAAAAGATGAACTTGGGCTCCCATCTGTTCACTTGTCCATTCTCTTGAGTGACTCCCTGCCAGCCTTGGAGGGGTATGTTTCCCTCAGTGGCTGCTTTTTTTGAGGTGTTATGTTAAACAGATCCTGCATGCAGGATTTTACTCACTGCCCTCAGCAGTTTTGCTAGGTCACAAGCAGGGGAGGATCTTCTGTATCTGGTTACTTGCAGCACATCAAAAGCTTCTCCATCCATCTGACTCTCCTTTGGACCTTTGGTAGCAAAGAAGTACCCAGGGGAGCACGTCCCTGTGCTCTGCCACTGTCCCTGATACAGGTTTGCTGTAACAGAATTTACATCCCTTTCTCTCCTTGCAGCCTTCTCAGGAAGCCCCTGCAGTTGCTGCTGCTCCCAACTCTTTCCCAGAGGCAGAGCAAACCCCACAACTACGAGGCTTTTTAGGGCACACAACCAAGTCTGTAACATGGTGATAAAGTCCCAGTAGGATGTTAGTGTTTGCTGGCTCTTGATCGGTGGGGGTTGCTGTCCTGCTGGAACATACTTTAAATCAGGGTTTCCTATCGCTCTCCTGGAGGCACACCTAGTCAGTCAGGTTTTCAGGATTGCTACAATGAATATGCATGAGATAGATTTGCATGCAATGGAGACCCAGGGCATGCAAATCTCTCTCATGCATATTCAATACCGACATCCTGAAAACCCAACTGCTTCAGTGGGCCTTCAAGAGATGCACTTAGCAAGTTAGGCTGCGCCAAGTTTAACCTTATGAGTGCAGAGTTTCAGAATCCCAAAAGTGGCAGGGACTGTAAACAGATGGGGGAGAATGCAGGAGAATTAGAAGAAAATCAGCCAGGCTGCACCCACATGCACAACGTTACACCTGCCCTTCAACAAGTGTAACTTAGTGCATGTATGCCCTGCCGAGTTCCACACATATCCAGAGATTTTCAAAGAGGATTTAAGAGCAAAAATCTGCTTTGAAAATTTGAGCTAAAATACCGGCAGACTTTAGCCCTATATATGGCCTTTTGAAAATTACCCTCTTGGAAACCATTGAACCGTATATCACAGCATTTGAATTTGGGGGTCTTGCGTGATGAATAGATTCATGACCACAAAGTACTAGGAATAAAGGATGCAGCTGCATGGGCAAGATTACTAACTCACAGGCCGATACAGTAAAGCGCGGCCGCGGTTACCCTGCTTCCAACCCGCTTTGTACCTACAATTTGGCCGCGTAAGTCCAACCCGCGATTCACTATCCCTTTTAACCCATCCTTACCGCTTCTTGAAATCAACGGGTAACCCTTTCCGTCCACGGCATGTATATGAGATGTAAACAATCGGATTAGCTATTCCCTCCGATCCAGTAACGTGCGCCCCGATTATCGCCTTTTTAACCTGCAGTTTTGCCGCGTGTTTAACCTGCTAATTTACCGCCTACCCTTACCCCTGCGTTAGTGTGGAGCATCAGGCAAGCCCCAGCAGAGAAAGCCGAAATTTCACGGGCAAACTTTCCTGTGAGGCTTCAGCAGCCCGGGGCAGATCGGGCGCTCCCCATGCGAGGCAGCTTCCAGCAGCCCCTGCCAGCGAAGGTGCATGAGCGCATGCAAATGATTGCTTCACTGCCTGACCCCCTCACCCCCCGGGACAAGACCTTTAGAGGAGCCAGGATCGGGCAAACTTTCCCCCAGCCCTCGCTCACCTGCCCTGGCCGTGTCCATGGGTGCCGGTCTCCCGTGCGGGCACGCTGGCAGCTCCGGAACGGCCCCAGTCCTCTCTCCCCTCCTCCCGAGCGGCTTCAGCAGCAGCCCGGGGCGGATCGGGCGCTCCCCATGCGAGGCGCGGCTTCCAGCAGTCCTCGCCGGTGAAGGTGCATGAGCGCACGCCGTGACCTGAGCGCCCGGCTGGACGTCCGAGGTCACGGCGTGCGCTCATGCACGTACAGGCGGGCGTTCATGCACCTTCGCTGGCGGGAGCTGCTGGAAGCCGCGCCTCGCATGCGGAGCGCCCGATCCGCCCCGGGCTGCTGCTGAAGCCACTCGAGAGGAGGGGAGTCAGTGATGAACAGCAACAGTGGGGCATAGAGGAGATAGCAGTCAGAGAGCATCATATCGGAAATTCTCCTAAAATGAGATATCTATCCAGCTCAGGACATTATACTTGACCCACCTACTTGATCCAAATTCTATTGTACCCTATTGAGAGACTCAGGTGCCAGACTCTCATTTTTTTTTGTGCCCTTCTAGGGAGGGTTACAAATAAATAAATAGCTCTTACCGCAAATGGCATCCTCATGCATAGAAAGTGGTGGCAGAACTCATTTTTTCATGCAATTACCTGCAATTTGGAAATGAACTGACATCCACCCACCTACAGCCATGGAAGAAATTGAGAAAAGATACAAGAAAGCAACTCTCAAGGAGGGAGAACAGGATATACTACATGAGTACATCCCGAGCATAGTATTCGCCGACCTGACCTCGGATCAGCTGGTGACCTTTTGAAAAAAATAGAGCACCGGTGAGGCAGAAGTGACTGGGGGTCACTTTTAACCCCATGAAGACCCCTATGATGGCAAATTAGCTGGGGAGGGGATGGGGAGATGGCCTGGGGAGGGGGGTTGTTTAATTTTTAGCCGTCAAAAACTGAGGCTGTGAAGTAAATCTTAAACGCTTCACACTATTATTCTTACAACCTTATATATGGGAAGAAAATAGTTCAGAGCACCTTCAGTGAACAAACTCACTTAGCTGTTTTTTCTTAATCATCAGTCTTCTAAACCTCCTCTGTTTTTAGTGCTTTCAAAAGAATTTTTTATCCTTTCAAAAATGCAAATAATCTGAAAAAAGAGAAGAGTTTATGTCCTCGGTTTACTGCAAAATGCTTAACTTAATATTCAAATATCCAAGTTATCTTCACAATGAAGCCACCTTTACTTATTCATATAACGAGACACTAAAGCACAGTATTTTTTCAAAGGAAATCTAACTAATCCAAAGCTTAATCCAACCAGTATTCTATATGTTTTGTGAAAAAAAATCCACATGTACATTTCTAGCCAATCACAAAATAGACTTCATTCATTAAAGCCCCTGGTCGTATGTCCGATAGTGTCCAATAGGATATTGCACTCAGGACATTTAACTCATTTGCATAATTTCATCTTCATTAATTAAATAACTCAAAACAATCTGAAGTATACTTAAATTAGTTCTTAGAATCATTGCTTTACAGAAATAAAGTCCACTCTAGTGCCAAAATAAAACCTGATAGTTCAAGTGTCTGTACAACCAAAATCCATCTTTGTTTTCTTCGCCTTTGCTCCTTATCATGATCATCTCCTCATGGGTTTATTTCCTCGTGATCTACAAAAGAATGTAAAAAAATTAAACACATGATGATGTTCCTTGCAAAATGCCATCATTGGGTTCATGACTCCTTTTAGTCAATCAGCTGCGATGTTCATTAACACTGTACATATCCTTACAGATCTTTTTGTCTTACTAACACAAAGCATGGCACATTTTTATTCACTTGTGGAGGGGAGCCCCAGAAATCCCCCTCCTCTACCACCAATGAAACCAAATGAAAATTACATTAAAACATAAAAAACGTGCCCATCCCTATGAAGTTTCTATAATGAAAAGTTGTAGGGTTTGGGAACTGAACAGTACTCTCTGATGTGCAGTGGTATTCATAAGGCACTGAGAGCAGGGCAAAATGTATAATGAGAATGGTCGTCTTTTTGTCCATTTTCCCTGTTTCTACATTCGTGCGTTCTCTAACTTTGCATAACATTTTCAGTCACAAATAGAAAAGTGTTTTACCTAACAGTATAACTATATTTCTAACTCCAGCATTAAGCTGAATAAAGTCCATTGAGAGTTCCTCTGAGAGCAACTTTTATATTTTTATAGAAAAAGTTTATTCCAGAAATTAGCAAAATGGGTGGCACCGTGGCATTAGTAGAAAAAGAAAAAAGAAAATCTCTCTAAACATATTCAGTACTCAGATGAGCAAAAACGCATTTAAAAAGTCCAAAAGCATCCCCTCTAGCTGCCCTTACTTGTACTTAATGCTCGTATAGCCAGAGATGATCTCTGCTGCCTTTCCCCTAAGCTGTCAATTTCCTCTGCAACCATCTCCGGACCAGAATCCTGACTCAGACACCAGACCTGTGCCTTCTACTGAAAGGGAGATGGGGAGAAACCATGAGCAGCAGCAGGAAGGTTTGGCAGCATGGGGAAAGAAGGAGATTTCCACCTTCTTAGACAAAGTAACGCGTCTACCTGCTTCAGCATCCAGATCCTCCCATGCACAGTCCTTTTCACTTCTTCTGCAGAGACCCTGCAAGGTGGGACCAGTTATCCTAAACTTGATAGCAACCACCGCTCCAAAATGAGGCAGGGGATCCGGTTGCATCAGAAGTTGTAGCTACGAGAGCACAAATCACAAAAGCTGAACTGGCGTGCTTCTAATGGTGTTGTCCATCTGTAGCTTTTGAACATATCCAGCTTTTTGGCCCAGGATGTGGAATTGTTATTTTAATCCATGGGGTTTTTCTGCCAGGCCAGCGAAGCTCGCTGACCTGGAACCTTGTTGAACGTGTTTTCCTTTTCTCGGTTGCAGCTGTAGTGGAAGTTGGAGGCTGTCAATTGCCCCAATCTGGTCTTTTTTTTTTTTAATTTAAGATTACCACCTACTTTAATGTACAATATACTAATTAAAAAGCAAACACATACAAGTGGAACTTATCTACATTCTGATCCTGCCTGAAAATAGATTTCGGTATCAACCAGCAGCAGTCAACATTGTACGTCAGGACATGGGATCAATGGTATAGCTTGAATTCAAAGGATCCTTTTTAATTAAAACCGCATAGCACACAATGGTGATCTCATTAAAATAAATATCCCAAACAGGCTGGGCCTTGCCTTCCCAAATATAAGGGCTGACCTCATTTCTGCATTGTGTATTGAAAGTGTTTTAGATCTGATGTTGAAAGGTCAAGTATGTCTTTCATGCATATATCAACCCAAGAGCGAAACTCACCCCAAGTCCTGACATAAGCCTTTTGTTTTCTTTTCACATATGGTCACAGGCAGGGGTGCTTTTATATCATTTTTGTCCAGCCTACATCGCCGCAGCTGTAAATACACATTTTCATTTTTCTCAGCCACTTTTCATGGCTGTCCCCCGTGTCTGGAACGGCACAGATAGGCAGATGGAAACGTAATTTGCTCATGGCAACTAAGGTGAAGCTGCAACTATTTTGGCAATGACCTCTTTTGCCTGCGAAATGGCCAATATAAAATCAAATAAGGTAGCAAATGTCCAATTACAACATAATTGCCTTTTTATGTCACTTCATTAGGAAACAGTTCAAGGAATAAATACATTCATGTTTAGTGAAATAGGAACCAAGGTTTTGTAGCCTGGCCTTGCCGCATTACTAATGTTATCCTCTGTTTTTCATCTTTTTGGGGTCTTTTGCATTTTTTGGGACCCTCCCACTGCTTTTTGCTGTCTCCTTTTTGGGATGGTCTCAAGGGTATACTTTTTACCCTGATCATGTGCAAAGGGTCTTTCAGCTCCACCGTGGATTGATCCAGGGGCGTGAAAGTCTTTCTGCCTCCCTGGTGGACAGACTAAGAGGTGCTGGAGAGCTAAGAGTGTTTGGAGGTTTAAGAGAAGAAGAGAAGTACCGGAGATATTTTTGCCCTGTGTTCTGTTAGGAGGTCTACTCAGTCCCTCTCTTGCAGTGCTGGGTTTTGCGCTGGGGTTATTGCTTGTGACCAGAACGAAGTGAGGCAAAGACGTTAAGCGATTGTCTGCTTTATTCCCATGACCAGAGAGAGTGGGCAGAGGCTGCTGCTTTACTGTAAGCAGTTCTGGAGGTTTTAGAAGCGCTTTTGAGACCCTGTGATCCAGATCCTGAGAAGACAGGCGAACCCCTGTTCCTGAAGTGCTGGGTTTCTGATTTTCACCTTTGTACCCAGTTAACAGCAAAGGGTGAGGATATGTGGGGGGGGGGGATAGGTTTTGAGAAGTTCTGGAGTTTTTTTCCTAAATTTTGAACAAAAGGGATTTTCTTTTCCCATTTTGCCTTGGTTTGGATGCTGGTTGTTGAAGAGAACTACCCTACCTCTTAGGGGGGAAAGGATTTTGGAAGAGGACACTGGTTTACTTAGAAAAAGGGGAAAAGAACAAAGGTTGCAGCATGGACAAAGAAACCACGGCTTTTGTTGTCATTCATGCTTTTTTGTCTTCTTATCCTGACTCATTCTTTTTAAGTTAAAGTAAACATATTTTCAGTTGAACACCACACGTTTTATTTACTAGTGCCTTTTGTCCCATGAGAAGACCAGCCTTGTGCGTATATAGGGGCAGATTTTAAAAGCCCTACGTGCGTAAATCCAGCTGGATTTAAGCGCGCCGAGCCTATTTTGCATAGGCCCGGAGACGCGTGCAAGCCCCGGGACGCGCGTATGTCCTGGGGCTTGAAAAAAGGGGCTGGGCGTGGGTGGTCCGGGGTAAGGCGGGGGCGTGACCAGAGGCCTCCACAGGGCCTCTAGGCTGGGGAATCGCGTGCCGGCACTCGGCTGGCATGCGGCCAGCCGAGTGCCGGTTTTTAGATAGGGCTGGGGGCGGGTTAGGTAGGGGAAGGGAGGGGAAGGGAAGGGAGGGGAAGGTGGGGGGGCGATTTCGGAGTGGCCTCGGAGGGAACAGGGAAAGCTATTGGGGCTCCTCTAGGGCTCGGCGCGCGCAAGGTGCACAAGTGTGCACCCCCTGGCGCGCGCCGACCCTGGATTTTATAACCTGCGCGCGGCTGCACGCGCAGGTTATAAAATCGGGCGTAGATTTGTGAGCGCCGGGTTCTGCACACAAATCTATTCCCTCGCTTAGGTTTTAAAATCTGCCCCATACTGAGCAGTTTGAGAGAATGGGGTAAGAGTTAATGCCAGAGACTGCTACCCACCAGAGCACCACGGGCCCGGAAGGTGGAACCTCCCCCCCGCTTCATGAACCCTGGCATTCCCGGGAGCTGCTGTGACACATGTTTGAGCGAAAGAGAGGTCTGGGACAGTAATGAACAGCCCTAAGAACAGTGTGACTCCACCCCCTATCCTTCAGTGCAGTCTAGACTTACCAAAAGCCTCTTCCGCCCTAAAAAGCCATGGGGAACCAGAAGCACATTAGTACTCCTTCGACCCTAAAAAAGGTGTGGGTAGCCATTGGCACACATCCCACTTCCACTAGGCAGTATAAAGTCATCCAAGGATTAAGGAGAGCTCTGTCTCATTCATGGACAGCTCACACACTTCTGTGTCTGTGTGTACTCGCCCCTTACCTTATGACCAATTATTAAATTTGTGTATGTGTGTACGTGCCTCATTACTATGGACAGCTGCACTTGCTGTAGTTTCCAGGAAATCAGTCTGCTTTAAGTTTCGTTTTCTCAGGTCTGACGTCACCTGCACTTAGCATATTCATATACCAGGTACTTGTGACTTGTATTGGCAGCTGTTGGAGACAGGACTGGGCTTGATGGACCCTTGGTCTGACCCAGTATGGCATATTTTATGTTCTTATCCCTCTAATTAATCAGTCTTTGCACAGTAGATAGCCTTCATTCTCTCAAGCTTCAATGGCTCTTTATTTGCCAGGTGCCAGTTGCTAGAAGGCTGTTAGGAGGTAGTTGATTCTGAAAGATAAGAACAGAGAATACCCTCCCATAAAACAGGGCACAACATCAGAATAACCATTTCATACTTCTAAAAACAATATATCAACGTCAGCAACATAGCTCTCAGCAAAGAAATAAATACAAATATACAAAGTCAAGAACTCCCGACCCATCCTCATCTTTTCCAACCTCTTGGAAGGGCTTTGTTATGCTCAGGGTACGGCTTGATCACAGTTACACCATTTGGTAATAAGCACTCCCTGTGATGAATTATAATTTCATACTTTAGAATGTTTCTCCCAATTTTCAACTCTTCATTCGTCTCGCCACCTCTACACTGTACTTTAGGTGACTGCAGACAAAAAAATCATAATTGATTTGTCTTTATCTTATGACAACTTGGCATACTCCCCAATCCATTCTTCTCCATCCTGTTTGATGTAATTGATGATGTAGACAGGAATGAATGAATATCTCAGCCCAAACAATGATCATGTCTTCCTCCAGACAAGCCACTCTGCTTTTGAGGGTCTGTTAAGAGTGTGAATTCTTGACAGCGTGCTGGGGACTACCTAAGACTGGTTGTGCACTTCCCATGAAAAAAGATTGTCAAGTACATCCACTGACACCAAACTGTCAGGCCTCACGTGTAATCCAGCCACTTTGCTGGGTAACAATGGCAATTCTTCTCCCCACCCAATGCTAGAGGAAATGGAGGAAAGTGTCCCGCATGTTGAGGCCCAGGATGATACTCCAGAACTGTTAAATGAGGAAGAAATATTGCCGGCAGTATTCTAGCATAGTTACCAGTCCCCACACCAATACATTAATATGGGAAGTCGCTATCTCATATTGCCATTGTGTATTTTTTGCCGATACTGCAAAGTTCTACTCTCCGGAGTCAAGATTTCTAGTTGTTGGCTTTCTACCTCACATAGGGGATTGTGATGAAGTCAACCCCTCATTGGATGAATAACCTTGCTGTCCTCTCCGTGATGGTTTGGGAACCTCTTTTGGACTTCTAGGCTGTACTATGGGCAGCTGTGTAGAGAAAGGCCTGTGCAACTCAGGATGGCCCTGCAGCTCTTCTTCACAGTATTCGCCTCTTCCAACTTCCAATCTGGAAAGTGGATTTTCAGGGCTGAATGGGCAGATGCCTCTACCTCCTTCAACAGCTCAGGCATCTTCCTCAGCCATCAGCACTCATGTCTCCCTCCATGGATAATTATAACCCCATCTTGGTCTTATCGACCACCGTAATATGGGCCCTGATTCTTCTAACGTGGAACAGGCCTCAGGCAAAATCTCAGCAGTCTCAGGAGTTGGAGTTCCCTCATTGCCATTTTCAGTTACCCCTTCCAACTTGTCAGCAACAGGCATACTAGAGACCCTCTCGATATTCATATGGGTGAGAGCACTCACCTCTGCTGACTCTGTCCACGCTAGTCCAGCATTGGCATCCACTTCAAAGAACAGGAGGCAGTGAAAATGCAGCACTATGGGGTTGCTGAATGTCAGAGAACCACCAGCTAGGACTGGTCTCTGGGAATAGCCCTCCGGCCACCCCGAAGGCCCTTTCAGACCACAGGTATGCGTGAGCCACTTTACCATAATGTATCCTTGAAGACAAAGCCCCAAGACCTGCGCCATAAGCAGGTGAATGTATCCAGACACAGGTCAGGCAAGGACAGAGTCCACTGAAGATGAGAACCAACCCTGAAGACAGATGGATGCTGAAGACTGGAACCAGGAACATAGCAGAAGACCATAGTAGACTGAAGTTAGACATCCAGGCAAGATGAGGAACCAGAAGAACACTGAGAACAAGGACCAAGCAGACCACGGTTGAACCAAGGCTTCAGATGAGAAAGCATGGAATTTTGGAACACAGAACTCGGGAACAGGACTCGGGAACTCAGGAACAGGATTCTGAATACGTGGAGCAGAAGACTGCCCTGAAGGCTGAAGACATCAGAATGCTGAGACAGAGTGAGACACAGGACACAGGCAGAATACTGGCAGGAACTGAAGACACAAGACACTGGACCAGGCAGAAGACCAGGACCTGAAACAAATGAAGGTCACAGAGGACTCTGCTAAGGCCCTGATGCAGAGACTGAAGAGTCCTTTTATAGGGCATCCAATGATGACATCATCTGCGGGTGCCACGGGCTTTCCTGCCGCAGGCCATTTAACTACAACAGGGGCGCACACGCGCACGCCTAGGGGAATGCCAATGGGAACAGCAGCACTGCATAATGGCAGCATACCGCCACAGCAATGGCAGAAGCAGGGTTAGCAGCTTCAGGTAAGCGAAGACACTCGCAGGAAACTTCCACGAGTGGTAATCCTAACACTGAAAAGTGTGGCATTCTGCACACACTGCTTCTCCCATGATGCCACAACCCACCAGAGCCAACTATAAACAACGATGTGGGTGGAACAATTGAATGTCCTTTGTGCTTTCAGTGAATATCACACTGCCTCTCACTCCAGCCACATCTGGATGGGAAACACTGCTTGCTGCTTCTGCAGTCGCTGTGACCCAGTCTATCACTTGGCCCAATGAGTGGGTGCCATTTCCCTCCCGGAAGGCAGACAGACCTGACATCATTCTCTAAGACCTCAGATGATTTGTTCTGCACTCAGCTTTTCCAAATCCAACAAGCTCTGACAATTTTCGCTCTGACAATCTTTGCTGAGCTACCATGCACACTCTTTCTGCTCTTGTCATCGTACTGGTCAGGATCTGCCCCTTGCCTAGGAAAATCGGAGCTCACTGAGTGACGATTATTCTTGAATTGACATCACAGCCCATGCGTGCAAGCAGATTCTTTCCCGCATTGTGGAGCAAAATTGCCATATTACATCTCCCAGGGTGGGAAAGACGCCATCTTGTCTAATCTTTGCGGTTTCAGAAACTGCCAAATCCACAATAATGGTCAAAAATAGATAAATATTCATCACTGTCCAATTCTACCATGCAGACACGATCAGGTCCCTGTTCAGGTACCATCTGTATCCCCCTCTTGGTTTTGGGCCACTGAATCCAGTCCTTTCCTCCAGGGGTCCTCCCTTTCATTCAGGAGCTTGCCAGGTTCTTATGGCCTGGATTGGCCACTGTTGGAAACAGGATGCTGGGCTTGATGGACCCTTGGTCTGACCCAGTATGGCATTTTCTTATGTTCTTATGTTCTTATGTAAGGCCATTGGGGGATGTAGATGCTAAAGTAAATCTCAAACGTTTTTCACTTGATTAGGCCTTGAGGCCTTGAGGACCTGCCAAGTCTTCTCCTACAAAAACACTCTTCCAACTCTGAGATCCAGGGATGATTTCACAACCCTCCCTCTTCTCTGCCACCAGCTCTCTGACTACTGCATGTGCTCAATGGCAATATATAGTACTGAGACCCATCCCAAAAAAAGACTGTCCTAAGTGCTGGGGAAGTGCAGAATAAGCAAAAACCTATCTACAATATCCCACCAAGACCCTTGGGAAAATATTAGAGCGGGTTCCAATCCCCGCTACATTTGATTCTCCAATATATTGGCAGGCAGTGCACTGAGCGGAGTACCAGAGTAATGTGCTTCGTCAAATATCTGTTAGGACTCTAGCGGTGGAATTCTGCACTATTTTAAGGGCTCGCATAATGTTATTTGCTGTGCCAATATGCACAAAGTTACAGTAATTCAAAATTGATAGTACAAGCATTTGTAGTACTATTCAGAAATCAGTAATTTTGAGTGTAACCCCCTTTTCTTCGGAGGCTGCAGATGTAGTGAGCTACACTCAGCCCTGGGATAAGCAAAGGCAAGGTCCACCAGGGATCACCAATTTGGGATGAGACAGTCTCTGGGAGGCCCAAGGGAAGACTTACCAAGTGTAACAGAGTCCAAGGTCCACACAGTAGTTGGTTCCAACTGAAAATTATTGTATCCAATAAAATGGGTGGATAATTATTCAAAACAGATCTCTTCCAAATCAGGATACAGTCACAAAAATATCAACAATGGTAGCCAGGGGAGGATTGGCCTATCGGGGGATCGGGCATCCCCCGGTGGGCCAATCGCTCCAGTCACGTGGTCTGCCGTGTGCGGCTGTGACAGAGCCACGCTCGGCACACCAGATGATGTGTCCTGGGCCGGTCTGGGCAGCAAATACCCGGGTCGGTCCGACATCATGAATCCGCCGCTGATGGTAGCCAATATCATTATCTAGCTCTTCAAATAGCTCTCTTTGAAGAATAGTAAAAAAACAACTTTCACAGTTAACCCCAAGGCCTTTGGAGTAACACGGTCCTTCTTATTCTCTCCAGTTTCATCACCTAGGACAGTCTTCTTTCTTCTTTGGCATCCTTTCTTATATATACCTCTGCATCCAAATTCTCTGTCATCAATTCCTCACAAAATGTCTGGAAAACACTACTTCCTAATCCCCCTCTTTAACAGAAAAGGCAATGAAGTGCATCATACCTTTAAAGTGCATGAGGTCTGCAATACCAGAACTCTCTGGGTAACCTCTGGAAAACCTCTTAGAGAGTAGGAAGTCTCTGAACACCATTCTCAGTAAACCTGGAAATCTAGAACCCTCCAGAAATTTCTACTGCCTTACTTGGTGACCCTACTCAGGGTTAAACGAGTAGTGGCTTTAGTCTTCTTAACATTTATAATTTTAGAAATCAGATTCTAATCATATGCCCAGATTTTTGGCTTTGAGACAATGTCTATATTATAATCACCAAAGTGGAAAGTATCTGGAACATCAACTACAGGGAAGTGAGTAAGAATAAACATCTCTGTTTTGCCCACATTCAGCAATAGTTTATTATGGGAAAGTCACTGCTTCATTGCAATAAACGGAGGTAGTGTTAGGATCCAGCCTGCTATGCAGCCTCCCTGCCACCAGAGGTCTTCATAGAGCTACACCTACTCTTTTTGCAGCCATAGTCTCCATGGGCTCATGACTCAGCAGGGCCTGGCCTATTTAGCCCTGCCTCTTGCAATACCTGATGCCTTGTCATTGAGTCCTCTTGACTCCCTGCTTGGCCCTGTTCTACCTTGTCTTGTTCTGTGTTATCCAGGCCGTCCAGCCTTGTCTTGCCTAGTCCTGTGGCCTCTGGACCTTCCAGTTCTGTCTTGCCTAGTCCTGTGGCCTCTGGGCCTTCTAGCTCTGCCTTACCTAGTATGTAGCCTCCAGGCCTCCTAGTATCTCTCTATCAAGCTTCCAGGCCTTATGCTTAGTGGCCTATGGGCCCTCTGAACAGTTGCTTTTGTGCCTGTGTTTTGTCCCTATACTTGTAGGCTTAATCCTATTCTTGGTATCTGTTCCCTGTAGTGCCAGTGCCTTGCCTTGTCGCAGTCTGCCCAGCTTGTCCATCCTAATTTCACGTGTACCCAGCTCTTGTCTCCAGTCCTGCCCTGCCTCAGTGTCCAGTCCTGCCTTGCTTCAGTATCCAGTCCTTGTCTCCAGCCTGTGTCTCTAAGTTTCAGCCTGTACTTTTGATTCCAGCCTCAGCCTAGGTCCTGCTGGCCAACAGAATCAAAGGGCTCAGCCTGCAGGGGAGGCAACTGGTACAGGCAGAAGATCCTTTCTGCCCTGCCTTGAAGTCCTGTGCTGTTCCTGTGGGGGTTCCCCAGCTCTAGCTGGACCCTCAGTTGTGACAGGTAGATATTGAGCCATTGTGTGGCTTGGCTAGATAGCCAGATAAATATCCAGCTAACTTATCCCATGCCGTGCCACTAAATATATCTGGTTATCTTAAAGTTAGTCAGATAATTTTATCTGGCTAACTTTAGGACAGTCCTATGGGCTGACCAGACCTGGCCGGATAAGTTATCCTGTTAACTCTGAATATCCGAGTTAGCCAGAAAGTTTATTTGGCGAAGCCATCTCCTCCCCCAAGAACCCTCAACCCGCTCGTCACTTAGCAGACTAAATATTTAGCCAGATAACTAGTTATCCGGCTACAGGCAGCTGGTCCGTGGGGCCAAATATTCAGCCTACTTCTACTTGGCTTGATAAGTCCTAACTTTTCCAGCTAAGAGGCGTTGAATATCTCCCTCTGAAGAATTAAGGATTTCAAATTAGCCCAAGAAGATGACATTGGTAAAAAAGAAACTGGATATCGTTGGTGTATATTTGATATCCAAATCTGAGACCTGGAAGTGATAAAATTAGGTAGGGATCAAAGGAGGGTTTTTTTTTTAAGACTGGTCTAACTGAAGCTTGTTATAGCTCCAGAGGAAGATGTCCCTCCAACAGTGACAGATTTGCTAATCATGCAAGATACTGATGTCCTTACACAATGCTTTTAACAGAACAGGCGCATATGGATTCGAAGGATAGTAGGCAGGGTTCATAGATGCAATAATCTGAGAAATCTCTGTCTCAGTTACCACTTCAAAGTTGTTCCATCTATGTCCAACCTTAAAGGGGTTTAAGGTTGGAAATAATTACATGATCTAGCTACTTTCTCAATTAAATAATTAGTAAATTCCTCACAACTGAGGAAGCCGTTTTTCCATGCTCCAGGCACATATTAGAACTCTTCATTAGGTACTTAACCGTGTTAAAAAGCTGATGCAGATTATTTCCAGCCTGCTGGATCTTTGATGTCTAAAAAGCCTTTTTAGTTTCATCTGTCCTAGCCCTGCAGTTCTTTAGTTGGAATCTGTATGCATGTAGGACGAGACTGAACTCTGCTTGCCTGAGTAGAAATTTGCTTTCATGTAAGGTGATAATAAACCATGGTATGTGAGAGTGTTGCTGATAGATGGGTTTCAGAGTCGCTAACTCATCTATGATTTCTAATAGACAGGACCAGTAGGAGATAGCAGATGATAACTCATTGGGATTTGGGGTGGCTAAATTAGTGTTACGACTGTCACTGCCCGACGTCTCCACTCCGCACTCCTTACCTCTCTGACGACTCCTCCTGCGGTTGACGGACGTTTGGCTGCCGCAGCGTCTGCCTGCCGTCCTCTCCGGCGTCCCCGGACCGGCTTGGGCGCTGCCTCCCGCCATGCTGTTCAGCTGCCTTAGGGCGCGTGCGCCACGCAGCCCTGCTTCAAGAACTTTCAGTGGCGCGAAAATCAGGGGCGTCCCCCTGTAATGATGCCTTGCATCCAGGATACAAAAGGCCTACGCGATTGCTAGCTAATAATCAGGCCGATACGTAAAGTGAGCGGGTGAACCCTCAATCTCCCGGTGCGCGCACCGGCCACTCGCCGGTGCGCGCAATTCTGTATTTAAATTAGGCCCGGCGGTAAAAACTGGCAATAGGAGGCGCTAGGGACACTAGCGCGGTCCTAGCGCCTCCTTTTTGACAGGAGCAGCTGCTGTCAGCGGGTTTGTCAGCTGACGCTCAATTTTGACAGCATCGGTTCTCGAGCCCGCTGACAGGCATGGGCTCGGAAACCGGACGCCGGCAAAATTGAGCGTCCAGTTTTCGGCCCGACAGCTGCGGGCCGAATTCAAATTTTTTTTTTTACTTTTTTTACTCTTCGGGACTTCCGACTTAATATCGCCATGATATGAAGTCGGAGGGTGCACAGAAAAGCAGTTTTTACTGCTTTTCTGTGCACTTTCCCGGTGCCGGAAGAAATTATTGCCTACCTTTGGGTCGGCGCTAATTTCTGAAAGTAAAATGTGCGGCTTGGCTGCACATTTTACTTTCTGTATCCCGCGCGCATACCTGATAGGGGCGCTATTAGGTGCTGCGGGTTGGACACGCGTTTTCCTCCCCTTACTGAATAAGGGGTAAGGGAAAACGCGCTTCCAAGAGCAGGCTAACAGTGCGCTCCGTCGGAGCGCATTGTACTGTATCGGCCTGCAAGTTAGCAAAGGTTTCCTAACAGATGGGATTCGCTCTCCGTACCTTGCAACTCTGCCTCCTTTGGACCTACTCTATTTGGGGTACCCGCTCCTCGGGGGCCTCTCTCTCTTTCTTATCTTTCAGGTCGCAGTCTGGAACCGGTACTCGCTCCTCGAGGGCCCATGTTCCTGGACTCGCTACTTGGACTCCACTTCTGCCAGGAAGACACTGCTGCCTATAACATCTGTGAGTTACCATCTCTATCTCTCACAGCTATTTCCTGGAACCAGGTACTCACTCCTCGAGGGCCTGCCTTTACTCCAGCTCCTGTGCTCCACACTGAGAGACTGCTGCATGAGTACATTACCAACGAGGCTCTATTCCTGAACTCTGCATATCCTGCTACTACTCACAATATCAGTTCTCTCTATTACAGCACAGCCATTGTGGGATCGCTGTTCCAGAGCCTGAGGGACTACAAGCCCAACCGGGCTACTTTCCAGCTCACTACTGCCACCTCTGGTGGTTCACCAATCCTGTATAATAAAAGAACTAGTGTGTGTGTGTCTCCTATGCTGAGCCTGACCTGTGGCCCCTCACGGGACTTCCCCTGTGGCGTGGTCATCTGCCACAGGTCCAGGGATCCACCCAAAACCCTTACACATAATAACAATTAGGAGCCAACCGCTTGTGCATCTTCTTGATATCTATGTAGCCCTGAGTGAAGAGGCAGGTATCTCGATTTCAGCATTTTGTCTCAATAGAAATGAAAATGACAGTGTTAGTCCAGGTTAATAACTTAAGATACAAGTGGAGATCAAGGCTTATGGGTAATCCTATTCTGCAGTAAAAAAAAATTATATCTAATGTATGGCCAAGGGTGCATTAGTACTTGGACAATCAGTTCCCAACCTAACACTGACATGGTGTTTAAGAATTCTTCATAGACAGAAAATAAAGGGTATGAATCAACATGCATATTAAAATCTCCCAAAACATATTATTTAGGGAAGCATTTGATCCAAGTAACAGTCCAAATAATGGTGAGTAGTCAAATGTTACCAACCCAAGAGGACAATAAATTAAGAATATATAATAGCATGCAGAGGATAGTAATAGCAAGGGGATAATGAGATATCTTTAGTGATTGCTTGTATGCAGTCAACAAACATGTATGGTTGAGACATCATTTGATAATCAGGGGGGCACAGCTGGTTAGCAAAGACCGTGTCTCTCATACACACATTCAGGCTCACACACACAGGAACTCTCTATCTGGTCGCCGCATCTCAAAAAAGATATAGTTGCGATGGAGAAGGTACAGAGAAGGGCAACCAAAATGATAAAGGGGATGGAAGAGCTTCCCTATGAGGAAAGGCTGAAGAGGTTAGGGCTGTTCAGCTTGGAGAAGAGACGGCTGAGGGGGGATATGATAGAGGTCCTTAAGATCATGAGAGGTCTTGAATGAGTAGATGTGACTCGGTTATTTTCACTTTCGAATAATAGTAGGACTAGGGGGCATTCCATGAAGTTAGCAAGTAGCACATTTAAGACTAATCGGAGAAAATTCTTTTTCACTCAACGCACAATAATGCTCTGGAATTTGTTGCCAGAGGATGTGGTTAGTGCAGTTAGTGTAGCTGGGTTCAAAAAAAGTTTGGATAAATTCTTGGAGGAGAAGTCCATTAATGGCTATTAATCAATTTTACTTAGGGAATAGCCACTGCTATTAATTGCATCAGTAGCATGGGATCTTCTTAATGTTTGGGTACTTGCCAGGTTCTTGTGGCCTGGTTTGGCCTCTGTTGGAAACAGGATGCTGGGCTTGATGGACCCTTGGTCTGACCCAGCATGGCAATTTCTTATGTTCTTATGTTCTTGCAGGTGATCTCTGTCTCTCAACACACATGCAGGCATTCTCTCTCATACATACATGAATGTGCTTTCTCTCTCTCATACACTCATATAGGCTGTCTCTCAGGCACACATGCAGGTTCTCCCTCTCTCTCATACACACACAGGCACTCTCCCTCATGCCTGCACACATGCATGCTCTCTCATACACACACAGTCATACAGTCATCATCATCATACAGATGCGCTCTCTCATACACATACACCTTAGGCCTCCTCCTTTCTGCTGGGTCTTGGCCACATCTGCGCTGCTCCTTATTTACTGCCGGAGGGGAGGTGGGAGGAGGTCAATGCTTCTGTTGGCCCTGCAACCACCAGATGTGTCTTTCTTCCAGCCCTGTAGGCCTTTCTTCAAGCCGCAGCGGGTAGGGCTCCGTCGCTGCCCTGCCGAGACCTTCATCAAGCCGAGGCGGGTTGCAGTCTGCCAAAACCTTCATCAAGATGCGGTGAGTTGCACTCCATTGCGGTGCCACCGAGACCTTCATCAAGACACGGCAGATTGCATTTGCCCGATCCAAGACCTTCTTTGAGCCGTGGTGAGTTGCGCTCTGTCACGATGCCACCTAGACCTTTATAGAGCCACGGAGGGTTGCGCTCTGTCACGACACTCTCCCCCCTACCCCCAAGACCTTATTCCGCAGCAGCCCCTCTTCCGCTGCAGCCCTTCTCAGCAAGACCTGAGATAAAGACCATGTGACCAGTACGATCGGCCCATCGGGAGATATCCGATCTCCCGATGGGCCAATCCACTCTGGCACATGCTGTCCCAATTTTATTTTCTTAAGGCTGAGCTGGCCTCCAATCCTGGATTTCTGCAGGTAAAAGTCTCTTAAGTTTAGGTTCAAGACCCCCCTTTTTCCTTACTGCTATTACTGTGCTTCTCACAGACTGAGCTGGCTCTGCAGAAACACCCAGTCTTCTGCCTGCTGCCATTTTCTCCTCTCCCCTTTCCTCACAGTGGTATAATGGAATTGGAAGCTGCTCCTAGAGATTTTGCTGTCTCAATATACTTTACTGACAATGTATCACTCACCAGTTCCATTCTAATATTAACTGAGTGCTTAGCAAGCACAGTGCCAACTTGTCAAGTACGTTAGCAGCTTGCTAGTGTCACAAACCCAATTGCTGTCTCTCTAGGGTTATCCTTCCCAGTGTGTCAGGGCCGGATTTAGGCATAGACACCATTAGGCACTTGCCTAAGATATCAAATTCTGAAGGCAATCAAAAACTGGGACTCCCCCTGCCGTCTTTGATTTCTGGGAGCAGAAGCCCATAGCCCTAGTACGCTGCCTATGGATGCCATAATCTTAAATCCAGTCCTGCACTGTGTGCAAAAATGTTTCTCTCACATACCCATATGTGCTGTGTGTATGTGCACTGCTAATTGACTACTTTTACACACACACACACACACACACACACACAAACTGTTGGCAAGGATGTGCTTCTCTTCACTGTAATCTGTCTGCAGATAAGCAGCGCAATGCACTGGGCAGTCAGAGACACACAAAAAAATCACTTCTGTACCTCCAGACCTGGTGCGATCGGGTGTGCATACAGTGTATTTGCATGGGGTGATACATCCGGGGTGGGTGGTGTGCTTGTGGGGGCTCCCAATCCCACAATCAGGATGAAAAACAGCAGCAGTGGCACATATTTATGATATATCCATAGGGATCCCCAGCCCCGCGGGTAGGAAGAAGATGACGGTGGCGGTGGCAGCAAGAATTCCTGACGTGCTCGCTGAGCAGGAAGGAAATGCAAATTTAGAGAGTGGACTCGGGGCTCCCAGCCCAGAGAGCAGGAAGGCAGTGGCAGCGGCAGCTCAGGTTTATGATGTAATCACGGAGACAGGGCCAGGCCCCCGGGCCCCGCAGGAAGAAGACAGTGGCAGGCAGCAGCTGAAAGTATGAGGTGGCGGTGGGGATTCCACACCCCGCAGGCAGAAAGAGAGCAGTATGACGTGCCCGCAGGGCTCCCACACCCCGTGGACAGAAATAAAGAAGAGACCCGTGGGCGGAGTGGAAGGGAAGGGAAAGTGGTGGGGTGGGGGGGTGACTGAGAGAGAATGGCATGGGAGGGGAGAGGAAGGTAAAAGTGAGAGAGGGGATGGAATATAAAGGGGGTGAGGGAGAAGGGGGAGAGGGAGGAGGAGGAGGTATGTGAGTGTGAGAGGGGAGAGAAGGAAGGAAAGAGAAATGGTGAGTGAGAAGCCAGGGGAACAAGAAGGATTGGGTGAGTGTGCATTGTTGTAAGATATATTTTTATATCAGAAGACTGTACTTTGAATGTCCTTTTTATATAAAATCTGTTATTCACCTCTAATTTTAATGGTGTACGGTGAGAGCTGGGGAAATGGGGGAGCACAGGGGTGTAACGTTCGCTGAGTGCCCAAAACCCTTCCACTGGCCCTGAAAGAGAGCACCACGCACAGACCCTCACCATTCACCCATCTCCCACTTCCCCAGAGTGCAAATACTGAGGAAGGGTGGGAAGCAGATGGTAGGGTTCTGAGGAGTGTGGCAGGATTGCCAGCTTCTTAAAAATATCACCGACACTCTTATCTGCCACACCTCTGGGAACTCTGACCCCTGTCTGTCCACTTCCCCAGCATTTCAGATCACCGAAAGGGCCAGACTCCTTACCATCTCAGTGATTTGACCTGTGCTATGCCACGCCTCAGGGGGGAGTGGGGGCAGGAGATTGCCTTGAGCCCACCCTATGTCTGTGTGATGGCCTGTGTGCCTGTGACTGTGTCTATGTGAGAGCCAGTGTGCTTGTGTGCCTGTGACTGTGTCTATGTGAGAGCCTGTGTGCTTGTGTATGTCTGAGTGCCTGTGAGAGCCCATGTGTTAACCGAGGTGATGTTCCAAACGTGCCGCGGTATATAAAAAACCCTTAAATAAATAAATAATAAAATAAATAAATGTGTCACATATAATGTATCTGTGAGAGAGAAGGAGCCTGTGTATGTTAGAGAGAGGGAGCGTATGAGAGAATGAAAATGTTATTGTGCTTATGTGTGAGAGAAGATAAAATTTGTGTGGCCCTACCTCCCTCAATCCATGACAATCTCAGAGTGACTGGAAATGAGAAGATCCCAGGTATGGAGAACAGAAGATTTTTTTAATCCTTATTAGTTTAGATTATTGAGTGTAATTTGATGATTCTGACCACTTTTTTTTGGGGGGGGGGGGGAATAGAACATTTTTTAATTATTGGATTTTTTATTCATCAGATGTTTTGAAATATTTTATCGGTGTTTGGGAAATTTTGGATAGTCTATCCATTAACTGGTTTGAAATATTTATTCGTTTTATGAATATGATTTTACTATTATGATTGTTGTTTTATATTTCTTGATTTTATTATTTAATGTTTTATGAAGAAGGGTAATGTTTCTGTTTTTCTATTGTTGCTCTGCATATAGAGACTGGCTTGTTGTGGGTTCCAGTTCAGTTCTTCTCAACACAGTTTCTATTTATACTTTCTGATCTCTTTATTCTGTATTTGGTCAGGGTCTCTCTATGTTCTGCATATGTGACCAAGGTAAGGTATTTTGCTAGCATGTAATTTCTGTGTAGGGATCTTTAGCAGCCTGGCTTCCTAAAACGAGTTTTATTGGTGTACTAGGGCCTGGTGTAATATGTGCAGTGTTGCCTTTTCATAGATAAGATTGTTTGGGTTGTTTTGGTATGGGAAGTTCACTATATTATAATGGTAATTCTGTAATGCATGTTGAGTATGGGCTTTCTGAGGGCCAAGCCTTCACTCAACACACATTACAAAAAGTCTAATTCCATAGGACTTGCAAGTATCTTTTTGGCAGAGTTTTCTGGTTGGCACACAGTAGTGCATGTAAATATAATATGCATATTGTGATATTTTTGCCTCAGAAGACTATACTTTTGAATGTTCTTTTTCATATAAAATTTGTTATAAATGTATAATTTAATTGTATGTATCTGTAAAGGGTGTTGGAGTGTGTGTGTGTGGGGGGGATTGCCTAAGATACCTCATACCCTTCCCTATCCATGGGTAATGGGATGGGGGACGTTCCGTTTTTAAAAATATAGATTGCAGGACGGAGCTGGGCTTTATTTGATGGGCCCAGGACAGACTCTGAATAAATTGGGGTGTGGATGGGGGCAGCACAGTAATTTTTCGCACAGGGCAGCAAAAAAGCTAGCACCGGCCCTGTGTACCCACAGTCCATTAGCCTGCCCCAGTGAACAGACGCAGGCATTGCAGCTGTGAAGATTTAAAAAAAACAACCTTTGTAATGCCAAAATTATTCTCCTTTTCTAAAACTTTGACTCTAAAAGAGCTTCTGAAAAGATCACCTTTCTCTGTGAAATCCAACAGAAAAATGTAGTTTGCATGTTCTTACACCTTTCAGTGGGAGGACATCAGCATCTCTTGATCTAGATGCCATGTATAGGCTAGTTAAAAAAATGTTTCAACTTGATTGGTACTCCATCCTGTCTACTTACTTTCTGCTCCCTCACACAGGCATTGATATAGTTACCACTCACTGCAGCACCTTTCAATGGACTGTAGACTTGAATGGGAAGAAACAAATGAAACAGATTTTCATTTACATTTGTAGGCAACCTCCATTCATTTCATGAGTCCAGAACCTCAACAAAAATGGTGTCATTCATTGCATTTTACTCATCTATTTCAAATTAATGCATATCCCTATCTGATATAAAATTCTGGTTGTCCTGTTGGTCCTGGAGAAAACTGGGTTGTGATAGCTTTTAAAAGTCCAACAAAAATAATGCTGCAGTACATGAGCTTTCGAGACCCACAGGCCTCTTCAGATCTGAAGAGGCCTTTTCAGTCTCGAGAGCTCATGCACTGCAACCTATTTTTGTTGGACTTTAAAAGATATCACAATCAATTGTTATGAAGTATTTTAAAATCAATATTAAATTGGTAAATCATTGACCGTTTGTGTATTTTGCAAAAGAAAGGTATTATCATTAAGGCGAGTTTCATTGTTTAAAATGTGTTCACCATAAAAGAATGTTTTTTTTAAAAAAAAGTCATTCTTTTGGCAGTGCAAGCTCACCCTGCTTCTCTTACTGATGATATCTGACACAGGGAAGGTGTGGTAGCTTGGTTTTTTTGGGCCAAGGAAAGGGCACAGAATTTACCAGAAGAAATGAAGAGATTTGCCTTGGAATTCCCCCTCTACACTGTGTGAACTTGGCAGCTCTGCTGGGTATTGTTTTAATGCATCAGCAGTTCTTCTGAATATTGTAATGATTGTTGTCCAAAGCATTAGCAAACATAGTCCACAAGCCGTAAATACATACGGCAGTCTTTATTCAGTCTTTACCATATGAAGCTTGCGCCCTCACTGCCAACCTATGCTTTATTTTTACAAAATTTAGTAAGTCAGAGGTCCATATTCAAAGGCGTTTGTCCAGCCTTTGAATATGGCAAAGGCTAGGGCAAATCCCTAGTTTTCATTTCCTGCACCACTGAACAAATATGTTCTTTTTTTTTTTTTAGCCAGATAAGTCATTACCTGGCTAAAATTTCCCTGGATAAAAGAGGTGGTGTGGGGGTGTGGTTATTCAGCGTTACCCTGCTAAATTCCTGCCACTGGCCAGGTAAAAGTATTCATGGTTATCTGGATAACTTTAAAACTGACTGGTTATATTCCGCATATAGTTGGGTAAGTACAAAAGAAAAAAAGCTTGTAGTCCAACAGAGGCCTTAGCCACCATAATAAAAAGTAAAAAAGTAAAAAAAAAAAAGAATCCTAGCAGCCAAATATTCCCACCTCCCCTCAATCTATAAAAACAAAATAAATAAAGACAACTCACGCCTTCTCTGTGGAGTCCTTGTGCACTATTAGGTATGGGCAAGACTAAACAGATTCGTTGGGTCCATATGATTGAACACCGAAGTGCTATCATGTGGAAGCGAGTGGAAGCTCCCTTAGTTGAACATTGTCGAGCTGCTTCACACACATTTGAACATTTTAAGTTTGCTGTATTGGAGAAGCCCTTTTTGAGAAAATGTGGTAGGGATATTAATAAGAAAAGAACACTGTCAGATATATTGCCTGTACCTGTATTTATTTATTTAGATTTAAATTCCACTTTTCGCACTTTTTTCAGCGCTTCAAAGTGGATAACATTCAGGTACTGAAGGCATTTCCCTATCCTCAGAGGGCTTACAATCTAAGGCCTGGATTCATCATTCTATGCAGAATGATGAATCCTGCGAAAACGGGGGGGCGGGGGGGGGGGGAAAAGGGGTGGCGGGCCTGCGAAAGCCCGCAGCCTTAGCACCACAGCGGTGCGCCAACTGCCAGCTTTTGCACCGAATAGCACCACCGTGAAAGGTGATGCTATTCGTCGCGCTACTACCAACGATAATGTTAGTAACATTATCGCCGGCATCGAAGCCGTCGCCAACTCCGCCCCTCCCTGCCCCGACTCCTCCCCTCCCTGTAATTTGCATGATATCGCATGCAAAAAGGCCCTTTTCGCATACGATATGGCCTTATCGCATGCGTTAGGGCCCTAACACACGCGATAACGCTTTAGAAAATAACCCCCTAAGTTTGTACCTGAGGCAATGGAGGGTAAAGTGACTTGCCCAAGGTCACAAGGAGCGACAGCAGGACTCGAACCCTGCTCTAACCACTAGGCTACTCCTCCACTGTATGGACTTAATAAGGAGACTGAGTGGAGTTCTTGCTAGAACAACTTTGTGGTTGTTGACTTTCCGTCTATGTGGTATGTCATATGGTCTTTTCCACATTTCATTGGCTTTAGTTTGTTTAAAGATCATGGTAACATTATGACGCTTTGTCCATTCTTGAGCGTTCACGCCAACATGAGATGTGTTTGATAGTATGCAAAGGTATGTTCTTTTGGGATGTTTATTTTTATACTTATTGCTTTCTTAATATTATTATTGTTTTGTGTTGACTTTGATTATTGTTTTTTATGTCATGTTTCAGAATTGTTGCCCCTTGAAACAAATGAGTTTTCGCCAAAACATTGGCCAATGTTGAGAGTACAAAAATTGTGATTTCACATTGATTTATAACTCTCTAAGGCCTGGATTTATCAAAATGCACTATATATTGCATACGATAGGAAAAGAGGTGTTTTATGGTAAGAGAGATAGAGAGAGAGAAAGAGAGAAACTAGCCATAATGCCCTCATCCTAGGTAGGTATTTATATCTCTATAGGAGGCCCACCTAGTAATTCGAGGTGAGATGTTTTTTTTTTTATTTATGCCATTTTACATAATTACAAGAACAAAATCTTGATAGGAAAAACAGAGGAGATTTCACTTATACTGTTACTGTAATATTGCATATACATCAGGAAATCATATCTGTTTCAATTTCTTTATTAATAAAGTCCTCAAGAAGGGAGGGATATCCTTCACAACCTTAAAGAAAAAGTATATTATAACTTATAAGGCAATATACCGATATAACAGCGACACTTATAATTTATGGAGGACCAGTGGGGTCCAGACAAGGTACCATGGAAGTTATGGAGACCTTCCCCACTAAGAATTGGGCTAACTAGGGTGGATCGAAAAAACCAGATATTTAACCACACATTTGCATGGAAATTTAAGGAAATATCTTCCCCCAATTAACAAGACCTGAGGTCTCAGCAGGAGGAAAGCTTTTCTCCTCCACTGGGTCTCACGAGAGAGATCCGGGAAAGCCCTTATAATAGTACCCAAAAATCTCTCATTCCTATGCCTTATGCATAGTTGTAGCAACCAATCTCTGTCAGTCTCTAGAGCCAAAGTCACTATCAATGTTGCAGGCACTGCCAATTCAGTGTCCGATGTTTCCAGAATTGTCGTAAGATCAAGAGACTGGTCCCGCACTGGTCTCAAAGTCTCCAAATCACCTTCTTGGTCAGAGTGCTGTCTTCTGGACTTTGGTAAACAATATATTTTTGTCATCGATGGAATCATAGTCTCTGAAACCTTAAGTATTTCAATTAGGTATTTCTTAAAGACCTCTCTCGGAGATCTTAATGGTAACTGAGGGAAATTATAAACCTTAGATTTCTGTTTTTAGCAATATTCTCAAGATTTTCTATTTTCAGAGCAATATTTCTAAGAATCTCCACTACCTGCCCTCCCCCCCTTGCTCTTCTCCTTTTCCATCTGTGCCCCTACCCTCCCCCCCTGGAACTTTGCTGCACTTCATAACCCCTATACCACTTTCTCATTGTTAAAGATAAAGTTTTCTTAGTTTGTACAACGTTTCTCTTTCTTTCTTTCTACCTTTTTCCTCCAGAGCTATTTAGTTCTTTTATGTTATTATATATAATCTCAGAATGTTTTTACGATGCTTTTATCTTACACCATTTGCGTTTAACTATGACATGTTATTCTGTTCATTGTATTTTCCTCCTTTCAGTTCAATGCAAGCCGGTATGATGTGCCTCACGAATGTCGGCAAAGAAAAGTCTATAAATAAATACCCCGTGGCAGCCTCGGTGAACACTCCGACCAGGCCAATTGACGCCCATGTGACACGCAGCGACAGAGGAGTGAGAGACCAGCCGTTGGAGAGAGGAGGAGGGGAACATGAGCTCCCCTCTCTCCCAGGCTCAATTTCACCATTGAGTCCCACGGAGAGGACCCCACCGCTTAACCCAGCTGCCATAAGAACTTCGCTGCAACCAGGGGAAGAAACCCAAGACTGAAGTGTGGAGGACTTCAGCCCTGTGGGGTTGGGAGCAGTGATGTCAGCAACTTCAAGCCCAAAGAAAACCCTAGGGCTAAGCGGTGGTGAGACAGGAGGCTTGAAGGGATAACTATTGGGGGCTATTGGAGGCTTTCCCCCGGCTGAGATACCATCAATGGTAAGACCGCAAGTTTTCTCATTTGAGACTCTGTGGGAAGCCATAAACGAGATGAGACTGTCTATCTTACAGCAACTGACTCCAGTAATGGAGCAAGTTAGGTGTCAGGATGAAAAAAATAGAACTTATTTCGAATACAAATTTGGATTTGGAGCAGCAGTTCTCTTCTATCAGGACTGAGATGAAAACACTTCAGCAATCTCAATTAACCTTGATTAAAGATAAAAGTAATATTTATTTATTTATTTATTTATTTATTAGCAATATTCTGTCCTGACAGAAGAGAACTGCTGCTCCAAATCCAAATTTGTATTCGAAATAAGTTCTATTTTTTTCATCCTGACACCTAACTTGCTCCATTACTGGAGTCAGTTGCTGTAAGATAGACAGTTGTAATATCCTTGGGTTTACATTCTTTGTTTAAGGGCTGATACTGATCATATATGACTGACTACAAATCGGCAGCAATAGCTTATTTTATGTTTTACTCTACTGTTATGGTTCTATTGATATTTAGACGCTGATATTTGGCGCCAAATTTGTGAAGTTGGAGTCTATGAATAGTGAATAGTTTCACATTCACGATCCTTGAGCCCATTCAAGTATTTACTAAATCATTTGTTTAAATTCATTTAGTAAAATGTTTTCTCACAGACAATCACTCAGTACATGGTTGCACATTATTTTTTATTACTTTTTATCACTTTTTTATTACTTTTTTAATACTTTTTTAATTTATATAATACTTACATTTCTAAACCTCTGTTTTAAAAGGACCTGATTTGAACATTATTTCCGAGAAATTTGCTGTGTTATCATCTTTGACTTCGTTACATGTTAACTCTGATGTTTTAAGCGAAATCGACTGGCTTGTAAGGTATCTATTTTATTCCCACATATTTTAAACTAAGGCTTCAGTACCATCCACACATCCTTTACCTTAACTTGAGTACACGCTTTTTTCATCTTATATTTTTATTTTTTTATTTGTATTTTTTATTTTTGTATTTTTCCATATTTCTGTTTTTAGTTGATTTTACCTTGTCTATACGTGCACACCCTGTGTTCATATCTCCAATTCAAGTGTATGCTTTTGTAATTAGTACACACATACAATTATGACATTTATATATTTGTGATACACTATACTGAGTAAACATTTGTCAAGCTGATTATTATAATCAAATACATCTATATCAACACTAAGATCCATTTTATTTGATCATTTCATTTTATTTGATCATTTCATTTTTACATATTATGGTTTTTATGTGTGTTTTTATATGATTTTTTATTTACATAATTTATATAGCCTTGATGTACATTTTATTTGTTGTCTCAATTTTATATGTATGTGTGTTATTTTATTTGTTTATATTAGCCCCTGAGGCAGCTCTTTGAGCGAAACTCGGTCAGAGTTGGGCAAGCTTCAATAAAACCTTGTTTTACACAAATCCATCTACGTGTTTCCTTTGCTGTCAGCCACCTTGGATTGGCTACTGGTGTGTTTTCTTGTCCACTATAATGCCTAGATCTTTTTCCTGGGTGGAAACGCCTAATATGGAACCTAACATCGTGTAACTAAAGCATGGGTTATTTTTCCCTATGTGCATCACTTTGCACTTATCCACATTAAATTTCATCTACCATTTGGATGCCCAATCTTCTAGTCTCGCAAGGTCCTCCTGCAATTTATCACAATCAGCTTGCGATTTAACAACTCTAAATAATTTTGGGTCATCTGCAAATTTGATCACATCACTCTTTGTTCCCATTTCCAGATCATTTACAAATATATTAAAAAGTGCCGGTCCAAGTACAGTTCCCTGAGACATTCATTGTTTACCTTTCTCCACTGAAAAAAATGACCATTTAATCCAATGTCTGTTTCCTATATTTAAAACAGTTTGCAATCCTCAAAAGATCATTGCCTCCTACCCCATGACTTTTTAATTTTATTAGGAGTCTCTCATGGAAGACTTTGTCAAACGTCTTCTGAAAATCCAAATACACTACATCTCCTGGCTCGCTTTTATCCACATGTTTATTAACCCCTTCAAAATAAAATGTAGTAGATTTGTGAGGCAAGACTTCTCTTGGGTAAATCCATGCATTCTGTGTCCTATTAAACCATATCTATCTATATGTTCTGTAGTTTTGTTCTTTAGAATAGTTTCCATGATTTTTCCCGGCACTGAAGTCAGGCTCACCAGTCTATAGTTTCTTGGATCACCCCTGGAGCCCTTTTTAAATATTGGGGTTACATTAGCCACTCTTCAATCTTCAGGTACAATGGTTGATTTTAATGATAGGTTACGAATTATTAATAACAGATCTGAAATTTCATTTCTGAGTTCTTTCATAACCCTGGGATGTATACCATCTAGTCCGGGCAATTTGCAACTCTTCAGTTTGTCAGTCTGGCCTACTACATGTTCCAGGTTCACCGTGATTTGGTTCAGTTCATCTAAATTATTACCCATGAAAAACATTACCAAAATGGGTGTCTCACCAACATCCTCATTTGTAAATATTGAAGCAAAGAATTAATTTAGTCTTTCACAATGGTCTTAGCTTCCCTAAGTGCCCCTTTAATTCCTAGATCATCTAAGAGTCCAACCAAATCCCTCGCAAGCTTCTGCTTCAGATATATTTTTTAAAGTTTTTATTATGAGATTTTGCTTCTATGGCTAACTTCTTTTCAAATTGCTTCTTTGTCTTAACCTATCTTATCAATATTTTACATTTAACTTGCCAATGCTTATGTTTTTCCTATTTTCTTCAGATGAATCCATCCTCCAATTTTTGAAGGATATTCTTTTAGCTAAAATAGACTCTCTCACCTCGCTGTTTAACCATGCTGGTAGTGGTTTGGCCTTCCTTCCAACTTTCTCAATGCTTTCGGACTGCGCTTTTAAAATGGTATTTTTAAACAGTGTCCACTCCTATTGTATACCCTTAACCTTTGTAGATTTGCTTTTGTTTTTTAGTGCACACTAAAAAAAGTATGCATAAATCAAAATAGTGCACACTAAATAGATTTAGTGCACACTATTTTCAATTTAGCAAGCACAATTTTTTATTTAGCGAGCACTATTTTCAATTTATCGTGAATTACAGTAATTGGAAACAAAAATTTCATGAATAAGATAAATAACAAAACTAATTAAAAATTTAAAAATGAAAATGAAAATTTTCTGGTTGCACATCCCTAGTAATTTTAGTTGAGTATATTCAGCATAAGATATGTTGAACTGAATTTTCAGCTAATGGTATCCAGGTTACTTTACCCAGATAATTTGCCACTCGCAACCTACTGAATATGGACTTCATAATTACTTCAGCTAGACTATTGAGTTAATCTTTCCCATTGAAAAGAATACAGATTATATGCTCTTTGACTCACCTCTCCACTAGCCATGGGACAGATGCCCTCTCGCTCATCCCTGGCTTCTGTTCTCCTTTATTGGATAAAGTGGAGGAGGCAGGCAGTATTGGAACACTGGTGTTACACCTATCGGTCGCAGATGGCTGCGACCTCTCATGCTCACCTCTTTCTTTGCTGCACTATTGATCCTAGGAAGAATGGTGGCCTCTGCCAGCCACTGCCGACCTGCCTGGCATCCCCGGGACAGCGTGGGCAATGCCAACCACCATCTTGTTTCAGGAATCACCTAAGCTGTGCACACACAGCCATCTTTGTACACATCATGGTGGGAACCTCGAGAGCGTCCCCTCCGGATGACGTCAACTCGCTGCTGTACTTAAGCTGACTGGCCCTAAGCTTCTACGAGTTAGCAAGGAGTTCCCTCGTTGCTGAATCCACTCCAACCTTGGACTTCTGGTTCCAGATTCCTCACTTGGCGTATGAACGCTCTGGGTACCCGCTCCTTGTGGATCCTTCCACGTTCCTGGCTATCCGCTCCTCAGAGGGCCTTCCTGCCTTCTACATACTGTCCCGCTTCCCGGGATATCCTCCTGGAACTACCTCTTGTAAGTGATTTACTACAGACTTCAATGATACCAAGCCTTTCTGAGATTCTCTATGGTATACCCCGTGTCTCGGGCCACTACTATTATGGTCGTGGACCCTTGGGCCGGCTGAGACTGCAGACCCACAGTGAGTGTCGCAGCCAGGAGGGGGTGCTGAAGAGAGACTCTGGAGAAGACTTCACCAATGGAAGTCCGAGGTCCCCCAGGAGGAGCCCATAGGTACCCGGACCTCTTAGACTTAGGTGGGACCCTATATGACCAAGGATCCAGGAAGTGGCTGAAGAGATGGTCAATGAGGACGGTAGGGCCCAGAAGGCTGGAAGAGTCTTCACCCTCGGAAGCCCGTGGCTCCCTCGGGAGGAGCCCGAGAGATCCCGAGCTGCTGGGACTTAGGAGAATCCCCTGGGCCAGCAAGATCCGGATACCTGAAGAGGTGGAGAGAACAAAAGTCGGAGTCCAGGAACGAAGCAGGGTCAGAAGCCAGAAGTCAGATCCGAAGCCAAAGCCAGGGGCGGAAGCTGGAAACAGAGTCGTTGGACGGAGCCAGGTAAGAAGCCAGAAGACAGAAGTCCAAACCAAAACCAGGGGCAGAAGCGAAGACGAAGTCAATGGACGAAGCCTGGTTGGAAGCCAGAAGTAGAAGAAACGATCCAAGATCCAAAGCAGCAACTAGCAATTCAGGGGTCTGAGTGAACCTCATTGCAAGGCAGGGATTTGACCAAGCTGCAGGGTTTAAATACCCTGCAACGTCTGATGTCATCTGAAGGCTGTCCCCCTGATTTCCCGCGCTGCCCCTTTAAGACCCAAGCCCCTGCGTGCACACCTAGGGGGCGGGGCCCAGCATGTCGGGTTGGCGGCATCTCCCTCGTGAAGGGAGAGCCGCGGTGGAAGCCATGTTGGGCCTGGACGGCCGAAGATGAATTCCTGCGGCCCGGGCCTGCTCCGAGGTAAGTGGAGGGACCGGGGCATGGCCCGGGACCATAACAACTACTGTATCTTCCTCAGTAGGAGTCGCTCTGGAATACCCTGCGCTGCAGGTTATTGCTTCACCATCTACAGGATCCACCATGGGTTCCTGCACCTCAGACTACTTCATCATCACCACAGAACAGACATCCTCAGCGTACCCCGCTCTGTGGGCCACTACCGGATCTGCACATCTGAGGTAATTGCTACACTCCCAGATCTTCTCATCGGCGGTATCACCCTGGGTATACTCCTCTCTTCTGAACTGTACTTTAAATACATCTCCCGCTCCACGGGCTCTGCTTTTCCTTCCTTCATAATAAAGTCTCTACCTTACAGCTGTGTCCTATGCCACTGAGACCACGCCTACTGTCGGTGAGGCTCACGAGGCTCCTCCCTGTGGGCGGAGACACCTCTCACCTCGGCCCAGGGTTCACACTCTTACAAAACATAACAACAGGCAGTGCTGAATGTCCCTCTCCCAATTGCCCCTTTCCAGGATTGAGAACCGCTGAAGGGTGACCAATAAAAGTGTGTTTAAATAGCCATAATAGTACAAGTATACGGTGACATATGGTAGAGTGATACAAACAAGACTTCAGCTAAAAGCAGTCTGGAAAAATGTCACTATAAAATATCTGTGCAAAAATCTTAAAATAGGAAGCTGTGAGAGTCAAGTAATTTGCTGTGGATTGTTGGCCCTTGAACGATTCCTGCACAACTAGCACCGTTTAGACCTGTTCCTATTGCAAGTGAGTTCCATCTGTGCCTGCTGTAAAATGGCAAAAATAGGAGGGACATTTAGTCTATTGACCTGCTGTACCACCCATCCACCATCAGCTTTCCCTAAGAGACTGCCCGTTGGCAGGCTAGGGAAAGTAGTTTGGCAAACAATGAACTCTTCCCTTATTTATGACCTCATCTTTCTTCAGAGCTGTCCTTTCATTGCCGAGCAGTATCCTTTAGTTGCCGTGCTTACCCTTCTCAAATTACAGCCTTCAGCGGCAAGCACTTGGCAAGCTCCTTACACAGGTTTTGTCTGCTATTCTGTTTTCTTTGCACGTTGTAGTGCTTCGATACCACGTCCTGCAGAACAGTAAAAACCAATCTTTTCACAGCTCTGGTCCCAGCCATTGATCAGCAGGGCTACCTGCTGACCAGGTTCAGGGTGCAAGCGCACAGGTGTGGTTTCTGGAGAGGGCTGTGGTCTTCTTGCCAAGAAGTGTCAGTAGGGTGGGCTAGAGGGGAAAGAGTTAAAAATCGTTGGGGAGGGAGGGAGAGACCTGAGGTAGTAGCAAAAGAAGGTTCTCGGTCCCATTGGTTCAGTGGGATAGAAGTTTTTCTCACCTGTTCAGTGCTTGGACAAAAAAAGGAATTGCCAAGTAGGGTAAAGAATTGGGAATCCTGATCTATTGTATATGCATTTCTGTAACTCACTATATGAACTAAAATAGCAGTTCTGTACAATCTTGCAGTTTTAGGCTGACATCCCAGATAGACTAAGATTGCATTACTAGTTTTCAGGGAGACTGATAGGAGGCTGAAGTCTGGAATGGAGAGAAATTTAAAACGAATAGATATCCCTTCATTCTTGAATAAACATGTCAGAAAAGCTTTTGATGGGTTTTAGTCAGAAACACAAAGAAGCTGATCCCACCCTACTGCCACTCCCAGTTTTTAATCTTCCCTGGATGCACAGCGGCAGATATTTGGGTTTCTCCGAACAGTGACGGCTGTAAAAGAGTTCTATCTGGGAGATCTTCAAGGCTGATAAAAAAAAAAAAAGATATTCACCGTGGCATGAATACATTTCATTGTAATAATTAATTTGGGGTTCTCCGTTCAGCTCTAAACCGGTTTATAAGAGGGTTACTCACCTACCCATTTCTGCAGGTTTTATTTACCTTCTGGAGGCCTCCACCCCAAATATATTTACTCCTGCCTGGTTCATGTTTTCTTTTCCTGAGAAAGAAAGAGGATCTCCGGGTATCCAGGCTCTTGCACTCACCAGCAGAATGCAGCTCACAGCTGTGCAGTCAGTTCTAGTTTCTCAGGGGAGGGAGGGGATGGTTAACATCTATCCCAGTGCATATCCCTCGCCATCAAACCTTTCCCTTTCCCCCAGACTACAGATTGCACTGGCATGGCCTGCAGAGTGAGGGTATGGGTTTGAGGTAACATTTTACATTTGCGTTTTGTGTAGATTAATGAAGGAATGTAGGGGGTTAATGCTCTCCCCGGTTGGTGATGATGAGCTATAAGTCTCTTTTTAACCATCTATGAAGTGAGTCCCTCTCTGCCTAAAGCAGTGAATGATCTGAACCTCTGAGTTTTGCACTTATTCTGCTTTATGTAAGATAAACATTTTGTTTATGTTTTAGATGTGTTTAATAGTATGTAACAAAACAATGTTTGTACCACTTCTTTCTTATTAGTTTTATGCCTGTTTTATAGTGGTATCTCTATTTGTTTTTGTTTTGTTTTGTTTTTTTTGCACTATGGAATTTTAGGGACGCAATACCAAGTTAAAATCTCATGAGGATCTCCAATCATCTTCATGAAATTTTATTACACCGGAGTCAACTCAACAGAAGTCAAATACACTGCCATGCACCAAAGTGAAATGAAACTGTGAAAAATGGACAGTTGACAAAGCCCTTCAAAGGGAGTACAGGGAACAATTTATAGACTGCTCAGTTAATAATTGTTTATGAACCGAATGAAAATGAGGTCTTTCTTCAAGAGATCTGAAGAAATAAAACTAAACCGATTTAATTATTTGTGCATCAAACGTGCAAACCCACCTGTTTTCTGTTGTACTTTGAGTCTCCGGTCTCTGGATTGGCTACAAATATTTGGTCAGTGGTAACTTCAAGATATGCCAGCATACTGCAGGTCTGGTGAAATCTCAGAGGAAATCAGGTGTAATAGAAATGTATCTCTTTCTACCCCACTCTAATATAACAAAGTTCAGAGCAATGTTAAATATGGTTAATTCAAAATAAATGTCTTGGGAAGGCCAGCGCACAGGAAAGTTACCCCGATAATGTTACCCAGATATTCAGGGGGACATACCAAGAATAAGTGCTCTGCGCAATATACCCAAATAAAGTTATCAGGGTGACGTTAGGACAGATATGTTTCTGACCAGATTTGGCAAGAAGAGCTCAATGTCAGCATTCACTGGCCAAAATTATCCCACTCCTAGAATCCCCTTTTCCAGCTCCTGTTTTTATCTGGCTAAATTTTGTAGCGGTAAGGAAATTACAAAGACAAAATTTAGTCAGACAGTGGGGGGAAAATATTAAAATGTCACAGGCTTATTTTAAAACAAACATCTGTGTATGGGCAAAGATCCACTGGGATTTTAAATCATGCGTGCACTTGCGCACATAGGGTTACACGCGCCGGGCCTATTTTAAAAAGGCCTGGCCACGCGCGTAAAGCCCCAGGACGCGTGTAAATCCAGGGGCTTGCAAAAAGGGGCGGGGAGGGGTATAGGTGGTCCGGGGGTGGGTCGGGGTCAGGCTCCCAGCACAGCGGCCATATTTGCAGGGGCAAAAGGTAAAACAAAAGTCAGGGGGGCTTAGAGTAGGGCTAGGGGGGAAAAGGTTAGGGAAAGGGGTGGGAAGGTCAGGCTAGGGGGGAGGGAAAGGGGGAAGGCAGTGCGGCTCGGTGCGCACAAGGTGCACAGTTATGCACCCCCTCGCCCGCGCTGACCCCTGATTTTATAACTTACGCGTGCCTGCGCGCGCAAGTTATAAAATCGGGTGTACATGTGCGCGCGCCGGGTAGCGCACACATGTACACCCATGCTCACCCTTTTAAAATCTACCCCTTAGATTTTAAAAGGCCCGTGCGCATAAAATCTTGGGGGTTACACGCGTGGCTGGGCTCTGCATGCACCAAGCACATTTTAGAAAGGGCCCAGCCACGCGCGTAGCCCTCGGTACGCGCAGAAGTGCTGAGCCTGAGGAAAAGAGCGGGACGGGGGGGGCAGAGCGGAGGTCAGCCGGGGCAGCGGCCATTAGGCCCTGTCCCGGGGACGCACGCGCCGGCAGCCAGCCGGTGCGCACAACTTACATCTGTTCTATGACCACGTAAATATTAAAACAAAAAAAGTTAGAGGAGTTAGGGTAGGTTTAGGGGTCAGGAAGGAGAGGGAAAAAGGTAGGAAGGTTAGGTAGGGGTATAGGGAAGTTCCCTCCCAGTCTGCTCCTTAATTGCACGCATGATATTAAAGAGTCGCATCCATGTGCGCGCGCTGGGAACCGCACACACATGGACGCATGTGTGGACTTTTTAAAATCGACCCCTAACAGGCAAATTTTAAAAGGCCCGTGAGTGTAAAATTTTGGGGTTACGCGCGTTGCCAGGCCCTGCATGTGCCACGTGCATTTTCGAAAGGATCCATCCGCAAGCATAACCTCAGATATGTGCAGAAGTGCCGGGTCAGTGAAGGGGCAGGCCTGGGACGTGGTCTGGGCGGGAGAGGCAGAGCGAACTGAGAGGGAACTGGGCAAAGGACTGAACCCATCGCCGCACATAGATTACAAAATCCCCCCCCCCCCCCCCCCCCCGCGTGTGAGTCCCGACCTGCCCGCACATGGACAAGAGCCACATTTTATAACATGCGCGCGCCCTTGCCCTGTCCTGTAAGCCCTAAAACTCAAGATCTACAGACTTGCTCCTCATCTGGAGCAGCAGTAAAGTTGCGCGGATAATGAGCCGATGCATACTGCAGGTTCCAGTTTTAAAATATGGAGTAACGTGTGTAACTGTTGGCCCCGCCTCTGAACGCCCATGCTCTGCCCACACCCCTCCCCTTTTCCGCCCTCTTATTTTTTGATGCACGCACCGGTATATACTCGCGTGGCTTTTCTAAAATCCGCATTGCTCATGTATGGCCCACATACGTGCGATATGTGGGCATTTTTGTATGAGCAACACTTTTAAAATCTACCTCTCAGGTTTTATGTGGGTAACTCAAAAAGTTATTCAAACTCTTCGAATATCGACCTCCCAGTGTCTGCCAAGCAATGTACAAACTTCCGGACAGCACAAGGTTTTCCATTTCTTATCATCTGATTTCTTCCTTAACACTGCAATTGGATGAAAGTCTATGATAATTGAAAATTAATCTTTTTAATTAACCCACCTTTCCCTAGTTTATAAAATAGAGCTGAAGAGGGATGATCTGAGAAGCCTGAGATTACAAAATTATTGCTCAACAACTGATTACCAATTTTTCCTACAAAACGTAATGTAATTTATTGAATGACACTGAACTCAGTCAACCTTTAGTTTTATGTTTAGAGATATCCCTTGGTGCAATCACGACTGCCCTGCACTTTCCATCGATGAGAACAGCACTCACAGACTCATGCCCTGGTGTACTGACCCTTGACTTTCACAGGTCAAGGAAGAAAATTCCAGCATTGCGCAGAGAGCCAGCCTGAGCTGGGCAGCTCATTGGATTATTATTTGGATGTCAGTCATTTTAATCCAAGGTGATAATGATTCTGAAAGTCAGAGGAAGATGGCTTCAACTATATTCCATAGAAAAATAAACTACTTATCTGTGAGTGATACAGCCATCAAGCACACTCTAGAACGGTGATAATATGGAAGGTATTGACATTCAACTTATGGCCCACAGCTATCTACTATTCTAGTTTCTAACATCTAATCATGAAATTAATCAAGCAGTCATTGTCATGGAAACAGAGTAAATGATGGCATATCCATAACCCATCTAGTCTATCAGTTCAGTTCCTGATGTAATTACCTGTTCCCATGTTTATCCACTCATCAAAGGATCCTTTGTGCTTAACCCAGGCTTTCTTGAATTTTGGTCCTGAATTCAAGTGCACTCAGTACTGCCACTTGGAGTGGATGGGTGGACAGGTATTTCCTTATGTTACTTTTAACTCTATCTCCATTGAGTCTCATAGCTTGACCATTCCAGAACTTCTTTTCCCCTGAAAGAAAAAGTTGGCTTCTTGTGCGTTACTGATACCTTTGAGGTATTATTCAATGTTTTCATCATGCTCCCTCCATCTCTCCTCTTGGGTGTACGTATTTAGGTCTTTATACGTCATTTCTAGGACTTATGGTGCAGACTGTAGCATTTTGGCAGCCTTTCTCTGGACTGCCTCTGACTATGTCCTTTTTAAGTACAGCCTCCAAATTGCATTCAGTAATCCATGTAAGGTCTCACCAACTCCCAGAATACTGGCATTATCATCTCCCTTTTTCTACTGATTATGCCTCTCTCCATACACTCTGGTTTGGATGGCTGGGTTTGAAAGCTTCTAGGTTCGCATACATGTTTATCTCCATATGGTGTGAGCTTTGGGCTCACCAGTGGGAATTTTGCTTTACTTATATAAGGGTGTCCCTTGCCAACTGCATTAGGGTCTTCATAGACTCTGAGTGATGAAGTAGTGAAAAGATTATAGTGATTATCAGACACTCCTCAGTGGAAGGTTGTCTTGCAGGGAGAACTATTTATTAGAGCCCATTTTAGGTCTTCTATCCTAGGAAGGTCCATCTGCTGGAACCCAGAGATCTCCACCATAATGATCAGGTGCCAATACAGGAAAAGCCCCAGAGAGGAGCATCTCTAAGCAGCACCCTGAAGGAGTTTAGAGGAAAGCAATCCCCTAGTGCAGCAAATATCTGAGACTGTAACCAGTGACTGTTTGGATTTTTAATTCCTGTATAATTACACTAGACAAAAGTGTACCATTTGCCTAATTGTTCATTTGCATCAAATACCCCAGCAAACAGATTTTATTTAGAACCCCCAACTTTGAATGGTTATTATAACAGGAGGTACCAGAAAGATATTCCACAAACTTAAGAATCTTGAAAGAATCAATTTCATCTCCTCCAACCGCCCAAAAGAATTATTTTATTTTTCCACCTTGTCAGGGAAGGACCCAGGGATTATAGGGTGTTTAGTTGCTTCACTGATTCCAAATGAACCCCTAAGTTCAATTAGCCAGTAGAAAAGGGGTTAGAATAAAATAGAACCCAGTGAAGAGCTCAAAAGCTTTGTGGAGGTCATGGAATGTGCCCGCATGTTTATTGCCTGTAATTTACACCTCAAAAGCTTTGGAGAATTTTGCAGAAGAACTGCAGAGTTAAGGAGACAAGATGGCTACTGTTTTCCCCCAAGCAGAAGTGAAAACCTGCAAAAGGTTGGCACTGAAGCGAAGCCAAGTGCACCAGCATGATCAAGGAGCAACTAATGAAGAGCCTATGACATCACCGGAGAGCATGAAGGGCTTAATGTGCACAACATCCAGAGCAGGAACAGCAAGCAGGTCAGAGGCCTCTTGCATTTCAAGCAATTTTTCACCCTTTTACTGAGGATATCTCAGGAAGAGACCTGAAAAATAGCACAGCAGTAGCAGCAAGGATGCCCATACTGTCCAAGGTTTCAGCATATGTAGATAATTTTAGGGATGTTGAGTCCATTGGAAGGAATGAATGCCAAACTTGCCACCTGCTACAGGAATTTGCTGCAGAGGAATTTTTACTTGATATAGACATTTATATGATCTGATATTTTACCATGCTGATGCTGCCTGTGGTGTTCACTGCCTTATCCACTTGTTAGAACGTGATGCACTCAGCTGCTTCTGGCGGCCTCCCGCCACACCGAACGCCGCCGTCGACAACATCAGCGGTATCCTCCAAAGGAAGCACGACATGGGACACACTCTGTTTTGGCACCTTCTCTGTGCCACACTGGACGCCGCCACCTGAAGTTCCCAGGGAGGATGTCATCGACAGCCACTATTTAAGGATAAGACTTCCAGTGGTTCTTCGCCTCAGCAAAGGGCTTGGTGAGTCGTGTTCTCTGCTGCTCTGCTTGAATTGTACTGTTTCCTTGTTCCTCTTGTTCTCTTCAAGTCCTGACCATGTCTTGTGGTCTTCTTGTTAGTCTGAGTCTTGTTCTTGTCTCCTCACTGTTTGGTCTTGACCCTCCACCTGGTATTGGACTCTGCTCTGCTTGCCGCCTGCCTTGAACCTCCACCTGGTACTGGACTCTGGTCTCTGTTTGCCGCCTGCCTTGAACTGCTGCCCAGCCCTGGAATTGGATATTGCCTGTCTCCTGCTCCAATCCTGGATTCCAGGTAAGGCAGATTCTTCCACTTGGGTCCACAGTGTCTGCCACTATAAAAAAAATGGCTGAATGCATAGGCAAATGACAAGGTCAGGTAGCTTATCTGGGGAATGCTGTTCCAGAGGTCCTGGGGCTTTGGAATCAGTAAGCTCTTCAAGGAGGCAGGTTAGGTCAGAGTTCATGAGAAAGAAGCATGGATAGGGTCTGCCAATGAGGAGGTCAGAAGGTAGGCTTAGGATCCAGTCTGGTGTGTCTAGGCTGGAGTCCATGTAAGGGATTCTAGGTAGAATTCCAGGCAGCCACTCACAGGAGCAGCAATCAGAAACAAAGTCCCAGGATTATGGTTGCATCAGTCAGGAAGCTACAGAAGCCTGAGCTATAAATACACTAGCCAAACAGAGGCAGCTCCCTTGTTGTGAGCCTTTCTTTTCTTTTAAATCTGCAGGCTAAGTTACTGATCCTCTTTCTCCTGTCTCTGGGAGGGCAGTGGCCTGCTGGTCAAGCACCTTGGCTCTGACACTCTCGGAACATCAATTTGAGCCCAGCTGTGCATGACAGTTCTCTCCTGGTCTGGAGACTGTTCCTCCTAAGGCTCCTGGGCCTGGTTTCTGCTGATATATTTGGTAAAAACACCTCACAATGTGGACATTGTGTGCTTGCCTCCAGACACTGTCTTCTGGTCTGTAGGCTTCCCAATCCACTGAATAGTAGAGTCATTCTCAGATTATCCTGGAATCCATGATCTGTTTCACCTGGAATTCTGGTTGTCCCTCAACCATCACTGGAGGCAGATCTGGTGTTGAGCAAACTGAAAAAAAAATTGTAATATATGGTTTCAATAAAGAGATATGAAACATCAGATGAATTCAGAGCAATGGAGAGAGTTGTAATCTATAGATGACTCCGTTTTATGCTTCTGGATCCTGAAGAGTCCCATGAACCTCGGATCTAATTTCGCTGATAGAGTTTGGATGTACATCTATTGCTATCTTCTATTTTCAGTTGAGGGGTTGTCTTCCTCCGGTGTTCTGCATGGTCCTTTTCAGTGCTTTTTGTCTTGTCTATGGTTCCTCTTATCTATTCTTGCAGGTTCTTGCACCCACTTCTAGTCTGCACCCAAATGATTAGTGCACATGAATGTATTTTTCATCCTGCAGCCCTTCCCAGCCCAAGCTGGCCGAAGGAGTGAGAAAACAGAGGTTACTCCTTAAACTGATTCTCCCCATATAGACATCCACAGTGCTAACTGCTGGGCCATCTGCTATCCCCCCCCCCCCCCCCCCCCCCCCATACAAGTCCCAAAACCTCATAAAAAAGTGAAGCTCCGTGGTTTTTAACATAAAATAGGATTAGAGAGATAAGCACTACAGTACAGAAAGATATGTCAGTGATTAGATTATTCTTTCATCCAGGCACAAATGGAGCTTGCTTTTATTTTGTTATATATATATTTATATGTCCACTAATGATAGTCTTTTTCATTTGCACTGATGATCTCTTGCATTTGTACCTTTGTCTCCTTTCTGGGTTTTTTTAAATCATGTAAACCGACAGTATGGCAATGTGGCTGGAATATGAATCAAGTCAAGAAATGTTAGAGACTCCTTTCAGCTCTTGTTCATTTGAGGGCACGCTAAACTTCTGGTTCAAGAATTTAGCCAGTTCTTTTGCCAGCTTAATATAAACAGTAGCATGCTTTCAGAAATCTCTCATAAAATTTCAGTCATGCAGATGCGTACAAGTTGGAAGAAATCCCAGGTTGGTTGTAAGCTGTAGAGTATAAAGACTGAATTCCTACCATAATTAAGAAAAGATGAATGTATGAAGTGTATAGTAAAGACTGAGGTGCTGTGCTCATGAGTGAGCTGCAGTTTGCAGTGAATGCTAGACAGGATCACGGTCAAAGAAAAACATTAAAGTCTTGGATGCCTTTTACATGGATCAAAAGAGAGTTAACCAACACAAGTCAGTATTGTCTGGTAAGTGCATTTTTTTAACTGCCGTAAAGTACACATCTACCTTTGGCCATATAGAAAGATGTGTTCTGGGGTGTGTTTAGGGGAGGGGGGAGAAAGGAGACAGGGCATTTCGGCTGCATGCAGAGCCGCAGCCAGGCAAATTGGCATCTATGACCTAGTAAAAAAGTGCACTCACACCCTATACACAACACCATGAGCTGGGAGATTCTCTAATTTTTTTAACTTTAAAACATAACACTATTATTATTTAAATCTATATATAGACATAAATATGACCCTGGACTTAAAAATGTGATCCTTAAGTCTGTACACATGTGATCCTTAACTTCTACTCAATGGATTTGTAACCTCTATTTTGTTAAGTAGTAAGAGTTGAAAAAGGAGTGTGAGCCTTTGAACTATGATGTTATGCCTTTTTCTCTTCTAAAGACATTGTATTTTTTATTATATTAAACTAATTAGGTCTAGATTTAAATGACAACAATATAATTATTTGACGTCCTTAGAGAACTTAGTGATTTTAGGTGATTTTAACACACATACAAATAATCCAACTAAATCTATATTTATTTCTTTTTTAACTACCATCGTGATCTTGGGTCTGACCCAATACATTACAAACCCTACTCATGTGCTTGGCCATATTTTAGATATTTTTTTACTTCAAGAGTCTATCTCCGCTTCATTTTTTTCTTGGCTGGATCATTCTTTAACTAATTTTATTCTGAAGAAATCTGTATTATCATTTAAGAAACTGAAAATGGAAATTGAATATAGGAACGATGCTCAGATTAATATGGAAACTTTGGTCTTGGATTATCAGTTTTTCCAAACAATTTTCTGATTGTTCCCTTGATACTCAAGTAGAGTTTTGGAATTCTGTACTGGCTGCTGGTTTAGACAAATCAGTTCCACTCAAACACAAAATCGGTAGGCTAGTGTCTTCTTTTCAATGATGGTTTCACCCTATGTTCAAAGTATTAAAAAGACAAGTGTGGCACTGAGAATTGAAGTGGAACAAAACAGAAATCTAGGCACAATTAGTGTCAATGTAATTAGTTCTGCGGATAATCAACTAAAAAATCTTTAAGGTGGTGGCTAACTGCCCGATACACTAAGCCGCAATGTTTTTTCATGAGAGGAGTCCCCGCGATAGTGGGGCCCCTCCCCCAAAAAAGCATCATGGCTATTTGGTGCATTCTTTTGTCTCATAGCCAAACACTGAGGGACAAAAGAACATGGCGAGCAGCCTTTTAATGCGATGGCAAACCCAAACTTACAGGACTGCCATTGTCTTAAAGGACCGCTGGCCTGAAAAAAAGAAAAATCCCATGCAAACAGAGGTAGAGCAGGGATCAGTGCTGACCCCTGTGTCAACAAAGTTCCTCATGAGAGGCTTCTAGGAAAAGTAAAAAGTCATGGGATAGGTGGCGATGTCCTTTTGTGGATTGCAAACTGGCTAAAAGACAGGAAACAGAGAGTAGGATTAAATGGACAATTTTCTCAGTGGAAGGGAGTGGACAGTGGAGTGCCTCAGAGACTGTATTGGGACCCTTACTTTTCAATATATTTATAAATGATCTGGAAAGAAATACGACGAGTGAGATAATCAAATTTGCAGATGACACAAAATTGTTCAGAGTAGTTAAATCACAAGCAGATTATGATAAATTGCAAGAAGACCTTGTGAGACTGGAAAATTGGGCATCCAAATGGCAGATGAAATTTAATGTGGATAAGTGCAAGGGGTTGCACATAGGGAAAAATAACCCATGCTATAATTACACAATGTTGGGTTCCATATTAGGTGCTACAACCCAAGAAAGAGATCTAGGTGTCATAGTGGATAACACATTGAAATCGTCAGTTCAAAAAAGCAAACAATGTTGGGAATTATTAGAAAGGGAATGGTGAATAAAACGGAAAATGTCATAATGCCTCTGTATCACTCCATGGTGAGACGGCACCTTGAATACTGTGTACAATTCTGGTCGCCGCATCTCAAAAAAGATATAATTGCGATGGAGAAGGTACAGAGAAGGGCAACCAAAATGATAAAGGGGATGGATCAGCTCCCCTATGAGGAAAGGCTAAAGTGGTTAGGACTTTTCAGCTTGGAGAAGAGACAGCTGAGGGGAGATATGATAGAGGTGTTTAAAATCATGAGAGGTCTAGAATGGGTAGATGTGAATCGGTTATTTACTGTTTCGGATAGCAGAAAGACTAGGGGGCACTCCATGAAGTTAGCATGGGGCACATTTAAAACTAATCGGAGGAAGTTCTTCTTCACTCAACGCACAATTAAACTCTGGAATTTGTTGCCAGAGGATGTGGTTAGTGCAGTTAGTATAGCTGTGTTTAAAAAAGGATTGGATAAGTTCTTGGAGGAGAAGTCCATTACCTGCTATTAAGTTCACTTAGAGAATAGCCACTGCCATTAGCAATGGTAACATGGAATAGACTTAGTTTTTGGGTACTTGCCAGGTTCTTATGGCCTGGATTGGCCATTGTTGGAAACAGGATGCTGGGCTTGATGGACCCTTGGTCTGACCCAGCATGGCATGTTCTTATGTTCTTATGTTGTTGCATCTGTGGACCCTTGGGCTGAGGCAGGATTGGCGCAACCTGCAGAAAGGAACTCTGCAGGTTCCCAGTGTCAGCAGGCAGATCCGGGAGAAGCGGAGACCCAGTGGAACTTTCACCTATACCAGGCCCTCGTTCCCCTCGGGTTGAGTCTTTGGGTGCCAGGGCTGGCGGGTTAGGTAGGGGTCTCTGCTGATGGCAGAAACGGTGGATCTTGGATAGCTTGGGTTATAGGCAGGCGGAGGTCAGATGAATCCAAGGACCGGACAATGGTCAGAGGCAAGTGGCGTTCAAGCATATCCGAGGTCAGGTCAATATCAGGTATCTGTCCGAGGGAAAAGACCGATAAGCAGAGCAGGAAGGCAAGGGCAAGTTCAGCAAGAACAAGGCTGGAGACAAGCAGATGATGACAGAAGACAAACTGGATAAGACTAAAGACAGGTTGTACTAAAGAAATGAAGACAAAGCTGAGCTGAAGAACTGAAGACGAGGATGCTGGAAGCAACTAGGGATGTGCAGAGCAAAAGTTTATGTTCATAAGTCCATAAGTCGAAAGGGGGTCCCCTTTGCGGTCAGTGTGGACATATGGAGAATTCCATAAGTTGAGTCTATGTCCATATGTGCAAATAAAAATTTAAACCCCTCACCCTCCTTAATCCCCCCCCCCCAAGACTTACCACAACTCCCTGGTGATCCAGCGGGGAGTCAGGACGCCATTTCTGAACTCCTTTGCGAGGAGCACGTGACGTCGGCGCCATGTCGGAGTGACGCGGCGTCACGTGATTCCCCGCGGGTTCGCTCCGGGACCCTCGTTGGGCCCAAAAGGAACTTTTGGCCAGCTTGGGGGGGTCAGGAGCTATGTTGAATAAGTTGGAAATCCGATCGTTTTCGCCTCATCACTTTTTTAAGTTAAAAAAAAAAAAAAAGTTGCGTTTTACATTTAAGTTCAAAACGAATGCACACCCCTAGAAGCAACATGCTCTTCTCTGGAGAAAGTGGAGCTGTTGCTGAGGTGATGAGGGCAGGAACGAGAGAGCTCTTTATAGGGCTTTAGCAGTGACATCATCTGGCGCCGTGGGGCTTTTCCCACCATTGGCCCTATAAATTGAGAGGTCTGGCATGCACACACCTAAGGAGAGGTGCGTCAGCTGGGTCCAGTGGCATCTGGTGGAGCATGGGCAACATGTCAGGAGCAGGAAGAAGGACCTGGCTATGGAGATGAGTGCAGCGGTCCGCAGGAACAGCCTGCAGACCGCCAAACATAACAACTGTGATCCTAAAGCTCCAAGGGAAGTGAAGAATGTGGATAAGCACTGAAAGGAGAAAGCATTGGTGAGAGCAGTAATGTCATAAATACTGGAAGAAGCAAACTGCATATAAATCTTTAAGCTTTATAATGAGAAGTATGATCTGGAATTGGGAGGGAAGTGAAATCTGAACTCTGCGTGTTGGATCTGTAAATCTGAACCCAAAAGCTCAGCAAGGCTTCCTGTCTTCTTGTGTACATTCAGTTGTCCCTGTGGAGTGACTTGTAAAGATTTTTTTTCTGTAAATAAAATACAGATCAGTTTTAGAAAAGACATTTTTTTAAATGTCTACAGTTATTCCAGAATCTTGGCTACGCTAACATCAACCTCCATGGAGAAGATGTGCTCATCCTTCCTTTTCAGTGTTTTCACCACAGTCTGCTACACCATCTGCTTTACAACTTATACAAAGAACCTCCATCCCATTAGGGTTGACCCCCCCCGCTCCCGCTACTCCTCCGAATTATGTTATTAGCTTGTACAGCCGTGTTATTTACACTCTTCCCCCTCTGTCCCTCTTATAACAGTTGTAGCTTTCACAAGCGTCTCCTCAGTTTGTGGGCTGCTCGGTCCAGCACATGAAACGCGCTCTGAGCCGATTCTTCCAACAGACGACTCTGTTCACAGAATAACACAGCCAGCTTCCAGCAAGGCCCGCAGTGCTCTGACTCCGCACACTTCCAGCTGCACTCTGACCTTTGAAAGGAGGATATGTTAACACCATAAATTCCAACTTGCAGGCTGCGTAAACTCTCGACGTCTCCCGGCTTACTAGAGTAGCCTGGGGAGGTTACAGCAGAGTCCACACAAGGACTCACCCGGTCAGAAGGTTCCAGAGGTGCTGCTGCTGCCTGGCAACGCATCCACTTCCCTTGGGCCTATTATTGCTTTTCCCGGTTTAAACACCATGTTGGTCGTTTCATTAGGTCAAAGCACAAACATTTCTCTACTCACATGGCCCATCTTCGGCCACTGCTCTGAACAGTTTCTCCAGCAGCTGATGGCGAATCTAAACTGGAAACTGCTGCTTTTGCAGTAGGGGGAAGAGCATTAAAGCTTCACAAACTTCCTCATGATTCCTCTGCCACAATGATGAGGCCAGGGAGCTATTCCTCTCCCGTCTTTTAACCTTCAATCCTCTAGCTCCTCTCTCTAATCCCAGGAAAGCTGAAGAACCGAATCTTTCCTACAGGTGTGTCTGTATTCCCACTTTCTGCAGAACCTGCTTACTGCCCTCCCAAACAGAAATGTGCAAATCTAGAACATTCTCTATACCAGTGTTTCCGTGGCAGGTGTGATCAGGTGTGCCACGGAAAAGTCACCACTGCCTGGGCTCTGCACCTGAGCTCTGCTCCCAGCACCTCCCAGCAAGAAGAGACACCAGCAGTGGCTCTTAAACACGTGCAAGCTCCTTTCTAAGAACATGTACAGTCACACACGCCTCCCCTTCCTAGCTAGAGCAAAGCCCTGGAGTATGGAAATTAATAAGTGCTATGCAGAGTACGGATGGCCGAACTCCACTTTGCTCAGCACACAAATCCTCCTTTGTGTCCTTCCAGCCTTTGTCTTATCACTAGGATTAATGAGACAGGCAGAACATGTTCTGCGCACTAGATGTGACTTATATTCAGTGTTGGGAGCAGCAGCAGTGGAGAAGCTCCGGCAGCCACATGTGATGGCCAAGGTAACTGACTGAGCTGGCTACCTGTGCCCCACTGACTTCTCCTTTCTCTTGCACTTGTATGTAGAGCAGTGGTTCTCAACCTTTTTTTGGCCGGGACACACCTGACAAATGGTTCTCACATGCATGACACACTGAACATGTGACCATCACGGGGCTAAATGTAAACATGCACTCTGCATCCACAGGAATCCTCTCAACCCCCAGCAATGAGTGCAGAGCAGATCTAGGGCATAACCGGTACAACTCACCATACAAAAAAAAAAAGATATTCTGGTTCTGATGACATCTCAGTAAAAGCAAAACAAATTCCCTTTACTACCAGGCACAATAGCCTTCCTTATGAAAAGACAGTAATTTACCACTAATGTATGTCCTATTGAGAAAACACATCAAATAAGATTGATACAAATGCCTACATGCTAGTAAAATACCTCACTTTGGTCACACACCCAGAACTGACCTTCACCAAGTAGAGAAAAAACACAAATTATAAATATGGAGACAGAAACTGGAACGGAAAACCAAAAAAGCCACTCTGCATACAGTGCGAACCTGGAGAAATGGAAAGAGAAATATAGCACCTAACAGACTCAGGATTTGCAATAATGCACACAAACTAACCTGCACAAAGTTACACCTGTATTACGGAACATACGCAAACAGTAATAACCCTATCTAAGAAATACAACTATTAAACCAGGCCATAAACACTAAAACATTTCCTATTGGGAAAACAGAATAAGCCAAGCTGCTACAGAGCCCCACACAGAAATCATTGTAAAGTTATACCAAAAATGTTACAAAACAGCTGCTAAACAGAATAATATTCAATTAAATACTCGTAAAAATTATTAAAACATGTCCAAATATCAATAAAATACTTCAAAACAGCAGACATCGCATAATACCCAATAATTAAAATGGCAGTCAATCAAGAAAAATAAATTTAAAAAGCCACCTTTACTTACCCTCTCCAGCAACTCTCCTACTCCTTTCCCTTCCAGGCCAATAGCACTAACCAGAAGCAGCAAGGGCTGCTGAAGCTCTGTCCTCGATCTTCTTCCTTAGCACCCACAACCAGTCACTCACAACACACACACCCCCAATTAGACCCCACGACCAGTCTCGGTCTCTTTCACACCAGTCATCTTCCTGACCAGTTTCTCTCTCTCAATCACACTCATGTTCTCTTATATACAAGCTCTCAATCACACACAAAAGCTCTTACACCCATTCACACCAGCTCTCACCCAGGCTTCCATTCACAACCCTACACACAAGCTCTCACCCAAGCACCCATTCACACCCAATGACACAAGCTCTCACCCAGGCATTCATTCACACCCAATGACACAAGCTCTCACCCAGGTACCCATTCACACCCCACAGACACAAGCTCTCACCCAGGCACCCATTCACACCCTCAGACACAAGCTCTCACCCAGGCACCCATTCACACCCACAGACACAAGCTCTCACCCAGGCACCCATTCACACCCTCAGACACAAGCTCTCACCCAGGCACCCATTCACACCCACAGACACAAGCTCTCACCCAGGCATTCATTCACACCCAATGACACAAGCTCTCACCCAGGTACCCATTCACACCCACAAGCTCTCACCCAGGTACCCATTCACACCCTCAGACACAAGCTCTCACCCAGGCATTCATTCACACCCTCAGACACAAGCTCTCACCCAGGCCCCCATTCACACACAAGCTCTCACCCAGGCACCCATTCACACCCTCAGACACAAACTCTCACCCAGGCCCCCATTCACACACAAGCTCTCACCCAGGCACCCATTCACACACAAACACACCAGCTCTCACCAAAAATAACTTCTTCCTTCACTGCAGGGATGGGCGCCAGTTCAGCCATGGCTTTAATCCGGCGGGCCTTCTTTTTTTGGCGCCACGGGGATGGGCGCCTCAGTCAGAGGTCGGGTTTCCTCTTCATCGCTAGGGGTCGGGTTTTCTCTTCACCGCTACGGGGATGGGCTCCCGTAGCGGCCTTGCACCATCGCGGTCGGGTTTCCTCTTCACCGCTACGGGGATGGGCTCCCGTAGCGGCCTTGCACCGTCGCGGTCGGGTTTCCTCTTCACCGCTACGGGGATGGGCTCCCGTAGCGGCCTTGCACCGTCGCGGTCGGGTTTTCTCTTCACCGCTACGGGGATGGGCTCCCGTAGCGGCCTTGCACCATCGCGGTCGGGTTTACTCTTCACCGCTACGGGGATGGGCTCCCGTAGCGGCCTTGCACCGTCGGGGTCGGGTTTCCTCTTCACTGCTACGGGGATGGGCTCCCGTAGCGGCCTTGCACCGTCATGGTCGGGTTTCCTCTTCACCGCTACGGGGATGGGCTCCCGTAGCGGCCTTGCACCGTCACGGTAGGGTTTCCTCTTCACCGCTACGTGGATGGGCTCCCGTAGCGGCCTTGCTACGTCAGGGTTCTACACTGCTATTCCTCCCACCCCACTCCCGGGCAGTGCCATGCCTGCCTCACCGGCCAATCAAAGGCTTCCTCCCTTCTTCCTACTCCCACTGGCAGGTGGCAGGGAGGAGGCTTCCGATTGGCCTGCGCGGGGGAAGGCAAAATGAAGGAGGCTTCCGATTGGGCAGTGGGGGTAGGAAGAAAGGAGGCTTTCAATTGGACCGCGGGGGCTGGAAAAAAGGGAGAAGGAAAGTACAACGGGGCAGTGGGACACCGGGAGATGCGACACACCTACTGGTGTTTGGCGACACACTAGTGTGTCGCGACACACCGGTTGAGAAGCGCTGATGTAGAGAGAAATGGGCCTTAGGGATGATGTCATGTGGTCTTGGACCCTCCCCTCTCCCCTCTTTAATTTAAAATTTCAAAGAGAGACTGGCAGGTCTTTCAGTGCTTCCCTAGCTGTTCTTCTGGCTATATGAATCTTCTCTATGTCTGCATTTATTTATTTATTTATTTATTTAGGGCTTTTATATACCGATCTTCTTGCATTAGATGCAAATCAAACCGGTTTACAATGAAACAACAGACTTGCTTGTATGCAATTACATAGAACAAAAAATGTCTAAGGAACTATGAGCAATTACATAGAACAAAAAATAACTAAAGAACTTGAGTAACCTAGTATGAGATATTACATAATATCGTACAATTTGAGTTATATAGCAAAAACTTTGAGTTACATAGCAAAAACTTTGAGTAACATAGTATAAGAGATTACAAAATATCATACAATTTGAGTTACAAAGCAATAAAGGGCTATGAAAATAAGCAATCGATTATCTTAGACGGTTTGGGCAGGTTGCAGAAAAGGGTGAGAGGGTGAGAGGGTGCAGAAAGGGGAAAGAGGATGATAGATGATGATGAAGTGCCAAGAGCTTGAATGAAAGCAGAGGCAAGAAAAAACCAGGATCAGAGGGTGTCTGTGGCTCATCTAGGGATATGAGAGTGTATTTGGGAGCAGATTATAACATGCCAGAGTTAAAAAGGAGAGTTAGGAAGGGGGTGTTGAGATTAAAATGAGAGTGCGTTGGTTAACATGCGGGTTCTGGAAATGCTAGGCTGAATAACCATGTTTTGAGTTTTTTCTTGAAAGAGATTGGACAGGGGTCTTGTCGTAGATCCGGTGGGAGAGAGTTCCATTGAGTGGGAACTGCTGTGGAAAGGGCCCTATTCCTTAGAGAAGTTTTAGCTTGTGGTATGCTCTTCTTATCGGTCTGGAGGAGTTGTTTGTGCGGAACTGGAAGGTGAGGTCCAAAGGTGCTAGGTTGTGTAAGGTTTTGTGCATGATGGTTAGGACTTTGTAGAGAACTCTATATTTGATAGGGAGCCAGTGGAGGTTGTAGAGTATGGGCGTGATGTGGTCCCTCTTTTTTGAGTTCGTCAAGCTCCTGGCGGCTGAATTCTGTAACATCTGAAGTGGTTTGATGGTGACCGCAGGAAGCCCGAGCAACAGGGAGTTACAGTAGTCAATTTTGGTGAGTATGATTGATTGAAGAACCAGACGGAAATCATATGTGTGCAGAAGGGGGTTTAGCTTTTTGAGAACTTGTAATTTGAAAAAACACTCTTTAGTCGTGTTGTTTACAAATCTTTTGAGATTAAGCTGGTTGTCCAGGAGCACCCCTAGATCTCTGACATAAGACGTGTTTTTGAGGTTGACCGTAATTGTTAAAGGGGAGTTGGGGATAAAGTGGCTGTCTTCTTGTGATTGACCCACAGGGAGAGAGGTAGTCTCTTTAGTGAAAGTGTTGTCTTCATGGGAGATGATGAGGAATTCGGTCTTGTCTTTGTTGATGACTAGGTTAAGTTTCGAGAGGAGTGAGCTAATTTCTTGGAAACAACTGTCCCAGAATTGTAGGGATTTATGTAGGGACTCCTTAATGGGGATGAGAATTTGAACATCATCCGCATATATGAAGTGCTTGATTTTGAGCTTGGAAAGGAGGAGGCAAAGAGGAAGAAGATATATGTTGAAGAGGGTAGGTGAGAGGGAAGAGCCTTGTGGGACTCCCAGGTTAGAGTTGATTGGGTGTGATTCTTTGTTATTGATTTTTACCTTGAATGATCTGTTGCTAAGAAATGAATGAAACCAGGTGAGAGCGGTACCCGAGATACCAATGTCTACAAGCCGGTCTAGAAGGATTGCATGGTTGACCGTATCGAAGGCAGCAGAGAGGTCAAGGAGAATGAGTAGGTGAGGTTGTCTTTTGTCCATGTTCAAAATGATGGAGTCCATAAGAGAGATAAGAAGTGATTCCGTGTTTAGGGATTTGCGAAATCCGTATTGTGAAGGTGCCAGGATCTTGTGTTCCTCCAGGTATTCTGTGAGTAGTTTATTAACTATTTTCTCCATAATCTTGGCAATGATGGGTAGTTTAGCTATGGGACAGAAGTTAGCCGGGTCTGATGTTGATAAATTGGGTTTTTTTAGGAGTGGTTTCAAGATGGCCTGCTTTAGCGAATCAGAAACTAGTCCTTGGGCTAACGAACAGTTGATGATTTTTGCGATGGGTTTCGCAACGGTCTTTGGGATTGAGATGAGGAGGTTCGATGGGATGGTGTCAAGTGGATGGGATGAGGGTTTGAGTTTCTTTAGAATATTTTCAACTTCGAGTGATGAGGTAGTCTCGAAGGATTCTAACCTTGCGACCTGTTGAGATATTGGGGCCATCGAAAGGGGGAATGGGGGGTTGGGGGTGGCAAACAATCTGGTGAGATCTGGTGCATTCCCTGCTCCATTGAGGTTGTGTGCCACACAAAATTTTTGTTAATATAGAGGTACCTTGGGCTTGAAAAAATTGGGAGACAGTGCTCTATAACATACCTGGGAATTTTCAACTTCTATCACTCTGAGATTGCCATGGATTAGCTGGTGGGGGTGGGGTAGACGATGGAGCAGCGATACAGGCAAGCTTTCTCCTCTCTTGCACAGACCCTCTAACATGCTGACAAGTTCATACTCACATTCTCTCATCCACATACATGCTCATTCTCACACGCTCACCCGTGCATTCTCTCGTGCATTCTCACCTTTTGTACACACATGCACACCCACTCATAAGTTTAAATGAGTTTTTAAATATTAGAGGTTCTGTTCATCGGATGTTTTGAATTATTTAATGGGAAATCAGAAAACGAATAAAACGAATCAAACGAATTGGTTTTCCCCCCATGAAACGAATGCAACGAATTTGGGTCCTGGCAAAAAGAATAAGAATGCAAACATTTTTTTTTCCTTCTGCACATCCCTAGCTGAAACACAGTAGCTCCTGAGGGATTGAATGAATAACTAGATTGGTTCTCTCTCTCGTTTAGCCTTTAACCGTTATGGTGGCTCTACCGAATGACGGTATATAAAACTCAACAAACAAATAAATAAATAATCATTTTTGAATTTAGTGTTTCTAGCTGTCACCATGCTATTTGCCAGTCTGGTACATTGGTGATTGGCCCAATCTTTAACCTCCTAACATTCCTATTGGCTCTCGTTTACACAAGACACCTTTAATGTCATTTACAATATAGAGACTTTATGATGTGTATCAGCTTATGGATTAGCAGCGCTCGCTGATGAAGAAATTATTTCAATACTTGGCCACTGTCCGGCTGCAATTGAGAGCTAGCTGGTTACAGGTACTTCGACTGCAAATTTTGCTGTGAACAGATATGTTTTAATTGCAACTTTTACAAATTTCCAATCTTTCAGTTGAGACTCACACAGTGGAATACAATGATTATAATGGAGCTCTGTTTTTGAGTGCTTTGACATATATCGAGAGCATTTAATAAGGCATTCCACCACATTTAATACATTCATTTTTCCAGATGTTCTATACATGAAGTGATTGTAGTGTGGTTTAAATACATTTATAATACATCCCATCACTAGGCTGCTAATGAAAACATTCCCCTCTTCCCTTTTTTGCCAAACAAATAGAAAATCTCTTCCCTCACCCCGCAATGTAGTTCAGCTCTTCTCTGGGTGTTACGAGCGCGCGCGGGCGCGGTCGTCTCGGGCGGGTGGTGAGCCCTTGGGCCACGGCAGGACCCCAGGAGGAGCCCAAGGCCACACCGTGGGAGGTGAGCTGAGCAGGCAGGAACAGAAGCAGGGAGTCCGGCCCTCAGCCGGACCTGCATGCCCATGGTAGCCAACACGGGGAAGTTGACTAATGAACGGTCCTCCGACTGTTCCCGGCCCTTTCGGACCTGCCGCTGGGAACGGCAATGGGCAGCAGGCCGGACAGAGGCGAGGGCAGACAGAGTCCTTAAACTGAAGACATCAGACAGGGCAGAAGCAGGCTGAAGCAAGACGGAGACATCAGGGCAAGGGCTGAAGCGAGACACAGGAAAGGTCCAGGCGAGCAGGAACTCCGATGCTGGGATACTCACATCCGAAGCCCCCTCGGCTGGCAGAAGCTCAAGAGCCCGCGGGACGAATCCCTCCTGTTGGCCACTCCAGGGCCCAACAGGACAGAAGGCTCAGGAACCAGGTCAAGGCAGAGACAGGTAGACATCCGGACAAGGGCTGAAGCAGACACTGGAGACAAGGCTGGACGGGAACATTGCACTGTCCATCAGGGCGCCCTACTCAGCCCACCCGTGGGACTGAGTCACGGACCACCCTGTCCCAGACACGCCCTACACAGCCCTGGGAGGCTGGTCGCGGACCACGCTGAGAAGGAGGGCGCGGGGAAGACCCAGGCGAACAGGACTCCGATGCTGGGAAACTCACATCCGAAGCCCTTACGGCTGGCAGGCACAGGAGCAAACATCTAGGCAAAGACACTGGACAGGGATCCATCAAAGCATAAGTGATCACGGAAGACCTGGATCAGCAAGTATACAGACGACTGTAGGACCTGATCCGCAGGCCGAAGACAAGCAGGAGTCGGAGTCACGGACCAGAGTCAAGGCAGGCTGAAGACAAGCAGGAGTCGGAGTCACGGACCGGAGTCAAGGCAGGCTGAAGACAAGCAGGAGTCGGAGTCACGGACCGGAATCAAGGCAGGCTGAAGACAAGCAGGAGTCGGAGTCACGGACCGGAGTCAAGGCAGGCTGACAACAAGCAGGAGTCGGAGTCACGGACCGGAGTCAAGGCAGGCTGACAACAAGCAGGAGTCGGCGCCACGGAGGACCTGGATCGGCAGGGTTACAGACTACTGTAGAGCCCGATCCGAAGGCCCAAGACAAGCAGGAGTCGGAGTCACGGACCGGAGTCAAGGCAGGCTGAAGACAAGCAGGAGTCAGAGTCACGGACCGGAGTCAAGGCAGGCTGAAGACAAGCAGGAGTCGGAGTCACGGACCGGAGTCAAGGCAGGCTGACAACAAGCAGGAGTCGGCGCCACGGAGGACCTGGATCGGCAGGGTTACAGACTACTGTAGAGCCCGATCCGAAGGCCCAAGACAAGCAGGAGTCGGAGTCACGGACCGGAGTCAAGGCAGGCTGAAGACAAGCAGGAGTCAGAGTCACGGACCGGAGTCAAGGCAGGCTGAAGACAAGCAGGAGTCGGAGTCCTGGAGGACCTGGATCGGGAGAGGCCACAGGCAACTGTGTAACCCAATCCGAAGGCCCAAGACAACAGGAGTCGGAGTCACGGACCGGAGTCAAGGCAGGCTGAAGACAAGCAGGAGTCAGAGTCACGGACCGGAGTCAAGGCAGGCTGAAGACAAGCAGGAGTCGGAGTCCTGGAGGACCTGGATCAGGAGAGGCCACAGGCAACTGTGTAACCCAATCCGAAGGCAAAGACACAGTGAACAGAAAGTCCTTAAATACTGGAGGTAGAAGGCAACTCCCTGGGAGGAGCTTGCCAGGACCGCCCACCGCTGGTCCTATAACTAGGGTAGAGAGCTGCGGGCCAGCCCCTAGAGAAGGGCGTCGCCCAACAGGAAGTCCAAACACTGAGGCTGCAAGCCACCGGCATGCCTCAGGAGCAGCTAGGCCTCTCAGGCCCTGGAGCAAGTCCTGGATGATGCGCAGGCAAGGCCCTGGCTTCAGAGCGGCCTCTGGAGGAAGGTAAGAGACCTCCTGCAGCGCAGCAGCAGGGGGGATCGCAACACTGGGGACAGTTTTGGCACCCTGCTGTTCTGTTCCTTCTGCAGAGCAGCAAAACAAGCAACTTTTTAAAAGCCCTGCAGGGTGGAAGTAGCAGCAAAATGGTGACACAGGCAGAAGCGATGCAAGGAGCTCTGCCTCACTGTCACTCCCAGTCGGCTTGCTCAAGGCTAAGGGTGTGCATTTCTTTTGAAACATGAAAACGTAACAAAATGGTCTGTTTCATTACATATCATTTTTGAATGAAACTAAAGAAATACCCCTAAAAGATTTGTTGGCTGTTTCAGTAGTCATCTGCCCTGGACTGGCTTCCTGCTACTGCAAAATACCAGCACTACCAAAATTTAAAAATTGAGCCCTGCCCCCCTCAGGCCTTCCTTTCTGACCCTTCCCCCACCAACTTTCCCCATATTTTTTGTAACCCTTCCATGGGGGTTTCCAACGCCTCTCTTGCCCTGGCAGGCCCTGATTTGAAAATGCACCGGCCAGCCCTGAGGCCAGTGTCCTTTTATTTTACAGCCATGTGCTGTGCAGCCGTATATCATAATGTCGCTGGATTCAGGGCTACTCAGTGCCATTTTCAAATTGGGACCTAGTGAGACAGGAGTGACGAGGGATTACTCCTACCCTATTTGGGCATTGGAGACCCCATGGAAAGGGTAAGGGATGTCTGGATGGGGTGGGAGGCGTAGGGAAAGGCTGGTGGGGGTTCAATTTTTAATCTGTTTGGGTAATTGCCAGGTTCTTGTGGCCTGGTTTGGCCTCTGTTGGAAACAGGATGCTGGGCTTGAAGGACCCTTGGTCTGACCCAGCATGCAAGTTCTTATGTTTTTAATCTTGGCTGTGTTGAGTTTGGTTTCAGCATGGGGACGGGGAAACCTGCCCCTTAGTTTCCTTTTGGTTTTCTTCCTGTTCCTGATAATGTTTATTCCATTTAAATAAATGAAGCAAACAGAGACAAATATTAAACAAAGAGAAACCCAGCAAAAAGAAGAAAAGCAAGTTTGCTTACCGAAAACCGTGTTTTCCATTAATTGAAGAATGAATTAGACATGATCTGTGGTGACTTCATCCAGTGGCACTGAACGGGCATTCTTTCCAAGCTAGTAGAGCTTTGAGCTCTACTGAGCATATGCAGGAGTTCTCATGTAACTGTTGCCTCAAGACTCTCTTCAATCTATAATTACAAAGTTAATATTAATATATGTGTATACTGAATATCTCTAGGTAGTCAACTACAGGGAGGCAGGTGGGCATCTCTTGGGACTCATGGGGAATACTCATGGGGAGTCCCAAGCTGAGTGTTTACATAGGAAGCAACCAGGTCTTCTTCTTGAAGAGTAGACTACCTCAAGAACAAGTCACGCAAAACTGCTTGTCTGCAGATGCTGTCACTTCTTGGGAGACTATCCAGACAGTAATGGAACATAAAGGTGCGAACTGATGATCAAGATGCAGCTTTGCAAACATTTTCGAAGAGTTACAACCCCACTACAGAAGTTATAGCTCTGAGCTGATGAGATTTGATCAAAGCTGTTATTCGCAGTCCGGCTAAGAGGAAGCAGAGCTGAACACATTCTGCTAAGCTGGTGGACAAAGTATGACAATTTTGACATCAAGTCAGTAAGTGTTACATGTTACCAATAGATGAGAAGCCTGGCAATGTGAGTGAGGTATTTTATTATATTGGATGAAGGCATGAAGGTATGAAGAATTCTTCCTCTTTCTCGAACATGAGATCTAAGAACAAAGGGCAGACAACACTATAAATTGATTGATATGGAAAGTTAAGATAATCTGTGGCTGAAAGGTTCTGGTTCAGTGGGAAGGACCAACCGATCATGGAAAGAATGATTCTCCTGGCCAATGCGGACATTAGCTTGAAAATTGCAGATTCTTGGAGGTGAGGTAACCATTATGAGGAGTGCCACCTCCCCTTGGCAAATCCAAAGAAAACCCTTCACAGTGAGCTGAAAGGGGCCCCATGGGTTGAACAAATGGACAACATTCAAGTTACTTTGCAGGGTACTGAGGGCAAAAGAGGCACAAGCTGTCCACAAAACCAGATATCCGTGGATGAGTAGTGAGGGATTTTGTGTGTACTGGAACGTGGAAGGCACTAAGATGGTGAGTATAATTTCACCAGCAATATGGAAGGCCCAAGTCAGAGAGGGGAAGCAAATACGTTAGCAAGTGCTTGAGTGCACAAGAAAATGGGCTGAAATTTTCCTGTTGGTTCCATTTGGAATATTCAAACCATGGGATGGGATAACCCTCGCTGGTGGGTTGTGTTCCAGATGGACTTAAAATATCATTCGCTCTAGGCAAGAAGGGATGAGCTTGTACTACGGGGGTAATTTTCAAAAGGAGTTACATGCATAAATGTAGCTACTATTGTAGCAATTTTCAAAAGCCATTTACTCAAGTAAAGTGCACTTATGTGAGTAAATCCTATAGACAAGTCAATGGCATATATTGTAGCAATTTTCAAAAACCCACTTACTCATGTAAAGTGAATTTACCCCAGTAAACCTGGTTTTTACTCGAGTAAATGCTTTTTAAAATCAGGCCCTAAGTGTTTAACATCCAATCCTTGGATTGAGGCATGGAAAAAAAAAGAATGATAGAGTGTTCTTTTGTTTAGAGTTAACAATGTAGGACATGTCCCCACTTATGTGAGTCTGCCTCTTTTGCAGACTCACAGAACCAGCAGGGGGCAATTAGATCATTTAAGGGCTGTGCATAGACAGGAAACAGCACATTGGAGGGCTGTGTCTAAGCAGAATAGAATCTGTTCAAGCATCCATCTAATAGATAAGGAATATTTTACTTTCTAATTTCAGAGTGCTTTTGTAATAGAATATATTGCTGTCTGTACTTCATATTTCTCTCTCTCTCTGCTTTTAGTTATTGAGATTGTATATTAATTTTGCTGTGGGTTAATTATTTCAAGACAAAAAAACAAAAAAAAAATTCCTGTTGAGATACTCCTGTCTCTATAATCATTCTACACTTTAATCTCTATCTTGAACTACATATAGCTATTATTAAAAATCACTGTTTGTCTAGATATAAACATTGGGGCCAAAAATTGATATGGAGTGAGTTTTAAAGCAAAACTGAAAGCATTACTGAAACAGCCTTGCTGTAACCAGCTTGGGCAGCAGACTCACAGAAACAGCAGGGGGCAATTAGATCATTTAAAGGTTGTGCTCAGCCTGAACACAGGAGATACTAAAGCTTCTTGTGTCCGGCTACTTAAAAAAGTTTAACACAGTAAGCCAATCTGGGGGAGGCTATTGTCAAACGCAATAGCAGATACAGGGTCCTGAGAGCAACCTTGACCAAGGGTAACTGTTTAACTCCCTCCCACCCCTGGAGTTTTGTTTCTGATATAATCTGCCTGCATACATAATTTCTCACCTTTATAGGCTGGTAATTTGGTAATTCCTTAAGTGTTATCCATCAAATTTACAAAAATGAGGACTATCCAATAGAGATGTGAATCGGAACCGGAATCTGATCGGTTCCGGTTCCGATCCAAATCTTAAAATGTTTATCGCCCAGCCCAATTTGAGTTTTGATTATCGACTGCGTCCGATCCGATAATAAAAAAACCCTCCCCCACCCTCCCGAACCACCAAAAAAGGTTTTAAAATTACCTGATGGTCCAGCGGGAGCGCGGGGAGTGATCTCCCGCTCTCAGGCCATCGGCTACGTTAATAAAAATGGCGCCGATGGCCCTTTGCCCTTACCATGTGTCAGAGCAAAGGTAGCGCCGGCGCCATTTTGAATACTGGCAATATGGCCTGAGTGCAGGAGATCGCTCCCGGACCCCCGCTGCACCCCCAGGGACTTTTGGCCAGCTTGGGGGGCCTCCTGACCCCCACAAGACTTGTCAAAAGTCCAGCGGGGGTCCGAGAGCAACCTCCTGCACTCAGGCCGTATTGCCAGTATTCAAAATGGCGCCGGCGCTACCTTTGCCCTCACTATGTCATAGGGGCCGACGGTCGGCCCCTGTGTCATAGTGAGGGCAAAGGCTAGCGCCGGCGCCATTTTTAGCACTGGCAGCCGCTAGCCTTTGCCCTCACCATGTCACAGGGGCCGGCCATCGGCCCCTGTGACATAGTGAGGGCAAAGGTAGCGTGGGCGCCATTTTGAATACTGACAATACGGCCTGAGTGCAGGAGGTCGCTCCCGGACCCCCGCTGGACTTTTGGCAAGTCTTGTGGGGGTCAGGAGGCCCCCCAAGCTGGCCAAAAGTCCCTGGGGGTCCAGCGCCGACCATCCAGTGCTCCTACCATGTGACAGGGGCCGGCCAATGGCACAGATACCCTGTCACATGGTAAGGGCAAAGGGCCATCGGCGCCATTTTTGCTAGTGGCAGCCGATGGCCCGAGAGCGGGAGATCGCTCTCCGCACCCCCGCTGGACAACCAGGTAATTTTAAAAGGTTTTGGGGGGGTCAGGAGGGTGGGGGAGGCTAAGGGGGTCATTTTAAAGGTCTGGTGGGTTTTTTTTTTATCAGGCCATCGGCGCCATTTATATTAGTGGCAGCCAAAATGGCGCCGATGGCCCGAGAGCGGGAGATCGCGCCGGGACCCCCCCACTGGACCACCAGGTAATTTAAAACATTTTGGGGGGGTTTGGGAGGGTGGGGGATTTGTTTTAAAGGGTCGGGTGGGTTTAGGGGTTGTTTTGGTGTGCCGGTTTTCCCGCCCTCCCCGATTTACGATTTTTCACGATAAATCGGGGGAATTTCTATTGTATCGCGACTCTAACGATTTTTTATGATTTAAAAAATATCTGATGATTTTTTTAAATCACTCACACAGGGCATTAAGGAACTCAAAACAGTATTACAGTGGGCTCTGGAAGAATTAGACCTGTGATCCACAGACACACACTGCATCAAGTGCAACAAGTACAAAATTCCTTCTCTTTACTAAATACTGAAGATCTTCTTGAGAAAAAGATTGAAGTGTTATCTGAAAATAGAGAAGAAACCCAATGCATACAGAAATTCCAGATCAGAAACCAAAGAAAAAAGCTCTCTGTGATGGATGACTCTGTCATCAGAGGCACTAATCTTTCCCCTTGCACAAATGTAAGGGAAAATTGGATATCAAAACTCAACTAAAGAGGTCACAAAAGGAGTCCAGAAACAGCAGTAAACTGAACCAAGAAAGCTGGAAAGCCATGAGCACAAATGCTCATAGTTTGGGCAATAAAATCCCAGATTTGCAAGCCCTAATGGTGGAGGCGGACTTGGACATTGTTGCTGTCACAGAAACGTGGTTTATGGAATCTCATGACTGGGATACGGCAATACCAGGCTATAACTTTTTAAGGAAGGACAGAGAGGATAGAAAAGGGGGAGGGGTGGCTCTTTATGTCAGAAACAATATCCAAGCATCTGAGCTGCAAGGAAGATGGGGCAATGAAGAAGCACTATGGGCCAACCTAAAAAAAGATGGGGCATCCATTTTTATTGGAGTGGTTTACAGACCTCCAAACCAAAAGGAAGAACTGGACAGAGATCTGATTGAAGACATCCAAAAGATAGGAAATAAGGGAGAAGTGGTGATCATTGGAGACTTTAATATGCCAGATGTAGACTGGAGAATCCCATTGCAGAATCTAATAATAGTAGAGAAATAGTGGATGCCCTGCAAGTAGCTTTGTTCAAACAAATGGTAATGTAACCCACGAGAGAAGGAGCTATACTCGACTTAGTGCTCACTAATGGAGATAATGTCTCTGATGTCCAGGTGGGCGCCCACCTCAGCAGCAGTGATCATCAAACGGTATGGTTTAATATCACAAAAAGGATACGGAAAAGAAGCACAAAGACCCAAGTTTTACAGTTCAAAAACACGGACTTTGATGACATGGGAAAGTACCTGGAGGAAGAACTAAAAGGCTGGGAGAACGAGAGAGATGTGGATCAACAGTGGACCAATCTAAAAGGAGCGGTTACCAAGGCAACTAATCTATATGTTAGAAAACTAAAGAAAAGCAAAAGAAAAATTAAACCTATCTGGTTCTCAAAGGAGGTGGCTGACAAAATAAAGGCCAAAAGAACAGCATTCAAGAAATATAAAAGATCCCGAAGGGAGGAGCACAAAGAAGAATATCTGGTAGAACTGAGGGAGACAAAGAAATTAATCAAGACAGCAAAAATTCAAGTGGAAGAGAGGATTGCCAAGGACGTGAAGAGAGGTGACAAAACATTTTTCAGATATATCAGTGAAAAGAGAAAAGTTCAAAGTGGTAGAGTGAAATTGAAAGGTGGAAAGGATCAATGTGTGGAGAGAGACGAAGAAATGGCAGAAAAATTAAACGAATACTTCAGTTCTGTGTTCACTAAAGAGGACCCTGGAGAAGGACCGTCGCTAGTTAACAAGAAACTGGAGGGGAGTGGAGTAGATGTAACTCCATTTACAGTAGAAAATGTATGGGAAGAGCTGGGGAAACTGAAAGTGGACAAAGCCATGGGGCCTGATGAGGTTCATCCCAGGATACTGAGGGAGCTCAGAGATGTGCTGGCGGGTCCGCTGTGTGGCCTGTTCAATAGATCCCTAGAAACGGGAATGGTGCCAAGTGATTGGAGAAGAGCGGTGGTGGTCCCGCTTCACAAGAGTGGGAACAGAGAAGAGGCTGGTAACTACAGACCGGTTTGCCTCACCTCGGTGGTGGGAAAAGTAATGGAGTCACTGTTGAAAGAGAGAATAGTGAACTATCTACAGTCGGGAGAATTGCTGGACCAGAGGCAGCATGGATTCACCACGGGAAGATCCTGTCAGACAAATCTGATTGACTTTTTTGACTGGGTAACCAAGGAATTGGATCGAGGAAGAGCACTCGATGTCATCTACTTGGATTTCAGCAAAGCTTTTGATACGGTCCCGCATAGGAGACTGGTGAATAAAATGAGAAGCTTAGGAGTGAGTGCCGAGGTGGTGGCCTGGATTGCAAACTGGTTGACGGACAGAAGACAATGTGTGATGGTAAATGGAACTCAGAAGGCGTTTGACAAAGTTCCTCATGAGAGGCTTCTAGGAAAAGTAAAAAGTCATGGGATAGGTGGCGATGTCCTTTCGTGGATTGCAAACTGGCTAAAAGACAGGAAACAGAGAGTAGGATTAAATGGGCAATTTTCTCAGTGGAAGGGAGTGGACAGTGGAGTACCTCAGGGTTCTGTGTTGGGACCCTTACTGTTCAATATATTTATAAATGATCTGGAAAGAAATACGACGAGTGAGATAATCAAATTTGCAGATGACACAAAATTGTGCAGAGTAGTTAAATCACAAGCAGATTGTGATAAATTGCAGGAAGACCTTGTGAGACTGGAAAATTGGGCATCCAAATGGCAGATGAAATTTAATGTGGATAAGTGCAAGGTGATGCATATAGGGAAAAATAACCCATGCTATAATTACACGATGTTGGGTTCCATATTAGGTGCTACAACCCAAGAAAGAGATCTAGGTGTCATAGTGGATAACACATTGAAATCGTCGGTTCAGTGTGCTGCGGCAGTCAAAAAAGCAAACAGAATGTTGGGAATTATTAGAAAAGGAATGATGAATAAAACGGAAAATGTCATAATGCCTCTGTATCACTCCATGGTGAGACCGCACCTTGAATACTGTGTACAATTCTGGTCGCCGCATCTCAAAAAAGGTATAATTGCGATGGAGAAGGTACAGAGAAGGGCTACCAAAATGATAAGGGGAATGGAACAACTCCCCTATGAGGAAAGACTAAAGAGGTTAGGACTTTTCAGCTTGGAGAAGAGACGACTGAGGGGGGATATGATAGAGGTGTTTAAAATCATGAGAGGTCTAGAACGGGTAGATGTGAATCGGTTATTTACTCTTTCGGATAGTAGAAGGACTAGGGGACACTCCATGAAGTTAGCATGGGGCACATTTAAAACTAATCGGAGAAAGTTCTTTTTTACTCAACGCACAATTAAACTCTGGAATTTGTTGCCAGAGAATGTGGTTCGTGCAGTTAGTATAGCTGTGTTTAAAAAAGGATTGGATAAGTTCTTGGAGGAGAAGTCCATTACCTGCTATTAAGTTCACTTAGAGAATAGCCACTGCCATTAGCAATGGTTACATGGAATAGACTTAGTTTTTGGGTACTTGCCAGGTTCTTATGGCCTGGATTGGCCACTGTTGGAAACAGGATGCTGGGCTTGATGGACCCTTGGTCTGACCCAGTATGGCATTTTCTTATGTTCTTATGTTCTTATGTTCTCTGAAGAGAGAGCGGTTTTAAGCGGTGTACCGCAAGGATCGGTGTTGGGACCGGTCCTGTTCAATATCTTTGTGAGCGACATTACGGACGGGATAGAAGGTAAGGTTTGTCTTTTTGCAGATGACACTAAGATCTGCAACAGAGTAGACACGCTGGAAGGAGTGGAGAGAATGAGACGGGATTTAAGGAAGCTGGAAGAGTGGTCGAAGATATGGCAGCTGAGATTCAATGCCAAGAAGTGCAGAGTCATGCATATGGGGAGTGGAAATCCGAGTGAACTGTATTCGATGGGGGGAGAAAAGCTGATGTGCACAGAGCAGGAGAGAGACCTAGGGGTGATAGTGTCTAATAATCTGAAGTCGGGGAAACAATGTGACAAGGCGATAGCTGAAGCCAGAAGAATGCTGGGCTGCATAGAGAGGAATATCGAGTAAGAAAAGGGAAGTGATTATCCCCTTGTACAGGTCCTTGGTGAGGCCTTACCTGGAGTACTGTGTTCAGTTCTGGAGACCGTATCTCCGAAGAGACAGAGACAAGATGGAGGCGGTCCAGAGAAGGGCGACCAAAAAGGTGGAGGGTCTTCATTGAATGACTTATGAGGAGAAATTGAAATATCTAAATATGTGCACCCTGGAGGAAAGGAGGAGCAGAAGTGATATGATACAGACTTTCAGATACTTGAAAGGTTTTAATGATCCAAAGACAACAACAAACCTTTTCCATCGGAAAAAAATCAACAGAACCAGAGGTCACGATTTGAAGCTCCAGGGAGGAAGACTCAGAACCAATGTCAGGAAGTATTTCTTCACGGAGAGGGTGGTGGATGCCTGGAATTCCCTGCCGGAGGAAGTGGTGAAGACCAGAACTGTGAAGGACTTCAAAGGGGCGTGGGATAAACACTGTGGATCCATGAAGTCTAGAGGACGTGAATGAAGAGTGGGTGGCTCGCGGGTATGACGGCTACTACCTGGAGATAATAACCTTATTCAATAAACATACACACGGTTAATGCGACTCCAACATTGCTCTAAGCTTCAACAGCAAGAGGAAATGTGGAAAAAAGGATTTGCATTCACAAAAAAGCGGGGAGTAGCTTGCTTCTTATGGCAGTTACTACCCCAAACCAAATAAGTCTTGATACTATATCCAGCATAGCTCTCTGCTTCAATGGCAGGGGAGAAAGACCGATACTTCACTTTCAATGCATTTTTTGAATTATTTAACATAAAATCCAAGTGTTAAAAAACAATTGTTTAAAGTTTAAACATATTCAAAGTTCTATGTAAAGGGGGATATATGTATACAACATTTGTCATCATACACTGTTATATGTGATATGTATAAGCATTAAGTTTATAAGTTTATTCGATTTGATGGTTTTATGTGGTGTGAGTAGTATGAATGGTGTGAATGGAGGATAGAGTATGATTGAGATAATTTTTAATGTAAGGAGGGTTTTGGGTTACATAGCTGGACTTGTATAAAAAGTATATAAATGATGATGTATCAAAATTATTATGTACAATAAAAAAAAATTTTGGCATTATATATTGCCGAGTTCCTCTGGATGATTACATAGTTCAAACACTGAAGCAGTGGCACAAATATAAAGTCAGCATTCATACTTAGGACCATCTTTAGGCCAGTGTGAACAGCATGGCTGCACTGATCTCCATGCCAAGAGAGGCCCCATGTTAGTTGCACTGGACTGGCCTAAAAACATTCCTGCAGTGTGGAGTTAGCCTCATATGAAGCAGCTGATGCAGGCATCTCTGGAACTGCATGGCCCTGGAACAGCATAGGTGGGCAGAAGGAGGGTGGGAGGGGGAAAAGAGGGAGGTGGGAAAGCAAGAGACAGAAAAGGTGGTGATGGAGGGGAAGAGTAGGAATATATCACTCAATGACTTGATATACTTTCTGACCTATTTCGCTGCGAGAACTCTGGAAGAGCGGCGTGAGAAACCCTGCTGGTGGTACAGCACAAGTGGCCCCAGCAGGGCGGGTTGTGATCCCTTATTTTCTGTGCCACTGCTCCTATTGGCTTTAAGTGTGAGTGCCCTAAAGAACTGGCCATAGGAGAAAGTGGAAGCAGTAGCATGGAGAAAAGCACTTCATGGCTGCCCCTTCCTGTCCCCTCCCCCATTCACACTGTATCACTGTCATGGAACCATGATATTTATTTATTTAAAAAGATTTATACTGTGTCTGCCTTATCCATTATCCAAGGTGAAGAACAATACAATTCAACATATCAAACTACCTTGCCGGTGGCTGAAAGGAATCATATAGAAACATAGAAATGATGGCAGAAGAAGACCAATGGTCCATCCAGTCTGCCCAGTAAGCTTTCACACTTATTTTTCATACTTATCTGTTGTTCTTGTCCCTTTTAAGTAACTTTTTGGTTCTATTTCCCTTTCACCCTCACCCTCGATGTAGATAGCAGTGCTAGAGCTGCATCTAAGTGTAGTATCTATCTAATTGGTTTGGGGTAGTAACCGCTGTAATAAGCAAGCTACTCCCATGCTTATTTATCCAGCCTGTGCAATTCAGTCCTTGTTGGTTATTTGAATATAAATCCTCTTTTCTTCATTACCCTTGCTGTTGAAGCAGTGAGCTGCGCTGGATATGTATTCCAAGTGAAGTATCAGGCTTGATTCGGGGTAGTAACCGCTGTAAAAAGCAAGCTACATCCATGATTATTTGTTTTACCCAGACTATGTAATTGTTAGGAATCTGTTAGGAAAGCTCTGTGATAGAGCAGGGACTAGCAATCTGATAGGTTCCGCTATCTGATGGGAGGAGCAATTAGATAGGAGTAGCAATCTGTAATAAATCTGCTGTTAGTTAGACTGCGGAGTAGCAATCTATTCTTATTAGCTCCTAAGAAGGAGGAGTCAGCAATCTGTAATGGTTGTGGGTGGATCCCTGGGCCTGTGGCAGATGACCTCGCCCCCGGGAGGATATCCCGAGAGGGACCACCGGCTAGGCTTGAGTATGGAGACAGACACACATTAGTTCTTTTATTAAACAGGTTTTTGAAACCACCAGAGGTGGCAGTAGTGAGCTGATATGCCCGGCAGGGCTGTAGTCCCTCAGGTACTGGAGCAGCGATCCAGGATGGCTGAGCTGTTGAGAAACTGTAGAAAGTGAGTAGGCAGAATAGGCAGAGTTCATGAACAGAACTAGATGACAAAACTCACATAAGGTCTCAAGGGAGCTCAGGTGCTGGAAAGGTTTATGCCTTCGAGGAGTGAGTACCTGGTTCCAGGGAAAGCTCTGAGAGAGCAATGATAACTCACAATTGTTTGTAGCAGCGATAGCTTCCAAGCAGTAGAGAATCTTCAGAGTGTCCAGGAATATGGGCCTTCGAGGAGTACCGGTTCCTATCTGCAATCTGAAAGTAAAGAAAAAGAGCGAGGTCCCCGAGGAGCGGGTACCTCTGGTAAGTCCGAGGAGGCAGAGTAGCTTGGAAGGTGTAGCCGAAGCAATCCCCTTCCTTGCTAACTCAGATAGTGAAATAGAGACCTTTAAATATAGGAAGCGGATGACATCATCTCAGGGGGACGCCCCTGAGGTTCGCGCTCTTGCTGGTACTTCAATCAGAGCGCACGCGTGCGCGTGCCCTAGGTCTTCAGGCAACATGGCGGATCTGCAACGTCGAGCTGGTCCGAGGACGCTGGAGGGAGACGGCATGGAGACGCCGCGGCATCCAGTCATCCATCAGACCCGGAGGGAGTCACCACAGAGGTAAAGAGGGCAGAGTGAGTACGTCAAGCAGCGATGGTCGCAACAGTACCCCCCTTCAAAGGGCGATCTCCTCTTCGGGTACCAGGCTTAGGTTTGGAAAGATGCACGAGGTGGAACTGATGAAGCATCTCTTTGTCCAAGATATTGTTCTGAGGCTCCCAAGAGATTAAATAGGGGCCGAAGCTTTCCCAAATCAGAAGGTATTCAAAAGTCTTGTCTCTGTTACGAACATACAGAATCTCTTTGATCTTAATTTCTAAGTCATCTTCTGCATTGATGACAAGTGGATCTTGAGATTTGGAAGAAACTTGCAGAGTGTTATTGATGATATCATCAGCAATGGATTGAGCTGCTGTGGACGTCACTGAAGGTTTCAGTGGACGTGGTGATGTTAGGGTACATCCAAGATTCACTTCTAAAGAATACTCTCCAGTAGAAGTTGCTGGATGAGAGATGGTGGCATCACCAGCGGAAACAGACTGGCTGGTTGCTAGAGATATCTTCTTTGGATCTATTATGTGCTATGGTTCATCAGGCACATCTTCTGAGTGAAACGAGCGAGACAGCGTGTCTGCTCTGGTGTTCCGATCTCCAGGTCGATACTTAAGCACAAAATCAAAATGGTTGAAGAATAAAGACCACCTGGCCTGTCTGTAATTCAAACGTTGTGCATGGTGGAGATACTCAAGGTTCTTATGATCCGTGAAGATGGTTATTTGATGTTGAGCGCCTTCGAGCCATGGCCGCCATTCCTCAAATGCAAGCTTTATAGCCAGGAGCTCCTTATCGCCAATCCCATAGTTCTTTTCAACTGGAGAAAATCTTTGAGAGAAGAATGAACAGAGTCGTAAGGTTTTTGAGTCTCCCGCTTGGCTTAACACAGCCCCTACCCCCACATCTGAAGCATCAACTTCAACTATGAAGGGTTTGTTGGGGTCTGGATGCCATAAGTATGGTTCTGTGGAGAAGACAGTCTTCAATTTCTCGAACGCGGAAATGGCCTCTGCGGACCATTTGGCACCCTTGCGAGTCATCGCCATCAAGGGTACGGATAAGGAGGAATAGTTCTTTATAAAGCTTTGATAATAGTTGGTAAACCCTAGGAATCTCCTTAAGGCCTTCAGGCTGGTAAGTTGAGACCAATTCTTGATACTTTCAAATTTGTGAGGGTCCATTTGAAAACCTTCTTTCGATACTATGTAGCCTAGAAAAGGCACAGAGTCTTTGTGAAATTCACGCTTGGAGAGTTTGGCGTACAGCTGGTGTTTATGGAGACAGTGGAGTACTTGCTTGACATCTGCAATGTGGGTGTCCAAATCCTGGGAGAATATTAATATGTCATCCAGGTAGACCATAACGTTCTTGTACAGCAGGTCTCGTAAGATGTCATTGATCTTATTTTGGAATATGGCAGGCGCATTGCACAACCCGAATGGCATTACAAGATACTCGAAGTGGCCGTCTCGTGTATTGAAGGCCGTTTTCCACTCATTGCCACTCCGTATGCGAATAAGTTTGTAGGTCCCCTTCAGGTCAAGTTTTGAAAATATCTTGGCCCCTTGCAGCCTGTCAAACAGCTCCGAGATTAAGGGCAAGGGGTAACGGTCTTTGATCGTGATCTCATTTAGACCTCAGTAATCGTTACATGGGCGTAGGGTACCGTCCTTCTTCCCCACAAAGAAAAAGCCTGTGCCGGCTGGCGACTTAGATGGTCGGGTAAAACCCTTCTGAAGATTTTCTGCAATGTATTCTGTCATATTTATTCTCAAGAATTGAGAGAGGATACACCCATCCTTTCGGTGGCTCGGTATTGGCCTTCAGTCTTATGGCACAGTCATAGAGTCTATGTGGAGGAAGAATATCAGCCGCTTCTTTGGAAAACACATCCCCGAAGGATGCGTATTGGGGAGGCAGTCCTGGCATCGCTGGAGTCGTAGGCATGCATATGATAGGCGAGATCTCCTTAAGGCACCTCCCATGACATTCTGGGCCCCATCGTGAGAGATCCAGGGATGCCCAGTCAAATTGGAGTTGGTGCATTTGCAGCCAAGGTAACCCCAGGATGATAGGGTGCATAGCCTTTTCCAGTACAAAGAAGGAAATTGTTTCCATATGGAGCATTCCGGTGCGAAGCATAACTGGTATGGTTTCGCAAGTTACATTGCCCGGTAAGGGCTCCCCATGAATGGAGGATAACAGTAGTGGATCTTTTAATTTGATGAGAGGGATCCTCAAGTATTCCACTAAACTTCTGAGAATGAAGTTGCCTCCTGCCCCTGAGTCTACCAGGGCAGGAGTCTGAACCGTGACTGGTCCGTAGGTCGAGGAGACTGGGAGAGAGAGCAGAGGAGAGGACGTGGTAAGGCCTAGGTACAGTCCTCCCACAGGACTTAAGACCATCCATTTCCCAGACAAAATGGGGCATGTAGAGACATCATGGCCGGGCTGATCACAGTACATGCACAGGCCGCGATTCTTCCGAAATCTTCTCTCCTTGGAGGTCAAGTGTCCATGATCAAGTTGCGTCGGTTCATCTTTATTAGCAGCAGAAGTTACTGGAACCATCCTAAGTGCAGTGGTAGTACTAGCCTGTTTCAACCCAAGTAACACCTTAGGCCGGAGTTCCTTCACCTTGTCTCGGAGCTGGTGATCAATCCAAGTGGCCAAGGCTATTAATTCATCCAGCGAGTCAGGTGTCTGGCGAGCAGCCAACTCGTCCTTTAAGCGGGTATCCAGGCCTCTGTAGAATAGTCTTGAGACATTTGGGGTCCCAGTGAAGTTCCGCTGCAAGAGTCTTGAATTCTATGGCGAATTCAACCAGTGATCTGTTACCATGCTTCAAGTCCACCAAAGCAAAACCGGCAACAGAATTAGGAGCAGGGTCATCAAAGATGGATTTAAACAAGTCCATAAATCCTTCTATGTCCTGCAAAATAGGATCCTTGCGTTCCCACAAGGTAGATGCCCACGACAGGGCTCTTCCATCCAAGTATGACAGTATGTAGGTGGTCTTCGAAAGAGTCGTGGGAAATAAAGTTGGCTGTAAGCTGAAGTGCATGCAGCACTGGTTCAGAAAGCCCCAGGTCTTCTGGATTTCTCAGGAAAAGTGGATAGGAGCCGCCAGTGGTACAGCAGTCTTTAAAGTTACCTCCTATAACTGACCTTCTTGGTTAGAAGCTGTGCCTTGTATCTTCTGTGTGTGTAGCTGATGAAATGCTGCAGTAAGTTTCTCCAAAGTTTCTTGCTGCTCTGAGATGCGTTGGGCCAGGCCGAGTATAGCCTGCAAGGCAGAGAGATGTGCCGGATCCATGGAGTTAACAACGTCCCAAAGTATAAGCCAGATCCACTGGAGTTAACAACATCCCAAGTAAAGCCAGATCCACTGAGTTAGCAATCTGTTAGGAATCTGTTAGGAAAGCTCTGTGATAGAGCTGGGAGTAGCAATCTGATAGGTCAGGGGTCAGGAACCTTTTTGGCTGAGAGAGCCATAAACGCCACATATTTTAAAATGTAATTCCATGAGAGCCATACAATATGTTTAAAACTAAATACAAGTAAATGTGTGCATTTTATGTAAGATCACACTTTTAAAGTACAATAAGTCTCTGAAAATATTACACCAGGCCTTAAGACACCAATACATCTCCTATTAGGAAAACGGACCAAGTCAGGCTGCTATAGAGTCCTACACAGAAACTACACGCCAGCAGAAAACCTCACCTGAATCACGTGCTGTCCCTCACCTAACATAGAATAAAGAGACCAAAACGCATAACAAGAAGCATGCAGACAAAAACTGAATTGGAAACTGCAACAAGCCAGAGTCTCTGTATGCAGTGTAACAAAGGAAAAAAGAAACATCACACATCCTTATAAAACAAATCAAGAAATATAAAATCATCAGCAGTAAAACTGTACTAACAAAAAGAACATATTTGCTCTGCATACCTGGGAACGTTTGATATCCAGGTGTCCTGAGATTGTTCTGAATTAGCAGGAGGAGGGGTGGTTTGCTTGGAACTTTCTCCTCTCTCAGTCACATACCAGCGCTCTCTCTCACACTGGCTCTCAATGACACACCTATACACACATGCTCTCAGTCACTCACATATACAAATGTTTTTTCTCTCTCACTTATATAGGCTCTTAATTACACAATTACACATTTACACACATGCTGTCTATCTTTTCACGCTTACACACACACAGGCTTTCAATCACATAAATACATGCTGTCTTTTTCTCTCACACACAGACTCTCATTCACATGCTTACAAACATGTCCTCTCTCTCTCTCATTTACACACAGGCTCTCAATCACATACTCACATGCTCCCTCACCTAAATCAGCTCTCAATCACACACAGACACACATGGTCTCTCTCTCTCATTTAAACACAGGCTCTCAATCACATACTCACATGCTCCCTCACCTAAATCAGCTCTCAATCACACACAGACACACATGGTCTCTCTCTCTCATTTAAACACAGGCTCTCAATCACATACTCACATGCTCCCTCACCTAAATCAGCTCTCAATCACACAGACACACATGGTCTCTCTCTCTCATTTAAACACAGGCTCTCAATCACATACTCACATGCTCCATCACCTAAACCAGCTGTCAATCAGACACAGACACACATGATCTCTCTCTTACTTATACACACAGGCTCTTAATCATACATACACATGATCTCTCTCACACACAAAGGATCTCAATCATACACACATACTCTTTCAAACAAACAGGTTTTCAATTACAAACTTACACATACAGGGTCCCAATGGTAAACTTACATTCATGCTCTCTCTCTCACAGGCAGGATCTCAATCACAGACATACTCTCTTTCACATATACAGGCTCTCAATGATTCACATACATGCAATCTCTCACTCACACACACAGGATCTCAAACACACATGCTTGCTCGCTCATTCACTCTCTCTCTCCCCCCTCCCCCCCCCCCCCCGGGAACTCGCGGCGGCAGCAGCAGCAGCCACCTCCCAACGCTAACCTCCTTCATTTTCAGCCCTCGCGGAGGCGAAGGCGGAGTCCCATCGGCCGCGGTTGAAGATTTTCATTTTCCTCCGAGCCGCGCTGCAGTCACCGGCATGCTCTCTTCTTCCCGCGGCCCGGAAGAGGAAGTGGAGAGCATCGGGTGCCTGCGCGGGAAGACCCGCGCAGGCACCCGATGACTCCAGCGCTGGCACCCGGCTGACACCCGATGACTCCCGCGCAGGCACCCGGATGACTCCAGTTGGCGTGCTCTCTTCTCCTCCCCCCCGCGGCCCGGAAGAGGAAGTGGTGAGCATCGGGTGCCTGCGCGGAAGAAGAGACCACGCTAGTGTGGTCTCTTCTTCCAGCGCAGGCACCCGATGCTCTCCACTTCCTCTTCCGGGCCGCGGGGGGGGGGGGGAGGAGAAGAGAGCACGCCGGTGCCGCTGACTCCAGCTGTCCTGCCGCGTACAGCCCGGGCTGACAGCATTTTAAGCCCGGCGGCGGAGGACCGGGGAGCAGCTGGGTCAGCGGGGAACCGCGAAGTATGGCGACACTTGTCTGCGAGCCAGATGCAGCCCTCAAAAGAGCCATATCTGGCTCGCGAGCCATGGGTTCCCGACCCCTGTGATAGGTTCTGCTATCGATGGGAGGAGCAATCAGATAGGAGTAGCAATCTGTAATAAATCTGCTGTTAGTTAGACTGCAGAGTAGCAATCTGTTCTTATTGGCTCCTAAGAAGGAAGAGTCAGCAATTGTAATAGTTGTGGGTGGATCCCTGGGCCGGTGGCAGATGACCACGCCCCCGGGAGGAGATCCTGAGAGGGACCACTGGCTAGGCTTGAGTATGGAGACAGACACACATTAGTTCTTTTATTAAACAGGTTTTTGAAACCACCAGAGGTGGCAGAAGTGAGCTGATACGCCCAGCAGGGTTGTAGTCCCTCAGGTACTGGAACAGCAATCCAGGATGGCTGAGCTGTTGAAAAACTGTAGAAAGTGAGTAGGCAGAGTAGGCAGAGTTCATGAACAGAACTAGATGACAAAACTCACATAAGGTCTCAAGGGAGCTCAGGTGCTGGAAAGGTTTAGGCCCTCGAGGAGCGCATACCTGGTTCCAGGGAAAGCTCTGAGAGAGTGATGGTAACTCACAATTGTTTGTAGCATCGATAGCTTCCAGGCAGTAGAGAATCTTCAGAGTGTCCAGGAACATGGGCCCTCGAGGAGCGAGTACCGTTTCCTATCTGTAATCTGAAAGTAAAGAAAAAGAGCGAGGCCTCCAAGGAACAGGTACCTCTGGTAAGTCCGAGGAGGCAGAGTAGCTTGGGAGGTGTAGCCGAAGCAATCCCCTTCCTTGCTAACTCAGATAGTGAAATAGAGACCTTTAAATATAGGAAGCGGATGATGTCATCTCAGGGGGACGCCCCTGAGGTTCGCGCTCTTGCTGGTACTTCAATCAGAGCGCGCGTGCGCGTGCCCTAGGTCTTCAGGCAACATGGCAGATCGCAACGTCGAGCCAGTCTGGGGACGCTGGAGGAAGACAGCAGCCAGCCGTCCATCAGACACGGAGGGAGTCGCCACAGAGATAAAGAGGGCAAAGTGAGGACGTCAAGCAGCGACGGTCGCAACAGTAATTCAGTCCTTGTTGGTAGTTGTCTGAATATAAATCATCTTTTCTTCATTCCCCCTGCCGTTGAAGCAGAGAGCTATGCTGGATATGCATTGAAAGTGAAGTATCAGGCTTATTTGGTTTGGGGTAGTAACCGCCATAACAAGCAGGCTTATTTGGTTTGGGGTAGTAACAGCTGTAACAAGCAAGCTACTCCCCTGCTTTTTTGTGGATGCAAATCCTTTTTTTCACATTTCCTCTTGCCATTGAACATAGAGCAATGTTGGAGTCGCATTAACCGTGTGTATGTTTAGGGGTAGATTTTCAGAGCTCTGCTCGCCTAAATCCGCCCAAAACCGGGCGGATTTAGGCGAGCAGGGCCCTGCGCGCCGGTAAGCCTATTTTACATAGGCCTACTGGCGCGCGCAGACCCCGGGACTCGCGTACGTCCCGGGGTTTTCGGAGGGGGGCGAGTCGGGGGCGTGTCGGGGGGCGGGCCCGGTCGTCGCGGCGTTTCGGGGGCGTGTCGGCAGCGTTTTGGGGCGGGTACGGGGCGTGGCTACGGCCCGGGGGCGTGGCCGCGCCCTCCGTACCCGCCCCCAGGTCGCAGCCCGGCGCGCAGCAGGCCCGCTGGCGCGCGGGGATTTACGTCTCCCTCCGGGAGGCGTAAATCCCCCGACAAAGGTAAGGGGGGGGTGTAGACAGGGCCGGGTGGGTGGGTTAGGTAGGGGAAGGGAGGGTAAGGTGAGGGGAGGGCAAAGGAAAGTTCCCTCCGAGGCCGCTCCGATTTCGGAGCGGCCTTGGAGGGAACGGGGGGAGGCAGCGCGGCTCGGCGCGCGCAGGCTATACAAAATCGATAGCCTTGCGCGCGCCGATCCAGGATTTTAGTGGATACGCGCGGCTCCGCGCGTATCTACTAAAATCCAGCGTACTTTTGCTTGAGTCTGATGCGCAAGCAAAAGTAGGCTGATCGCGCTTCTTTTAAAATCTACCCCTTATTGAATAAGGATATTAATCTCCAGGTAGTAGCTGTCATTCCTGCAAGCCACCCCCATGCCTCTTCTCTTCATTCACATACTCTAGACTTCATGGATCAACAATATTTATCCCATGTCCCTTTGAAATCCTTCACAGTTTTGGTCTTCACCACTTCCTCCGGAAGGGCGTTCCAGGCATCCACCACCCTCTCTGTGAAGAAATACTTCCTTAAATTGGTTCTGCGTCTTCCTCCCTGGAGCTTCAAATCGTGACCCCTGGTTCTGCTGATTATTTTGCAACAGAAAAGGTTTGTCATTGTCTTTGGATCATTAAAACCTTTCAAGTATCTGCAAGTCTGAATCATATCACCTCTGCTCCTCCTTTCCTCCAGGGTGCACATATTTAGATTCTTCAGTCTCTCCTCATAAGTCATTCGATGAAGACCTTCCACCTTTTTAGTCGCCCTTCTCTGGACCACCTCCATCAGTAAGTTTTTGCTTGCAAAATTTTCTTTTTTAAAAGTATTGGGACAAAGTTAACTATTTGGGAATATTATTTGGTGTGTTTGTGTGTGTTTGTGCATTTAATAGTCAGTAAGGCAGGGAATAAACTGAAGTTAGACTGTTTGTATTTTTAAATAGTCAGTCAGTAAAGCAGCTAATAAGCAGAAGTTAGAGCAGAGCTTTCCAAGTGTGTGTCGCGACACTTTAGTGTGTCGCATGCAGTGTGCCGGTGTGTCGCGCAAGCCCAGTGCACGTGACGCACTGGCAAGTAGGAGCCAATGCGGCCGCTGGTGGACCTCATCCCACTGGCGGCTGAACAGTGAAGTTTCGCTGGGCTGGGCTGTGCCAAAGACGCACAGCAGGAAGATCGGCAGGGCCATGGTGGAGCTCACGTCACCAAGGCCTGAAGAAAAAGATCGCGTGTAAACGTGCAGGTGCTCCTCCTCCTTCCTGCCCACGCGGCCCCGGAAGAAAAATGTTGCCGGAGCCACACGGGCAGGAAGGAGGAGGAGCATCAGCTGCGTGCAGAAGAGGAGCAGTGGGCTGAGAAGAGGAGGAGGCCCGGTAGCAGGGTCCCCACCACGGATTGGCCCAAGAAGATCAGGGCCGCCGCTGCCGCGGATCGGCCCGAAAAGATCAGGGCCGCTGCAGAGCCCATCCTACAGCGACCCGTGAAGAGGAGGCCCAGAGGTAAGAGAGAGGCTGAGGGCCCGTAGAGTGTGTGTATGAGATGAGAGATTGTGTGCGTGTATGAGATGAGTTGAGAGACTGTGTGTGAGAGTGAGGACCTGAATGTTTGCAGAGACAGCATGTGAGAGCCTGTGTGTGTGTGAGAGAGACAGCATGTGACAGTGAGAGCCTGTGTGTATGAATGATTGTATGAGAGAGCATGTGACAGTGAGAGCCTGTGCTTGAGCAAGACAGCATGTGGGAGTGAGAGAGAGCCTGGGTGTGTGAGAGTCAGACAGCATGTGCAAGAGAGAAACTGTGTATGAATGATTGTATGAGAGAGAGCATGTGAGAGTGAGAGCCTGTGTGTGTGTGTGTGTGTGTGTGTGTATGTGTGTGTGTGAGAGAGAGAAAGCATGTGAGAATGAGAACCTGACTGTATGTTTGAGGGAAGAAGATAGATGGAGAGAAAAGAAATAGAAAAAAAAGACAATATGAAAGGAATTGGCAAAAAAATAAGAAAGGGGAGGTAGAACAAAAAAGCCTATGACCAACCGATTAGAAAACTAAGATCAGACAGCAAAAGTAAAAAAAAATAAATTACTTTTTAGTGATTGGCACATGTAATCTTTGGTAATGTGCAAGAGTAGCACTTTCTCTATGCAGATCTCACAATGTACGAGATCAACATGGAGGAAGTGGAAACCCATGGGGCCTGCACAGAGCAGGCAGCAGAATGGGCTTCAATGCCAATAGCAGCAATCAGGGCCTCCCAAATAGCATTGCGGCATCAGTGACAGTGGCAGCAGAGGAATGAGAGAGGCTCCGAGGTTGCTGGCAAAAGAAAGAGAGGGGGGTCTGCCTTTAGTGTGTGCATGTATTGTGTATGAATGGGAGTCTGCCTGAGGGTGTGTCTGTGTATGAGAATGTATGGGTGCCTTCCTGGGGTTTGTATGTGTAAGAATAGGTGCCTGCCTGTGTGTGGTGCATGTGTGTGTGTGAGAATGAATTGGTGCCTGCCTGGGGGTCTGTGTGTGTGAGAATGAATTGGTGCCTGCCTGGGGGTCTGTGTGTGTGAGAATGAATGTGTGCATGCCTGGGAGATGGTGAGGGAGTGGTATGAAAATGAATGGGAGACTGCCTGGGGGTCAGTTTCAGTGTGTGAGAATGACTGGGAGCTTGCCTGGGTGTGTGTGTTTGTGTGTATGTGAGGGAGCCAGAGAGAGTGAGAGCATGAGTGTGTATGAGAAAATCCAGGGGAGTAAGAGTTTGTGTGGGGGGGGGGTGTAGAGGGGGAGAGAGTGTCTTAGAGCCTGAGAGTGTGTCAGTGTCTGTGAGAGCGAGAGGTTATGGTGGGTATAAGAGCATGAATGTGTATGTATGTGACAGTGTATGTGTGAGAGAGAATGGACATGTGAGTATGTGAGAGAAGATAACCTCCTAATCCTTGACAATATCAGGGTGACTGGAAATCAAGAGCTCCCACGTATGGACAGCAGGGGCTTTTTAAAATCCTTATTAGTTTTAATTATTGGGTGTTATTTGATATATGTGCTGTTTTGAAATATTTTATTGGTGTTTGGGAAATTGTAAAAAATGTATATGATTTTAATTAATAGAAATTCTATTTATCAGTAGTTTTAAAATATTATTTTATTAGTATGGTTTTACTATTGTAACTGATGCTTTATGTTTCTTGATTTTATTTGTTTTATGAGGAATGGTGGTTCTGTTTTTCCATTGTTAATACACAGTCTGGCTTCTTGGGGTTTCCATTTCAGTTGTTGTCTAATTTGTGCTCCTTTATTTTGTATTCTGTATTTGGTGAGGGTCTGTCTCTGCTCTGTGTGTGTGACCATGATGAGAGATTCTGCTAGCATAGGGATCTATAGCAATCTGGTTTGTTTTGTTTCCTCAGTAGGTGGTGTATTGGTATTCTAGGACCCAGTGTAATATTTACCCTTGCTTTTTCACAGGTAGGGTTATTGTTGTTAGAGTCCTTGGTGTTATTACTGTTATGTTATGATGGGATTGCAGTATAGATTTTGAGTGTCTTTTTTTTTTTGCGAGGTTTTATTTTCGTTCACAATGTGCCTGGCAGTGGAAGGTGTTTGTGCTGCTGTTACTGTGAGGTGACACCAGAATTTGAAAACATCTTTTAGTATGATGAGCTGTAAGGGAAACATTCAAGCTCCATTGTTTGGGGGAATTTCAGTGGATGCACAGAGTTACAGAACTGGAGGTGCAGGATTTATATTGACATTCTGTCCCTTCCTATAAATTCCAGACTTCACTCTCATAGCCATATAGAATTAGTTGAATGAGGCTATCAAATAATTTTATAGTGTGAAACTGGCCAGCTTTTTAAAATTACGCAGAAGACCCTTTGGACTTTCTTATTAACACCAAATATTCAAAAGCTGTGCTCATCCCATCAAGCTCATATATCTCATTAAAGAGGTAAATTGAATAACACAATAACTTTGTTTTATTATTGTTACTCATAAATTATAACAATAACATTAATCTTGGAATATTATATATTTTTAATATAAATGAAAGGTTTTCACAAGATAGATTGTGTTGTGAAACATTTTATTTATGTATATATTTAAGGAAACATACATAAATTGTCGAAATACATTTCGTTCATTTAACCTTCAACCTCTGGTTTGCTAGTAGACTGAATTACTGTGTCCCGAAATTATGTTTCTCTAAAAAGTGTGTCACCAACATGAAAAGTTTGGAAAGCTCTGAGTTAGAGTGTTTGTATATTAAAAAAAAAAAAAAAAAGTAGCCAGAAGCTAGAAATAAGCTATGAGCAGTGCATACCTAAGTAAAAAGGTTGAAAAGTTCAGCACTCAGCTTGGAAAGGTTTTAAGGCAGTGTGATTTGGTTTGATTACGTACCAACATTGTTAATCAAGAGAGCAGTGAGTCACTCTGGCTGACTAACTGAAGTTAGACTGTTTGTATTTCCCAATCCTCCCACCCCTCGCCCACCCACCCCCTAGCTCATCCTTTAATTTATAGTTAGGTGCCACTTTCACAAACCCACTCCCCCCCAAAAAAAAACCTTATGGAGAGTTTGATCATTCCCCTGTAGGCCACTACCAGACAGAGATCTGTACTTGGACCAGTGCTTTTCAATATATTTATAAATGATCTGGAAAGGGGTACGAGAAGTGAGGTTATCAAATTTGTGGATGATACAAAATTATTCAGAGTAGTTAAATCACAAGCAGATTGTGATACATTACAGGAGGACCTTGCAAGACTGGAAGATTGGGCATCCAAATGGCAGATGAAATTTAATGTGGACAAGTGCAAGGTGTTGCATATAGGGAAAAATAACCCTTGCTGTAGTTACAGGATGTTAGGTTCCATATTAGGAGCTACCAGCCAGGAAAAAGATCTAGGCATCATAGTGGATAATACTTTAAAATCGTCAGCTCAGTGTGCTGCAGCAGTCAAAAAAGCTAACAATGTTAGGAATTATTAGGAAGGGAATGGTTAATAAAACGGAAAATTTCATAATGCCTCTATATCGCTCCATGGTGAGACCGCACCTTGAATTCTGTGTACAATTCTGGTCGCCGCATCTCAAAAAAGATATAGTTGTGATGGAGAAGGTACAGAGAAAGGCAACCAAAATGATAAAGGGGATGAAACAGTTCCCCTTTGAGGAAAGGCTGAAGAGGTTAGGGTTGTTCAGCTTGGAAAAGAGAAGGCTGAGGGGGGATATGATAGAGGTCTTTAAGTTATTTACACTTTCGAATAATAGAAGGACTAAGGGCATTTCATGAAGTTAGCAAGTAGACTAATCGGAGAAAATTCTTTTTCAGTCAATGCACAATAAAGCTCTGGAATTTGTTGCCAGAGGATGTGGTTAGTGCAGTTAGTGTAGCTGGGTTCAAAAAAGGTTTGGATAAGTTCTTGGAGGAGAAGTCCATTAACTACTATTAATCAAGTTTACTTAGGGAATAGCCACTACTATTGTAATTATAGATTGAAGAGAGTCTTGAGGCAACAGTTACATGAGAACTCCTGCATATGCTCAGTAGAGCTCAAAGCTCTACTAGCTTGGAAAGAATGCCCGTTCAGTGCCACTGGATGAAGTCACCACAGATCATGTCTAATTCATTCTTCAATTAAAGGAAAACACGGTTTACGGTAAGCAAACTTGCTTTTCTTCTTTTTCTTTTTGCTGGGTTTCTCTTTGTTTAATATTTGTCTCTGTTTGCTTCATTTATTTAAATGGAATAAACATTATCAGGAACGGGAAGAAAACCAAAAGGAAACTAAGGGGCAGGTTTCCCCGTCCCCATGCTGAAACCAAACTCAGCACAGCCAAGATTAAAAACATAAGAACATAAGAACTTGCCATGCTGGGTCAGACCAAGGGTCCTTCAAGCCCAGCATCCTGTTTCCAACAGAGGCCAAACCAGGCCACAAGAACCTGGCAATTACCCAAACAGATTAAAAATTGAACCCCCACCAGCCTTTCCCTACGCCTCCCACCCCATCCAGACATCCCTTACCCTTTCCATGGGGTCTCCAATGCCCAAATAGGGTAGGAGTAATCCCTCGTCACTCCTGTCTCACTAGGTCCCAATTTGAAAATGGCACTGAGTAGCCCTGAATCCAGCGACATTATGATATACGGCTGCACAGCACATGGCTGTAAAATAAAAGGACACTGGCCTCAGGGCTGGCCGGTGCATTTTCAAATCAGGGCCTGCCAGGGCAAGAGAGGCGTTGGAAACCCCCATGGAAGGGTTACAAAAAATATGGGGAAAGTTGGTGGGGGAAGGGTCAGAAAGGAAGGCCTGAGGGGGGCAGGGCTCAATTTTTAAATTTTGGTAGTGCTGGTATTTTGCAGTAGCAGGAAGCCAGTCCAGGGCAGATGACTACTGAAACAGCCAACAAATCTTTTAGGGGTATTTCTTTAGTTTCATTCAAAAATGATATGTAATGAAACGGACCATTTTGTTACGTTTTCATGTTTCAAAAGAAATGCACACCCTTAGCCTTGAGCAAGCCGACTGGGAGTGACAGTGAGGCAGAGCTCCTTGCATCGCTTCTGCCTGTGTCACCATTTTGCTGCTACTTCCACCCTGCAGGGCTTTTAGAAAGTTGCTTGTTTTGCTGCTCTGCAGAAGGAACAGAACAGCAGGGTGCCAAAACTGTCCCCAGAGAAGAGCTGAACTACATTGCAGGGTGAGGGAAGAGATTTTCTATTTGTTTGGCAAAAAAGGGAAGAGGGGAATGTTTTCATTAGCAGCCTAGTGTGGGATGTATTATAAATGTATTTAAACCACACTACAATCACTTCATGTATAGAACATCTGGAAAAATGAATGTATTAAATGTGAAGTGGAATGCCTTATTAAATGCTCTCGATATATGTCAAAGCACTCAAAAACAGAGCTCCATTATAATCATTGTATTCCACTGTGTGAGTCTCAACTGAACGATTGGAAATTTGTAAAAGTTGCAATTAAAACATATCTGTTCACAGCAAAATTTGCAGTCGAAGTACTTGCAACCAGCTAGCTCTCAATTGCAGCCGGACAGTGGCCAAGTATTGAAATAATTTCTTCATCAGCGAGCGCTGCTAATCCATAAGCTGAGACACATCATAAAGTCTCTATATTGTAAATGACATTAAAGGTGTCTTGTGTAAACGAGAGCCAATAGGAATGTTAGGAGGTTAAAGATTGGGCCAATCACCAATGTACCAGACTGGCAAATAGCATGGTGACAGCTAGAAACACTAAATTCAAAAATTATTAAAGGCTAAACTAGAGAGAGAACCAATCTAGTTATTCATTCAGTCCCTCAGGAGCTACTGTGTTTCAGCTTTAAATCCAATATTGTTCATGGAAATTAAATAATGCTTCTCTGTCCCCAACCCTAATTGAAGGAAATGCTTGTTATGAAACTGTCCATTTTAGACTGGGAAAATCATGTTGAAATTCAAAGTAATGTTGTACAATAGGAGCAAAAAGATACGGCAAAGGTATTAATTCAAAAAAATCCCCTAGCTTTATAGAAATCCAAGGGAATCAATCACTCAATACGAAAACACTTCTATTAAACATCTGACAAAAAGCATTTTTTAACAAAAATTATTAAAAATAGTTTAACAAAAACCAATACAAAAATCACAAACATTCCCTGACTAGCTGCCCTGAAGTGCAAGAATTTTTAAATAAAAAAAACCTAAATGTTAAAAAAAACTATCACACTCATACCTGACATCCACACGTCTACCTAAGACACTCCCATGTGTCTCATCACAAATTAAAATGTATGGCAAATACAAAGCTACTCATAAATACAAATCCAATTACAACATACCGAACTTTTAGAGGGTACCCCGACAGAGGCCACTGTTTCGCCGTGCATCAGCTTCTTCAGGGAACTTTTTTTTAAAGCAACGGTGTTTATATGTATAGATATAATCTTCAAAAATACATTAAGCTACCATTGGGCTCAAGTCAAGAATTTTTTTGAAGAAATCAAAAGTAGGATGTCTCAAGGGGTTGTAGGGATTTTTAAGTGAGTAGGTATAATTCATGACCTTCGTTAGAAAAGCAAAGGGAGAAATTCCTTTTTTTTTTTTTTTTTTAGCAGAATCCTTTTTATTAAGAAGATATGCAGCTCATAAATAGAACAGTAGCATACAAATACAAGGCAAAACCAGAAACAGTGAGTATTCATTGAAAAAAAGGTCATGTTCTCCCCCACTGCTCTGTCATAACTACCAGCATACAATCTTCATTTTTAAACCAATGAAAGCACCCCCATGCATCCACTGACTCACTCACAGCCAGCCCAACACTTCCAGCCATTCATTCATCTAACTTTCAATCCACACATCCTAACTATCCACTCCCTAACACCCCCCCCCCCCCCCAGAGACCAACAACCCTGTACACAGCACATGAACAGATAATACATGGAGATACAAAGAGAACCACAGCTCTCGCTGCAGACCCCAAATGCGTCCCTCTTCCAACTCAAGAAAATGGGAATTTGTGGTGTAAGCCCAGAGAGCCGGCCCATTCACACTACAGCCAGTTCACCCGGTATCCGGCCACCACCAGGCTGGATTGTATATCCACAGGTAAAAGATGGTAGCATCGGGACCAACTCTCACAGTATCTCTTATCAGGTTTCGTGCAACTCTTGACACTGTCCATCCACTCCAGCTGCATGAGAGCTGCCACCCGACGATACCAGGCAGTCACTTGAGGTACTGCAAGAGGGTCAATCCATCCTGACAGAATCTCTCTGCATGCTAAAAGAATAGCAAGTCTTCAGAAATGATCATGGGAAACAAAGCATGTTGTTAAAGTCCCTTTCAGCCCCACTATAAGAAGTCTACCTGATTTCGGGAGCTGCCTGTTAATACATTTCTCGATGAACTCCAATACCGTAGACCAAAAGGACTTAAGGCTGGAGCAGGAGAAAAGCTGATGAAACATGGTGCCTGGCTCTTGCATACATTTAATACATAGTGGTGAGGGCAGATCTCAACTTTCCATTTTCCAATTTATCGAGTACTTTCTGTATTATTACTGACACTTTAAAATGGATTCTAAAAGCTACTGGCAATCAATGAAGTTCCTTAAGTACAAGCATGATATGTTCATACCTCCCCGCTCCACTGGTCACAGAATTTTATAACAACTGTAGCGATGTAATCACGTTTTTTGGTAATCCTAGAAGAAGTGAGTTACAATAGTCAATTTTGGTACCATCATTTGCATAACTAACCGAAAATCATCAGTCTCCAGATATGGCTTTAATCAATGCAACATACACAACTTGGAAGTACCCAATTTTCACCAACTTACACACATGATCCTTCATAGCTAATTCACAACCCAGCTGGACTCCCAAGTTATGTTCTACTGTCAATAATACAAGATCTAGTCCTTCAAATTATATCTTTACCACACTGGCATCATCTAAACACATTTTGCCAACAATATAATTTCGGTCCTACTGGTGTTCAATGCTAACCGATTTTGAGTTAATCATATTTTTATTGTTGACCAATGTGATGCCAGCACCTCAAATGCTACCTTCAGGGAATACTTAATTGTGAACCGTCATTCAAACAGAATATCATCTGCAAACATTCGATATTCTACCCCCAATTTTCCCAGTACCTGACCTAACAGTGCAATATAAATATTAAATAGGGAGGCAGACAGGGAAGATCCCTGTGGAACCCCCATTTTAATATCAAACCACTTAGAAGTTCCCTTACCAAAGATTACTTAAAAGCTTCTCTTTGAAAGCAATGAGGAAAACCAGTCTTTCACAACACCAGATATACCAAATTCAGACAGGTGGTGTAACAGCAAAGTATAATTGACTGTATCAAATGCTGCAGATATATCAAGTAGCACCAATAGAAACCTTTTACCCTGCTTGAAAGACCTCAAAATTGCATTTATTTATTTATTTATTTATTTATTTATTTATTTAAAAACTTTTCTATACCGTCGCTAAGTTATATACCATCGCAACGGTTTACAAATAGGCACATAGACTAAGGTAAGTAAATGTAGATTATCGTACATTCTAACAGGTGCCAATAAAGTTCGGTTACAATTTCATAAATAAAATCATTATTTGAGTAATGTTGGTCAAGTCCAGGTATATTATTGAGTTACTATCTCTTTGAGATATTACTTCTTAAATGTAGGATTGAGTAAATTCATTCTCATCTGCATTGCTCTGTACTTTCATTCTCTACCCTCCACACTCTTTAGTGAAGGCTTTTTTAAAGAGCCATGTTTTTAAATTTTGCTTAAAAGGTTTGAGATTATTCTGTAATCTGAGTTCAGGGGGCATCCTGTTCCATAGTATGGGCCCAACCAATGATAAAGCCCTTTCTCTCACTTGGGTTAATTTTGCTGACTTTACTGAAGGGATTGTTAGTAGTGTTTGTTTGCTGAGCGGAGGTTTTTTTTATGGAACGTGTACCTCGTAAGGCTGTGTTTAGCCAGTCTGCTTCTTTATCATATATTAGTTTGTGTATGGTGCATAAGGTCTTGTATTTTATCCTGTATTCGATGGGTAGCCAATGTAAGCTCTGTATTGTTATCTCTCCTAAACTTGAACCAAGCACACTAAATTTCAAAAAGAAACTTAAAACCGGGCTCTTTGAGTAAGCCTATCCTTGAGCAAGCCCACCAATAACCCTCCCTCCTCCCTCAGACCTCCTCCCCCTTCACCCCCCAACATGCTACTGAGCTTACCCTCCCCACCCCACTCCCTAGCTCCCTCTTCTACAAGAATTATCGTTACCTCTTCTACAAGAATTATCGTTACCAGTTCCTCTCAGCCTTTTGTTCTCCTTAGTTCCTTATTGCTCTCTTTCTCCCCCCCCCTTTTATCACACATCTGTTACACGTTTATTATCCCCTTTGTTACTCAATTTGTTCGATGTATTTTCCTTTCATTACCAACCTGTTGATATGTAAACCGAGGTGATGTGTAAACGAACATCGGTAAATAAAACAGCGTTAAATAATAAATAAATGCATACTGATTGGGACTCAAGAGGAAGTTTTCTTCTAGATACCTTCCAACTGTCTATACACTACTTTCTCAATAACCTTAGCCAAGAATGCCAAATGAGGATATAGGATGATAATTCATTACATTTGTTGGATCTAAGTTCCCCTTTTTTAACAGAGGGTACACTACCGCCCTCTTCAGTTGGTCAGGGACAATGCCTTCTGACAATGATATATTCACCAAGCTTGTAATACAAGGCGAAATCGTTTCACTAATTGCCTTTAAGGAATTGACTTGAATTGGATTTAACTGGTAATATGCCGGAATCATTTTTTTCATACTCTGTTGTACCTCCAATGATGATACTGAATCAAAAACATTCCAATGTGATGCTATTAGCTGGCTAACTAGCTGTACATCAGTTCGAGTTGGAAATTTGGCACAAATACCTTCAGTTTTCTTTAGGAAAGCTTTGGCAAACATATTTGGAGACAATTCAATGTTTCTCTGAGTACGATCACCCCCCACCCCCAAACCAAGACACTGAGATTAGATACCTTACTGTGGCAAACAAATATTGGCTATTAAATTTTATGTCATGAATATTTTTCGTAAAGAATACTTTTTTAGCCCTTTCAATAGCACCTCTGTATTTTTCCAATTGTATCCTATAAATTTCCAAATTCCCACTACTTTTGTCTCTACTTCTTTTCTAACCGATGATTTGTATTAAAACACTCATCAGATTATTTATGGAGGTAGCAACTGTTGTTAGGGTTTGCGTGTGGGATTCCGTCTGATCATGCAGAGCCTGGCTGTGAACATTGTGAGTCCCCCTCAAACGAACTAGCTCCGCCCATATGTGGTGGAGGTAAACACCATGCCTCCTTTCCATGCGGTCCAACTGCTCATGCATAGACCATTCTGGTGCTGCTGGTGAAGTGGTCGATGTGGTTTGAGCTGCTTTTTGGGCTCCAAATGCGGCATGACCAGGCTGGTGGGCTGATCCTGCTTGGTGCCTGCTGCCTCCTGCTGACAAGGTGGCATGCCGGAGGTAGGTTGGGATGGGTCTGCTGCCTCCCATTGCAGGTTTGCGTCTTCCATGAAGCCTGACATTCAAAGGTATTGACGAACCTAGGGGTGCCAGCATATGCAGCTTTTCTTGAGATGGCTCCTGCTGCTCCTCCTCTTCACTCCACTATGTTTCTGCATCCATTAGTAAGGATGCCATGAAAAGTGGGCCTGTGCTGCTGGTCCTAGGGGCTTCACTGCTGGGGCTGGCAAATTTACAGGCAAGAGCTGTGGAAACAAAGAAAAAGACATAAGTACAAATACTAAAAAGTACACATGTACTGTTTGGCATAAAATGCACATTTTGCAGTAATGAATGTGCACATCTTATGGAAAAATATGTGGACATCTGTAGCAGCCTTGACATTTATAGGTGAGATAAACTTACCAACTTGTGTGGTGTCCACCCACTCATCCATCCCACCCATTCGATGAGGCGATCCTCCATGGGTGTCATCATTATGGGACAAGGGGTTCATCTTCTGGTCTGCCACCTTATTCTTTAGTTGGGCCTTGATGTCCTGGTACCAATGGGCCATCTGCTCTGCTACCCTTTTGACTCCACTGCGCCAGGATATGGGTCGGGCAATAGTGCACCAGATCTGGCCCTTGGCTGCCCTGGAGGTTTTGCCCACATGGTTGCCGAACTGTATCACATAATTTTTGAGGACTACAGCAATGATCATGTCATTGTCCTCAACACTGAACTTAAGAACATAAGAAATTGCCATACTGGGTCAGACCAAGGGTACATCAAGCCCAGCATCCTGTTTCCAACAGAGGCCAAACCAGGCCACAAGAACCTGGCAATCACCCAAACACCAAGAAGATCCCATGCTACTGATGTAACAGTGGCTATTCCCTAAGTCAACTTGATTAATAGCAGTTAATGGACTTCTCCTCCAAGAACTTATTTATTTATTTATGTATTTATTTATTTAGAGATTTTTATATACCACGGCACGTGCAGCACATCACCTCAGTTTACAGCAAACAATAATGCAGCAACAGGCTTTACAATAAAATATTAAACGGAGCAAAACAATTAGCATGCTTAACAGTTAACTTAGCAAATTATCATTGACGTAAGAGGAACAAGGAGTAAGTAAGTAACAACTTATCCAAACCTTTTTTAAACCCAGCTACACTAACTGCACTAACCACATCCTCTGGCAACAAATTCCAGAGCTTAATTGTGCATTGAGTGAAAAAGAATTTTCTCTGATTAGTTTTAAATGTGCTACTTGCTAACTCATGGAGTGCCCCATAGTCCTTCTATTATCCAAAAGAGTAAATAACTGATCCACGTTTACCTGTTCTAGACCTCTCATGATCTTAAAGACCTCTATCATGTCCCCCCTCAGCTGTCTCTTCTCCAAGCTGAAGGCGAGTGTACCTTGCTGCCTGGCAGCCAGATGAACGGGGTACCACTTCCAGATGAATGGGGTGCCATTTCCGCTTCCGGAGAGGTGTCACTTTCCTTGCTCTTGCTCCCATTCCCCCCTCCCTTCCTTCCCATCTCCTGCACCTGCCCTACCAACTCCCCTCCCCTCTGCCCTTTCTGTCTATCCCTAAACTGCCGACCTCCTCCCACCATACTCGCCTGCCTATCTCCTTCCCCTTCCTGCCTCCTCCTATCCCTTCCCTCCTCCCTATTTCTCCTCCTGTCCCTATTCCTACTCCGCCTCCTGCCCTCATACTCCCTCCTCCTCCCTCCTCTTCTCCTCCATTCTCCTTATGCCTCTCCTCTCTCCCCATGCCTCTCACATTCCATTCTTTCCCGATCTTCACTCCTCCTCCACACAAAGACAGAGAAACTTACAAAAACTTTCACACACAAATAAAAACAAGAGACAAAGAGAAACAGAAGACAGCAGAAGGACAAGACAACACAATACAATAATGCATCGTGCTTTGTGGGAAATACCTACATGATGTGGTAGATATAGAATTTGCCTGTGCCTTTTTTATCACGGGTGATAACCCACCATATTTCTGCTTTATTTATAGGTTTTTGATGAATCTAGGCCTAAGCTGTACCTTGGGGAATAGAGGGTAAGTAGCTTACCAAAGGTTACAAAGAGTGACAGTGGGATTTGAAATCTGATTTCCTTGGGTCATAGGCTACTACTTTAACTACTAGGCTACTTCTCCACTCTGCTTAAACCTGGGCTGCTTCTATCCTCAAGGTAGAAAGAAGGAAAAAGAAGGGGGATCCCAGGAGGTAACCTTAAAAGAGGGGGAGGTGGTTTTACGGAAAAGTTTTAGGCTTAAAGATCAGGGGATCTGCCACCCGCTACAGTTGCACGTCTTTATCCTCTGCCAGAATCCCTGACTCAGCAAAAATGCGGGACGCAGAGCAGTGATCTTTCTGCCAGGGAAATGGCCTGGAAAGTTAATCTGAATCCTTCACATGGAAGCACAAAAGCGCCCCCACTGAGCCTCCCAGGGGCTATGAGATTGTCTGGGAGGTGTGAGCCTCTCTGGTGCTGCAGGCATGTCCTCCTGATCTTGGCCACCCTTTCAGACCACTTATCTCCTTTACACTGATCAAGGGAGCCTGGACGTTAGTTTAAGGATGAGAATTTGTCTGCTCATCAACCCAGAAAAGGTTAAAGACCCAAACAGGGGAAAAACAGCAAAACTGGCTGGGGTAAGCAGCAGAATTCTGCAGGCAGTCAAGCTAACACAACCAACAGCTGGGACATATCCTAAGCTAGATCAGTTGTTGAGACAGCCAGGACAGTTGGTCTTTATCTGCTGTCATATGTTTATGCTTGTGTTTCAGTTCCTTCACCTCCAAATGCTACTCCGAGGCTATTAACCGTAGTGTGAATTTGACTCCAGATCTGCTGTTTTGTAGCATTGTCAGTGGTCCTGGAATTCTCCCCGTAGACCTGTGGGAAATGTGAGATCATTTATTTGACCAAGAGGAACTACTTTTTTTGAGCCGAAAGTGAGATTTGTGGGCCATTCTGTCCCTTGGGCGGTCATTTGCCAATAGTCTTTGGAATAACAGCTTCATAGTTCCTGAGGGGTGACTGATATCCTGACTTGTGCGAGCAGCAGCCCACTCGAGAGAGGTCAAGTACCTGTAAGCTGCTGTCTCCCCCTGAAAGTGGCATCGTGATCATCTGCATCCACAGCATGTTCTACTGCAGCAGGAAATGATATATGAAATGTGTGGAAATACTTTCTTTTTGCAGTCTGTATCTTGTTAACTGCTGCAAGGTGTTAATTATTTCATTACATGCAAACAATGTGGTTATAACCTATTTATTCAGACTCAGATCTACAACATATTAGTTTTCAAACTCTAACCAAGAGCATAGGCTTGTGCTTTAGAGTTGCTTAATTAGTTTTCCTCTTAAGGTGACAATTTACAGATCATACAGATTTCTGTGTGGATTTTTTCTTTTACCTATATTTCCAACAATTCTGCTGATAGATTAGGAAAGATCAATCGGGCCGATACAGTAAAACGTGCGGGAGAGCCGGCGAGCGCCCGCTCTCCCGACGTGCGCCCAGACCACTCTCCTGGACGTGCGATTCAGTAAGCAAGAGCATGCAAATGAGGGCTCGCGGTAAAAAGGAGGCGCTAGGAACACTAGCGTGTCCCTAGCGCCTCCTTATTGACAGAAGCGGCGGCTGTTTGAATTAAGCAGCGGCTGTCGGGTTTCACAACCGACGCTTAATTTTACTGGCGTCGGTTGTCGAACCCACTGACAGCCACGGGTTCGGAAAACGGACGCCAGCAAAATTGAGCATCCATCTTCCAAACCGTGGGCCAGGGGCAGATTTTTTTTTTTTTTTTGTTTAAGAATTTCTATTTTTTTTTTTTTGGGGGCCTCCAACTTAATATCGCTATGATATTATGTTTAAACGGTTTTTATTAATTTTCCAATAACAATACAAAAAGACTGAGGAGATTCCATTCCTTCTCCCCCCAGTATATACAGCAACCGTGAGCATTAGCTTCCCCCAACCCCCAAATTGATCGCTATGATATTAAGTCGGAGGGTGTACAGAAAAGCAGTTTTTACTGCTTTTCTGTACACTTTCCTGGTGCCGGCCGAAATTAACGCGTTCATTTCTGAAAGTAAAATGTGCGGCTTGGCTGCACATTTTACTTTCTGTATCGCACGGGACTAACTAATAGGCTCCTCAACATGAATTTGCATGTTGCGAGTGCTATTAGTTTCGGGGGGGGGGGGGGGGGGGGGGTTGGCCGCGTGTTTTCCACGCACTATTACCCCTTAGTGTATAAGGGGTAAAAATAGCACGTGGAAAACACGCGTCCAAACGGGGGCTAACAGTGCGCTCGGCCTGAGCGCACTTTACTGTATCGGCCCGTATGTGTGCAATACTCGATTACTATTCTACCGAATAGGATTCATGAGGTTTTCCCATTCTAACCTATGGACTTTCATTCACAACAGCTGTTATTCCCTTTAATATGTTCTCTCGCCCCTTAGAAAGTGCTCATTTACATGAAGTATGACTCTCTTCAGAGCCTAGCAAAGGAGTACTCATAAACTGGCCATTAAGTGTTACTCAGGGGTAGTGTTGGCAAGGTTCTGGGTTTACCAGCCTGGTTTTGGTGAAGTTCCTGTTGGGCCTCTGCTCCTGCCAGTGCCCCCTGCCTGACAGTGGGGACCTGCAAGTCTCCACCCTGTGGGTAGCACCAACCTCACCTCGGTCCAAAGGTCCACCTGCAACAGATTGCTGAGGCCATGGACCTGGCGGATCTCTTGGGCCCCTACTGCTGTGTGGTCCGAGGAGCCAATGCAGTTTAGACAAAGTCGCCTCTCCCCAGAAGAGAGGCTCCACCGCAGGACCTCGGGGCTCTGCTTCTACTGTGCCGAGATTGGGCACCAGTAAGCACACTGCCCTCAGAAGTCAGGAAACTAGCAAGCCTAAGAGCCAGTGGGGAGATAATCCTAGGCTTTACCACTCCTGCTCCCCAACTCACCTTTCCAGTATCTATTGCAGTGGGCAGTCATGCTTTCCCCACCCTATCACTGATCGACTTAGGTGCTGGGGTGGACTTTATTATGAAGGCCCTTGTGGACCATCTGAAGCTTCCTGTGATTCCTCGGAAGACACCATTAGTTATCTTCTCCATCCATGGAGAACTACTTCCTGGCTGGAATACCACTACCACGGCTCCCCTGTGGCTCCACCAGGCATTCTGCATGTGGAAAGTAAAGTCTTCCACATCATTGAGAAAGCTGTTCATCCCATTGGGTTAGGGCTACCCTGGCTGCAACTCTGCTCTCCTCACTTTGATTGGGGCTCGCTTCAGCTGACAAGCTGGGGGGCCCATTGTCATGACTCCTGCCTTCTCCAAATTGAGCATCCACCAACTTTGCCCCTGGCAACAACCTTGTTGGGACTGCTTCCTCGGTATGCCGAATATGCAGTTTTCCAAAAAGAAAGCAGAGACGCTGCCTTCCCACCGAACATTTGACTGCTATCCAGCATCAACCCTCCATGAGGGAGAGTGTATCCCTTGCCAGTTCCAGAGACTGCAGCCATGTCCCAATATATCAAGGAGAACCTTAACTGGGATTTCATTAGGCCCTCCATGTCCTCCGCCGGGGCAGCGTTCTTCTTTGTGTCCAAAAATGACGGTTCTTTATGACATTGCATAGATTACCGGGGGCTGAGTGCTATAATAAAGAAAGACCATTACCTCTTCCCTCTCATTTCCGAGTCGTTGACCGCCTGCAGGGGCCCAGAGTGTTCATGAAGTTGGATCTCCTACAATTTAATTCAAATAAAGCAAGGCGATGGTGGAAGATGGCGTTCAACCTGCGGGACAGCCACTATGAGTATCTGGTGATGCCCTTTGGCCTGTGTAATGCCCCCGCAGTATTCCAAAATATGATGAATGAAATCTTCAAGGATCTGCTGTACGTATATGTCATGGTACCTCGACGACATTCTCGTCTTCTCAAAGAACCTCACGTCCCATTGCTAAAATGTTTGCCAGGTCCTCTAGTGGCTATGGGCGAATAAATTATATGCGAATGCTGGAAAAGTGCATCTTCCAGAAGGGGACCCTACCCTTCCTGGGATACATTGTTTCCAGTAGCAGCTTCCATATGGATCCAGAGAAGGTTAGGTGCATCGAGGACTCATCACAACCTTCTGGCCTCCGCACTTTGCAAAGGTTTTTGGGCTTTGCATTGGATTTCACTACTGTCTTCCACCCTCAAGCCAACGGCCAGTCAGAATGAACCAACTGGACCTTGAAAGCCTTCCTGAGGGCCTATGCCAATGATTGCCAGAACAATTGGGCCGCCTTTCTTCCATGGGTGGAATTCTCCCACCATTCCCATATTAGCTCTGCCAAGGGATGATCACAATTTCAGATTGTGTACTAAAGACAGCCTTCTCCTCTGCTGCCCGTCCCATTTTCTATTCCTTCCCCAGCAGCCCAGATAACTTCTCAGGAACTCCAGGAAGTCTGAATTTATATGGAAGAGATGCTTCAGAAAGCTGCTCAAAAAGCCAATAAGGCAAAGAATGTTCACTGGCGGCCTGTTACCTATCAACTGTGCCTACCCACCTCATTGGGAGTCCATAATTTCTTCCATGTCTCTCTCCTCAAGCCTTAGTTCTCACGTGGCCATCCAGGAAAATACCAAAACCTCAAGAGGCATCCACCAAAGAGAACCAGGTCTATCAAGTGAAAGAGATCCTAGATGTTTGGTGTTGGAACAAAAGGTGGGAATACCTGATCTCCTGGGAGGGCTATGGCCCAGAGGAAAATACATGGGAACCTGCCTCAAACATCTTGGACAAGAACTATCTAAGAGCATTCCATGCTTCACACCCTAAGAAACCTAGGCCCTTTGGGTGGGTTTAGAGGAGGGGGTACTGTTGCATTTGGCTGGATGTGGGACAGCCCTGCAACTGGCCACTCTCACCTTCTGTCCCGGACCAGAGGAAGGGGCACCGCGACAGGCCCTTGGGCGAAGACGCAGCTGGCTGTCGCATGGGCTGGGCTGCACCACACTGGGGACGCTGTTCAGCTGAGCAGGGTGTCCCTAGGCATGTGTGCGCAATTCAGCCATATTTAAAGGGCCCATGGTGGGAAAACCACCAAGGTGCCTACTGATGATGTCACTGGCTCAGACCAGCCTCAGATGCCTCGGCAATAGGTCAAACTCTTTGGAGTAGCTGTTTGCCACGCTGTTCCTGGTTCCTGTTCCTGACTGCATTCCTGTGCCTTGTCTTCATGTTCCTTCTTCCTCCCCGCATCTTCGGAATTCCTGCATTCTTGTCCTGTGATTTTCATCCATCTTCTGTGTCTCCATGGTGTTCTGCCTCACCTCCTGTTCCTGGATTGTCTCCCCAGCTTGACCTCAGCTTGGACCCTCGGCTTGCCTTTATCTGGATTCCTGGTTTGATTTCGGACTGTTCCTGGACTACACTGTTTGCTGCCTGCCCTGACCTCAGCCGGATTTCGTTTCTGCTGCCTGCTGCCTGCCCCAAATTCTGCATGAACTGACCTTGTCTTCTTCTCGCTGGCCTTCAACCTCTTCAGTGACAAATTGTTATATCCATAGGGGCCCAGCACCCAAGGGCTCAAGCTAAGGGGAACGAGGGATGGTATTGGTGAAGTTCCTGTTGGGCCTCTGCTCCTGCCAGCACCGTCTGCCGTCAGCGGGGACCTGCAGGGCTCCTCCCTGTGGGTAGCGCCAACCTTACCTCAGTCCAAGGGTCCACTTCTGCAACAACACAGAGAGACACACACACACACACACACACCCCAAGCAGGCACTCATTATCTCTCTCTCTCTCTCACACACACACACACACACACACACACACGGACAGACCCCAAGCAGGCATCCATTCTCTCTCTCTCACACACACACACACACACACACACACACACACACCCCAAGCAGGCACTCATTATCTCTCTCTCTCTCTCTCTCTCACACACACACACACACACACACACACACACACACACACACACATGGACAGACCCCAAGCAGGCATCCATTCTCTCTCTCTCACACACACACACACACACACACACACACACACACCCCAAGCAGGCACTCATTATCTCTCTCTCTCTCTCTCTCTCACACACACACACACACACACACACACACACACACACACACACACATGGACAGACCCCAAGCAGGCATCCATTCTCTCTCTCTCACACACACACACACACACACACACACACACAAAGGCTTCCATTCATACACATACACACTCTGAAGGCAGGCCCCCTCTCTTTCTTTAGCTAGCAGCCTCGGAGCCTCTCTCACTCCTGCTGCTGCTTCTGTCACCACTGCCTCATGGCTGTTGGGGAGGAGCCGATCGATCGTTGCTGCTTCTGGCACTGAAGCTCATTCTGCTGCTTTTCCTCTGTGCAGGCCCTGCGATATTACAAATTGGTGGGCCTAGAACTTCCTCCATGCTGATCCCGATGGCCACATGCAGCTTCCCCCACAGAACGACATTCGTGGCCCCCTGGAAGCTTCCCGGGAGGGCGTGCCTCCCCCCCATTTGCACACCCTTGTTCTAGGGCACCTGGCAGCAGCAAATTTTCTGGTGCACCACCAATTTCAGCAGTCACGCTATGCCCCTGTGCTTGGATCTTTAAGATATATTGGAAACATATTCTTTTCTTAAACTTTACACATGAAGCTTCTAAGCCAACCGGTATCCTCATATGGTCTGTTAGTAAATATCATCAATGTAATCAAAAACATAAAAGCAAACTTCTCAAAGGGTGCTTTATTGTTGTGAGGTAATCCTGGGGTTAAATGTCATATTTTCAATTTGGAAACTAAGCAGGGAGCTAGAAGGACACGTCTTTTAGGGTGACCTTATTTCAAATCCAACTGTAGATGAAAATTAAATAAACTTTTAGCAAGATTAGATTTATAAATATGGGTTCTGGAACAGAAATGAACTGAAGAGTTTTATCATTTCAAATTTTTTTTTTCCAGGAATAAAATACCTCAGTTTTGCAATGGCTCATTAATGTTGTTGAGTGGACACATTCTTGCCAGTTTCTTCTATTAAATAAACTAGAACAACACTGAGTACTGACTTTTAATAAAATCATAGTAATGATATATGCTCTGTTGGTGAATATCTTCAGACTCTAGTTTATAGATAAACTATTGTGTACTTTCAAATGATTAAGTGTTATAATGGAATAACTTTTACTTGAAAGCCAGGCTACAAGTTAACAGACTGATGCAGTACCCATGTACTCAGGCTAGCGCACAGGTTAACTCACGGTTGGACGCGCATTTTGGACATGCGTCCATAACCCCTGGTGCAATAAGGGGATCCGCACATTGAAAACGTGCGTCCAAACCAGCGCATATGTAAATGTAAATGTTGATGAGGCTATTAGCTATTACCCCCTTATGAAAAAAAATAACCGTACACCTGACGCGCACATTTTAACCCTCAACACCAGCCCCAGAGGTGGTGTGGTCTTCAGGAGCCCCAAAAGTTTAAACAGTAAAGCAGAAAATACTGCTTTTCCGTGGTTCCTCCAATTTAATATCACTACGATATTAAGTCGGAGGAACCACAGAAAAGCAGCAATGTGGAAAAAAAATGTTTTAAAAAAATGTCTTGACCACGGTCAGGTTAGGAAAATGGACACTGATAAATTGAGCATCCGTTTTCCTAACCTGACCGCATGCTCAGTTTATGAGTGTCCATTTTCCTAACCTGACCGCATGCTCAGTTTATGAGTGTCCATTTTCCTAACCCGTGGCTGTGCACAGGATGGGAAAACAAGACACTCGTAAAATTGAGCGTCCACTTTTCCTAACCTGCAAATAGCCACTTCTCCTGGGCGACCCATGCCAAGGAGTTGCTAGGGGTGCACAGTTTCCCCTAGCGCCTCCTTTTTAATACAGCGGCTCATTAGCCTACTGCAACGTGCGCCCGGGAGAGGTGGATGGGCGTGCGTTAGGAAAGCTGGCACTCAATCATGAGGGCCTGTTTTTCATGCAGGCATATTGCATCGGCCTGTAAATGTGACGACCGCAAAAGAATAATCCACACGTAAGACTAATAATGTGCAAAATGTTACTTACTTTTTTCAAATAAAAAATTTGTTGGCTGCCTAATGAGACAAAGGAAAGACTCTTGAAGACTGGAGTTTCTCTCCGTCCTCTTGATTGTCGCCGTGAGTCCTGCTTCAGCATATTGATACTGCAGATGCAGAGAGGTCTTGCTTTCGCCAGCTTCTGCTCTCGAAAAGAAAGGAAGAATTAAAAGATGCTGTTCCTAAGTAATTAAATGCCCACCCTTAAAGTGAGTCTGCCTCTTGTCATTTAAAGACTGACAAAAACACACAAGATTACCTCTTTATTGTTGCTCTTGCTATTACGAAGGCATATCCGACTGACAGAGAATGCATATAAACACCGGCTTCTTCCGACAGTGAGAGCAAAGTGAGACTGCACCATTTTTTAACTTCAGAATGGTGGGAATAGTACTGACATGTGCTCACCGGCTGGTTGTTGGTGGAACCGGTCTGTCAGTCAGTAAATACCTGAGGGTCTAGGGAAGCGGTGTGTGGATCAAATGGTGAACCATCCTATCTGCTCATTTAGTCCATAGGGCATGACTGTATTGCAATGAAACATCTATAACTGTGCTTTTTTTATTAAGGTATGCTTCTATATCTCCCCCTCGCCATGGTTGGGGAATGTGCTCAAGAATTGTCCATTGAAGTTGAGCAAATTGATGTCCCGGTTCTAGATTGTACTGTACCATCGGGGCTTGCATTCTCTGAGTAGTATGACAGCTTCGGTGTTCAATAAGTCTGGTACGTATTGAGTGTCATGTTGCTTAAAGGACAGACACTGAATGAAGTTTATTACCATTTTGGTGGTACATTCTTGGAGATTACTCTGAGCTCTGGAGCCAGAGCCCCAGCCATTCCTAACTCAAGGGGACACCCTGATGTGTGATTATGTGCGGTGGCTATAACCGAGATGACCACTCTGTAATCATCGCTTTGTACAGTCACCGTCTTTATTCTCAAAACAATTTTTTGTATATTTTTGTAATTTTTCTTTTTTCTTTTATTATTTATTTATTTATTTATTTATTTATTTATTTAGGGGTTTTTATATACCGACTTTCTTGATACAGATCAAATCAACTTGGTTTACATAGAACAATAGCTTGTTAACAATAACAGTAAACAACAACATAACAATAGCTCTTTAACTATAACAAGGCAATACCTCAATTAGAGGAGACAGAGTGGGAGTAGAGAAAAAGTTACATTATAACAAGGGTGAGCAACTGGGAGTTGGAAGTGAAGAGTAGGAGAAACCAATGTAGGGAGGTAAAAACAGAGAGAAGGGGCTTGAAGCCAACCTCTAGAGATAAACTCTAGCATTATAACATGATTATGTCACATTCTGCTAGTTTATGTATTAATATGAAATGACTGAAAAACAGCTAGTCTAGGGATCTGGGAAGGCTCTTATATTATTATAACTATTATATAGTTACTATATGTCTAGTCCTTGATTTACACTCTCCCTTCTGGTCAGCTCGACCCTTTTAGAGCTCGGCGCTTCTTGTTGTTAATACTTATCAATCTTTGTATTATGGAAGGATTCCTTATCCTATTCTATTGGCTTTCTCATGGGTCACAGCCACCTGCCCGACATCGGACATGTTTCAACAATCTCTTGCTGCTTCAGGGACCTTGGAGAGATTTTTTTGTTGTCGCCACTTCGTGGTCTCAAGGACTCTCAAACACACTTCTAAAAGTATATGCAAAATGTCACTGCTATATTCAACCTTTGCTTTTATCTAAAACAATTACTTGCCACGCATAGGGTTCTTTATTACTCACATTTTTCTTTCACGTTCATTCTTAAAAACGGTGCCTTCCCCATGTAGTTTGGCGTCCTGTTCAAAAGCTTTATGTGAATTACAAACTAATCCAGCAGTAATTATAAAACCAGCCAACAAAGGAGGGTCCATCGTCGTTCAAGATAGAATCCAATATATAACAGAGGCAGAAAGACAACTACTTGAAGCTCATGGAGGACCCCATGAGGGAGATAAAAAATATAATTGATCCAATCATAGAACAAGCATTACAATCAGGTTGGATTACTGAAAAGGAAGCTAGATTCTTAACTGTTGCCCATCCAGTATATCCGGAATTTTACCTGGTACCAAAAATACATAAATCTCTGCAGGCTCCCCCAGGGCGCCCTATATATCTTCAAAAGACTCGTTATTAGAGCCTTTATCTCGGTTTGTCGATAGAGCCTTGCATAAATTAATACTCCAGATACCATCATACATTTGAGATTCTGGCCATCTGATCACTACTCTACAAGAATATCAACAGACCAGCAATGATGTTATCTTGGTAACCATAGATATAGCTGCACTGTACACCAGCATCCCTCAACATGAAGCTTTGATAGTGATCACGGAGGCACTACTAAATGCACAAATGGGTAGTAGAATATCAACAGCATTCATTATTAAACTAGCAACCATTGCCCTGCAATAAAATTATTTCAGGGACAGTACTATAAGCAAATAAAAGGCACAGCGATGGGAGCCACAAAGGCTCCCGACCTGGCTAATCTATATGTGGCAGCATTCGAAAAATGCTGGATAGAAAATAACCCCTTTAGGTCACATATTCATACATGGAGACATTTCATCAATGATATTTTCATGATCTGGCATGGCAATGAAGACAAATTGAAGCAATTTATAGAGTGGTTAAACACATGCAATTCCCATTTACAATTCACTTGTCAATACAGTACAACACAGGTTTCATTTTTGGATATTCAAATAATGAGCCAAGGAACATTCAGCTTTTCTATTTTTCGGAAACCCACTGATCAGAATATGATTTTACATTATTCATCATTTCATCCAAGCTATTTGAGGAATAATCTTCCAGTGGGACAATTCCTTCGACTTAGAATACTGTGTTCAACATTAGAAGAGTTTGAAATCCAAGCCGAGGACGTGCGTTAGGATACCTCATTTCATTTATCAAAAAGGCCTACAGAAGAGCCAGGTGGGCCAATAAGGATTTATTGTTACAACTAAAAACAAAATCAATCCAATGATCGGATTGTATGTGTGTTACCATTTATTCCACACACACATCGTCTTAAGACAAGCATTTTGAAATATTGGTCACAATTACAGATTTATCCAATTTCCCAGGACAAACCAATATTCGCTTTCACAAGAGCTAGAAATGTGCGAGACTTTGAAGTTCATTCCAATTTATCAACTCCAGTAGAACAAGGGGATCACCCCTCAGCAGGACAGATGAGTTGTGGTAAGTGCAGTGCCTATGCATTCATGTACAATGGTACATATTTAGAGATTCAGGACATAAACAGTTCTATTTCCAACAACATTTTTCATGCGAATCTACTTGCGTAATATATGCTATTTGGTGTCCCTGCAATAAGATCTATATAGGGAAGACTCTACGAAAAATAAAAATAAGAGTGCAAGAACATTACAGTAGGATAAAAAATCAAAAAGAAGGGGCACCGCTTGTGGATCACTGGTGGGAGGCAGGGCACCAACCTCAGGAATTCACAGAGGCAGTGCTTTTTCATTTAAAGAACCACCCACGGGGTGAAGATAAGAATTTACGATTGACACAGCTGGAACAACGGTTTGTTTATACATGGAACACCGTGTCTCCAAATGGATTGAATCGGGAAATAGACTGGTCAATATTCTAATATGGGGACATATGATGAAAGTCAAGACAACTAGCTCAACAGACAATATATCAAGATCAGGTGCAAGTTAAACATCAGGGCGGTCGCAAGAAAGCTCAAAACTTTAAGTTTAGAAATTAAAATAAGTTCAGACAACCAGCTGGGCAAGTAGCAGACAGACCTCGGGGGTTTATATGATATCAAGAAAAAAGTGAACAGTAGGGGTAGTTCCCTGTCAGGTCCGCGCTTGACTCAATGAAGGTTTTTCTTCAAGGGGGAGAAATTCAGTAGTTTCCTATCAGGTCCAAATTAGCACATAAAGAGAAAAAAAAACCACTATTCGATTCAGGAGAAGGAACTAGCTGTAGCAAAATGCCAATACGGGTAGGGAATAGTAGTCGGATGGGAATAAGATTTAGGGCTCGGCAGGAATATGGATATTATTACATTTCCAGAATGTTTTGGTGTAGGTAGTCTCAGTTTGGATCTGACAGGAGTGATTGGTCCAGAGTAGTTTAAAAATGGGGTAGATAGAACAGGACGCCGAACTACATGGGAAAGGCGCCGTTTTTAAGAATGAGCGTGAAAGAAAAATGTAAGTAATAAAGAACCATATGCGTGGCAAGTAATTATTTTAGATAAAAGCAAAAGGTTGAATATAGCAGTGACATTTTGCGTATACTTTTAGAAGTGTGTTTGAGAGTCCTTGAGACCACGAAGTGGCGACAACAAAAAATCTCTCCAAGGTCCCTGAAGCAGACAAGAGATTGTCGAAACATGTCTGATGTTGGGCAAGTGGCTGTGACCCATGAGAAAGCCAATAGAAGAGGCAGGAATCCTTCCATAATACAAAGATTGCTAAGTATTAACAGCAAGAAGCGCCGAACTCTAAAAGGGTTGAGCTGACCACCAGGGAGAGTGAAAATCAAGGACTAGATATATAGTAACTATATTATAAAAGAAAAATTAAAATAATATACAAAAAATTGTTTTGAGAATAAAGACGGTGACTGTACAAAGAGATGATTACAGAGTGGGCATCTCGGTTATAGCCACCGCACATAACCACACATCAGGGTGACCCTTTGATGGTTAGTAGTTTATGATCTTTCAAAGAAAGGGGGAACTGAGGTTCTGTTGTTGATAATTCCTAACTCAAGGGCAAAAATTGAGGTTCCCTGGGGCTGTAAGCACTGTCTTTGGAGCACATACGATGATTTTTTTTTTTTTTAATGATATGCTACTTCTTTTCACTTTTTTTTTGCACTTTTTTTGCACCTGAGCAGCAGAAGGCAAGAAACATATATATCACCTGAGCAGCAGAAGGCAAGACTATTGCTTAAACCTGAATCTTAAATGTGACAGAACACAGCACTGCCATAAGGTGTTATAAGGGCCGAGGAGATGTGGACCCTTTGCCCAAGGGGGAGTTGGCACTAACTGAGGAAACGAACTCCCACAGGTTCCCCCCCCCCCCTCCCATTGGGAGGCGAGGCTGAACTGAGGCAAGGGCCGACTGGAGCTTCACCAATACCAGCCCCGTTCCCCCCGGGTTGAGCCCTTGGATGCATAAGCCGGCTGGACTTAGATGGGTCCTTGAGAAGATGGAAAGCTCGTCAAAGTTCAGTCTGGGATCAGAAACCAGAGAATCGCCAACCATCAGTCCGAGGTCAGAAGCCAAAGAGTCGCCAATCGCCAGTCCGAGGTCAGAAGCCAGAGAGTCACCAATCGTCAGTCCGAGGTCAGAAGCCAGAGAGTCACCAATCGTCAGTCCGAGGTCAGAAGCCAAAGAGTCGCCAATCGCCAGTCCGAGGTCAGAAGCCAAAGAGTCGCCAATCGCCAGTCCGAGGTCAGAAGCCAGAGAGTCACCAATCGCTGGTCTGAGGTCAGAGGCCAGAGAGTCATCAATCGCAGGTCCGAGGTCAGCAGCCAGAGAATCAGTCCAGGAGCTGCAGAGGGGATGACAGGATCAGGACTCGGAAGGACAGGAACAGGACTCGGAGGGCAGGACTTGGAAAGGCAGGGACAGGACTCAGGGAAGCAGGAACAAGAGCACCAGGGGCACAGACAGGCTTACCAAAGCAAGCAGACTCGTTGCCAAGTCGAGGAACAGGAAGAGGAGGCTTCCTTAAATAGTACCTGGATCCTGACGTCATCTGAGAGGCTGGGCTGAGTTAAGGTGGCCTGCCCCTTTAAGAATGGCTCTGGGGGCATGGCCAGGTGTCTAGGGAGCGTTCTGCCCTACGTGGGCTGCGATAGCAGAGGTCTGCGACCTGATGCCACGAAGAGGAGGACCGAGAAGCCTCCCGGCCATCGAGGAGGGCAGCGCTGAGCCTGTGGCAGGGACTGCAGGGGAGGAGAAGGCCAGAGACCTATGACAGAAGTGACTCCCCGCCGCAGCACGGCTGCCGACGCCCGGGCTGGAGGTAGGAGGGGCCGCCCGAGGCGCCTAACCTAAGGTTATCAGCCCAGCATAAAGTTTCCCATTTTTAATAGCTTACTATTTACTATTTATTTGATTTCATATTTAGTTGATATTTATTAGAAAAATGCATAGCTTTATGTTCTATCCATTGGATTTTGAGTTTCAAATGTATGCATTATGTAAAATATATGAATGCGATATCTTTTCTATTAAGTGGTTTTAATCATCATTTTTGGACTGGAATGCTGGTTTACAGAAACTAGCTAATGCATCTGAAATGCCTCCAGACATTTCAGATTATTCTGTTCAAGAACAGACTGAAACTAAAGATCACCAGTTTCTGTGCTCCTCGCCTCTCCCCTCCTACACATGTATAAACAGTATCTTCAGAATTATTATATCATTAAATCATTTTGTGACTACACAGTAAATGTCATTCACTAAAAATGTCAATTTATTTCTGAAAAAAAACTGGATATTTTTTTGGGAGGGCGTGGGAGGAGTTGAAAATTATTTTTTTTTTTCTCATTTTATCTCCTGTAGGGATAAGCCAGTCACTCTAACAAGGAGTGTGAAACTGAACCAAACTTTGCAGGCTTGAATGGTGTCTCCTGAAGTTTTAATGTCTGTGAGAACTACAGTGAAGAAAAGAAGCTGCTGTTTTACTTCGTATCGAGCATCTATTTTCATCTTATAATTTTGCTGGTACCTCTGGACACAACTTGCTGTGGCCAGGACAAAACTTTACATCCAGTTATGAGGCCCTAGTATTGCTCACCAGATGTCATGCCAGCGACATCGTGAGAATGTGCGTACACCTGTACACGCAGCTAAGATCAAGACATATTGGAAGGCCACCAATCCTACGGCAATGGATGGTGATAACATAAAATCAGAATTAACTTTTGGATCATATACAGATGCACAAGTTTGGAAGAAAGAAAAAGGCTTTGGACTTACAGATTTGGAAGCCCAGCACTGCACTGCTTGTACTGCCATTCACACAAGCTTCACGCCCGTGAATTTTGCATCTGAGACTGTACAGGAAGCTCAAACTAAGCATTGAGACTGGGCTCCCATCTCAGCCTGCTCCATTAACTGCGGAGTATTTGCCGATCTCATACTTGCCTGTTCTCTGGCAAGCCAAGCCATCTTTGCCCCGTCCCCTGTCTGCATAGCTTACAGAGGCCTACTGCCCTTGACATGGTATTGTTTACCTGCTGGCTACTCTCCCTGCAGAGATAGGACCCTGATTCTCCAGAAGGACGACCTGACAGCAGCAGAATCACAGTATGATAATAACTGAAATTACTACCTTAAGTTAGGGTACTTTAATTGGGATTGCATTTGAGAAGTGTAAGTTGGCTTTGAGCTCTACGCAGAGGTTTGCATAATCTTTGTAGCAAAGTGCTTTCCTTCATTAAACCAGAAATTTAAATTAATATCTCTTGTTGACTAAAGCCATTGTATATTTTATGTTGCTACAATAAAAAGTGTTATCTGCCTCAAGAAAGGTGTAGGCATTCTGCTTTCATAAGAAGATAAGAACATGGAACTTATTTTATACAATTTAAATGTCAGACAAACCATGTGAAACTAATTGTCCCTTACACTCCTCTTTTTTTTTTTACATTTGTATTTATCCATCCTGCAGAATTGCCAAATGTACCTCTCTAGAAGGAAGAATCCCGATGACCAAAAATATTACCATTTTGCCACTGTATCCATGCTAAAATTCCCCTGCCTTCAAAGTTTTTCAATGGAAAGTTAAGGCATCAACCCTTTTCTCACTACATCTCTTGATTAAGTACTTACAAAGGTTGACACTTTCTTCTTTGCCTGCTGTCTCTCAAAAAAACTGATGGGCTGTAGTCAGCTTTTTTTTTTTTTTAATGTATTTGCTTTGTTTTCTCATTATTGCAAACTGAAATAAATAGTAATCCTGCCCTTCGTCTAGCTGATCATGTATAAGCACAACAGATATCAAAAGAACAAGAAGCACTCATCGTAGGGGAGGACTGGTAGTCAACGCTCTGGATTCTAATTCAGGAGAAGTCCTGGGTTGTGCATTCAAGACTTTCCTTCTGCCACTGACTCTCTGTAATCCTGGACAAGTCACTTTGGGCTCATCTAACCCCTGCATGACATATTTGCTACCTCAGGAGAATAAATGCATTCATATCCAAATCCCACATTTCTATACCTGCACACTTTCTCCTTAAATGAGTAACAGCTATTTTGCCTATAAAGGGTTAACACTGGCTTCTAAGATGGCAAAGCATATCTTTATCTGACTGAGAGGATTCAATGGTCAATCCATCCATCCAATATTTTCCTGCCTTGATAGCTGACAATAGTATTAAGCATAGCAACCCTGGGCAGCCTCATCCGCAGTCTTCTCTCCCCCAATAAAGGTTCAGTCTCTGCCACATCTCCCCTGAAGCACAAGGGGATTGCCATCACAACTCTACTCATATGGGAGATTCTGCTCTTATATATGCTACTTCTAGCAGGACCCAGGACACCATGTATTGAAGTTGGCTATCATATCCATCACCTACCTTTGCAAAAGCCTTTACACTCTTTACTCTGTAAAGGAACATGGTATGTAGCAACACAGACTTCAGACCAGGGTAGACTACATAATCCATGGTCCCAACCAGCTTAGCAATTAACAATTAGTGAGGGAACTGAGGGATATATGTGTGTAAGTGAAAGGATTGGCATAGGTAAGATGGGTGTTAGTGAATCCCTCTTCTTTCTCCTCCCCTCCATCTCTCTTTCCTCCTCATTCCACTTCCCTCTCCTCCATCTTCCCTTTCTCCCTGGGAACCCTTACCCTTTTTCATCTCTCTCCTCCATGATTCATCTTCCCCCTCCTCTCCTTATCTCCTAGATCCATTCACCTATCCTATTCTTTATTCCCCTCCTTCCTTTCCAGCACCATGCACTAAAATCCTTTCCCCCTCTCGCTCAGCGCACAAAGAACAAACAGGGTGGGGGACAGGGGAAGAGAGAGAAAGAGGTGGAGAGAGTGAAGAGGTATGGGCAGAGAGAAGAGAGAGAGATGGGTATGGGTAGGGGCCAGAGAGGTAAGAGGAAAGAGAGTGGGAGGGTGTGGGGACAGGGAGGGAGGGAAGAGTGCATCGAAGGTTGGTTGACTTGGCCCCCCCAATCAAAAAAGCATTCCGTTGCCTCTGTGTAATAAGACATGTAACAATGATATATACACAAAACTTAACACGGAGTCAGAGAAGTGATTGCTGACATTCACTTTTCCTGCTCCTTTTATAAAGGTAGCTCTTTCTTGGGAGAATAGGTCAGAGCATGTTTCAGTCGTGTGAACTGTCATATACCAGATGTGGTTACTCCATATACCTTTGCATGACTTATGTTTTCCAATGTGTTGGCTCCTGTGTGTGTCGCTGAAAGTATGCCTTCTTTCATGTACTGTCTATGCCTTGTGTTGATGTGGCAGGGGATATTTTCCTGGAGGAGGTGGAGTTTGCGTGTATCATAGTCTAGCCATAGAGGCAAAAACTCATAATAAAAACTTTTTAAAATATATCCAAAGCAAGAAACCTGTGAGGGAGTCGGTTGGAACATTAGATGACCGAGGGGTTAAAGGGGCTCTTAGGGAAGATAAGGCCATTGCAGAAAGACTAAATGAATTCTTTGCTTCTGTGTTTATTAATGAGGATGTTGGGGAGATACCAGTTCCGGAGATAGTTTTCAGGGGTGATGAGTCAGACGAACTGAACAAAATCATTGTGAACCTGGAAGATGCAGTAGGCCAGATTGAAAAACTAAAGAGTAGCAAATCACCTGGACTGGATGGTATGAATCCTAGAGTACTGAAGGAACTCATGAAATTTCTGATCTATTAGTTAAAATTTGTAACCTATCATTAAAATCATCCATTCTACCTGAAGACTGGAGGGTGGCCAATGTAACCCCAATATTTAAAAAAGGCTCCAGGGGCGATCCGGGTAACTATAGACCAGTGAGCCTAACTTCAGTGCTGAAAAAAATAGTGGAAACTATTCTCAAGATCAAAATCATAGAGCATATAGAAAGACTTGGTTTAATGGAACACAGTCAAATTTGCGGATGATACAAAATTATTCAGAGTAGTTAAATCACAAGCAGATTGTGATACATTACAGGAGGACCTTGCAAGACTGGAAGATTGGGCATTCAAATGGCAGATGAAATTTAATGTGGACAAGTGCAATGTGTTGCATATAGGGAAAAATAACCCTTGCTGTAGTTACATGATATTAGGTTCCATATTAGCAGCTACCACCCAGGAAAAAGGTCTAGGCATCATAGTGGATAACACTTTAAAATCATCGGCTCAGTGTGCTGCAGCAGTCAAAAAAGCAAACAGAATGTTAGGAATTATTAGGAAGGGAATGGTTAATAGAACGGAAAATGTCATAATGCCTCTATATTGCTCCATGGTGAGACCGCAACTTGAATACTGTGTACAATTCTGGTTGCCACATCTCAAAAAAGATATAATTGCGATGGGGAAGGTACAGAGAAGGGCAACCAAAATGATAAAGGGGATGAAACAGCTCCCTTATGAGGAAAGGCTGAAGAGGTTAGGGCTGTTCAGCTTGGAGAAGAGACGGCTAAGGGGGGATATGATAGAGGTGTTTAAGATCATGAGAGGTCTTGAACGAGTAGATGTGACTCAGTTATTTACACTTTCGAATAGGGGGCACTCCATGAAGTTAGCAAGTATCACATTTAAGACTAATCAGAGAAAATTCTTTTTCACTCAACACACAATAAAGCTCTGGAATTTGTTGCCAGAGGATGTGGTTAGTGCAGTTAGTGTAGCTGGGTTCAAAAAAGGTTTGGATAAGTTCTTGGAGGAGAAGTCCATTAACTGCTATTAATCAAGTTTACTTAGGGAATAGCCACTGCTATTAATTGCATCAGTAGCAAGGGATAGACTTAGTTTTTGGGTACTTGCCAGGTTCTTATGGCCTGGTTTGGCCACTGTTGGAGACAGGATGCTGGGCTTGATGGACCCTTAATCTGACCCAATATGGCAATTTCTTATGTTCTTATGTATGCCTGATGCTCACGCCTGTCTTTTTGTGCCAGTGTGTGTGCGCAATATTATACATTTGATTCTGTGTTTTGAGCATGGAAAGAAAATGTATGTGCTATACGTGCAGAGTAAGTGTCATTTCTGATATGCTGCAACCTGTTTCGTCTTTTGTTACATTTTCTTTCTTTTGTCTTCTTGTGTATTCAGCATTTTCAGGTTTTATATATATTCATATATGTAACCAGAGACAGATTTAGGATTTTGGCACCCCCTAGGCACTCCTCTCTTCATCCTCCCCCCCCCCCCGAGGCTGAACAATAGGGAGTAGAAGGTCTCTAAGACACAATCCCCTAGGTTCCTGTGGCAGCTGTGGAAACATTTAAAAATTCTGAAACAAAAAACATTTCTATCTTTTACATTATATTATACAAATGAATTTGTTTTACAGCATATTTATTTGTATAAATTAGAATTGATTTTATTTTCATTGGCGAAGAAAAGTAATCTCAAGTATGAGTACAGGGAGGAGACTTCAGAGATGGGGAGGAGAAGGGAGAAAGGAGGAGGAGAGTGAGGACCAGGGATGGGGAGGATGGAAGACAGGGAAGATTAGGAAACTGGGATGGGGAAGAAGAGGGAGAGAGAGGCAGGTTCTTGGATTGAGGAAGAGGAGGAGGGATTAGGAAAGGTTGGGGAGGGGGTTCCAGGATCTGGGGAGAAGAGGGAGGTAGGAAGGGAGCTTCCAGGGTTTGGGGGATAGAATCCAAGTTCAAGGCTGGGAGGATCTGAATTGCAGCGAGTGGGGAGGTGTCCACCGTGCTCTGGTCCCCTCTCTAGCATCCCACCCAGTACGACACACACACATTCACTTGGCACCAATCCCTTCTCTCTCTCTCACACACACACACACAGGAACACTGTTCCCCTCTCTCTCACACACAGGGATGTACATAGTAGCTTATCCTCCTCTCATCCCCCAGCCTTTCTTCCCACCCTCCAATTATCTCTGATCCACCCCCTCCTAATCTCCCCAAAATGATCCTCTTTGCTCTGCTGCAGGCTCACCCACCTCCTCTCCTCCTCCCTGATCACTGCCTGGGAGGGGAGGAGCTGGAGTAGGAAGGAGAGGGCTGTTCTCTGCCGAGTGAGATTCAGCACAGCTGGAAGGCAGCTGCCCAGATGTTTGCTGCCCTAGGCACAGGCTTAGTGTGCCTACTGGCAAATCCAGGCCTGTACGTAACCGTTTCCAACTCTTATCTTTTGCACTTCTTATTCTCTATTGTTTGGTTTATTTGGTGTAAGGACTATTCAGTTCATGCTCTGAAAGTCCTGTCTTCTCCTTGTAGTAACAGGTATGGATCCTCTTTCCCCCAGCATCCACAGCAGTGCATGCATGCATACATACACAATAATTTAATCCAGAAAGTAATTAGTATCCCTTTTGGATGTGGAGCAAATGGACTGTCTAGTGCAGTGCGAGTGAACTCCAGTCCTCGAATGCCACAAACAGGCCAGGTTTTCAGGATAGCCACAATGAATATGTATGAGATAGATTTGCATACAATGGAGGCAGTGCATGCAAATCTTTCTCATGCATGTTCATTGTGGATATCCTAAAAATCTGACCTGTATGTGGCACTCGAGGATTGGAGTTCACCATCACTAGCCTAGTGCCTATACCAGTGGTATTCACTTCCACTTCTTGAGGGCCATAAATAGATCAGGTTTTCAGATTATCCCTAATGAATATTCATGAGATAGTTTTGCGTACAATAGAGGAAGCGTGCATGTAATAGATCTCATAAATATTCAGTAACGATATCCTGAAAATCTGACTGGTTTGTGCCCTCGAAGACTGGAAGTGAATTCCATTGGCCTGCACGCTAGGATTCCTTTTTCACTGGTTTGTTTTACATTGTGATACAAATACATTGACAAAGTTTTTTTAATTGTAGTTTTTCCATTTCAGCTGCATGGTCTCATTGTGGTTTGCTGGTGGATGGATCAGCCAAAAGATGCACCAGAGGAGGACCCATCCTAAAAACAACCTGAGAGGGAAGGGAACTACACTGCTGAAGGAAAGACAAAAAAGAACTTTATATATATATTTTTTAATAAATGCCAGTAGTTTCAGTAAATGTATTTTGGCATAAAGTGCAGGGTGGTGCTAATCCTTCTAGTTACAGTTGTGGGTAAGCATGAATGATGGGTGTTGCAGACTATGTATGTCCACACTGTGTGTACTGCTAATGTATGTATGAGAGAGAAGATGTGAAAATAAAGTGAGTACAAGGGACTGGGTGCACATAGAGTAAGTAAAAGTGTTAGGCTGGCTGTCTAGGATGAAAAGTCTTGCTGTAGTTACACAATGTGAGGTTCTATCTTAGGAGTTACCACCCAGGAAAAGATCGAGGCGTCAGAGTGGATAATAATACATTGAAATCGTCGGCCCAGTGTGCTGTGGTTTTCAAAAAAAGCAAACAGTATGTTAGTAATTATTAAGAAGGGAATGGAAAATAAGACGGAGGATGTCATAATGCCTCTGTATTGCTCCATGGTGAGACCGCACCTTAAATACTGTGGGCAGTTCTGGTCACCGCATCTCAAAAAGGATATAGCTGCACTGGAGAAAGTGCAGAGAAGGGCGACCAAAATGATAAGGAGCATGGAATGGCTCCCCTATGAAGAAAAGCTAAAGAAGTTAGGGCTGTTCAGTTTGGAGAAGAGATGACTGAGGGGGGGATATGATAGAAGTCTACAAAATCATGAAAGGACTTGAACAAGTTAATGTAAATCAGTTATTTACTCTCTCAGATAACAGAAGAACCAGGAGTACTCCATGAAGTTAGCAAGTAGCTCATTTAAAACAAATCAAAGAAAATTATTTTTCACTCAACGCATAGTTAAGCTCTGGAATTCATTGCCAGAGGATGTAGTAACAGCAGTTAGTGTTACTGGGTTTAAAAAAAAGGTTTGGATAAGTTTCTAGAGGATAAATCCATAAACTGCTATGATGGTAATTAATAAGCAATAGTAGCTTGTGATCTATCACTTTGGGTACTTGCCAGGTACTTGTGACTTGGATTGGCCACTGTTAGAAACAGGATACTGAGCTTGAAGGACCCTTGGTCTGACCCAGTATGGCATATCTTATGTGCTTTTGTCTAGCCAATCACTTCTAAAAGGAATGGCAATGAGATCTTCTACAGAGAAAAGGTGTACTGTCTCTTTAAAAGCAGCTTTTTGTTTTCATTGGAAACTGCAGCCAGTAATCTTAGGACAAAAGGTTTTTGCAGTTTCCCCCTTATGACCTGCTTAGCGTAAAATGGCATGACTTGTTTCAACTTGGTTTACAAGAGGAGGAAAAGCAAATAAGTTACTAAATTGCTTCCACATATTATAACAGTGTTGTGGCGAGGAACTGTCTAGAGAAATGCCAGTCCTATGCATGACTAAATATATTTGGGATTTTGTATGCAGTGCAGAGAACAGAAACTATGTAAGCATGTGTGGGTTCATTTCTGGGGAGAGTTAATGGACCACCCAAATATCTTCCTCTTTTTTTTTTTTTTTAGCCATGCCAAATATATTTTTGACCACCCCCACCTATCTCCTGAGTATGGTCCTTTTGTGACACTTGCTATTCAATCAAAAGAGCCCAATTTTTAACCAGCAGAGGTCTAAAACAACAGGGCTAAATCGTCCTTTCATCTCCTTGTGCTTCTGGGATCCAATTAAAAAGAAGGCGTCGCTGGGTATCCATTCCCAGGCAAAGAATGAAAGTAGCACCCAGGAAAGCCAGCTTAAGACAAAACACTTGTTTTCATTTGGCTTCCAGAAGCACAAGGGCGATAAAGGAGATGATTCATTCACACTGTAGTTTTTGGCCTCCGGAGGGTAAATATTGGGCTTGGCTTTGGCTGAATATATTATTTAGATCTAGCTCACACCTTTTGTCACCGACAGAGAGAGAAAATATAGAAAATTAAATACAGTTCTTGAAAACCTAGAAACCGAATGGAAACCTGCATTCCTGAATTCCCCGAAAAGTACAAGGAATCCTATAGATTCTGAGTAACAGAAGTGCGCAGGATTCCCATATGTGCAGCTGGACACTCTGGATGAATCAATTGTTCCTTTCCCCTGGTCATCTACTTTGTTACTATGATTAACAAAATTGGGAACAGAAAGTTGTACTCCATAGATAGACTACACATTTTTTCCATAGGTGTTCTTTACCTCCAACACTTATTTAATAGGGATGGAACATAAGGAATTGCCGTGCTGGGTCAGACCAAGGTTCCATCAAGCCCAGCAACCTGTTTCCAACAGAGGCCAATCCAGGCCACAAGAACCTGGCAATTACCCAAACACTAAGAAGATCCCATGCTACTGATGCAATTAATAGCAGTGGCTATTCCCTAAGTAAACTTGATTAATAGCAGTTAATGGACTTCTCCTCCAAGAACTTATCCAAACCTTTTTTGAACCCAGCTACACTAACTGCATTAACCACATCCTCTGGCAACAAATTCCAGAGCTTTATTGTGCATTGAGTAAAAAAGAATTTTCTCTGATTAGTTTTAAATGTGCTACATGCTAACTTCATGGAGTGCCCCCTAGTCCTTCTATTATCCGAAAGTATAAAAAACCGATTCACATCTACTCGTTCAAGACCTCTCATGATTTATTTATTTATTTATTTATTTATTTATAGATTTTTGTATACCGACCTTCCACAAAGATATCAAGTTGGTTAACAATACACAATTTCATAACAGTTCACTAAACAACAATTCACTAAAAACCTAAATACAATTCAATTAACTCATCATAAAATCTAATCATAAAACATTTTATACTATAAAATAGTAAAATAAAATAGAACTAAAATAATTAAATAAAACAACTAATATTAAATCCTTATCACCATTTAACCTAGTTTTCCAAATGGGTCCCATCAATATTCATTCTAAAGACCTCTATCATATCCCCCCTCAGCCATCTCTTCTCCAAGCTGAAAAGTCCTAACCTCTTCAGCCTTTCCTCATAGGGGAGCTGTTCCATCCCCTTTATCATTTTGGTTGCCCTTCTCTGTACCTTCTCCATCGCAACTATATCTTTTTTAAGATGCGGTGACCAGAGTTGTACACAGTATTCAAGGTGTAGTCTCACCATGGAGCTATACAAAGGCATTATGACATTTAGGGGTAGATTTTACAAATCTACGCGCGCGCGCACCAGGCGCCTCCAGGCAGTAGTAACTTACACGCGCCGGCGCGGCAAGCCCCGACACAGGCCACTGTGTCGGGGCACTCGGCCACGCCCCCGAATCGCTCCCGAGCCAGAAACATGCCCCTGGACATGCCCCGAAAACGCCACGTCACTCCCAACACGCCCCCCGACACGCCCCCCCCAGACAAGCCCTGGGACTTATGCGCGTCCCAGGGCTTGCGCACGCCGCCAAGCCTATGCAAAATAGGCTCCGCGCGCGCAGGGGTTTTTAAAAAGGGTTACGCGTGTACCTTATGCGCGTAACCCTTTTAAAATCCGGCCCTTTATGTTTTATTCACCATTCCCTTCCTAATAATTCCTAACATTCTGTTTGCTTTTTTGACTGATGCAGCACACTGAGCCGACGATTTCAAAGTATTATCCACTATGATGCCTAGATCTCTTTCCTGGGTGGTAGCTCCTAATATGGAACCTAACATCGTGTAATTACAGCAAGGGTTATTTTTCCCTATATGCAACACCTTGAACTTGTCCATATTAAGATTCATCTGCCATTTGGATGCCCAATCTTCCAGTCTCACAAGGTCCTCCTATAATGTATCACAATCCGTTTGTGATTTAACTACTCTGAATAATTTTGATAATCTCACTTGTCGTATTTCTTTCCAGATCATTTATAAATATATTGAAAAGTAAGGGTCCCAATATAGATCCCTGAGGCACGCCACTGTTTACCCTTTTCCACTGAGAAAATTGACCATTTAATCCTACTCTCTGTTTCCTGTCTTTTAACCAGTTTGTAATCCACGAAAGGACATCACCTCCTATCCCATGACTTTTTAGTTTTCTTAGACGCCTCTCATGAGGGACTTTGTCAATCGCCTTCTGAAAATCCAAATACACTACATCTACTGGTTCACCTTTATCCACGTTTATTAACCCCCTTCAAAAAAATGAAGCAGATTTGTTAGGTAAGACCTCCCTTGGGTAAATCCATGTTGACTGTGTTCCATTAAACCACGTCTTTCTATATGCTCTACGATTTTGATCTTTAGAATAGTTTCCACTATTTTCCCCAGCACTGAAGTCAGATTCACTGGTCTATAGTTTCCCAGATTGCCCCTGGAGCCCTTTTTAAATATTGGGGTTACGTTGGCCACCCCTCCAGTCTTCAGATACAATGGATGATTTTAATGATAGGTTACAAATTTATCTAACAGATCAGAAATTTCATTTTTGAGTTCCTTCAGTACCCTAGGATGCATACCATCTGGACCAGGTGATTTACTATTCTTTAGTTTGTCAATCTGGCCTACTACATCTTCCAGGTTCACAGTGATTTGGTTCAGTTCATCTGACTCATCACCCTTGAAAACCATCTCCAGAACTGGTATCTCCTCAACATCCTCATTAGTAAACATGGAAGCAAAGAACTATTTTAGTCTTTCTGCAATTGCCTTATCTTCCCTAAGAGCCCTTTTAACCCCTCGGTCATCTAATGGTCCAACAGACTCCCTCACAGGTTTCTTGCTTTGGATATATTTTAAAAAGTTTTTTTTTATTGAGTTTTTGCCTCTACGGCCAACTTCATTTCAAATTCTCTCTTCGCCTGTCTTATCAATGTTTTTACACTTAACTTGACAATGCTTATGTTTTATCCTATTTTCTTCAGGTGGATCCTTCTTCCAATTTTTGAAGGATGTTTTCTTGGCTAAAATCGCCTCTTTCACCTCACTTCTTAACCATGTCAGTAATCATTTTGCCTTCCTTCCACCTTTCTTAATGTGTGGAATACATCTGGACTGCATGTCTAGGATTGTATTTTTAAACAACGTCCATGCCTATTAAACACTTTTAACCTTTGCAGCTGTACCTTTCAGTTTTTTTCTATTTTCCTCATTTTATCAAAATTTCTCTTTTGAAAACCTAGTGTTAATGCTGTAGATTTACTTACTATTCCCCTTCCAGTTATTAGTTTAAATTTGATCATGTTATGATCACTATTGCCAAGTGGACCCACTACCGTTACCTCTCACCAAATCCTGCGTTCCACTAAGAATTAAATCTAAAATAGGTCCCTCTCTTGTTGGTTCCTGAACCAATTGCTCCATGAAGCAGTCATTTATTACATCCAGAAGCTTTATGTCTCCAGCATGTCTTGATGTTACATATACCCAGTCAATATTGGGATAATGGAAATCTCCCATTATTACTGCACTGCCAAATTGGTTAGCTTCCCTGATTTCTCTTAGCATTTCGCCATCTGTCTGACCATTTTGTCCAAGTGGATGGTAGTATACTCCTATCACTATATTCTCACCCAACACACATGGTATTTCTACCCATATAGATTCTATTGTGCATTTAGTCTCTTGTATGATCTTTATCCTGTTGGACTCTATACCCTCCCGGACCTAAAGTGCCACACCCCCACCAAGTTGATCCTCCCTATCATTGCGATATAATTTGTACCCTGATATAGCACTGTCCCATTGGTTATTCTCATCATTTACTGCTTTACACTCTAAGGGGTGGATTTTCAAAGGGTTACGTGCGTATATTACGCGCGTAACCCCGAAAACCCGCTCCTGCGTGCCCAGAGGCAGGTGCAACTTATCTAACAAATTTAAGGGGGGGGGGGTTTAGATAGGGCTGGGAGCGGGTTAGGTAGGGGAAGGGAGGGGAAGGTGGGGGGGGGGGTGTGTGTGGAGGGAACGGGGAAAGCCATTGGGGCTCCCCTAGGGCTCGGCGCGTGCAAGGTGCACAAGTATGCTCCCCCTTGCGCGCACTGACCCCGGATTTTATAACATGCGCGTGGCTGCGTGCGCATGTTATAAAATCGGGCGTAGATTTGTGCACGCCGGGTTGTGCGCACAAATCTATGCCCACGCGTTCGTTTGAAAATCTGGCCCTAACTCTCCCAACATGTACGTCTGAGTCTCTCCATTGTTTTCCAA